>NC_139000.1:8122264-8764764 GCF_964374135.1 Grampus griseus
CCCCTCTCTCCCCTCTGCTCACTCTCCCCTCTCTCCTCTCTCCCCTCTGCTCCTCCCTCCCCTCTCTCCCCTCTGCTCACTCTCCCCTCTCTCCCTCTCCCTGCTCACTCTCCCCTCTCTCCCTCTCCCCTCTCCCCTCTCTCCCCTCTCCCCCCCTCCCCCTCCCCTCTCCTCCCTCCCCTCTCCTCTCCTCCCCCCTCCTCTCCTCCCCCCTCTCCCCCCTCTCCCCCCTCTCCCCCCTCTCCCCCCTCTCCCCCCTTCCCCCCTCCCCCCCTCTCCCCCCTCCCCCCCTCTCCCCCCCTCTCCTCCCTCTCCCCCCCTCTCCCCCCTCTCCCCCCCTCTCCTCCCTCTCCTCCCTCTCCCCCTCTCCTCCCTCTCCCCCCTCTCCTCCCTCTCCCCCCTCTCCTCCCTCTCCCCCCTCTCCTCCCTCTCCCCCCCTCTCCTCCCTCTCCCCCCTCTCCTCCCTCTCCCCCCTCTCCTCCCTCTCCCCTCTCCTCCCTCTCCCCTCTCCTCCCTCTCCCCTCTCCTCCCTCTCCCCTCTCCTCCCTCCCCCTCTCCTCCCTCCCCCTCTCCTCCCTCCTCTCCCCCCTCTCCCCTCCCCCCTCTCCTCCCTCCTCTCCCCCCACTTCTCCTCTCCCCTGCCCACTTCTCCTCTCCCCTCTCTTCACTCCTCTCCCCCCTCCTCTCATTCCTGTCCCTCCTCTCCCCACTGCCCTCCCCTCTCCCTTTCCCTCTCCCCTTCCCTCTCCCCTCCCCCACTAGCCCCAGTCCTGGGCCTGACCAACAGCCCTGGCCTCCCCTCTCTCTGCCCCACCCCCACCCGGCAGGAGCTGTCCCGGTTCCAGGAGCTGATATTCGAGGACTTTGCCAGGTTCATCCTGGTGGAGAACACGTATGAGGAGGTGGTGTTGCAGACGGTCATGAAGGACATCCTGCAGGGTGCGTGCCTCCCGGCCCCCGGGGGCTGACTGCAGAGCTGGGGGGGGCGGGTCCTGCTGTTGGGACCCTTACTGCCTGGAGGGTGGTGGAGGAGGTCGCCCAGAGGTCTTCCTGGTGGGGTCAGCTAAGCTACAAAGAAAAAGAGGACTTATGCCGTGGGCTGGGGTGGGCCCACTACTAGCAGTGTGGTCCCAGCAGGGTAGCATCGCATCCCTGTGCCTTAGTTTGTTTGTGGGTCCTTGACATTTTGGGAGCATCAGGTGAGTGACAGGGTGTACGGTCACAGCCCCTGCTTCCCGGCATTGAGGCCTTAAATAAGCCTCGTCCCAGTCACAGCACCCACTTAGGCCGAGGGGGGCTTCTGGGGGCTGATGCAGGTCACAGCTGGGCAGTGTAGGGTGTGCTGGCGGCCGTCAGCCCCGTGGTAAATGTCCCGACACCGCCCTCCTGTCCTGTAGCTGTGAAGGAGGCCGCCGTGCAGAGGAAGCACAACCTGTACCGGGACAGCGTGGTCATGCACAACAGCGACCCCAACCTGCACCTGCTGGCCGAGGGCTTGCCCATTGACTGGGGCGAGGAGTACAGCGGCAGCAGTGACAGTGGTGGGGACCCCGGCAGCCCTGGCATCCCGGAAGCAGCCACCCTCTCGGAAAAGCGCCGGCGTGCCAAGCAGGTGGTGTCCGTGGTCCAGGACGAGGAGGTGGGGCTGCCCTTCGAGGCTGTCCCTGAGCCCCTACCACCTGCGTCCGCAGACAGCATCACCGAGCTCCGTGGTCTGCTGGCCCGGGATCTGCAGGCTGAGAGCCCCCCGCTGGCCGGCCCCCTGCTCAATGGGGCCCCCGCCCAGGAGAGCCCCCAGCCCGGGGCAGGCCCTGAGGCCGCCTCACCGCCTGCCTCACCCCTCCGGCAGCTCCCGCCTGGAAAGGCCTCGGACCTCGAGCCTCCCAAGCCCAGTGACCAGGAGACCGGGGAGCAGGTGTCCGGCCCTGGCGGCCGCCCCCCAATCCATACCAGCACCGAGGACGGTGCAGGGGTGCAGACTGAGTTCTAGGCCAGTCGCCCCCGAGCTTCTGTTGGACATGGCGCACGGGCCACTCCCTGAGGCACTGGAAGGCTCGGCTCTGGGCGGGGAGCGCTGGATCTCTGCCTTCCAGGTGGGGATGGGGCCAGGCTGGTGTGGCACCTCTGGGGCGGAGACGGGCCCACCTGAGTCACTTTATTGGGTTTGGTCACACTTGGTCGGTCTGTTTTCTCTTATGTGGGATGATCTGGGCTTTCCTCCTCCTGCCGGGGGCAGAGCACAGTGGAGGGGGCTGGGAGCGCGCGGTGGCCCTGGGTCCCTGAGTCCTGCGTCCCTGCCCTGCCTCTGTGGCCCGTTTCCCTCGTGGGTCTTGCCGTCCTTGGGAAGAGGGCGGGAAGAGTAGCATCTGCTGTGACACAGAGCCCATGGATCCTCTGCTCGCACCAAGGGGCTCGCTGGAACCAGGAAGACGGAGTGCTGAGGCCCGTCTCGGCCCCGCTCCTCCCTCCTCCTGGCTGGGCCCCAGAGGCCAGTTTTGGAGTGGATACTGGCCTTGCTGTCCTGCCCCGGGTGAGGGGATGTGCAAGGAGGGGCCTTCAGGCTGGGGGAGAGCTGCCTCGCGGAGGGGGATGGGGCCGTGGGCCTGAGGAGAGAACAAGAAAGGCCTGGAACGGGCTGGTCTGGGGAGAGGAGGGAGAGGGCGTGTCTGAGGGAAGGAGGGTGTGACCTCTGCAGAGGTACTGCTGGGAGGGTGGGCACGGTGGCAGATGGAGGGCTGCTGGAAGCTGGGCCGTTGCCTCCCCCTCCACTTGCTGGGGTCCAGTCTCCGGAGTTCCTCTGTCCCCGTGCTGGGCTCGGGGGGTGGGGGGCGGTGGCATGTTGCTCAGTGGCAGGGCCGGGTGGGTGTGGACTCTGCAGGCCACTTCCAAGGTACGCGTTGTCCTCCCAGGGAGCTGCGGGGCTCGTGAGGGGCAGGAGGATGGGCCGAGGCACCCCAGGGCACCACTGAGCTCTTGCGTCAGGCTGGGGCTCGGCCCCTTGTGCTCTGAGTTTCCGGTCACCCCATCCTGAAAACTCCAGGACTCTTCAAATGTCCTGAGTCACGTGGGGGCCCAGCCATCCCCCTTCCTGGGGTGAGGGTCAAGCCGAGACCATCCCCAGGGGCTGGGGCCTCCTGGCCTTCCCACACCCCCTCCCCTGCTGCTTGGAGGGGAGGGGAGGGTGGGCAGGGCAGAAACCGAGTCCTTCAGGGTCGTCAACGCCATCCCAGCCCTGCCTCCTCCATCCCCTCATCTCCTTCCTGGACTGGGCCCTGGGACCCACAGGACGTGAAGCACTGGCTGGTGCTCAGGGACCCCCGCCCCCCCCAGTCCCCCAAGCCCTAAACTCAACGCCTCACTAACCTCTTTTACCAACACGTTCCGTCTGAAGATGCTCTCCTTTGGTGCCTTCTTTTGTGGTTTTCCAAATCATCCTCAAATCTTGTATTGAAAATATTATGCAAACTGTTTAAGCTTCTACTAATCAATAAATGCTTTATTTAAAGCCAGTGGCCCACGTGTGGTCCCAGCAGGGCGAGACCTTTGCTGGAGACGGACTAGGAGCACCTGTGTACCTCGACTTTCTGGGATGGCCGCTTGACCGAGTGCTTACAGGTGCATGGCCAGAGTTCTATTATCCCATTTTACAGAGGAGAAAACTGAGGCTTGGAGAGAAGGGACACAGCAGGTAGGTGACCCGCCTGCTGGCAGCTCAGACGGCTTCCTCAGCCAGATCTATGCAGGGTGCCCCTCTGGGCGTCTCGGGCAATGCTGAGGGCAGGAGGGCAGCTACTTTATGGCCACGTGGCCCTGGGTGCCCATGGCGGGTGGGCCCGAGGCTCACACTAGATCCAAACAGTGATGCCAGTGTGTAAGACTCCTGCTCACACAGCTAGTACTTACTGTGGGCCGTGCACGTTACTTGCAAGACTAGGAGCCTCACGGCAGCTCCAGGCGGCGGGCACCATTGTCACATTTCACCGATGTGTAAACTGAGGTCCAGGAAGGCGGGGAACCTGGGCTGAGGCTATGGGGCCCCCATCACCTTGGGGGACGGTGGCCAGTGGCTGAAGGCTTGTTAAGGGCTGAGGTGAGGAAGCAGGGGCTCAGCTGCAGTCTTGCTGTTGACCTTGGCAAGGCACTGAACTCAACCTCAGGCTCCTCGTCTATAAAAGGGGGGGCCTACTGAGGGTTCAAGGAGACCCGCCAAACACTGTGCTCTGCGAGGTGGCCCTGCCCACCTCAGGCCTCAGTCTCCCCTCTTAGCTTAGCAGAGCCCAGCAGGGTGTGTGGGGAGGGAAACCATCAGAGGTCCCCCGGGTACCTGGAAAGCAGGACTCACACCACATGGGCCTTTCATCCGTCCTGTTTCAGCCCGCAGGACTGTCACAACAAGGCAGGGAGAGTGAGGGCCTGTCCCCTGCATCCCGCCGGCTCTTACGCTGTGCCTGCGATGAGCAGTCAGGGCTCCCTGGTGGCCGCCGGCCTACGTCAGGGCTCCATCGTGTCCCTTGCTGACCAGATGGGGAACTAGGATGTGGAAGGTTGGCCAGAGTCAGAGTTAGCTGGAGGCAGAGCCCAGGCGCCCCGAGCAGGCCTGCCTGTAGCCCAAAGGAAAAGCTGCCCCTGGCTCAGAACTGTCTGCCTGCCAGAAGGCGCACGACAGAGGCGCAGCTCTACGGCGAGTACCAGGAGCACGGCTCCCGCAACTGTGCGGTGAACAACCGCGCGGCTGCACGGGTTCAGGGCTCAAGATGCTTCTAGGCTCCAGAGCCAGCGCCACCACGTTCCTGTCGCAGGGCCCGGGACATCCAGCCCCCTGGTCTGGGGTAACGATAACAGAGCACGTAGCACAGCCCACACGGCACCACGAGCTCCGCAGACTTTCTGAGCCCTTCTCTTAGAGCCCTGGTCTCTCCACCTGCAACAAGGGAGGTTTGGATAACTTCACCTTTGGGAACACCGCACCTCCCCCCTTCCCTTCTGACTCAGCTGCGACCCCCTCCCCCTCCCCGGGCTCCATCAGGACCCAGTGATGACTCTGGAGGAGGCGGCTGGAGATGGGTTTATTGACGTTACTGCTTTGGGTCTGCAAAGCTCAGTACCTGCCCTGGAGCTGCGTGGGGTGAGGAGGTGCAGAGCTGGAGAGAGGAGGGGCCCAGCGTGCGGGGAAAGCAGAGGGAGGCGAGGAGGGGCCGACGTCGCTGTGGCACCAGGCCCGCCCTGAACACACTCTGGCCAGGCAGTCCGAGGACACGGTGGCCTCCCCACCTCTCCCCTCGGCCAGGGCCCTCCTGCACCCCCACCACCCTGCCCCGTGGGACAGCACTGCCCGGGCTCCCGAGGAGGCTCCTGGGTGGGGGGGCGTGACTGCCAGAGGCAGCTGAGACACTCAGGCCTGTGCTCAGATGGAGGCATGCTGGTACCCCACCCCCCAGACCCTGTCCTCGTGCGGCGAGGGGTCCTCTCTCCTCCACGGTATTCACGCTGGCTCTGTCCTTGGTCAGGAACACTCCTGTCTCCGCCTGGGCCAGGACAGAGGGGCCCGTACTAGTCCATGGAGAACAGAGCGGGAGCTGGAGCCCTGGGCCCGCAGGTAGCAGAGGTGGGGCTGGAGGTGTCAGGCCCGGGCGGCGGCCGGCGCTCAGCGGCTGTGGTAGATGCGGAGGCGCTGGGCGATGTCCTGGCGGCACAGCGGGCAAGTGCGCAGGGGCTGGCAGCACTGCTGGCAGCAGCAGACGTGGCCGCAGTTGAGGAAGATCATCTGGGCCTGAGGAGAGAGTGCGGGAGTGTCTGGGAACCAGCCCGGCCTGATTCCCCGGGGATGGGGCAAGTGAGGCCCCCGGCCCCCAAAGATCTGACAGCACGGTCGTCACGCTCCACCGCCCGTATGGTCACTGTCTGCCCCTCTCTGTAACAGCCGCACGTTTCACAGCCCCGCCCTATCTCACCAGCCCAGCTGCTGGATGTGCACGTTGTTCCCAATTTTTGGATTTTCTGTGCACTTTGCCCGGCCCCCTCGGTCTCAAAACCACCCCAGCATTATGGATTAAAAGCCATGGAAGTGTGTCTATTCTTTGCTTTAGCATTTCCTCTTTTTAGTAAGTTATCCTAAGTAAAGAACCAAGGATGTGCTCCAAATTCTGTTCAAGGCTGTTCAGTATAGCACTGTTGGTAATAACAAGAGCTAGGAAGCCACCTCCAGGGCCCAGAGCAGGGGTTTGGTTAAATTTATAACCACCAAGGCCCCCTGTATCACCGCATTCCCTGAGCCCAGCAAAAACCACAGGGTAGGGCTTCCCTGGTGGCGCAGTGGTTGGGAGTCCGCCTGCCGATGCAGGGGATATGGGTTCGTGCCCCGGTCCGGGAGGATCCCACATGCCGCGGAGCGGCTGGGCCCGTGAGCCATGGCCGCTGGGCCTGCGTGTCTGGAGCCTGTGCTCCACAACAGTGAGAGGCCCGCGTACCGCAAAACAAACAAACAAACAAACCATAGGGTAATCAAACTGCTCACGTGGCAACCTTTCTAAGCAGGATCACACTCGGGGGAGGGGGAGTATTTTACGTGCTACATTGCTGAATTTTTATAATAGGTGTCAATTTTGTTAGTTTTAAAAACAGGTTTTAAAGTCTCTTCAGAGAAAATTGTGTTGTTGATATTTAATGACTTAATACATATACGAAGGGAAACTTCCTAAGTGGGAGAAAAAACTCTTGAAGAAAAAGGCCCAGAAAACATAGCATTACTCATGTTTGGGTAATGGGATCATGGGTCATTTTAATTTCCTGTTTTTTTGCCCGGGAGGCTCCGGACGGCAGGCACTGGGCCTGTTGCCCCAGACTTACCTCCCGTTCCAGGCACACAACACATTCTGAGGTCTGGGCCTCCAGCTCCGCGCAGGGGGCCGATGGTCTTACTGCCTCGGGAAGCTCCTCAGGGGCCGTGGGGAGGACCTCGCCCTGGGGTGGTTTCGGCAGCTCTGTGGGGACAGAGAGGCTGAGGCTGGGTCACGCCCACCCGACCCCGATCCCTGGGGCCTCCCCTGGCCCCGCCTGCCCCAAGTGGCAGGGAGCCGGAGCGGGATGGGATCCGACCAGGACCCTGCCTTCCTACACACCCTCATTTCTCTTTGCTGAGCCTCATTCCCCCACCTGTAAGACGGGACAGCTGGGGCACCGGTTAATTGGGGCCTCTTGCCCCTAACACACTCTGAATCCTTCACAGCCACCCTGCAAGTAGGGCTCATCACTGTCAGAGATGAGAAATCAGGAGGCTCAGAGGGGGAAGCCACTTGCCCGAGGCCACAGGGCCATCTGGTGGTAGAGCTGCCCCGCAGCAGCCCTGGCTAGGACCGGACCTCGCTTGCACATTCTCCACCCAGGGGCCCAGGCGCAGGTAGCCCAGAGGGGCAGGGAGAGGAGTGAGCAGCTCTCAAGGCTGCTCCCCCTGTCCCCTGGCAGAGGCCCCAGCATGTCCCCTGCCTGGGTCCCAACCGCCGCGAAGGAGGACATCAGAATCGGTCTCTCTCATTATCACACCACGTGCACCAGCGACACCCTCAAGTCTCTCTCCATCCCTGATCCCCACCCCCTCAGTTCATGTTTTTCATTTATTCTACGGGTTAAATTACAAGTAGCATTTTTTATAATTGTAAAAAACCTGAAGTTTTCTTTTTAAAAAGCCTATCGCAACCACTCTGGACCCTCTAGGGGTACATGGTGTCCCCCCCAAACCATCACTGTAAGGGGCACTTCTATATTTAATGTAACACATATTGAGTCCTGGGGTCAGAAAGAGAACTGTTGGGGAAACTCCTGAGGCTCTCCTGCCCTCTGGAGCTCAGGAGCCTTCCAGCCCAGCCCCTCCCTGCAGGGCGGCCACAATCAGGAAGAAGCCCTAAGGGTTAGGGTTAGGGTTAACCTGTCTCTGCCTCAGTTTCCTCATCTCTCAGATGCGGGTAACAATGGTGCCCACCTCACGGGGCTGCAGCAAAGGTGACCTGACATGGTGGTCATCAAATGCCTGATACCCATCCTGCTCGGCACACAGGAGACCTTCCCCTGGGTCAGCCACAGCACCTGCCCTCTCCCGGGCCTCCGGATGAGGGCAGGGCACCTCCTTCACAACCATCACAACCACCTTTCTACGTCCAAACCACAGGCCTGGCCTGGGGCGCAGTGCTGGGCATGGGGTGGGCGCTGGGTCTGGCTGATTTCTCCCTCTACTCTAGGGATCCTGAGTGTGTGGTTCCCGACGTCTAGTAGGGTGGGTTTAGGGAAGCCAGAAGGGGCCTGAAACTGCTATAGGAAAAGTTCTTTTTTTCCATTTTTGGAGCCTGCTTTTCCCATTTATAAATTGTTCCTTTAGGAGGGAAGCTTAAGGACTGGCCAGGGTTAGAAGTGGCCCTTAGGACTCGTCCTGAACTGTAAACAGGGGACGCCCCCAACCGCAGCCCACACGTAAGGGCTCTGCTCAGGGGAGGGCTCCGCATCGGTACCTGGCCGGGCCCTGGTCGCATCCAGCAGCTCCTGGGCTCTGCGCAGGATCTGGTGCCGCAGGCCGGCTTCCGAGACGCCCACCTGCTTGGACCAAGGAGGGCAGGTCAAGGCCTGGGCTGGGCAAGGGACCTACTGTGCAGCACGGTCAGAGCCACTACCTCCTCCCTGGCTTCCAGCACCCTCAGCTGGAAAGGTGGAGGCCCACGAGGGCCCGACAATCCGTACAGCAGAGGGAGATACTGAGGCCCAGAGGGAAACCAACACCAGCAACAGCGACAGTTTAGCAAGTGCGAAGCCCGCACAGGGGCTGTGCTGACAGTTTCAGCCACATGACCTCCCATCACCCCCGTGACGACCAGGAAGTCAGGACCCTCTGGCACAGTTTGCACGATCAGGTGGTTCACACCGAGGCTGAGCTGCAGAGAAGGGGCCGTGCCAGAATCACAGTCCCTCAGCCTCCAGAGAGAGTGCTCCTGAGCGTGGGTGACAGTCGTGTCGCCCTTCTGAGCCCCGGTGCCTGCGTCTGCCGAGGGCCGGGCAGTACAGCAGAGCGGTCAACAGCATGGACCCCGGCACCAGTCCTGGCTCTGCTGTGCGACCTCGGGCCAAATGCTACCTTGCTGTGTCTCAGCCTCCTTATCCGAAAGGTGATGACAGTGTCAGCACGTGCCCGCCCAGGTTGTTGGGAAGATTCAATGAATCCACATATAACACATGCTTAGAACAGCGCCTGCCACTGTCAGGTATTTGCCGGCATCGGTACTCGTCTCTCTTGAAGGGTAAATGAATTAGTGCAGCGTGTACCAGGCTCGGGCAGCGCTGCTGCTGTGATAACTAAATCCATGGGGTGGGGAGGGGGCTGGTCCAGATGAGCTCCAAGGTCCTGGCTGTCCAGCCCTACGCGGTGAAGATCCAATCTGAACGGGGTGGGGCACGGGGGGCACCAATCTGGGGTCAGCAGCACCCATAAGCCCTGGCTTTTGTAGCCACATGACGGGGGGCAGAGGGGGCACACGTTCTGGCTCTGACAGCTGATGACACGGGCCTCACCAAGAACTGCGTGAAGAGCAAGCGGCCTGGCTGGGTTGGGCCAGGGCCCTGCCCGCTGCCCTTGCCCCCCCCGAGGCGCAGCTGCTGCCCACCTTGGCCAGGTCCCCAGGGTCCATCCGGCTCAGCATGTCCAGTGAGATGCGGTGGTGGGCGAAGATGGGAAGGTAGTGCTCGGCCGACAGCTCCACCAGGAGGGCCACCAGCTGGCGCTCCAGGCCTTCTTCCTACAGGACAGACCCAAGGGAGAAGCCAAGCGCACCACGGATGGGGAAAAAAACCAAGAAGCCATTACTCACAACAGCAAACGAAGAGTGCAAATACATACAACGTAATATGTAAAACGTATTCTTGGAACTTTTCCTACAAAAATGGATATTTAAGGGCATAGAGATAGACGCACGAGGAAGTTAGTTCACTGCCACTCTGTAAACTTGACAACGTAAGCAACTTAAGTACCCATCAAGAGGGGACTGTTTAAACAAGTGAGGGCTCGTGCAGATCCTAAACGCTGTGCACTCGTCTGGGAACAACGAGGAGATCTACGCACACGGGCCTGGACAACAGCCTGTCACTACTGTTGGGGGGACAAAGGAAGTTGCCAGAATTGCCTTATAGAAGGACTCCTGTTTGTTTTTTTGGTCGTGCCACGTAGCTTGTGGGATCTTAGCTCCCCGACCAGGGATCGAACCTGTGCCTGCTGCAGTGGAAGCGCAGAGTCTTAATCACTGGACCACCAGGGAATTCCCAAGAAAGACTCCATTTTTATTAAAAAAAAAAAAAAAAAGGGTGTGTGTGTGTGCATGTGTGTGAGGGGGGAAAGGGAGGAGAGGGGGAAAGGGAGGAGAGGGGGAAAGGGAGGAGAGGGGGAAAGGGAGGAGAGGGGGAGGAGAGGGGGAAAGGGAGGAGAGGGGGAGGGGGAGGTGGGGGAGACTGGGGACCACGTCTGTCCCATCCGCAGCCCCTGCGCTGGTGAGTGCACAGTGGGCTGTGGGTCTCTGCTCCGCCCAGAAGTGACTGAAAAGTCACCAGAACCAATGCTCCTCCCTCTCGTTTCTGTCCCTGCCCGGGGGACCTGGTACACTTAGTCACCAGA
This sequence comes from Grampus griseus, assembly GCF_964374135.1. Lineage (NCBI taxonomy): Eukaryota > Metazoa > Chordata > Mammalia > Artiodactyla > Delphinidae > Grampus > Grampus griseus. The sequence continues at coordinate 8,132,907 of NC_139000.1, forward strand.
AATATGAATGGAATTAAACTGGACAGGTCAGGAAGCCGGGCACCGCTGAGGCCAGAGGCTCCTGCAGGGTGGGCGCCAGCAATCCTCACCTGCAGCTTCAAGGACAACGGTTTCTGGTTCAAGAGCCGCTGATACTGAATCAGCCAGTAATTCTCCTGCTTAGTTTCACTTTTGGCTTCTAACTCCGTCTGCCAAGAAGGAAGCAGACACTGTTAGTTACAAGTCAGTGAATAGAAACAATGACAGTGACACCTGTGAACTCTGCTCCTCTGAGCACGTGGATGACTTGGTATTTTACAAAGAACGTGCCTACCCACTGTTGCCTCACCCTTTAAACTGCTGAGCCCGGAAAGGCAGGAAGCCTCACTACCCCCACTTTACTGCTGAGAACGATCTCAGACACAGCACACCTGGTGGGGGGACCGGAACCTGGGCTGCTGACACCTGGTGCCCGCCCCCCTTCCCCAGCCATCATGACTTGGAGGGGGACACCTTCTCATCTGCTTATGGGAAGAGCAAAGTACTAGGCAGCCGTCTCCTTCCCCCAAGAAGGCTTAGTGTGTCCTCTGGGTGCCAGGCAGGGAGAGAAATAAGATGCTGAGGACACCTTCGGCTTCTGGAGTGGGCTTCACCTGACGAAGCCGGAGAATTATAAACATGCCATTCAAGCCGATTCCTCCATCACTCACACGTTCCTGAGCGTTGTTCTGGGCGCTGAGGACACAGCAGTGAACACACGATACTAACAGCAGCAGCAGCAACGTCAGGGCACTTCGTGCCAGACCGTGCTGTGCACTGGGAGATGCCCTTGTACTTAATTCTCACGATTCTGTGAAGTAGTTTCTACTTCACAGGTGAAGAAACGGGAGTGATTAGTTCAGAGTGAATACCAGCCAGCCCAAGGTCAAAGAGCTGCCCGTGTCGTGGCCAGGATTCAGACCCAGGTCTGTCTTGCTCGGAGCCTGCGCTCTCAACCACCAAGCCACCCACCCAGGACTGCAGCTGCGCTGGGGGTCGATGTGATGTGGGCGGCAGGATTACACTGCAGGCATCTCCCCAGCTCCCCCTAGTGGTCCCTCCTGTACCTTGCCGAGCTGGCTCCCCTTTTCCGGCCTGGCCCTCTCTGGGCTGCGGGCACACCTCTCTTTGGGAGCCCATGACCCTGATGGCCATGTCCTGATGAGGTGCACAGTGAGTCCCCAAGGCCCCTTGAGGGCGGGAGCACACGGCCACGGCATGGCTGCCCCTTATGCAGCACTCAGGGAGCGGGTCACACATTAATGCAATTTGGAGGTGATGGCCGTGAGGCACCGTGAGGAACAGGCAGCTTCTGACTGGCACAAACACACCATCTGGGCTCGTGCAGGGCTCGGGAAGAAGCTGGTCTCGCTCCTTTCCATCCCCGGCACAGGGCCTGGCCCACGGTGGAGCTCAGAGGACGTCTGGGGCGGTAACAAGGCCACAGGAAAGACTGGGTCCTGACCACTCAGGTGCACTTGGGCTCTGGAGGAAGTGACCCTGACCTGCCCCCTAAAGGGGGCTCTGCCACCCTGATGATGTGCCAGAGGCAAACCCATCTGGGTCCGGGGGGGGCAGCTGGGCAACCCCTGTCAAAGGCTTACTAAACGGCCTGCCCCGGACACACCAAGTACTCTCCTGCGCATCTGTCCTGAGCCAATACCCGTGGCTGTTCTCAGATACTTAGCTGCCGAGACAGCCTTGCTTATTAAGAGTAAAAAACGGGAAGTATGCTCGACAATAGGCCAAACAAGGGCCCATCTCAATGCAGCCACGGCAGGAACGCAGAGGACGCGAAAGACAGGAAAGAGCAGGTGCGAACGAGCTGGTTGGAAACGGGGGCGCAGTTCCGTGTTACGGGCACGTGCACACACCGCGATAAACATGCATCCCGATGTTTGGAAAACATACCTCAAAATATTAGCAACAGACAACTCTCAGGAGTGAGATTCTTTTCCTTTGTACTTTCCATTTTTTCTCTGATGAACAACTACTACTAGACTAATGAAAGTGTTCCTAAGAACGGCAAGAGCATTTAGGGGAAGCAAACCCATGAGCGACTCTGGACGCGGAAGCCAGACGCACCAGGATCTCCCGGAGCTCCTCCTCTCGCTGTGTCTTCTCTTTGAGCAGCTGCTGGAGCAGGGAGCTCAGGACCCAGCGCTGCTCCGAGATCATCTCCTGCAACACAAGACCACGCCCAGCGCTGGGAAACTCGCAGTACCGCGGCCCAAGAAGTCCCCGCAGCGCGGCAGCAGGATCCCCCTCACTCAGTTCTCAGCTGGCAGCCGGGGGCCACAGTGGCTCCGACTCCATTCAAGGCTCTGTCCCTGATCTCAGGCTGAGAGTTGGGGAACAGAGCAGAGGGGCCTCTCTGCCCCAGCATCCCCTCCCCACCTTCTCACCAGCCTGTACCTCCCTTCCCCAAGGGGTAAGGCCAGGCACGGGATCTAGTGACCGAACACAGTGCAGTGGTAAGAAACATCAAACAAAGGGAATGACAAGCAGCAGGTACCTGACTCCAGTCTCACTGACTACGGAGCACGTGGGCAGAAGCAAACAGCGGGAGGGAGGGTGGGTGAGGGACCCACGCCAGCCAGGAAGGCTCTACGCAGACGGAGTGATGTGCAAACCCGAGAAAGCCCCATTTGTGTCTGCGTTCCACTCTTCTCCTCCTCTTGGAAACCCCATGGAGACCCCGAAAACAGGAGCCCCACAGCTCTAATAGGCAGGATGCATGGGCACCCACCAAGCACGGTGGTTGCATCCTCTTTCAGAGCTCCACCAACCCCGCAAGGCTGAGGCCTTTCCATTTGCTAGCCCACTCCTCTCTGATGGCCCTGAGACACAGGCTGGGCCTGGAAGACTATTTCCTTTATGCAGGGGAGACATGGAGGCCCAGGGAGGGGAAGTAACCTGCCTAAAGTCATACGGTGACAGACCCGTGGGACTCCAGACCTCAGCGTTCTTCTCCTGCATTGAGAAGCCCATGAGACAAATGAAGACTGCTCCACTGAGGACAGACACAGGGGCGGTGACAGACAGAAGGCTCTGCTCAAAAGCCTGGTACGGGGCACATGTCCTCACACATCATTGATCCGACCCTTCTGCGTACAGCTGGGGAGACTAAGGTACAGAGAAGGGAAAGGGCTGCCCCTCCCTCCCTCCCCAGCCAGGTCACACGGCAAGACTGTGCGAGGACAACCCGGGTCCCAGATTTGCAGCCCAGAACGCTGTCTGCTAGTCTCTGCAGCCTCCACATCTGTGTGAGCAGGACACCCAGGCTGGAGTTCACAGAGCCACAGCTGGACCCTCTCCTCAGACATCCTCGGAACACCGAGACAGCTCCTTCCCCAGAGGATGTCAGCCGTGAGAACCAGCGCCCCAGAAGCATGACTGAGAGAGACAGGGAGCTCAGGAGCAACCCAGCCCCAAAACAAAGAAAACACGGAGATGGAGATGCGCCTGGGTGAGCCTTGGCAATGAAAGCCTCCTTCCTCTGACCCTCCTGCCTGGCGACGGGCTGATCCCAGCCCTAACCTTCGCCTGCGCTGCGCTCGGCCCCCAGACTGGGCTCCCACGAGCCTCCTGGGGCCAGGGCCTCCTCCAGCATCACTGCCTTGTCTGCCGGAGAGCAGCTGAGAGGCGGTGGGTGCATTCGTTGGGGGTGGGGTGGGGGACAGGGCAGGCTAGGGAGCCCTACATACCTGTAGTGCCTCTGTGTCCAGGGATTTCCTCTTTAACTCCAGCTGTGTCAGCTGCAATAACTCAGTTTCTATTAACTTAATCTAAACAGAAGACGAGACAGGGGTTTTTTAATTCACATTAACCACGGTTTAATCCTGTGCCGCTGCTCTTGGATGGCCAAGTGGATCTAAGAATCCTTTCTGGGGGCGCTCTGCAATGAAGGGGACCTGTGTACCTTGGGAACCTCATCAGCGGGGGTTTAAAAAGAGTTCGTTATTTCACGGCCCTGAATCCTCCGCGGCGTGGACCCTCTTCTCCTGGACAGTACTGCTGATCAGAAGCCAGGCACAGGGCCAGCCCAGAATGGGCGCTGATCAAGGTGTGGAATGAAGGGGCTTTCCTTCAAGGTGAGGACCAGAGTGAAGAACAGACACGGAATTCTCAATGAGCCTCTTCCCAGTCCAGTTCTCTTGCTTCCTCTAAACAGCTGTCAGAGGAGTGCAGAGGGCAATGGAGGGGACTGAGTAATAATAACAATAATAGTAGTAGCTGATATTTATTGAGATTCCACATGCTAGGACTGTGCTGTGCAATTTATTTGCATCATTTCATCAATACCTATTAGGAGGTATTATTGCCTCCATTTTACAGACAAGGAAACCGAGGCTCAGAGAGGTTAAGTAACTTGCCCAAGGACACACAGCGGGTGAGTGAGTGTGCCCTTTCCTTGGGATGTCCCTGCTTGTCTGAAGGGGAAGAGCTGGCCTGGTGGGTCAAAACCACCCATAATGAGAATGTCTGGGAGTCACCACATACCTTCAGGGTGTGACTGGGGGCTTTTAGCCCTCGGGGTCAGACCCCATGGGCAGTGACTTCTCTACCCTGTGCCTATGACCTTTGTCCCTATGTTCTTATGACCCCACCAACCCCTGGTCAGAGGAATGAGATTCATGTCTGGCAATGTGGGATTGAAATTAAAGGGGGAAATAAAAAGGTAAGTTGGTTTTGGCAAAAAAGAAAAAGAAAAAAACAACCATGCAAAATGTGAAATTCAAAGTGTGCTGAATACGAGGTGACATGCGTCCCGTAGCCTGAAAGCTCGCTCTGTCTGCCGCCACCCAGGCCACGCGCTCTGGGAGCCCAGCGAGCCAGATACAGCCCTGCTGGAAGCGGGTGGCCAAGAGGCCCAGCGTGGCGTTCGCCCAAGGCTGCCCGCAGGTCAGCAGCGGAGCCCGGACAAGAGCACAGCCCCTCCCCTCCAGGCCCAGGCCACTCCTCAGCCGACACCAGGCCCTGCCTGCTCGCTCAGGCGGGGGTCAGCCTGTCCCAGCTCCTCAATCTGGGCCGACGGGGACACTGGGGTCTGAGCCGGTGGAGGAGCCCTGCCTGTGGCCGCCAAGCGGTCGAGGCCTCCTGTCCCTCAGCCCTGGGCATCACGAGAAGCAGCAGGCACAGGTCTCACCTGCTGGCATGCACAGTGCTGCCCAGGCACCTCCTGACACCCTGAGTAGGTTCCACGAGGCTCAGTGAGGGGAGGGAGGTGCCGGGGAGACCTCTTGTCGGGCTGGCCTGGAGCCCCCTCCTCACGCCTCTGAAAGCCCACAGGGTGGGTCTGGGGGGAGGCCGCAGCCTGCGCTCACCTGCTTCCGGATCTGCCGATGCATCAGGTCCTTCTTCACCTGGAGAGCCTCGAAGGCCGCCTTCTGCATGGCGCTCTGCAACAGAGAGCACGGCCACTCAGGGGGCCCGCAGGGAAAACAAAATCTGTGTCAGACACCTTAATGTGTGCCTTTTCTGTTTCTTAGAGAGACAACTTTTCAGGTTACTTGTTTAATTTTTTAAAATAATACTTATGAAGCGCTTACTACGTGCTGGACACCGTGCTCAGGGCTCTTCCCACGCTGCACATGGAAGAGGCGACGACGAGAGTACCTTCACTGCCCCATTTCACAGATGAGGAAAGTGAGGTTCAGAGAAGTGAACCGGCTGGCACTAGCATGCAAGTCTGTCCAGCTCTCAGCCTCACCTTAACCACGAGGCCTGACATGCCCTCTAAGAAACAGAGCAGTTTCCTCAGACAATCTCACAAATACTAAGTCAAAGCGTTTTGGAAGACGAGAGAGATAGGAGTTGGGGAGAAAGGAGAGAGGAAACGATGAATCAGGGAGTGGCAGGACAACATCACAGAGGAAGAAAGGAGGGAGGGGATGCGAGGGTCGGGAAATGAGACTCCAACAGGGCCTGTGGGGAAAGCTGGGACTGAACAATTTGGACACAGGAGGGAGGAAATCACAGGGGTCCTTCCTGGTCCCGTCCACTCAGGAGCACCTGCTATGCGCCCGCTAAGCCGGCGGGAGAGCAGATGGAGGTGCGGTGGGATTGGAAGGGAGGAGTCTGGGGGCTCACTCCATGGGGTGGGTACCACCGTCTTCTGCCCATCATGTCCTCATGATGGAGCCCACGCAGCACGGGGAGCGGCTGCCTGGGGAGGGCGCTTCTCTAGACTTCAGGGAGCGGAAACGACCACCCAGAGAGGCCTCTCCCTGCCCCTCATCCTCACGGTCAGTACGCTTCTCAGCTCCCTAAGCATCTTGGTTCTTACACACTGTCCAGGAGTCCAGGACAGCGCCTCCACGTGGAGTTCTGCCGCTCTGCTCCGGGCTCCCCGCGTCCCTCCTGCCCCCTTCCTGAGCCCCTGCCCCCAGGGCTCACCTCCTGCAGGATCTGGCAAATGGCTTTGTTCTGATCCATCTGTTGCCAGGACAGGATCTGCTGGAACCGCTCATCCATTTCAGCCATGCTGCCAGAAACACAGCAAATTCATGAACATTTCCTGAGCACCTGCTACGTGCCAGGCACCTTGGAGGAGACGGAGATAAACCATTTATTCATTCAACAATACTCATGGAGCGCCTGCTGGGGGCCACATCCTGGGCTTGGGGGGGCGGGGTGGACATGGAGCTTTGTCTGAATCCCATGGCCCTGGATGGAGGGTGACGGAGTCTCTGTCTCCAGAGCTGGGGAGATGATCTCCCGGGCCCCGTCATCCACCCCTCCACTGGAATCCTTCCTACGATGCCCCCCCGTGAAGTGGCTGCCTGGCCTCTGCCCACCCACCTCCACCAACAGGGAGCTCATGACCTCCCAGGTGAGCCACTCAGGCTGAGAGAAAGCTGTCCTTCCCGGGCACTAACGTCTCACCCTCCACCCCAGTGTCTCTCACCCTGGCCGTGAACCTGCTCTCGTCGCCCTAGAGCAAGTCTAGTGACTTTGGCACAAAAATCCAAACTGCAAACCTAATATGTCCATACTTTGGTACAATCTTGGTTTTAAGGTTGTCTGTTTCATAATAGTAGCTGTTATTTATTGGACCCTTATGTGGCAGACAGTGTGATCATTAATGCCCATTAAATCCTCCAACAACTCTAGGAGTAGGTACTGTGATTTATCCCCTTTTCTCTGATAAGAAAATTGAGGCTCAGGGAGGGAAAATAACTTGCCTAAGACTTCACAGTTAGTTATAAGAAGTGGGATGTGAATCCACGACTGTCTGGCCCTAGTGCCCACGCTCCTAAAAACAAGGTCACACCAGCAGGAAGGAGGGAGACCCCTGCATCTGCTGGGACACGGGGAGGCTGGCGTGCTCCAGGTGTCCGGGGGGCGGGGAGGAGGTGGCACCTGCGCTGGAGCCACCCAGGTGGGAGGAGAAACACAAGGGCAGCCAGGGCTGTTGGTCTGTCCCTGTCTGGGGCTGCTAAGCATCGAAGGAGCTTTTCTCAACTGGCTCTGCCGGGCACTGCAGGTCCTTCAACAAAGCCACGGTGCTGGGGTGAACCTGGAAGGCCAGACCCAAAATGGCTGTCAGCATGAAGGCAGCCCCATCACCCTCCCCCCTCCAGTGCACCCCACCCATGACCCCTGGAGATTTATAAGTACACCATAGTCCAGAGCACAGCCTGGGTCAAACCCGAGCTCTGTCATCGGCTAGTTGTGCTTCCTTAGGGTCCAGCTAGAAAAATCACTTAGACCAGCGGTAACTTGCTCCTGACATCATGGCCCAGGGTGGGGTGGCCCGAGGCAGGAGAGTCCAGTGCCAGCTCTCACCCTACGGTCCTGGGCCCTGAGGCAGCTCCCCAGAGTCCCTCACTCGGGAAGCCTCTTCCTTACCTTACCTGGAACAGGCCTGCTGGACCAGGTTCTGCCTCTGAGACTCGTAGGCCATCTGGATGAGCCGGCTGTTACAGCTCTCGGTCAGCATCTGCTGCATGGCCGCTGCAGAAACATGGGGGTGGGGTGGGGACAGGGCTGAGCAGCCACTCCTGGGGAGCCTCATGGGCGTTACCTGGGCGTCCACCTGACAGTCCCCTCACAAAAAAGTCTCTCTTTTTTAAAATACAGAAGTAACTTCAGCTTGGAAGTCTGATTAGTCGTAAAACACTGAACAACATACACATAATCTTCTATAGTCTCGTCACCCAGAAGTATTATTACATTTTGATATATGTTCTTCTAGTTAATTTTTAATGCATATTGATGGATTTTTTAAAAGTTAACTGAAAGAATTAAAAGCAGGGACTTGAACAGATATTTGTGTACCCATGTTCGTAGCAACATTATCCACAATAGGCAAAAAAAGGTGGAAACAACCCAAGTGCCTATTGATGGACAAATGGGTAAACAGAAGTGGTCTTATCCATGCAACGGAATATTAATCAGTCTTAAAAAGGAAGGAAATTCTGACATAAGCTACAACGTGGATGAACCCTGAAGACATTACGCTGTGTGAAAGAAGCCAGTCACAAAAGGACAAATACTGTACGATTCCACTTAAACGAAGTACCTAGAGCAGTCAGATTCATAGAGACAGAAAGCAGAATGGTGGTCCTACAGGGTCCAGGGGAGGGGGCCGTGGGGAGTCCCTGTTTAGCGGGTACAGAGTTTCACTTTGGGAAGATGAAAAAGTTCTGGAGGTGGATGGCGGTGATGGCTGCACAACAAGGTGAATGTACTTAATGCCACAGAACTGTACACTTACAAGTGGTTAAAATGGTAAATTTTATGCTTTGCATATTTCACCATAATAAAAGAAAATTAAAATGTTATCACACTAAATATACCACTTTCTCACCTTTTATGAATGCATCCCTGTGTCAACATGCTGACGTGATGTTAATAGCTACAGAATACTACAGTGCCTGGATTACCAAAGTTTACGATGATCCTCCGTTTCAGAGCATTCAGAGTCTTTCTGCGATTATTAAATGATACTGCTATAAATATCCTTGCTCAGATATCTTCGTGCACATCTATTTGATTATTTCCTAGACTAATTCTTAGAAGTACACAGTTTTAAGGTCGTGGATGATGTATGCAAGTTACCCTTTCTGCCCTCCAGGAAGAGCCTGCTGATTCCTACTCCCTTTGGCAGCAGCACACAGGACAGCCTGATACCATATGCCCTCTACAACTCTGGGTTACTACCCTTTCTTGCCTTTTTGTTATTTTTATTGAAATTTTTCAGTTATAAAAATAATACATGCTCAGTTTCTAAAATAGCTAATAGGGAAGTTTGAAAAGGTAGAAAGGAAAAGATCCCTAACACTGAGCCTATTTCCAATTAGTTAATTTGATAAACATCCTTCCAGAAATGCAAACACAATCTTTCTCTTTATAAATGGTGGATGATGGTGACCTTTAAAATAGGGACATTGGAGACCTTCAAGATGGTGGAGGAGTAAGACGTGGAGATCACCTTTCTCCCCACACATACATCAGAAATACTTCTACACATGGAACAAATCCTACAGAACACCTACTGAACGCTGGCAGAAGACCTCAGACTTCCCAAAAGGCAAGAAACTCCCCACATACCTGGCCGTGTGGCTGACAGGGTCTTGGTGCTCCTGCTGGGTGTCAGGCCTGTGCCTCTGCGATGGGAGAGCCGAGTTCAGGACATTGGTCCACCAGAGACCTCCCAGCTCCACGTAATACCAAAGGGCAAAAGCTCTCCCAGAGATCTCCATCTCAATGCTAAGATCCAGCTTCACTCAACACCAGCAAACTACAGTGCTGGACGCTCTATGCCAAACAACTAGCAAGACAGGAACACAACCCCACCCATTAGCAGAGAGGCTGTCTAAAATCATAATAAGGTCACACATACCCCAAAACACACAACCGGATGCAGTCCTGCCCACCAGAAAGACAAGATCCAGCCTCATCCACCAGAACACAGGCACTAGTCCCCTCTACCTGGAAGCCTATACACAACCCACTGAACCAACCTTAGCCACTGGGGGCAGACACCAAAAACAACGGGAACTATGAACCTGCAGCCTGCGAAAAGGAGACCCCAAACACAGTAAGTTTAGCAAAATGAGAAGACAGAGAAGCACACAGTAGATGAAGGAGCAAGGCAAAAACCCACCAGACCAAACAAATGAAGAGGAAATAGGCAGTCTACCTGAAAAAGAATTCAGAGTAATGATAGTAAAGATGATCCAAAATCTTGGAAACAAAATGGAGAAAATACAAGAAATGTTTAACAAGGACCTAGCAGAACTAAAGAGCAAACAAACAATGATGAACAACACAATAAATGAAATTAAAAATTCTCTAGAAGGAATCAATAGCAGAATAACTGAGACAGAAGAATGGATAAGTGACCTGGAAGATAAAATAGTGGAAATAACTACTGCAGAGCAGAATAAAGAAAAAAGAATGAAAAGAATTGAGGACAATCTCAGAGACCTCTGGGACAACATTAAACGCACCAACATTCGAATTATAGGGGTCCCAGAAAGAGAAGAGAAAAAGGGACTGAGAAAATATCCAAAGAGATTATAGTTGAAAACTTCCCTAATATGGGGAAGGAAATAGTCAATCAGGTCCAGGAAGCACAGAGAGTCCCATACAGGATAAGTCCAAGGAGAAACACGCCAAGACACATACTAATTAAACTATCAAAAATTAACTACAAAGAAAAAATATTAAAAGCAGCATTTAAGAATCTGTAAAAAATACAAGCACATGGAGGCTAAACAATACACTACTTAATAACCAAGAGATCACTGAAGAAATCAAAAATTGCCTAGAAACAAACGACAATGAAAACACGATGACCCAAAACCTATGGGATGCAGCAAAAGCAGTTCTAAAAGGGAAGTTTATAGCAATACAATCCTACCTCAAGAAACAACACCTCAAACAAACAACCTAACCTTACACCTAAAGCAATTAGAGAAAGAAGAACAAAAAAACCCCAAGTTAGCAGGAGGAAAGAAATCATAAAGATCAGATCAGAAATAAATGAAAAAGAAATGAAGGAAACGATAGCAAAGATCAATAAAACTAAAAGCTGGTTCTTTGAGAAGATAAACACAATTGGTAAACCATTAGCCAGACTCATCAAGAAAAAAAACGGAGAAGACTCAAATCAATAGAATTAGAAAAAAAAGAAGTAACAACTGACACTGAAGAAATACAAAGGATCATGAGAGATTATTACTACAAGCAACTATATGCCAATAAAATGGACAACCTGGAACAAATGGACAAATTCTTAGAAAAGCACAATCTTCTGAGACTGAACCAGGAAGAAACAGATAATACAAACAGACCAATCACAAGCACTGAAATTGAGACTGTGATTAAAAATCTTCCAACAAACAAAAGCCCAGGACCAGATGGCTTCACAGGCAAATTCTATCAAACATTTAGAGAAGAGCTAACACCTATCCTTCTCAAACTCTTCCAAAATATAGCAGAGGGAGGAACACTTCCAAACTCATTCTACAAGGCCACAATCACCCTGATACCAAAACCAGACAGATGTCACAAAGAAAGAAAACTACAGGCCAATATCACTGATGAACATAGATGCAAAAATCCTCAACAAAATACTAGCAAACAGAATCCAACAGCACGTTAAAAGGATCATACACCATGATCAAGTGGGGTTTATCCCAGGAATGCAAGGATTCTTCAGTATATGCAAATCAATCAATGTGATAAACCATATTAACAAACTGAAGGAGAAAAACCATATGATCATCTCAATAGATGCAGAAAAAGCTTTCAACAAAATTCAACACCCATTTATGATAAAAACCCTCCAGAAAGTAGGCATAGAGGGAACTTACCTCAACATAATAAAGGCCATATATGACAAACCCACAGCCAACATCATTCTCAATGGTGAAAAACTGAAACCATTTCCACTAAGATCAGGAACAAGACAAGGTTGTCCACTCTCACCACCATTATTCAACATAGTTTTGGAAGTTTTAGCCACAGCAGTCAGAGAAGAAAAATAAAAGGAATCCAAATTGGAAAAGAAGTAAAGCTGTCACTGTTTGCAGATGACATGATACTATACATAGAGAATCCCAAAGATGCTACAGGAAAACTACTAGAGCTAATCAATGAGTCTGGTGAGGTTGCAGGATACAAAATTAATGCACAGAAATCTCTGGCATTCCTATACACCACCAACAAAAAATCAGAGAAATTAAGGAAACACTCCCATTTACCATTGCAACAAAAAGAATAAAATACCTAGGAATAAACCTACCTAAGGAGAAAAAAAGACCTGTATGCAGAAACTATAAGACACTGATGAAAGAAATTAAAGATGATACAAACAGATGGAGAGATATACCATGATCTTGGATTGGAAGAATCAACATTGTGAAAATAACTATACTACCCAAAGCAACCTACAGATTCAATGCAATCCCTATCAAACTACCAATAGCATTTTTCACAGAACTAGAACAAAAAATTTCACAATTTGTATGGAAACACAAGAGACCCCGAATAGCCAAAGCAATCTTGAGAAAGAAAAACGGAGCTGGAGTAATCAGGCTCCTGGACTTCAGACTATACCACAAACCTACAGTAATCAAGACAGTATGGTCCTGGAACAAAAACAGAAATATAGATCAATGGAACAGGAAAACCCAGAGATAAATCAATGCACATATGGTCACCTTATCTTTGATAAAGGAGGCAAGACTATACAGTGGAGAAAAGACAGCCTCTTCAATAAGTGGTGCTGGGAAAACTAGAGAGCTACATGTAAAAATGAAATTAGAACACTCCCTAACACCATACACAAAAATAAACTCAAAATGGATTAAAGACCTAAATGTGAGGCCAGACACTATAAAACTTTTAGAGGAAAACATAGGGAAAACACTCTATGACATAAATCACAGCAAGATCCTTTTTGACCCACCTCCTAGAGAAATGGAAATAAAAATAAACAAATGGGACCTAATGAAACTTAAAAGCTTTTGCACAGCAAAGGAAACCATAAACAAGATGGAAAGATAACCCTCAGAATGAGAGAAAATATTTGCAGATGAAGCAAGTGACAAAGGATTAATCTCCAAAATTTACAAGCAGCTCAATATCAGAAAACCAAACCCAATCCAAAAATGGGCAGAAGACCTAAATAGACATTTCTCCCAAGAAGAAGATACACAGATTGCCAACAAACACATGAAAGGATGTTCAACATCACTAATCATTAGAGAAATGCAAATCAAAACTACAATGAGGTATCACCTCACACCAGTCAGAATGGCCATCATCAAAAAATCTGCAAACAATAAACGCCGGAGAGGGTGTGGAGAAAAGGAAACCCTCTTGCACTGTTGGTGGGAATGTAAATTGATACAGCCACTATGGAGAACAGTATGGAGGTTCCTTAAAAAACTAATAATAGAACTACCACACGACCCAGCAATCCGACTACTGGGCATATATCCTGAGAAAACCATAATTCAAAAAGAGTTATGTACCACGATGTTCACTGCAGCTCTATTTACAATAGCCAGGACATGGAAGCTACTTTTTTTTTTTTTTTTTTTTTGCGGTACGCGGGCCTCTCACTGTTGTGGCCTCTCCCGATGCGGAGCACAGGCTCCGGACGCGCAGGCTCAGCGGCCATGGCTCACGGGCCCAGCTGCTCCACCGCACGTGGGATCTTCCCGGACCGGGGCACGAACCCGTGCCCCCTGCATCGGCAGGCGGACTCTCAACCACTGCGCCACCAGGGAAGCCCTGGAGGCTACTTTCTAACAATTTGCCATGTAACCCAGATTCCTATAACCTGGCCTGTAACTTTGTTTTAGCTCATGTGGGAGCTTTCTTTTCAAAGTATGTTTAAATCCTCCTGATTTTTTTCCACCCCTGCACTAATCCTTTAAGGGAGATCAGCTCGGTGCTTTGTGTCCACCTGGAGGGGTGGGATAGGGAGGGTGGGAGGGAGATGCAAGAGGGAGGAGATATGGGGATATATGTATAGCTGATTCACTTTGTTATAAAGCAGAAACTAACACCACTGTAAAGCAATTATACTCCAGTAAAGATGTTAAAAAAATAATAAAATAAAATAGGGACATTAATGATATGATACCTCATCAGGAGGTAGTAGGATGAAATGGTGTATGGAAGGTGCTGGACCACTGCCTGGTACACAGTGAACCTCGGCTAAAGGTGCGCACAATATCCCATTCTATCACTCAGGCTCTGAAGAATGGGGTGATCCAAAAAGAATCATTCCTTATTTTAAATAACAACGAGGAACTGCCTCCTTGCCTTCCCTGCCACGTGGCTTGATGTTCTCAGGATCAGATGGGGAGACCTCCCTCTTGTTTGTGTGGAGTGTGGTGCCCCAGGACCAACTCAGGGAGCGACAGGAAGGCGAGTTCCCAGGGGCTCAAGAGGCCACCGCAGCCCTTGAGGAGAGCAGCCCTAACAGCCAAGCTTTGTGAACAGCTCACTTTGCGCCAGCATGATCTTATTGACCCTCATAATGACCCCACGAGGCAGATAATTACCTTTCTCCCCATTTTACAGACATGAAAACTGAGAGGGACCAGTAATGCCCCTTAGGTCATACGGCTTGTGCCTGAGCTGGGATTCTGAATCCAAGTTCAGCTGACCTCAGAGCCCATGCTCCATGATGGGACTTGACCACCCCTCTTGAGGGGTAACACTCAGCGCCCTCTATATGTGACCAAAAGGGGGATGGCTGTCCCCTCCTGCCCCTCAGTTGGCCACGCTCTCCTCCCAGGACCCTGCCCCGCCCTACCCCACCCTGAGACTCACAGGCAATCTCACGGCGCCGCAGGTTCTCCGTCTCCTCCTGGGTTATAGACATCAACTGTTCCATTCTTATTCTAGAAAAAGATCGATCCATCAGCAAATGTATCAGTAACATTTCCAACAGGGAATCCCATCAGATGAACACCACCTCCTTCAAGAAGTCCTCCCAGATGTGAGAACTTAGGCATACTCTGAATGCCCACGGCATCATGTGCCTCCACTGGGGCCCTGTTAACTTTAAGAGTTTCTTGCATAAAAAGGTAAACATTCCCTTAGAAAAATGGGCCAAGGATACAAACAGCCAATTCACTGATGCTTAAATAAAAGTGACCAAAGAACGTATGGAAAGATTCTTAACATCACTGATAATGAAAGAAGTAAAATCTTTTCACCTATCGGGCTGGCCGAGATTAAAAAAACCGATAACCACTGGTGATGGCAGTGAAGGTGGAGAAGCGGGTGCTTCGTGTGCCGCTGAGGAGCGTAAACCGGCAAAATGTTCTTGGGGGGCAGTCTGGCAATACTATCAAAGTGTTCTTCGAATACTTCCTTCAAAACATTCACATGAGTGCGTAAGGGTATATCTAGAAGATGTTTACAGTAACATATATTGTTTGTAATTATGAAACGCCAGAAACCGCTTAAGTGTTCAGAGGGCTAATTACGTAAATTATGATATAATGATATAGTGGGATTCGCTACAGCTAGTACAAATAATGAGGTTTTGGGCATGGAAATACATCTGTGATATAAGTGAAAATTTAAAAAGTAATGGCATGTATGTATGTGCATGTTGCTTGTGTGTACACTTTTTGCCCCCCACACCACACTGGCACAGTAGCTGGGAGGGGGACAGCATCCTTTAATGTTTCTCGCAGGGTCTGACTTTATTGGAAGCAGCCATGTACCGTCTGAGCACTCCTGCCTCCTGCCCAGGCCCACAGGCTGCTCAGGGGAAGGCCGTATCTGGTACGCATCCCTGGACCCCAGGCATAGCCCAGGCCTAGCCCAGAGAGGGCACTCAGCCAGCGTGCTGAATAAGCGATGCCACCAGCCACAGCTCAGCTCGGCCTAGACCAGCCTGGCTGCCACCGCTCCCGGCTGAAGTGGACAGGGTGGTGGGGTTACACTGCAACTCCATGGGAGTCCCCTGCAGGAGGCCTGCACAGGCAGCCAGGAGCCAGGAAGGCTGGGCCCACGGGGAGGGGAGGCTCCCGCAGAGCACAGCAGCCAGGCCCACACTGATAGTCTAGGGTCCCTGAGAACCAGGAGGGATTCACATTAATACCCAGGGAATGGGGGGTAGGGGCTGTCCCTCCATTTCTAATCACTAAGGTGGGCACCTCAGTGCAGTCGATTTGAAATATGCAGAAAACACAAAGGGGAAAGAACAAGGTCACCACCTCCAATTCCTGCCTCTCAAAAATGTTCAATATCCTTTTGCTTTCTGAGCACAGACACAGGCAGAGTGTCTAAGAAATGGTACAGTGTAGACACTTTCCCACTTAGCGATGTGGTGTATTTCCCTTAATAAGGAACGTTCTCCTGTAAGAGTTAATGGCTACACATTATTCCTCTGTACGTAATTTACGTAACCAAGTTTTTCTTCCCAGAAATGTGGACTTTTTTCTACTTTTTTATTCTAAAAACATAGTAGGACATTATATATACATTCTTATTCACGTCTCTGAATTTTTCTCAGGAGTGTCTATGTATTTTAACAAACTTGAAGGCAGCGATTCTTTCTAATTCAATACTTCCTGAGGAGGTGAATCTCCTCCTAGCTTTAGGAAAACTTTCTGGCATAATCCTTGAGAATCACAAGACCTTCTCTCCCCAGAGCCATGCATCCCCAGGAAGGAAGGCAGCGCCCAAAAAACCCCACTAGAGCGGAACACTTACCTTTCATTTTCCAGCGACTTCAGAATCTCAGAACTTTTCTTTTGCCTGTGGAGGAAACCATGAAAAGCCTGTAGTCACCAGCGGGCCCATTTCCAAAAGAATGGCTCAGGGGGGGCTTAGGCCCCGACCACTTAGGGCCTCTGTGTTCTCAGGCTAATTCCTCAACCACTCCAAACCCCAGCTCCTCATCTGTGAAATGGGAATAATAATTTTTTAAAACTTCATGGACTGTTGGTAACGAGTGAATGAGAAAATAAAAAGTGCCTGGCATGTAACAAGCCCTCAACAGATGGCAGCTTTCACGGGCGCCCCTGGTGGTGAGCGCACTGTGCACGGCAGGCTGGCCGGCTCCCTCCGGCTCTGCATAACTGCGGGCGAGGGAGGAGAAAGAGACTCAGAGGATAGTGGAAAGGGAGGCTGGAAGCAATGGGGGGTGGTGGTGGTGGAAGCCTGTTTCTGAAGTCTTTCCCCAAGAGACCCCCAACTAACCCTTCTCGGGCTCCGTGCGACCTCTATCTGACCTGCTCCCTGCAGCTCTTGCCTTGGGCAGGATCTGTGTTAAAGCCAATCTCCCTATAGGGCAAATGGCTGTCCTCAGTGTGACTGGTGACCTGGAACCCGAAATGTTGGCACAGGACGTGATTTTGACTTGTTAAACCTACCCATTTTACAGATAGGAAACTTGGGAGGCAAAGCTCCAATCAGTAGCAGCCCCAAAACAAGAGGCAAACCTGGTCATGCCCAGATCACCTTCTTTTTAAGCTGGTGTGAATTGCAGCACCGAGACCTTGGGCAGAATCAGAGACCGTGAGGGAGAAATGCACCTCTATCCTGAGCTCCTCAAAGGGTATCAGGTGGGGGAAGGTCTCTGGGCCTGGGGGCCGGGTGGATGGGAGCCAGACCTCTGATTCTCCTGCAGGAGCTTCTGGATCCGGTTGGAGATGTTCTGCTCTGTCTGCTTCAGCTGCTCCTGCAGCCGCTGCCGCTCTGCGTCCAGGTAGCGCTGGCGCTCGCTCAGGCCCTGCTCCAGCCGGGACTGCTCCTGCGGCAGGACAGGCAGAGGTCCCGAGTCAGTGGGGGGACCGCCTACCCACCCCCAGACGCCACAGGGCAGCCAGGGGCCCTGGCCTGGGATGCGGAGACTAGGTTTCCTGTCTCTGTCCCGCCAGCCCTTTCCACATGACCTTGGACCAGATGTGTCTCTAGGCCTCAGGGTGTCCAGGCACCGGAGCAGGCTGGATGAGATAATCTGTATGGACAACCCCACCACCACCCCATGTCCTGGAGGGGGAAGTGAGAGAGCTCACTCCCACTGCCTTCCCACATCAGAGGGACCTCAGCCTGAGTCAGGAGGCCCCTGGCAGAGGGAACAGACAGGCCTGACTCCACTTAGCCGCTCACAAACCTCCTTGACCGTCTGAAGGATCTCATCCTTCTGGCTGTTGCTCTGCTGAAGGAGCTGGGCGTGCTCTCGCTGCCCGAGTTCCAGGCGCCGTTCGAACTCGAGTTTCTCCAGCATCTTTTGTTCCTGGAAGAACGTAGATCCTGGTGAGTATTGGCACAGGTTCTGTGGGTGTTAGGACATATGACAGCAGGGGGAATCCACCCCCCAACTCTGAACGGTACAGGCGACAGGTCTGAACACTGAGCCTCGCCCCCGCAGGGCCCGACTGTAATAAAATGGGCTCTTCACTGGCACGGGCTAGTGGTTTAGAGCCTGGGGTTGGGCTCAACCTCTCCAAGCCTCAGTCTTCTCATCTGTCAAGTGGAGACACCCTCCCAGCCACCGAGGCTGCGTGAGACTGTGGTGAGGCAACGTATGTAAGGGGTAACAGTTACTTTACTCTCTAATTTAGAGCCAGGAAGAACTTGTTTCCTCAAATCTTTTATAATAGTTGAGAGGTTTAATGAGAAGAAAAGTGACAGAGGACAAAAGGCATTTTCTTACCTTCCTCTTCTCATAGTCTGAGAACCTATTCTGGGAGGAAAAAAAGAGTGGGGTCAAGAGAAGGTGGACAGCAGCGGTTCTCGCTGGACAGAGTCCCCGGGGCAGCCTGACACCACTCAGATTTGCAGGCACATCCAGACGACTGCATCAGAGGGCTGGGGTGGGTGGGATGAGGGGGAGGGTTGTTTGATAAAGGGTTCCAGATGGTTTTGGTGGACACGAGGGTTGAGAACCACTGGGCTTGGCCCACTGTAGGAAGGTGTTCAAGGCAGTTCTGTTGATGCAGCACTGAGAAGGCATAGTGCTCCAAAAAAAAGACCAAGAATGGGTATCTGATTCCCTTGTATGTCTGCACAACACACCTGCAAGTACCCAGCTCCAGCCACCAAAACACTTACAAATGCCCAGAGGCATGTGCTCAAGTTCCTGAGGAATTGTTCAAAGAGTGAAAGCACTGAAAATAACTCAAATGTCCATCAAAATGCGATTACTTCAATAAGTCGGGGTTCATCCACACAATGATTACACAACTGTCAAACGATGGGGCGAATGAGGGTGCAGCTAGAGCAGGATGTCTGCCACCTTTCACTGTGTGGGCAGCATGGTTCCACTCTTGTAAAAACACCACCACCAAGACTCCAGTCTGAGCTTTGTGGTTGTTGAGACAAAAGCTACAAAGGAGGTTCATTAATCAGCTGATGGCGACTCCTCCAGTGGGTGGGACTGCAGGGTAGGAGGGGCGACATTCACTTCATCTATTTCTGTATTGTTTAGATTTACAACAAGGAGTGTGAACTAGTTTTGTAATCAAACGTCAGCACGCGCACATTTTTTTTTTTTTTTAAGAGGCCCTTCTATTTAGTCATCTGGCTCTGAGACCAGGATCAGCGTCTGTCTGAGCTGTAAAAGCAGCATCCTATAAAGAAATAAATTTTCCTCCTATCTCAGCACAGGAAAAATCTTAATCTTTAATTATACAAATAACATCTGAATATATTCTCCTTGTAAAAAGCCCATGCATATAAAAGTACCCATTGGGACTTCCCGGTGGTGCAGTGGTTAAGAATCCGCCTGCCAAGGCAGGGGACACGGGTTCGAGTCCTGGTTCGGGAAGATCCCACAGGCCACGGAGCAACTAAGCCCGTGAGCCACAACTACTGAGCCTGCGCTCTACAGCCCGCAAGCCACAGCTACCGAAGCCCGCACACCTAGAGCCTGTGCTCTGCAACAAGAGAAGCCACCGCAATGAGAAGCCTGCACACTGCAACGAAGGGTAGCCCCCGCTCGTGTCAACTAGGGAAAGCCCGCGCGCAGCGACGAAGACCCAACGCAGCCAAAATAAATAAATAAATTTATAAAAAATAAAAAAATAAGAAGTGCCCATTGACCACTCCTGGGCCTAATCCTGATTCCCGCCCAACCCCCCTCCATGCTCCCCATCCCCCGCCCCCACGTAAACATCATTATCAGACCCAACCCCATGCAGCTACTTACGTACAACTTGTGCCTTTGGAAAAATATATTTGTATGTGTGTGCATGTACATATAAACATTTTTGAATGAAGATATAATTTACATCCTGTAAAATCCATCCTTTGGAAGAAATGTACAATTCTGAGTTTTGACAATTGCACACAGTATCGTAATCATCACTACCGTCAAGACGTAGACCAGTCCCATAACCCCCTAAACTCCCTTGTGCCCCTGTCATCAAACCCTCCTCTTATTCCCAGTCACCGGCAATTACTGATCTGTTTTCTTATGTATTTGAACCTCCTTTTAAAACATAAAAATGGAAATATATTATTGAATATTTTCATTGTGTTCAAGTTGTCCTTTTCACTTGTCCACCTGTCCTGTGACCCAAGTCTGAACAGATCCTTCTCACCGTATGAATAGGACATGTCAGTTCAGCCTCTTCCCACTGATGGACATCTCGGGGGCGGCCACTACTTCACCACCACAAGTAAGGCTGCCACAAACCTCCCTCCGAGTGTCTCTGTGCAAGTGTCTCTCTGGGGTATATACTGAGAAATGGAACTTTGGATTGTGGGCTGCGCCCAGCTGAAGTGCTGACATATTTTGTCAAGTTATCTTCAACAGTGGGGAGACTGATTTCCATTCCCAAGACCAATTCATGGGGTCACTGCTTCCCCACACTCTGGCTAACAGAAATTATCATAGTGAAATCTGTGCCAGTCTGAGGAGGAAAACGGCATTTCATTGTTTTAATTTACCTGTTCCTAACTACTAGTGAAGCTGGGCATTTTTTTCATACTTATTGATCATTTGTACTGTTTTATTCTGTAAAGTACCTATTGATATATCTTCGGTCTATTTTTTCTCTTAGGATGGTTTTCTGTTTCATATTGATTCCAGAGTTCTTTGTATGTTCAGTCTGCTAATCCTTCATCAGAAATATACGTTGTAAATACTTTGAGAGCATAAATTGACACAATTTTCCTGGACAGTAATCTCCTCCCTCTCGAATTCTCACTGAGCTGTCAGAGGAAACGTAACCCTACGAAAGCCTTCACAGCAGTTCTGGAATACGGGGGAGGGTGGCATCAGGGAACCAGAGAATAATAAAAAAAAAAAAATCAGTGGAAGATATGAAGCCAAACTGGCTACAGCTGGTGCTCCCCTTCCCAGCCATCGGAGGCCCAGGTTTTTGGGCCTCCGGGAGTGGGGGGGGGAGCAGACAGGTGGGGGGCAGAGGCAGTTTCTGAGCTTCCTCCTCCATTCCTGACCTACGCTAGTTCACCCCCAGGGACCCGGGAGGGCCACTGTCCCGAAGCTCCATCCAGCAGGGAGACACACAATAAACAAATCCTCTTCCATGTAATTCTCCTTGTAATTTAGAGCTGTGATTGTAACGCAGCAGGGCCCTAGGCTACCTTCCCAGGACAGATTCTGCCCCCCCCCACCCCCCGCCCATAATGTCCTCCACCTGCCACTTGTCTGTAGAGAAACTTTAGCCAAAGAAGAAACTTAACCAGAGAAATGAGAAATTACAGAAGCAAAGGAAAACAGTCAGCAAGGCAAAATAATAGTTTAGCCATTAAACAAAGTCAAGGACCTTTAGCTCCTCCTCAAGGGCGATAGATAACATTCTGAGCCTCCTCCTTTGAGCTGTTTTGCAGATACTGAAACCGCCACAGGTGGAAGAAATTAACTACATGATGACCAGACTGTAGCCATAACAAATTGCTCCATCTCACACAATTCCAAGAATTAATCCCAAGGAAATGGAAACAAACTGACCCTGGAGTTAAAGATTAACTGTACCTAAAACAATCTCTTTGATGTGGTTCAGGCCACCACCTAACCAACTTCAAGATGACTGTCAGGGGCTTCCCTGGTGGCGCAGTGGTTGAGAGTCCGCCTGCCAATGCAGGGGATGCGGGTTTGTGCCCCGGTCTGGGAGGATCCCACATGCTGCGGAGCGGCTGGGCCCCTGAGCCACGGCCGCTGAGCCTGCACGTCCGGAGCCTGTGCTCCGCAACGGGAGAGGCCCACGTACCGCCAAAAAAAAAAAAAAAAAGATGACCGTCAGAGCTGACAATGCTGTTCTGCACTTAGCCCCCTCCTTCTGCCTATACACCCCTGAAACTCCCCTTTAAAAGCTCTTGCCCCCTGACAGTGGAGAGTTGGTTCCTTGGGACACGAATCCACCTTCCTCCCAGGATTGCCACCTTCCCCAATACAGCTATCTTTCCTTTTACCCAACACCTGTCTCTCAGTATTGGATTCCTGAACAATGAGCAGCTGAACCTGAGTTCAGCAACACATGCCCCCAAGGAAATGCACGGGGCATTGTGAGAACATGCACAGACCTGAACTGGGCTGCTGTGTCAGGGACGGCTTACTCAGAGGACGTGCTGTTTCAACTAGGAACTG
Source organism: Grampus griseus (assembly GCF_964374135.1). NCBI lineage: Eukaryota > Metazoa > Chordata > Mammalia > Artiodactyla > Delphinidae > Grampus > Grampus griseus. The sequence goes on from NC_139000.1 coordinate 8,155,477, forward strand.
AAGGAGGAGACTGAGTTATTGGGAGAAGGTGAGTGGGGAGAATTCCAGCAGAGGGGTTCCACGGCCCCGAGGAGTTCAGGGACAGAGAGGAGCACAGCAAGGCTGTTGCTGGTGAGCTAGTGGGGTGAGGCCACCTAGGAAGCCTTGTGAAAGCTTCTAAGCACACGGGTTTGAAGGGAGGTGAGTTCTAATTTGATAGAAGACTCTGGGGGCTAACGCTCTGAACATCTCCCCTGTGCCCAGAGGGCCTGCGTACTCCCTGCCCCAACGCCACACGCCAGCACTTAGGTGCGCCTTACCTGCCAGTCTATTTCCTCGCTAGAGAACCTGTCCGTGGGCCCACTGGGGCTGTCCCGGGAGTTCTCGGCTCCATCTTGCTCCAGGACTGGCAGCAGGTACTGAGAAGGGGGGTAGTATTCCAGCCCAGACGCTGCAAGAGACGGACACCAGCTGACCAGGAGGGAGGAGACAACCTCGGAACCCAGGACAGTCCGCTCCTGCCGCTCTCACCCACCACCCGACCCCTGCCAGCATCCTGTCCCACTCCTACCTCAGTCCACTGCGCCTCTCTGCTAGACGCTAAGCCCTCCAATGCTGCTCACAGGCCTGACGCTTGGGCCTTAAATGCGGCAAGAGCTCAATAAGTATCAGCTGAGTGAATAAATACCGCCCCTCCCCCCACCTGCCTCGTTACCATCCAAGTGAGAATGAGGTGATGGAAAAAGCCTGAACTTAATAAAGAAGCCTGGGTCCAAGACCCAGCTTCACCCATAATTTCTTGTGTATGGGCAAGATGCTTGCCTCCTCTGGCCCTGTGTAGTGTCCTCCTGCATCATCTGAAAGGATTCATAATCTTTGCCCATTCTGCCTAAATCGTGCTGATTTGTAGGTGCTCTTTTCATACTGTAGTTAATAACCTTGGGTCTATAATATATGCTGCAACTATCTTCTTCCAGTTGGTTAACTTGTCTTTTAACTTTGATGATAGTATCCTTTTGAGGTAAAGTTGTTTAGATTTTAATGTAGTCAGTCACCTTTTTTCCCCTACCAAAGGATATAAATAGGCAATTCACAAGAAATACAAAAAATGGGCAGTAGACATGTGAAAAAAATTCAAATAATCAAGGAAATTACATTAAAATAATAATAGGCTCTCTTGTTTACCCATCAGATTAGAAGACTTAAAGATCTCACCAAGCATTAGCCAGGTTGTGGGGAAGAAGAGTCGTCTCAGATACTCCTCATGGAATGTAAACTGATGTAACCTCTTCAGAGGCAACATAGAGTTGTGATTGTAACGCAGCAGGGCCCTAGGGTACCTTCCCAGGTACCCTTGTCCCGCCTTCACCTACCAACCCTACTATTGCCTGCCAGGGAGGTGTGGGGTAAAACATTCATTCCAGGGGAAAACTCGAAATAACTTCCATACATAAGTGATGGGGCTCCGCCATGTGAAATACTCGACACCAGTTTACAGCAAGGCAGATCCACACATTCTGGGATGGGAAAAGGCCCAAGACCTATTCTTGAGTGAAAAAAGCAGGGCATAGAATCACCTAGTATGACACCTTCTGTGGGGTTTTTTCTTTTATGTTTTTAAAAGAGTGAAACCAACAATTTTACGTACATACGTACACCTGCTACACAGTTTAAATAAGTTGAAGGATTTTTTGTTTTTCGGTTGCACTGCTTGGCTTGTGGGATCTTGGTTCCCCGAGCAGGGAATGAACCCAGGCCCCAGCAGTGAAAGCGCCAAGTCCTAACCACTGGACCGCCAGGGAAGTCCCCGGGCTATTTTTTAAACTGTATAGTCGGTATACATATGTTCACTCCTTTATTCCTTACGTCTTTTGTACACCTACTATTGCATAACTTTAAAAGCTTTTAAAATAAATGGTTTGGTCTAGCTCGACCATTGGCCGGGGTACCCATTACAATCACCTGCTGCTCAAAGATTAATTGGGTAGATACGTGGCCTGATTAGCTGTAGTGGGATGTATGTGTAACTTCTCTTTTTAACTGCAGTATAACATACACACAGAAAAGAACACAAAATCTTCATGAACAGCTTGATGAATGTTTAAAAGTGAACACACTCCAGAAGCAGGAATCAGGGTTGGTTCAGAGCTCAGGTGCTGATAAAAGTGCATGTTCCTTTGCGTCTGGCTTCTCTCACTCCCCGTGTGTCCGTGAGCTCAGTCAGCTTGTTGAGCACAGCCGCAGCTTGTTCTTTCTGGTTGCTGTGTGGTGCTCATTTGTGAGTATAAAACAGCTTACCACTCTGTTACGTTACGAATAGTCCTGCTATGAGTGTTTCCATACGTAGCTTTGGGCATTTGTTCACACGCATTTCTCTCTTGGGCACCTACCGAGGTGTGGAGCCAATGGGTTCAGCTTGAGTAGATACTGACAATAACTTTCTGAAGTCTTTTTGGGTTCATGCTCCCACCGGCAGAGCATGGAAGCTCCAGCTGCTCCGCATCTTCCCAATTCTTGGTATTGACAGATTAACTGTGGCCATGTTAGCGGGTGTCTTAGGGTTTAAGTATTTCTTTGCAGTCTTTTTAAAAAAAATTTATTTTTGGCTGCATTGGGTCTTCATTGCTGCATGTGGGCTTTCTCTCGTTGCAGTGAGTGGGGGCTACTCTTTGTTGTGGTACGTGGGCTTCTTATTGCGGTGGCTTCTCTTGTTGCAGAGCATGGGTTCTAGGCACAGGGGCTTTAGTAGCTGTGGCATCTGGGCTCTGTAGTTGTGGCTTGCGGGCTCTAGAGTGCAGGCTCAGTAGTTGTGGTGCACGGGCTTAGTTGCTCCATGGCATGTGGGATCTTCCCAGACCAGGGCTCGAACCCATGTCCCCTGCCTCGGCAGGTGGATTCTTAACCACTGTGCCACCAGCGAAGTCCTTCTTTGCAGTCTTAATTTGCATTTTTTAAAATAGATCTTTATTGGAGTATAATTGCTTCACAATACTGTTAGTTTCTGTTTTACAACAAAGTGAATCAGCCATATGCATACACATGTCCCCATATCCCCTCCCTCTTGAGCCTCCTTCCCATCCTTCTGATCCCACCCCTCTAGGCCATCACAAAGCACCAAGCCGATCTCCCTGTGCTATGCTGCTGCTTCCCACCAGCCAACTATTTTACATTCGGTAGTGTATATATGTCGATGCTACTCTCACTTCGTCCCAGCTTCACCCTCCCACCCCGTGTCATCAAGTCCATTCTCTATGTCTACCTCTTTATTCCTGCCCTGCAACAAATAGGTTCATCAGTACCATTTTTTGTTTTTAGATTCCATATATATGCGTTAGCATACGGTATGTTTTTCTCTTTCTGACTTACTTCATGCTGTATGACAGACTCTACTCCATCCACCTCACTACAAATAACTCAATTTTGTTTCTTTTTATGGCTGAGTAATATTCCATTGTATATATGTGCCACATCTTCCTTAACCATTCATCTGTTGATGGACATTTAGGTTGGTTCCATGTCCTGGATATTGTAAATAGTGCTGCAATGAACATTGTGGTGCATGTCTTTTTTTGTGTGTGTGGTATGCGGGCCTCTCACTGTTGTGGCCTCTCCCGTTATGGAGATGCGCAGGCTCAGCAGCCATGGCTCACGGGCCCAGCCGCTCCGCGGCATGTGGGATCTTCCTGGACCGGGGCACGAACCCTTGTCTCCTGCATCGGCAGGCAGACTCTCAACCACTGCGCCACCAGGGAAGCCTGCATGTCTCTTTTTGAATTATGGTTTTCTCAGGGTATATGCCCAGTAGTGGGATTGCTGGGTCGTATGGTAGTTCTACTTTTAGTTTTTTAAGGAAACTCCATACTGTTTTCCATAGTGGTTGTATCAGTTTACATTCCCACCAACAGTGTAGGAGGGTTCCCTTTTCACCACACCCTTTCCAGCATTTATTGATTCTAGATTTTTTGATAATGGCCATTCTGACCGGCATGAGGTGATACCTCATTGCAGTTTTGACTTGCATTTCTCTAACAATTAGTGATGTTGAGCATCTTTTCATGTGCCTCTTGGCCATCTGTATGTCTTCCTTGGTGAAATGTCTATTTAGGTCTTCCACCCATTTTTTTTTTTAACATCTTTATTGGAGTATAATTGCTTTACAGTGGTGTGTTAGTTTCTGCTGTATAACAAAGTGAATCAGCTATACGTATACATACATCCCCATATCCCCTCCCTCTTGTTCTGCCCATTTTTTAACTGGATTGTTTGCTTTCTTGATATTGAGCTCCACAAGCTGTTTGTATATTTTGGAGATTAATCCTTTGTCTGTTGTTTCATTGGCAAATATTTTCTCCCATTCTGAGGGTTGTCTTATTGTCTTGTTTATGGTTTCCTTTGCTGTGCAAAAGCTTTTAAGTTTAATTAAGTCCAATTTGTTTGTTTTTGTTTTTATTTCTGTTACTCTAGGAGGTGGGTCAAAAAAGACCTTGCTGTGGTTTATGTAAAGAGTGTTTTTCCTATGTTTTCCTTTAAGAGTTTTATAGTGTCTGGTCTTATATTTAAGTCTTTAATCCATTTGGAGTTTATTTATATTTAAGTCTTTAATCCATTTGGAGTTTATTTTCGTGTACAGTGTTAGGTAGTGTTCTAATTTCATTCTTTTACATGTAAGCTGTCCAGTTCTCCCAGCACCACTTATTGAAGAGGCTGTCTTTTCTCCATTGTATGTTCTTGCCTCCTTTGTCATAAATTAGGTGCCCATATGTGTGTGGGTTTATCTCTGGGCATTCTATCCTGTACCATTGATCTATATTTCTGTTTTTGTGCCAGTACCATACTGCCTTGATTACTGTAGCTTTGTGGTATAGTCTGAAGTTGGGGGCCTGATTCCTCCAACTCCGTTTTTCTTTCTCAAGATTGCTTTGGCTATTCGGAGTCTTTTGTGTTTCCATACGAGTTGTAAGATTTTTTGTTCTAATTCTGTGAAGAATGCCATTGGTAGTTTGATAGGGATTTCACTGAATCTGTAGATTGCTTTGGGTAGTATAGTTATTTTCACAATGTTGATTCTTCCAATCCAAGAACATGGTATATTTCTCCATTTGTTCATGTCATCTTTGACTTCTTTCATCAGTGTTTTATAGTTTTCTGAGTACAAGTCTTTCGTCTCCTTAGGCAGGTTTATTCCTAGGTATTTCATTCTTTTTGTTGCAGTGGTAAATGGGAGTGTTTCCTTAATTTCTCTTTCTGATTTTTCGTTGTTGGTGTATAGGGATGCCAGAGATTTCTGTGCATTAATTTTGTATCCTGCAACCTCACCAAACTCATTGATTAGTTCTAGTAGTTTTCTGGTGGCATTTTTAGGATTCTCTATGTATAGTATCATGTCATCTGCAAACAGTGACAGTTTTACTTCTTCTTTTCCCATGTGGATTCCTTTTATTTCTTGTCCTTCTCTGACTGCTGTGGCTAGGACTTCCAAAACTATGTTGAATAAGAGTGGTGAGAGTGGACGTCCTTGTCTTGTTCCTGATCTTAGTGGAAATGCTTTCAGTTTTTCACCATTGAGTATGATGCTTGTGGGTTTGTCGTACATGCCCTTTATTATGTTGAAATAGGTTCCCTCTATGCCCATTTTCTGGAGAGTTTTTATCATAAATAGATGTTGAATTTTGTCAAAAGCTTTTTCTGTATCTATTGAGATGATCATATGGTTTTTATTCCTTAATTTGTTAATGTGGTGTATCACATTGATTGATTTGAGTATACTGAAGAATCCTTGCATCCCTGGGTTAATTTGCATTTTTTAAATTGACTAAAACGATGTTGAGCACTTTTTTCAGATACTATTGGCCCTTTGGATATTCTCTTCTATAAAATACCGATTCAAGTCTTTTGACAACAGCTTTTCCTTATTGATCTGTAGGAGTTCTTTTTATCTCCCAGGAGTAAGTCCTTTGTTGGATATGTATGCATTGCAGATATCAACTTCAACTTTATGGCTTGCCTTTTCTTTCCCCATATGGTGTTTTTTGAAGAGGAGAAGTTTTTGATTTAATGAAATCTAATCTATCAGTCTTTTATGGTTAGTGCTGCCTGTCTAAGGAAGAGGTTAGGTTAATGTTCTTTTTTTTCCCACATGAATATCCAATTGATTCAGAATTGTTTATTGAAAAGACCTTTGCTTTTCTTTCTCATTGCTTTGCAATGGCACCTCTGTCATAAATCAGATGACCATATGTATGCAAGTCTTGGCCATGTTCTAAAATTTCCACAGCTGGACAAGAGCCCCTAATTAAGAACATCCAGGCTGACAGGAGGTAACTGGGTGTACTGCTTTCCCCTCCTGGCACCCAGTCCAGGGGTGGCCCTGGGTTCTAGCCACTCCTCCAAGTCCAACCCATGGTGGCCTCTCTCCTGGATGACCCCAATGACTTCCTAACTGGTCCCCGTCCTTGCTTCCTCCAATCCCTCCTCTTTACTGCAGCTGGAGTGGTCTTTGTAAAAAGCAAATCTGATCAAATCCCTCTCCTGTTTGATACCGGCCGGGTACCCTCTCCAGCCTCATCTGTTCCTCTCGCCTCTACTTTTGCACCCAGCCACTTGGCCTTCTCTCCATCATGCTTCCCACTCCCCCGCCCCTCCAGGCCCTTCAACATGCACCTCCTTCTGCCAGGAACATCCTTCTCTCTTTTCTAATCATCCCTCAGGTTTCAGTCGAGCCACTTTCTTGCAAAGACCTTCCCCGAGGGCCCAGCCTAAACCAGATGCCCGATTCTACTCTCTTGTAGCCACAATCGGTAATCGTACTTCCTTGTGTGACGATCTGCTTTGCCTGTTTCTCCTGCCAGATCTGGAGAGCTCTGAGCAGGCAGGGACCGTGGCCTCCCCCAGCCACCTGGTTGGCGCAGAGCAGTCCCAGGGGTCACATCTGGTGCTCACTGAGTGAAGGAGGCAGGCTGCCTGGCTTTACCTTTGCAGAGGAACTGTTGAATGGCCTCGGTGCCGGCGCCGCACACCTCCTGTGGGGGGTAGACCATGGATGACGCGTCCAGGCTCAGAGTCTGCAGACACAAGGGGACCCCTCTTTATATGTCATTCACCTCACTGCTCAACGCGATCAAGATGTAAGGTCTTTAAAGAGGTAATCAAGTTTGAAACAAAGTCACCTGTCTGGGCCCTAATCCAGTATCAACTGGTGTCCTTAAAAGATGAAATTAGGACACAGACACATACTGAGGGAGGATGATGTGAGGACACAGGGAGAAGACAGCCCTCCACAAGCCAAGGAGAGAGGCCTCAGAAGAAACCAACCCTGCCGAGACCTTGATCTTGGACTTCCAACCTCCAGGAACGTGAGAGAAGAAGTCTATTGTTTAAGCTCCCCAGCCTGGGGTGCTTCGCTAGGGTAGCCCTGGGAGACTAACACAGTGTCCCCGGTGCTCACCTTCCCCTGCCCACTACCCCCTGCTCTGATGGATCTCAGTTTCTGCAGCTCCAAGCTGAGGCCACTCCCTCCCTGACGGCGCCCGGGCTCTTTATGCCCTGGACCCTCCAGGCACAGCAACTTCCAAACACATCAGCTTCCCTGCTCTTCCCTTAACGTGTCCTGGGCTTTCCCACCTCCTGCCTTTTCCCGAACTGTTTCCTCCACCTGGAATGCTCCCGTTACCTGTGTCTACTTCCCCAAAGCTTTTTCCTCTTTCAAGGTCTGGCTCAAATACCATGTCTTTCATAGAATGTTAATTAACCCCATCAGGACTTGGCATTATCTCTTCACTCCAGAAATCTGTTTTCCTGCCTCCATCATGGCAGCAAAAGTCACATAATTACAACGGTTCACACTTCAGGCTCTGTGAGGCCCTGAGGATGTTGAGACCTCTGTGATCCCAGCACCCTGTGTCCAGGGCAGGCCTCCAAGAATGTGGGAAGGCAGCGGTGGGAAGGCCAGGTAGGACCCCAGGTGAGAACATCTCCCCACCTACCTCCAGGGTTCGAACGTGCGCCAGCATCTGCGGCAACCTCTGAATCTCGCTTTCACTGATGTCGAGAGTACGCAGGCTCCGAAGCTCCCCCAAGGTGTCTGGAAGCTCCTTCAGCCTGTTGTCTGGGGGGATCCCAATGGCACAGCTCAGCACCCCAAAACCCTTCACCATCTTCCTGCCTGACTCCCGCGAGGACCCAGGGAGGAGGGTGCCCCCCTCTGAGCCTGGGGCACGTGCCAGGGCCTGGAACCTGAGGCTCCATAAGGAAAAACATGGCAGTGGAGTTTCAGTGACCTGGGTTCAAGTTCCCATTCCACCACTTAATCAGCTGAGTGACTGTGGAAAACTGACGACCTCCCTGGACCACAGTTTCCTCATCTGTAAAATGCGGATGGTAATACTATTTGGCCTCATAGGAATATTGAGGGATTCAATGAGATTATGCATATGAGGTGCTCAGCACAGTGCCTATCACATAGTAAGTGATTAGTAAGTTGGGTACCGTTATTTTTATCATTATTTATATGTTACAAACAGGTAAACTGGGGCATTCTGTACAGAAAGTGCTTAAGGCCAAAAAGAAATGAAAGAGCTGGGGGAGGCATGCATTAGAATCTCGGCCGTGTCACTATCGCACTGGGTGGTCTGGAGCAAGTCACTGCTCTCTGAGCCTCGTTTTCCTCATGTGTAAATTGGGGATAAGATCTCCGTCCTCTCCCTACCTCAGGGACTTGTCATGAGGCTCATGGCACCGCTGAATTTGGAGGTGCTCTTCAGTGGCGGGAAGCGCTATTCAGAATCACTCTTGCCCAGTCAGTCCACCACATTCTAAACACCAGTGACTGGGCCTCGGGGCCTAGCTGTCAACATCGTCTGCCCTCCTCCCTGTGAGGCCCTGGCTCGGAGGAGCCACAGGAACCCTCCAGATGCCCTGTCTCTGGTTACCATGAAGACAGATGGACTAAACAGGAAGTCAGACAGTTTAGAGTGACACCTGGGGGCTGGCTGCTCTCGTGCTCATTGGTTCTCAGGAGGAGCACCCTGTGGATGCCGGTTGGGTCAGCCCAGAGCTGACCAAGGGTCACACGGACAGGGCTTCCTGGCCCCTACCTTTCACGTTGAGGGTCTGGAGCTGGATCAGGTTCCCAATGGAACGTGGGAGATACGTCAGTTGGTTCCTTTCCACATTCAAGACCTAAGAAAGAGGGGAAAATGGCGTGAGAACACGCACACACAGACAACAGTGTCTACCCTGCTTCAGGCCGGGCATCATCTGGGCACCACACACACCTCTTTATCTCCTGACAGCCCTGTGAGGAAGATAAAGATTGTTATGATCAAATCTGAGAGATGGGAAAACTGAGGCTCAGGGCGATGAAGTCATGTGTCCAGGAGGGCAAAGCCAGACTTTGAACCTAGTTCTTGCTGAGGTTGTATCATTTATATTGACCACAAAATAGCCAACAATGGTCCCACAATCAGGGCGGGAGGAAGAAGGGGACGAGCAGATTCAGGGATCCAGGTGAGGCAGCGTGTGTTGAGGCCTAGTTATCCCAGGGTTAGCAGAAGGAAGCTGAGCTGCATAAAGGCAATGGGATCTGGCCAAGGCTTCAAGGCCGGCAGCTGGTGGTGCCAGGATTGAAACCCGGGCTCGCTGGATCCCGAAGGCCACACTCCCTCCAGGATGTGGCATCATGAGATGAGCGAGGCTGACAGGATGACACACGAGGAAGCCATTAAAAATAGATACGATGGAAAGGGAAGCACGTTAAAAATAATGTGGCAGATGAATATTTGATGAACCAAAGGATGGTTACGAGTTATTATCAGGTATCCAAAGGTTACAAAACAGTGAATGCAGCAATTCTACAAAAATATATACGTAAACAATTCCCCAAAGATCCTACACCCTGGTAGTCATCGTGGCTCTCTCAGTGGGGCAGTTACTACTATTGAGCCACATGTTCTCCATGTGACCCTGGGCAAGTTACAGTCATCCCTCTGGACCCGTTCTCTCTTCTGTAAATGTGATAACAGCACCCACCTCGCAGGGTAGTTCATTCAAGTCATCTTGAGTTTCCTCCACGTGGGAGGCAGTGCGCTAGGTGAGGACGCTGCCCGCACAGAGATGACAGTTCGGGAGGGGAGCCAGCTGAGCGTAACTAGTGATTACAGACTGCAATCATCGCTCTCAGGGAAATACGCGGGTTGAGACAGGCGAACAAGATGGATCCACCTGGATGGGGGGGGTCGGGGAGGATTCGCAGGGACATTTGGGTTGAGACGGAGGAAGAGCTACTCGGGCAGAAGGAAGAGCCTTGTGGAGACGCCCTGCCGGCGGTGGGGCGCAGAGGGCTGGAGGGTTTTAGGAGTTGAGTGCAGACAGTGGAGGGGAGAGAGAAGGAAAGGAGGCTGGGAAGACAGGAGGGCCCAGCGTACAGGGTCTGATGGGGCACAGTGAAGAGAAGGGATTTTAATCTAAGTGTGAAGGACGGCGCGGCTTCCTCTGTGAACCGGGGATGATGCTAACACCTGCCTCGCAGAGTGGCTGTGAGGACTCAATCAGCCGACAGCGCAAGCGCAACGCTTAGCTTGGTGCTGGCATGCAGGGAACGCTCCGTAAATGCAGGGGCTGCCGCTGACAAGGAGCAGAAGTGAGGCGGTGAGTCAGAGTGCTGAACTCATCATCTGGAAAAGGTAGACTCTCTGGGCGCTCTTTTCCTTTAAAGTTGCGGAAGCTCATGATGAAATCCCAAAAGCACATGCCAAAAACATGGTGGAGAGATGCCCACAGCCCAGACTGCTATGTTGACGCCATCACTGGGCATCTCAAGCGCAAAGGGGGAGGAGCCGGTGGCACAAGTGCAGCCCTGGCTAGAAAGAGCGCGACCAGAACATTGCAGGTCTGTGTGGCTGCCATTTCTTACTTAGATGGTCAGAGGTGGGTTTTCTGTTTCCTGAAGCCATACCTGGAGTGCTGTCAGCTGCCCTATATCATCAGGAAGGGCTGTCAGCTGATTATCATGAAGATCCAGAACCTGCGGAAGGGGAACAAGTTTAACACCTAGAAGTCACCAGCTGAGAAAAGCCCTCTGATTTCAGGCTCCGGGGAGACAAGGGTGAGGTTGGGCAGGGGTGCTCCACGCCTCTGGTGTTGAAAGCAGGAGCACCGACCCTTCCTCCCCAACTAAATGATCATTCCATCTCATTTCCTTTCTAAAAGTATCATACCACTTCATTCTCTTATTTATCAAATATTTATTTTTACTGTTGAGTGAAAAAAGCTAGCTATGAAAGAGTATGCATAGATATTCACGTTAAAAACACCTCATGGTATAAATACATATTTGCATAGTAAAATACTATCAAATATGCAATAAAATATTGATAGTAGTTCCCTAGAGTGTGAAATTGTATGTTTTTCCTTATGCTTAACGGTATTCCCTACTGTTTTTAACAATGAAAATGAGCAAAAAATAGGATATATATATATATATATATGTCTGTGTGTGCACATATGTACTATAAAATGCATATATATGAAATATATACATAAACATAAACGTTTTTTAATGTCATCTTTTTTCTGATTATAAAAATAATGCACGTTGGACCAGAAAAATGAAGAGAAGTAAAAACGACCCCTAATCCCTGCACGCCATCAAGAGCCATAGAAACCACCTTGATGCCTGTGCTGCCGGTCTTTTCTCCCAGTGTGTATACCCACTGCCACAGCTTATGTTCCTGTGGAACCACCGTGGGGTCTCACCTCACATATACTGTGGCTATATCCCAGTCCTTGTCCTGCGGGAGCTGACGGTCAGGAGGGAGGTGCCCCAGCTCACCAAGCTTTCACACACTGACCACACAACACCTGGTGTCTCTCCTATTCCTTCCTGTTTGGGCCCATTGGTCTCCCTGCTCTCTGCCAGCTAACTTGCTATGAGCTTATGGTTTGCCTTTCCACCTAGCTCCCTAAGGGCAGGGCCTGGGGCTGCTTCTCTTTGCAAGTGCACCCCACACAAAGCACAGACAAGGTGCCCGATAAACCATGCTAACTAAACCCCAGAGTCCCCGTGACACTAGGCATGTCTGGCATAAACTCTGACAGAGGACGCGTGAAGGGAGCGGGGATGCTGGCTACCACCTGGAACACCACGCAGAGTCCCTGACGCCTGGGAGAAGGGCCCCAGTACCTTGATGGTGGCGAGACTCAGGAGGCTGCAGGATTTAGGAAGCAGGGAAGTGAGGTGATTCGTGTGGACAATCAACACCTGTGTGGAAAAGATTTTTGACGTGTTAGGCTGAAGAAGAGCAGCAGGGAGGGAGGCTGGAGGCGGGGCAGCCAGCTCAGCTCAGGCTGCCAGCGGCCCCGCCCTGCCCGGTTCTCCGCTCTTGCAGATGTCACAAGGGATGTCTCCAAAAGTGGAACCAGATGACCTTAAAATCTGGTGTTTCCAGGGTGAAAGGGACCTTAGAGGTCTAATTCTACCTTCCATCCCGAGAAGGGATCCCCGTGCAGCTGACCTGATCTTAACCTCCCTCAGCTTCAGTATCTTCTTGTGGAAAATAGAGAATCATAAATTCCTGTCTGAGGGCTGCCATTGATGATTAACAAGCTAACAGACAAAAACCACTTAGCCCAGGGCTGGCACGTGGTCCAATCCGAGTCATCTACTGCTGTTTTTGTTAGGCGGCACCCCCTGCGTGGACACTGCCAGTGTCGAGGAGCTCACTACTCTGCTGGTATGGAACACATTTGACCTACCTTCACTTAGATACTTCATTCAGAATACTCTTACCTACCTGCATTCAAGTCTGCAATGCCTTTCTGAAAAATCATTCATTCCACTCTTAATCTCCCCTGGGTGACCAGAATGAAATGAGTGTAGTTTTTATTATTATTATTTAAATACATAAATAAATTTATTTATTTATTTATTTTTGGCCACATTGGGTCTTCGTTGCTACACGTGGGCTTTCTCTAGTTGTGTCAAGCGGGGGCTACTCTTCGTTGCGGTGCGTAGGCTTCTCATTGCGGTGGCTTCTCTTGCTACAGAGCATGGGCTCTAGGCACGTGGGCTTCAGTAGTTGTGGCTCGCCGACTCAGTAGTTATGGCTCACGGGCTCTAGAGCGCAGGCGCAGTAGTTGTGGTGCACGGGCTTAGGTGCTCCGCAGCATGTAGGATCTTCCCCGACCAGGGCCCGAACCCATGTCCCCTGCATTGGCAGGTGGATTCTTAACCACTGCGCCACCAGGGAAGTCCCGTAGTTTTTATTATTAATAACAATGCGGTTACTCAGTGTCTACTATGTGGCAGGCATTATACTTGGGGCATTTATCTCTCTTTCTACCTGCCTACATACCTCACTTGTAATTCTAATAAAAGCTCTGCGAGAGTAGAACTACGAATGTCTTCATTTCAGATGTCTTCTCAGATGAAGAAACTGAGATGTAAGAGCCTAAGGAAGTTGCCCAATTCAGGAGGGGCAAAGCCAGGACTACAAAGCCAGGGCTGCCTGATGCCAAAGCCTGCTCTCCTGTGAACACACCTGCTGCAGACTGAAAGGGTGCGATTCAGAGAGAAGGGGGATATCTGTGCAAGGAAGACAACTCCTAGAATTCCCACCTGATTTCGAACAAGCAAACAAGCAATAAATAATTCTCTGAAAATGAAGATCTGTCTCACCTTCTTCTGCAGAACTTTGCATGTTGCAAAAGCCCCAAATGGAATCTAAGATAAGATAAAGAAGGATCAGTGCCTCCCCTCCTGCCAGTTTTTAACTTGTGTTCTGAGTGGCACACGCGTTGGGGAGAGATGGGGCAGGAGGTGAATAAGTCTAAGCCTGGGGAAAGCTGGGAGGAACGCTGCTCGGGTGGTCAGCCCTCCCTTCCAATCAGCTATCGGGTGACTACCTGCCCACCCACCCACCTCACCCCCAACAGGAACGCTATGAGAGGCAAAAGAAAGATCTCTGGTGCTTGGCAGAGAATCCCAGGCTCTCCCAGCGCCCTAGGAATCCATGAGTACATTTTCTAGACTCTGTGACTCTTAAAGACTATGCTGAAGCCAGAAGATCATCTCAATTCTCTCGGACAAGAACAAAACCTAAGGAAACACCTCTTGACAGCAGCTTCTGGCCTTTTAAAAGCCTCAGTCCACATCTAGCTTTCCTAGGGACACGTGATCTAAGAAAGAAGGGCAGACAAAAATTCACAGGCAAACCACCACCCCAGTTTACCTCTGAGAGCTCACATTTAGAGATGTCAAGAATGTCATCTGCCCCAGCTTCTTTTGCCTAGGGATAAAAACAGTTAAAAAAAGAGGGTCCATCCTTCCAGAGTGGACAAATCAGGCAAAGAGACATAGGATTAAGGGGCTTCAAGAGATCACAGACACCATCCGGTTCAACGAGTCCATTTTGAAGGTGGACCAATGATCTCTGCTTTAATGGGGCTTGAGGTCCAGCAGGGAAGAGCGTGAGCGAGTAATGAGAAGTGTGATCGGCTTATGGAGCGCAACTGCAGTGTGGAGCCCTGTTGCATGGGGCAGAGGTGGTGATGGGGATGGGCTCAGAGGAAATCCATTTTCCCTCACCAGACACATCTGGTACTCCAGCCGTTTCCGAGCCTCCTCACTGGGTTTCCGCTTCCGGAAGAAGAGTGGCATCCTTCCTTTTTCCTAGAGCGATCTTCACAACACTAGGGCACAGGAGAGAAGTTAGGGCCTGGGGACTCTGTCACAGGTCCCCAACACCCAGGACAGGTAGCACAGTAACACAGAGCATGTAGCTGATCTGCGGGACTGTAAGTTCCTTGTGGGCAGGGGCTGTGTCCATCTTGACCATCAGTCCATGCCTTGAGCCTGGCACAGCAGGTGCTCAACACTCTGTTCTTTGTTGACTAAAAATAAGCAGCAGTATGTGGAAAGAGCGCAACAGCAAGCCAGATGACCTGGGTTTGAGCCCACATTTGCCCCTGACCCACTGTGAGACCCTGGCATACCCTTTCCCCATTCTGGGCCCCCATCTCTCCTCCACGTTAGACAAGGGGGTTGACTTGGAGAAGTTTCCTCAGGTCCTTCCCAAGGATGCTCCTTGAGGACTCTAACAGACTTGGCTGATGAATCCCTTGTAGGCCCTGAAAGACTATCAGAGTGGCATCAGCAAACCAAACACTGCATGGCTTTAGCCAGCCCTGACCTTGACGCTGGGGAACTCAACTACATCATGACCAAAGAGATTTTGGAGCTAAATAAAAGCTCAACAGCAATCCTCAGGCATCTTGCCACTCTCACAGTTATTATTCCATTTGATTCTCACCACAGCCCTCTTTCTAGTAACAAAACGGATGCTCATCAAGTTCAGCGATCGGGTCATACAGCCTGGATCGCAGCAAAACCAGCCTGGAACTCTGCTCTTTCAAGTCCCGATCCTGTGGTGTCTGCCCAACTCCGTGGTGCTTCAGTAACTTAGCACACATTAAGTATACCGTCCTGAACTCAGAAGCCAGGTGCTCACTGCCTGCCTGGTACCAGAAAATACCAGATTTGATATGGGACAGCGATGGTCCAGGAAGTAACCATACAGGGAAGCTTATGGTTAACAGCATGGGCTTTGGGATGAAATAGAATTTTTTTTCTTTTTTTGTTTTTTCTTTGTTTAACTGGTTTTGAATCCCAGATCTGTCACCCATCAACCGTGTCCCCTTGGTTCACCTCTCTGAGCCTCAGTCTCCTCATCTGTAAAGTGTGAGTAATGTTACCAACACCTGGTTCTATTTGGATCCAGTGATTTCCATATTTGCAAAGCCCATAGCACAGTACCTGGCACACGATGAGTGCCCAATAAATGTTAACCACGTAGCACCACACATCTAACAAACATTTATTCAGGGCCTACTACAGCTGAAGGATCTAGGGAGAAAGGGGCCAGGGAGAAGATGCAGTTGAAGAAGACACACACCCATTCCTCAAGGGGTGGCGTAGAGATCACAGGTCCCTGCCTATAGAGGTGAAGGCTGTCTGGGGAGCTGGCCAAGCCTGCAAAGCTGGCTCAGGCTCCTCTTGTCACCCCACCTGTCTGCAGGGATGGGGAATGATCTAAAAACAGCCCTCCCCATCTCTCCCTGATGACCAGCTCTTATCCGCCTGCTCCTCAATGACTAACTTTCCCTCACCTCCTCCCCAACGGCCACCTCTCCTCCATTCCTCCTAGAAGATCAGCTCTTCCCGACCTGCTCCCGGATGTCCACGCCTCATCCATCCCCTCCCCCGACGTCCAGCCCAGATAGGAAGAGCCACACCCTCCTCCCCTGGCTGGGGTGGGCAGTGCCCAACCTTGCTTTGCGGATACACAGGTCTCCGACGTTCGTTCCCTCTGGTGGACCTCAAGGCAGGCCGATCACTCGCAGGTCTTGGTCATGGACGCCGGGTGACAGACCACCCGGCACGGGCCCGGCGGAGCCACAGTCTGCTCTCCTCCAAACGCAGGAACTGGGGACCAAAACTCAGAATCTCCGAAAGTCATGCAGACCAGGATGACGAAGTCTGAGACCGAAGACCGCAGAATCTTAGAATTAAGAGTTGGACCGGATTTAGACTCTAATAAAATTGTTTTAATAGCTAAAATGCCCACATCACGAGGGAATTAGAAGGGGGTAGGGGATTGCCGTGGCCGTGGGGTCTCGGAACGCTGGTGCGGAACCGCAGGAGAGGGGCGGGGTTCTGGGATAGAGTGACAGGGACTATGGCGTGACCCTCAGGGAGAATGGGCAGCAACGGAGCCTGAGATCTCGGGAGCAGCGCTCTGTTGTCTGCCTCCCCCGGGAGAACTGCCCCGAACCCCGCTTCAGAACCCCTAGCTGCAGCTCACCGCGGTGCCTCCTTCTCCAGCCTTCAGCCTTAGGTGCCTGCCCACAAGCAATATGGCACCAAGGGCGTCGCTGCAAGATGGGGCGGAGACGGCAGTTCTCGCGAGAGCCGCGCTTTCAGGACTTTAACCGGCGCAAGTGTCCCATTTTCCGGTCTTTCGGTTTTCGGCTCGTAGGAGGCTAAGGTGCAACTTTCTTCGGTCGTCCCGAATCCGGGTTCATCCGACACCAGCCGCCTCCACCATGCCGCCTAAGTTCGACCCCAACGAGATCAAAGTCGGTGCGTGCTTTAGATGTGGCCGGGGCTTCGGGATGGCGCATCCCTCCCCGCGTTCCGTCCGGCTTGCGGCCTCCGCCGCAATTGCCTTTCCCACGGCGGGTTTTAGAGCCGCTGCTCCCTAGAGGCTGGCCCTCTGGTGCTGCGTTCGGGGCGCTGTGTGGTCCTGGCCGACCCGCTTTCTGGGCCTCAGCTTCCCCACGTGTAGATGGGGGGGCAGGACCGGACGACCTGTGGCGGCTTTGCAGCCCCCACCCTTAGGGTAAGGTTTGTCTCCGGGCACGTCACCCTAGGCTGCGTTGGTCGGCGTCCGGGGCTTCCTCCACACCGGTGCGGTGTGGGCCTCTGCAGCGGTAGCCAAGCGGAAGGCCGCTGTCCCACGTGGCGCTTGGAGCGGTCCACGCCTTGCGGGGAGGGGTGTCCTGCCTCGCTCCCCCCGAGGTTCTTGGGGCTGTGTGTTTTTTTTTTTTTAATTTTTTTTTTTTTTTTTTTTTGCCGTACGCGGGCCTCCCACCGTTGTGGCCTCTCTCGTTGCGGAGAACAGGCTCCAGACGCGCAGGCTCGGCAGCCATGACTCACGGGCCCAGCCGCTCTGCGGCATGTGGGATCTTCCCGGACCGGGGCACGAACCCATGTCCCTTGCATCGGCAGGCGGACTCTCAACCACTGCGCCACCAGGGAAGCCCTCTTGGGGCTGTTTTGAAAAGAGGCAGAAGGTGGTGTGGCCAGGCCCGGAAAGATGCGTTGGGAGGGCTGTGACTTGGGGGCTCCCCTTGCGGAGGCACTGATCCTTTCTTTCTCCCAGTGTACCTGAGGTGCACCGGTGGGGAAGTCGGTGCCACGTCTGCCCTGGCCCCCAAGATCGGCCCCCTGGGTCTGGTAAGTCATTCTTGTGGAGGGGCGCTTTTTGTCTGCGGAGAGCAGAGTTCGACTCTGGCTTGTGCAAACACGAGTCTGTCTGAGGTGCCCCTGACAGTGAGCGATTGCCATCCCCAGCTAGGCCTGAACTGGCACTAGCCGTCACAGAAAGGTTGTAGGTAAAGATGGAACCTGGTACCTTGAACCTGTAACTTTCCAGTGCCTCTTAGCTGCTGCTCTTTGTGTCCCGGAGAGACGGGATAGAGGTTTTTGAAGTCAAGAGTGGCTTAGTGACACTGCATTGCCTACTTGGCCTGTTTCCTAGGGAGATGGGCATATGGCTGCTGGGAAGATAAAATGGGGTGTGACATGAAGATCTCGGTGAATGTTACAGTAGCTTGTATAAACAGCTCTGCTCTGAACCTACTGGTTAATATGATTAGCTTTACCTAGGATCAGACTTATTTACCTGCTTTTTCCTCCATTTTATACTCTTTACTGAACTTCCTTTTTCATGAATATAATCAGGCCTTTATTCCTTGAGCAGTGGTCTCCTGTCTGAAAAGCTCTCCCACCATGGTTTTGCTTAAGCAGTGTCATCATTACTCTTCCTTGTCCCTTAGCTCAGCTGGCACTCACTGGACATCTCTCCTGTTTAGGGAATTGTAAAGGGGCAAATGCCCAGACCTCATCCCCACAGACTGACTAGGGTTGGTCAGACACAAGGACCTGGTGTCTTTAAAGAGACCCCCGGTGATTCAGATATAAGAGAGTTGAAAATTACCACATAGGTCCTTAGGAAAGGGTAGGTAGATAAGGGCCCTGGTCCCATTGTGGCCTTGAACCTCCAGTTTACAGCCCTGGACCAACTAAACCTGCAGCCTCAGTTTTCCAGTTTAGTATGGTGATAGCCGTGCCTCGATTGGGCAGGCAAAGTTAAACGTGTTTCAAACAGCTTGCTTGTGCTGCCAAGTGAGGAGGACCGGGCAGATTTCCAGACTGCTTCCATGTGGGGCCTGGTGTGATCATATACCTTTTATTTCTGCAGTCTCCAAAAAAAGTTGGTGATGACATCGCCAAGGCAACTGGTGATTGGAAGGGTCTGAGGATTACAGTGAAACTGACCATACAGAACCGACAGGCCCAGGTACTTGGTTTGAGGGAGGGCAGAGGTAGGGATTGCTGGGAGGAAGGTTTTTTGCTGACATGGTCACCTGCCACCAGTGGTGAGGTAAGAGCAATTTTATCTGTGGGGAAGGCTTTTGAGAGCATGGGTCAGATATTAACTCTTCTCACTTTTGAGACACTGGGTAAATCACTTATGTTTGCTGGGGTAGGACGTGTTTCAGGTTGGAAAATTAACCTGAATGTACAGTAAATGTGGCATCTGGCCCCATGGATTCTGAGAGCCAAGGTGCATGGTAGTATTAGTTGTTCTCATTGGAGGGTGGGGTAGGGTATATTATTCCCATTGAGAATCTCTTCTGCAGATTGAGGTGGTACCTTCTGCCTCTGCCCTGATCATCAAAGCCCTCAAGGAACCGCCAAGAGACAGAAAGAAGCAGAAAAACAGTGAGTGGCTTTTTCCCTGGTAGTATGTGAGTGGTATTGTGTGCCCAGTGTTTGATACACAGCTGCACGTGCTCCCTTTAATGAAACCTAGGGATGGCACAGGTATTTGTTAAGCTGTTACAGAGCTAGGCACTGCCAAGAAGTGCCATGTGGCTCTCCCCAATCCCTGATGTGGAACAGATCCCACTCAATGCTTGCAGGAGGGACATGTTCAGGCAGGGTGAAGAAACTTACGATAACCAGTAATCAAGAAAGAGCAGCTTCTTAGCTGGATGACAGACCCTATGGACAGCTTTAATCAACCTCAGTCACTTCAGCATGTTTTTTCTCCTCTTCAAAACAGTCCCTTCCACTTAAGGTTAGCAAAGACTTGACTTTGTCCCTAGCCACCCGCCACTGCACCTGACCAGTTTTCTGTTGGCTGGTGCAATCCAGTGGTGAGCTGATACTAAACCCCAGCTTAGGAAACAGGGTTGTTCTTCATGTGGATGACTCTGTGCCGAAAGCATGGGAACAGGTTAGAAATGGATGAGGGAGGACTGACTGGTCTGCTCTGCTCTGGCCTGAGGTGGTAAAAAGCTTTTGCTGTTTATTGTCTGCAGTTAAGCACAGTGGAAACATCACTTTTGATGAGATTGTCAGCATTGCCCGACAGATGCGGCATCGATCTTTAGCTAGAGAACTCTCTGGTAAGAACAAAGGCCACCTTAATTGTCACGCAGAATGTATTCACTTAGTGGCATTTTCCCACTTAGAGGGGACTTTATTCTGTAAGACCTGAAATTGGGGTGTGGTGTCTTTCTGGGTTTGAAAGAATCTGGGTATCATAGGACCTGTGGACATTTTTGCATTCAGAGCTTTTAAATATATGGAGCTATGAATTTTGGATTAGGGCAGCAGTGATGATTATTCCTGTATTCCATAAAAGTTTTTCCTCTCCTTGCCTGTATTTCCCCACTGGTATCTGAGGATTGTGAGGGACGACAGGCCCTCTGATTCTACCTTTTCTTAATTATAGGAACCATTAAAGAGATCCTGGGGACCGCCCAGTCTGTGGGCTGCAATGTTGATGGCCGCCACCCTCACGACATCATAGATGACATCAACAGTGGTGCAGTGGAATGTCCAGCTGTAAGTGACTTATGCATTGATTTGCTTAAAATTAGGGTGAAAACTGGAGGGGAAGCTAATGTATCCTTGGGGAAAAGGTGGAAAATTCTATAAGTGCTCAATAGTGGGGTTGGGAGATAAGGTTTTTTTGTCCTATTACTGAGAGGGTTTTTTTTTTTTCTTTTCCACAGAGTTAAGAACTGCAAAGAAAAATAATAAAGGGTTATTTGACAAGCAGTGGACTTTCTGATGTGGCCTCTTCCTTGGGGGAGCCTAGGCTTTGTGGTCAAATGGTGGTCATTGAGGCCAGGGTGACAGAATCTGGGGATGAAGCAGCAATCTGTGGACAACACATTTCTGTCCTGTATGGGACTAGCTCAGAAGATACCTAGAAAGGAAGTCTGCTTTTTGGAGACACATTCATGGAGCTCCTCAAGAAAAAGTTCTTGGTCAGAAAGAAAACTTGGGGAATTAAACATAATAAACACCCAGGGAAGCAGCTCTTCCTCCCAAACCAGTTTAATCATTTGGTGGGTTCTGGGCCCAGGGCCCATGATTCAAGGCTTTTTACTCTCCATTCCAGTGTACAGCTGTGGTTCAGAACCACTGATGGGACAACCAAAGAACCTGACCTTTATGAGTCCTCTTCTGTAGTTAATTAGCAGCTCCTAGACCTACCCTGGTTTGCTTTAAACCAGTCACAGACTATTTTCTAATGAACGCTTTCACCTTTCCTAAGCCTCTCCCTTGTCTTTTTCTTAGTTCTGTTCCTTTTGAGTTTCTAGAGCTCATCACTCACTTTCACCTCATTTGATATGCAATGAATGAACCTCAAACACCTGGACACTGAGACAAAGCTACCCGAGCAGCCTGAAGTACCACCTGGAAGGGGCTTCTGGGGACTAGCCTAAAGGGAGTTGGGAATGATGGCACCAAGAACTTCATTTCCCTGCCATTAGCCACTTGGCTGTCCATTTGGTCATGGTGGTTTAGGTGGTTTTTAATCACAGGTGCAAGCAGGGGTGGAAAACTGCTTTAGTGGAAAGGACTGCCTGAGATTGCTGGAGTGAGGAACATTCCAGGGCACGTGGCAAGTCATCAAGGAATCAAAGCTAGAGGCCTTGGGTGATGGCTGAGGGTATAACCAGCTTACCTTACAGTAGACCAGTAATGGGGAGTCTCAAATCAGGCTTACCTAACCAAAAACCAAGTAAGCTCACAGCAGTTTATAAGTGCTGAGATGAGATCTACACCAGTTGGGTGCAAGGGAGAAAGCAGGCCAACAGGCTAAAGAGCTTAATTTAAAAGATACTCAACTGTCAGGAAGAGGGGAAAGTAAAAATGACTCGCCTGCCTCTGAGCCAGGGAAAGCAAAGCACAATGTGCTGCCGTCACGTTGCCCCAGGTTTGTTAGCCTTCCCTCCCTTAGGAACTCCGTTTAAAGGTATGTGCCTTGCTGAGGGATTTCATTAGCTTCTTCCTGCACCCTCAACCTCACTGTCCTTCCTCGGTCTTTTCTTGACAGCAGTAACTAGAATAGAGCACTTGAGCAGCTCAGAAAGTGCAGGTTGTGTGCAGCTGTGTCTAGATTCAGCATCCCTCCCCCAGCCCCGTTCTAGTAACAGCTGGCTCTAGAATCCCCTTCCTCACTTGAATTCACTCCCCCAAATCTTAAACCTCTGGCCCCACTATGGGGAATACTCGTTCCCGGCTAATGTTCTTGATTCTCCTGTTGCAACAGCCCTCATTCAAGCAGAGACTACTACGACCACACCACTGCCAAAATACCCGGCCTTATAAGTAGGAACGAAGTCTTTCACTCATTCTTTATAAATCGTTTCTGGAGTGCTTTTACCACTGAATTAAAGGTAAATCTTTAAAGCAGTGTAATTGGGGTTGGGTTGTCTAAGAAGATGTTGAGAAAGAAGAGAGCACCTGAGACCTTCCAGAAGCAACATGTAAAATAGTGACTATTTATTAAAGGTGCTTTTGCATGTGGCTCTGAGCTAGACTTAAAGTCAGATGTCCCCAGATGCCTTCAAATTACCTGTCAGGTCCCCATCCACTTTGGTTATGTTCCCAGTTACTCTCCAGCATGGAGTCTCTGATGTCTAACGAAAGCTGAACTACACCTGAAGGCCTTCCCACACTCACTACATTCATAAGGTTTCACACCAGTGTGAATTTTCTGATGCTGACTAAGGGATGAGCTCTGGTTAAATGCCTTTCCACACTCATTGCACTCATAGGGTTTTTCTCCTGTGTGAATTATATGATGTCGAATAAGGGCTGAGCTCTCACTGAAGAATTTCCCACATTCATTACATTTATAAGGCTTCTCCCCAGTGTGGGTCTTTTGGTGGATTATAAGGTTTGTGCTTTGGCTGAAGGCCTTCCCGCACTCACTGCACTTGTAGGGTTTCTCTCCAGTGTGAGTCCTCTGGTGGTTTGTGAGGTTTGCACTCTGGCTGAAGGCCTTCCCACATGCATTACATTGGTAGGGTTTCTCCCCTGTATGGATTCTCTGGTGCTGAATAAATGCCGCACAGTAGCTGAAGGCTTTCCCACATTCGCTGCACTTGTAGGGCTTCTCCCCTGTATGAGTCCGCTGGTGGTTTGTAAGATTTGCACTGTGGCGGAAGGCCTTCCCACAGTCACTGCATTCATAAGGTTTCTCTCCAGTGTGAATTCTCTGATGCTGAACAAGGGCTGAACAGTCACTGAAGGCTTTCTCACACTCACTACATTTGTAAGGCTTTTCTCCGGTATGAGTTCGCTGGTGTTTTGTAAGGTTTGCATTCTGGCTGAAGGCTCTTCCACATTCACTGCATTTATAAGGTTTCTCTCCGGTGTGAATCCTCTGGTGCTGAGTAAGAGATGAGCTCTGGCTGAAGGCCTTCCTGCATTCATTGCACTCATATGGCTTCTCCCCAGTGTGGCTCTTCTGGTGCTGAGAAAGGGAAGAACAGTAACTGAAGGCTTTGCCACATTCATTACATATGTACGGCTTCGCTCTGTGAGGTTTAATTATATCTGAATTCTTCCTGAAGCTCTCTGTGTGTGTTTCACATTTATGGGGTCTCACTTCTGTAGGAACTCTCTGCTGTGGAGAAAGAACTGGTCTCAGATTGAAGCTCTTCCCCAGTTCACTGTTCCTGTGATCTGACTCCCCAGAGGGCATCTCTACACTTGGGTCTTGGAATGATTCTTCAGAAATGTCTTGTTCAGGTGGTGATTCAGATACAATCTTCCAATCTGAAGAATATTTACAAAAGCAATTTTAAAGATTCTTTTGGTGAAAGAAAGACAAAAGGCTGAAGGAGTCTGGCTGAGCTCTTATGTGGGACAGGTTCGATGCTTCCACCCCCTTCCACCCAGGATGTTTCTGTTATAACCACAATGATCAGAAAGCTTTTCAGAGACATGAGCACTCTTTGCTCCCTTTCCTAAACAGCAGAAGTTTATCCTGAACCTGCCTCAGGTGCACTCCTCTCCTTTCTTTCTGACACTCCTCTCCTGTGCTTTTGCCAAGTACTGGGTTGTCTTAAGCTGTCTTCTTAGTCACAATTCTTGGTGTGGTTTTGGGCAACCTGCTATTACCAGGTTTGAACAATTCACTTAAAAAAGCTGATGACTGATGCCAGCAGGATGAATGTTTTCACCTATCATATCAGCAAGATTTCAAAAAAAAAAAGGTTAATTCTAGAGTGTTGTTAAGAGTGCAGCATTTGGGATATCTCACACACTGGTGCGGCTGCATAAATGGACAGGCTTTCTGGAGAGTAATCTGGCTGCATGTGTCAAGAGTCCTTAAAATGCTGACACAGAATTCCACTTCACCTGCATTAACATCAGTTGTCAACACTGCATCATTTGTCAAATGAAAAGCAAATACCTAAATGTTTAATAACGAGGAATGACTATAGTATAGCCAATCAAGGGACACTGTTCAGCAGTTATAAGTCATGTTTGAAATCTGTACATTATAATTCCTTTTGTAGAAAGGTATTTATTGAAAAAACACTGGCAAGTTATACAATGTGAAGATAAGCTGTGTTGTCTTTGGCTTGTGGGATTAGGCAGGGGTAGTTTTTATTTTCTTCAATGCTTATCTGTATTTTCTAATGTTCTCCAGTGACTATTATTTTTATAATAAAAGTTATAAAAACCTTGCTTTCAAGGACTAAGCAGTGATAAAAATAAACAACATGCTGTTAGGTGAAAGAAGAAATATGTAAAATTACATACTGTTAATTTTAGAAAATGCTGCTTTTTGTAATACGAAGATTGAAGGTAATACCTCTGTGTGGTGGGATGACAGGAGATCTTGATTTTCTTTTTTATTTTCTAAACTTCAAATGAACTTATTTTTATTAGAAAAAAAGTTATTTTAAAAAGAATAACATTGCTTTTATAATATGGATGGGGGTGGGTGATATTTTTAAAAAGAGTTACTGATTCTTAATCCCCTTTGGGACCTCATTCATTTTAAGAGAAAACCTTAAAGTGTGAATTAATGTATAATATTTGCAAAGTATTAAAACTAAGTGAACCCAATGGTCCCAGACATCTCTCTCTGTCTCCTTCATAGAGGCTTATAGCTAAGGGAGTGAAGTTTTAGAGAAGGCTATGGAGCTTCTTTTCACAAGGGTCAATTTTCCTGAAAAGATTCTTCCTGTTTCTACCTTATTTAGGAAAACAGCAGGTTAGTTTTAGATATGCTTTATTTGAATTTCTATACAGAATCTTGACCCAGACTGCCTGGTTTCAAATCTGGGTTCAACCTCTTACTAGCTGTGTGACTCTGGGCAAATTACTATGCCTTGGATTTATTATTTGTGAATGTAGCTCTCTTCCAGAATTATTAAGAGGACTAAATGAGCTAAAACACAAAGGACCCAGAATGATACCTGAGGAATAGCAAGTGTTATATGAGTGCTTGTTATTATCTTGGACCTTTTCCTTGTAAATCATATTAAATGGTTTCCCATTAAGCAGGTTTCCCTCTAAGTTGCACATGCATTCAAAGCCCAGTCTACTAAGAGCACCAAAGTCCCTGTTTCGGGTTGAGGGTATCTCTATGTTACTTGGTATTTGGTCTTACAGCTCTCAAAAACTGACCATCTATCTGAGTGAAAGATGGAAAGGAGAAGAAAAGCGACAACAAAAGCAGCAGTGGGAGAAAAAAGCAATTAAGAAGACTATGCGGGGAATTCCCTGGTGGTCCAGTGGTTAGGACTCTACGCTTCCACTACAGGGGGCATGGGTGCTGGCTCCTGTATAAGACGGTCTAATTATGTTCGAAACTGAATATACCCAAAACAGAACCGCTGATTTTCCCTTTCAAGCCAGTGTCTTTGTCAGTCTTCCCATTTACCCAACTGCTCAGGCCAGGGTCATCCTTAATGTCTCTTTCCCTCACATCCAGTCCACTAGCAAGTCATGTTGGCTTTAACACCCAAGTATGTCCTGAATCCTCCTCCTCAGCCGCCACCATCCTCTCACTGGAATGTCCTAACTGATCTCCCTGCTTCTAGTCTTGAACACTGAGAGTCTAGTCTCCACACATGTTATCTTTTCAAACACAAATATTATCCCTTCCCTGCTCAAAACCCTCAATGGCCTCCTATCTTCCTATTTGAATAAAACCTGAACGCCTCCCATGGCCTCTAAGCCTTACATGATCTGACCCCTGCCCAGCACCTTCCCTCTTGTTTACTGAGTCCTAGGCTCTTCTCATCCTAACACAAGTCTAACTTATTCCCAACTCAAAGCCTCAACACGTGGAGTGGCCCAGAATGTTCCTCCTCCGGATACTTACATGGCTGGCTCATTCTTTTCCTTCAGATCTCAGCTCCAGTGTCACCTCCTCAAAGTGGTCTTCCCTGTCCATCCGATCTAGGAGAGCCCCCACCCCACCCATATTCCCCTTTCTTACAGTACTCATCACCATCCAATATTGTTTCGGTTATTTTGTTTACTTGCTTTATCTACGTTCCTCACTAGGATGTAAGCAGGGCCTACATCTTGTTCTCTGTTGCACCTCCAGTAGCTAAAACAACGCCAGGCATGTACCACGCAGTGAGGCAAAGGCAGGTCGAAGATCTGGGTCTGTCACGGTGGGAGGGGTGGGATGGAATAATAGCTCTGAAACCAGCCCAGGAGGCACAGTGATGCCCAGGATGCTCGGTGGGTCTCAGAGCAGAGGTGCGACATCACAGGAGCAGTGTTTTAGTTACTCTAATAGCCAGATTTAAAACTTTCCTCTAGCTACTTCACTATTACAGAATTAATACCGCCCTACATTGTCGACAACTTTTTTTCAAATAAGTTTGTCAAAGAGTGAGACAGGTTTTGTTATCTACATTTTTTCAGATATAGAAACAGACGACCACAATTTAGTGGTTTACTCTGAATCCATGTAGTTAATATGTAGCAAGCCAGGACCCGGATGCACCTTTCATGGGTCCACATCCAAAGCTGCTTCCACACTAATACTCTACACTAATACCTCAGGGCACAGATCCTTTGTGGTAACACCTTTTCCCAACTTCTGTTTCTAGTGACATGGTGATTTGAATCTTTTTCAGTAACCTTTATAGGATCCTGAACCCCTCTGAGACTGTGACGAAATCTTTTCCCAGAAAGATGCAGTTATTGCCACAGAACACTCTATTCAATTCCCAAAGTTCCACACAGGGTTCTCTGGATTCAGGTTAAAGGTCCTGCATAACAAGTATGCTGTGCTGGGAAGCAGGGGGTTTGGGAGAAGGAAGCAGCAGGCAGTGAGGCTCCTGGTAAAGGGAAATATTTCAGCAAGTGTGAGTGGTGCCCAGAGTTACAAGGGCTGAGGTGACATGTGACAGGCTGCTTAGAAAGAGGATAAAATGTGAAGAGAGTTCAGATGAACCGTGCACAAAGTAAGCCAGAGGCTTTGTTTTCATTGTCCTACAGCAACCATAAAAGATATAAAGCATTAGACCGCATTTTTAGAAAAATTTAAAATTTTGTCACTTTAAAGTTGTTAAGTTCATTGTACCTCTGATGCTTTAAGTTTCAAAATATCAGAAGTGGCTGGAACCACAGGTCCTGCCAAAGGTCAGACATTTGCAAGGGCTGAAATATGAAGGTGGGGGTGGAGTGAGCAGCCTTAGATGAGTAGCAAGAGATAAAGGCAGAAACTATGGTTTCTCTTGCTCGTTTTCCCTAAGTTTCTTAGTATCAGCCCTTCAGAAAATTCCAGCATGGCCATGAAGAGGGAGAGAAAGGGTGTGGGTGCAGAATCCAATAAAGGGTTAGTCAGAGAGGGGAGCAGCAGTAGGTGTCACAGCTGAAGCACGGCTAAAGGTGGGTACTTGAGATCCTCAGTGAGGTGAACCCGAAGCAGGGAATGTGCTAGGCCAGCAAAGATGACTCTCATTTCCCAGAGGCCAGCGATACCACCAGTGCTCCCAAATGCCTCCCAGCCTGGGAGGCTGAGTAGACAGCGTGGAATAGAGGGCTTTGGAGTCTGACTGTTGTTGCTTCAAACCCCAGCCTCGCCGCTTTCTAGCTGTGAGGCTCTGAACCAGTGAGTTAGCCTTTCTCAGCTTTATTTTCCTCATCTATAAAACAGGGATAATAATATCTACCTCACCAGTCGTTAAAATACTCAAATGCACTAACGCATGTTTCAAAGGGGCTTTTGCTCCCGAGACTCTGACTGGCTTAGTGCTTGCTCACTTACCTGGACAGGTACTCCTTAGGCCTTCTCTCTCTAGCATCCATGAACCTTCCCTTTGTTCCAACTGGGAGTTCATACCAGGCTGGGAGACTGGAAGTCCTATTTAAGGGGGAAAAAAGTGGGGTTTAGAGATCTGTACTAAGTATAAATAGCCTCCCAGAACTGAGGGGAGTGGAAATGGGTCATTCACTTCATTCATTCAACAAATATTTATTGAGCACTGACTTGGTACCAGGCACTAGGGGACACAGCAGTAAATAAGACAGATACGGTGCCAAGGTCTTAGTAGAGCATTTCTGAAAAGAGCTAAAGTAACAGCCTCAAGGAGGGGTCAAGCCAGGGAGCTAAGCAAGCCCATAAAGCCAGATACTTAAGAAGTTGGGAACTTAGTGACTATGGAGGAACTGGCCTGAAGGCTACCCCACCCTTCCTGGGAAATAAGAAAACGGGGAGGTGCAGCCTCGGGGGGAACAAAATGAAACTGCCTATTTCCCAAACCAGAATGCAGAGATCTTTCACTAGGGAATGAGGAGGAACAAACACTGTCCCTCTGGTGCAGCAGAGCCACTCAGGATCACTCGACACTGGAAGTAAAACATTTTCAGAACTGAACAAATTCTGCATTTTAAATGGTTTCCTTACCCAGTAGGACCAGGTTTCTGGACTTTTCTGGCATCCCTTTCTTGAACCTGTCCCTCGGAGTAGGGGCCAACTGCCTCCATCCCTTCTGGGTAAAAGCTACAGTCACACTGTTGAAAGGTGTGGATCCCTGAAACAACAAGCATATTCCTTCTTGCCCAGTGGCCTTAGAATATGAGGGGGTGGGGAGGTTGGCAGCTTTGGGTGTGTTGGTTAGCAGGCCTACAAAGGGTCTTTGAAAAGACTCAGGGTAGTTCCAGAAAAGCATTTATTGATCACTTCTTATGTGCCTAACACTATATTGGATATTGATGCACAAAAATAAATAAAATACAGTCTCTCTTGTCTTCACATGTTTTATAACTCTAGTAGACTTTATACATAAATAGAAGAAACTATGTATATATATGAGCAGTAATTGGGCAGAACTAACAGGTGCTTGGGAATTAAAAGCGCCAATAGAGAAAAAACAAAATTAGAATGTGTGAGTTTATGCAACAAGGAATCAGCTGCAAATTAGCAAAGAAATGTGAATGATTAATGTTTTCAGAACATTTAATAAATATTCCTGCTTACTCAGACATCACACAGTACAGCAGGAGAGCCAGCACGTATGCAACCACCTGTAATAATGTGTCAAAGAGATGGACAGATTAGTGGCTAGGATAACAGAGGAGGAATCATAGATGGAGGGCAACCTGGCCTTCAAGGAGCAGGTTCCTCAGATGGAGAAAGAGAAGGATGTCCAAGGCAACGGAGGCATCAGGAGCAAAGGCACGGAGGCAAGGGGGTCTTTGCCTATTTTCAGCTTAGGAAATGGTACCTCCAGTCACCTAGTTGGCCATGTCAGACAACTGGGTGCTATCTTCCCCTTTCTTGCAGCTCCCCACATGTCAACTGCATATTCATTCTTCCTCCTCAATATCATGAGAATTCATGCATTTCTCTCCATGCCCCTGCCACTGCCTTGCTTTAAGCCACCATCGTTTCCCAATTCATAACTAGTTTCCTGATTTCTAATTTTACCTGTCCTTCCAATACATCCTTCACACTGAGAAATGCACTAAACGGGACAAAGAGGGTCATTTTAAAAAACGATGGAATATTTAAAACATTTGGGTCATTTTATAATAATCAAGAGAGTAAAATCCATTATGAAGATATAAGGGTCATGAACCAAATAACAAATATATAATTCATAAAGAAAAAACTGTAGGAAGTACAAAGAGAAATTTAAAATATAGCTACAAGAGATGTTAAACAACTTAGTTGTTAACAGAGTTAATACAAAATAAACCAAAAAATAAAGGTATGGAAGAAATGAGTAATTTAATAAGGTTGAGCCATAAATCCTACAGCTGCAATCACACTATACCTGGATGTTTTGTGTGGAGAAGAGACAAACTTTGCCTGCATGGAGCACAGCCCAGCTAAATGTGCAGACAAGAAACCAAAGTCACAATTTTGGCATATCTAAAAAAATAAAGACCCACCACCAAAAATATTCAATCTATATGAACAAAACAGGAAGAAAATGAATTAGGGGATTCAACTCAAGAGATTTTGAAAAGTGAATTTTAAAATAAATCTAAGGAAAGCAGAAGCAAAAAAACTAACACAGAAAATTTTGTTAATAAACAGTAGAACTGATGAGGAAATCCAAGAGCAGGCATTCTAAAAATGAAAACAGACCAATTCCTAGTCTAGTCAAGAAAAAGAAAGGGAGAAGACAGCTCTTACTCTCACAGAAGGACTATGAAATGGAATTTATTAGAAATAATTCTGTAGAATACTCTTAATGAAATTGGGGAAATATTAATCAAATTCTACTAAGTGTAAATAAAAAGAAGGTTACAAATCAGGACAAACCCATTTGGGGAAAACAGAAAAAAAAGAATATGACTAAAAGGACACAAATCAAAATGTTAAGTGTTATTTCTTTGTAGGATTAAGTGTAATTTTGGGGGGGTATGTTGTCTACACTTTTCAGGTTTTCTACAAAGAACATGAATTCCTTTTGTAATTAAAAACCAAAAACACCCTTAATATTAAAAAAAAAAAAAAAAAAAGAGGCTGCCTTTCAGAGTAAATTTCCAACTTACTTGGGGCCCAGCTGTGAGGAGACCACCTGCCATTCCTTCCTCTTCTGTGCCTTCCTCTTGGGGAAGGGCAGGATCTGGAGAAGGTGGCTCTGGAGGAAGAGAAAGAAAGCAATGAGGCATAAAATTTACATCTCACCAAGCTAGAAAGTCTCAAATTTTCACTCTGAAGAGAGTGTTCAAATGACATTATAGGTCCCAGGGCTCATTGAGGCTGAATTTGCAGACATGCAATGGGACAGAAATTTTCCAATTTCCCTTCCTACCTCAGAAGTTCCATCAATTGACTCAAACATAGGGAGGCATTAGAGTGTAACAGACTCTCAAGTATTCCAGATCTACCACTTACCAGCAGTGTATAAATCATGTAACCTCTCTAAGTCTCATTTTTCTCATCTGTAAAATGAGGATAATATCCCATGTAAAGTTGCTGTGAAGATTTAAATGCAGACAAAACAGTTGACACAATGCTTAGCATGTAAATATACAGCTTACAACTATTACCAATTAAGTTCCTTGGAGAAAGTGGCTCTGCAAATTTAAGACATTTGCTTAAACAAAAAAAGAGGTAATGACCAAGTGGGATTCATCCCAGGAATGCAAGGTTGGTTCAACAAATGAAAATCAATCTGTATAACACACTATATTAATATAAAGGGGAAAAAAAAACCATATGATCATCTCAGTGAACTCCAAGAAGGCCATTTTACAGAATCTGATACCTTTCATGATAAAACACATCCAATAAACTAGGAACAGAAGGGAACTTCCTCAACTTGATAAAGAGGCATTTACAAAAAACCCAGAGCTAAAAACTGATGCTTTTCCCCTAAGATCAAGAACAAGATAAGGATGTCTGCTTTTGCCACTTCTAACCAGTATTATACTGGAAGTTCTAGCCAGAGCAATTAGGCAAAAACAAGCAAACAAGCAAACCAAAGGCATACAGATTGGAAAGGAAGAATTTAAACTACCTGTATTTGTGAATGGCATGATTTTGTATACAGAAAATCCTAAGGAATCCACAGAAAACTATCACAGCTAAACAAGTTCAGCAAGGTTGCAGGATACAACATGAATATACAATAAAAAAAACAACTCAATTAAAAATGGGCAAAGGATTGAATAAACAGTTCTCCAACTGTATCTCTATACACTAGTAATGAACAATCCAAAAATGAAATTTTAAATTCCATTTACAAGAGCATTAAAAGAACAAAACACCTAGGAATAAACTGAACAAAAGAAGTGCAAGAGTTTGATTACTGATGTTATAAGCAAAAAAGTATAAATAACATAGGTAGGATACTTATTTTGGTATGGATTAATTTACTTTACTGTCTTAGCCATATCTACCTCTAATCTCTTGTCACTAGTATTCTTCTTAAAGTTGTTTTTTCAAAATGTTATTATTTTTTAATTTTTAAAATTAAATTTCACACATCATCCTCAACACTGCATTTTATATGTAATAGATTTAAAATTGTTGACACCTCTAGTTGACCTTTCTCTGTAGACCATAAAGTCTTTAATTGAGAAAATCATTCCCTACAGACACTGAGGTATCTGTTAAGCTCAGAGCAATTTCTCATAAATGGATGTTATTCTTAATCCTAATTCTTTGTTTTTTTAATGTGTAAATATTTCAGAACAAATATTTTTATGGATACTGTTACTTTTGCTTCCATTTAGATACTTTTCTTTAATAAAAAATCATCAAATCTCAAAAAAAAAAAAAAAAGTGAAAGACATTACATTGAAAATTACCAAACATTGTTCAAGGAAATTACAGAAGATCTAAACTTTCTACAAAGCAACAGTAATTAAAATAGTGTGGAACTGATATAAGGATAGACATATAGATCAATGGAGAAGAACTGAGAGTCCAGAAATAAATCCATACATTTATGGACAACTGATTTTCAACAAGAGTGCCAAGAAATTAAATTTCTTTTCAAAAAAATAGAGATGGGACAACTGGATATCTACATGCAAAAGAATGAAGCTGGACTCCTACCTCACACCACATATAAAAACCCAAAATGGATCAAAGACCTAAATGTAAAAGCTAAAACTTCTAGAAGAAAATACAGATATAAATCTTTATGACCTCTGATTAGGCAATGGGTTTCTTAGACATGATACCAAAAGCACATGCAACAAAAGAAAAGCTAAACTGGATTTCATAAAAATTAAAAACTCTGTGCTTTAAAGGACACTGTCAAGAAAGTGAAAAGATCTGCAAATCATATATCTTCTAAGGGTCTAGTATCCAAAATATAAAAAGAATTCTTTAAATTAAAAACTCAACAAAGAAAGACAAATAACCCAACTTAAAAATGGGCAATGGATTTGAATAGGTATTTCTCTAAGTAAGATACAAACAGCTATTAAGTATATGAAAAGATGCTCAACATCATCAGTCAGTGGAGAAATGCATATCAAACCATTATGAGATACCACTTCACACCAAGATGGCTAAAATTAAAAAGATGGAAAAAAAACAAGTGTTGATGAGTATGTAGAGAAACTGAAATCCTCATACATTACTACTGGGAATGTAAAATGGTGCAGCCACTGTGGAACACAAGTCTGGCAGTTCCTGAGAAAGTTAAACAGAGTTACCAAAGTTACCAGAGTTATACAGTAATTCCTCTCCTAAGTATATATAAACCCTAGAAAAATGAAAACACATCCACACAAAAACTTGTGCATGCATGTTTATGGGATTATTCGTAATAGCCCAAACTGGAAACCACCCAAATGTCCAACAACTGAGGAAGAGATAAATGTAGCATGGTATAATCCATGTAATGGAATATTATTCAGCCATAAAACGTAGATTCCTTCATGTTACAACATGGATGAACCTTGAAACGTTATGCTAAGTGAAAGAAGCCAGACACATATACTGTATGATTCTATTTTCATGAAATGTCCAGAATAGGCAAATTCATGAGGACAGAAAGTATTGAATAGATTAATGGTTGCCAGGAACTAGGAGGAAGGGAAAATGTGGAGTAATACCAGTTTCTTTCTGGGGTGATGAAAATGTTCTGGAATTAAATAATGGTGATGGACTTCCCCGGTGGTCTAGTGGTTAAGACCCGTGCAGGGGGCATGGGTTGGACCCCTGGTTGGGGAACTAAGATCCTGCATGCCGCAGCCAAAAAAAAAAAGGTGATGGTTGCATAACTTTGTGAATATACTAAAAGCTACTTAATTGTACACTTTAAAAGTGAATGCATGTAAATGATATCTCAGTTTAAAAAGGTGCTTTCAAAAGCGTCATTTTAGTTGATGCTTACAGTTCTTAGAGGTGAACGAGGTAGTTAACGTTATTTTACCTTTTCCTCCATGAAGAAACACAGGCTAAGAAAGCTGGCTGGTACCCCAGAGCTTAAACAGGAATCCTAGCCTTCTGATTCTAAATCTCCAGTATCCTCCACGATTTCACAATCCAACTGGGTTGAACCCATCCTCAATATGAGGTGAAGCCAACGGGCTCCCATTCCGAACATCCCTGATGCTTCAAGAGGGCTGGAAGATCAGAAGCAATAGAGGAGGCCCTGAGTAAGTCCCATTTTCTTTCCCAGGGCCCATTTCTCTCTACTTTCTAATGCCACGGGTCCATCAACAGATCGGAGTAAGGGACAGGACACTCAGAAATGATCCAGGGCTGAGCTCCTCAAACTTTTCTGACCCCGGAATTCTTTATTCCACAAAAAGGATCGTCCCCCAACCACTTGTGGAAAGGATGACCGCCGAATTCTGATCTGGGTCACACAGCACTGTTAGCGGACAAGCTAGAAGCCACAAACCGCTCCACCACTCCGTCTCACCTCCTTCCTCCAGCATTTGGGTCCCACCTCGCGCCACCGCCTCCCAGCAGTTTTCTGAGCGCCAGCCCCGCTCTGGGCTCTTCTCTCAGGCCTGTCCCCTTAAAGGCCGGGTCTGAGCCTGCGGTACTGAGCCCGGTCCGGCCTGTCCAGCCGGGTCTTTCACTGTCTCCCCAGCCACAGCCAGGCCTCGGCTGGGGAGCCCGTGGCGCACCTGCCTCGGTCTCAGGCAGAACACCACGTGAAAAAGCCGCTGCCAGCTACGCGAGCAAGCTCCCGGCTCCCGCCACCAGCGTGAGCTCAGAAACTGCGGCCGCAGACCCGCCTCTCGCTCCAAAGGGGACGGCGCCTGAATAGCGCCACTTCCGGTCATGCGCACATGCCTCCCTGCCCCACCGGACTCCATTTCCCAGAAATCTCCGGGCTCGTTACTGGCCAAAGCCTTTTCTTGTCTCTCGGTGCCAGGTTGTGACCCGCACACCCTCGTGGACCGTATTTCCTAGCGAGGCTTCCGCCTGTTCTTGCTTCCAGAATCTATTTCCCATCACGCTTTGTTGCACATGCCTTTCAGGTCCACTGAATACAATGACTGGGGCCTTTTGGACAGGAAGAGACTTGGCCGCGAAGGCTCACGGGAGCAGTGCTTTTAGCGCAGGCGCAGATCTGCACTAGGGCTAGGCGCCTGGTTTCTGCTCAGGGATTTGACGTGCCCGGGGCCCGGCTCCACGAGGTCCTCTCCCTCGTCAGTCAGCTCAGGGCCCAACCCCAGCCACCTTCACGGTCCTCTTGCGCCCTTCTGATAGTTTGGGAGGGGTAAAGGAAGTGAGGGCCCCTCAGTGTGAACGGGGCAGCCGCAGGTTGGCCTGGAACGGTCAAAGTATAAAAGCTTATCAGCAGGAAGACGTCTTCAGTAATCTCAGGGGCAGAAGCACACTTTAACAGTGTTCAGTTAGAAGTGTTGGGAGGCGAGATTCCTGAATATTCTGTCCTTGGGGGCTTCCGTGCTGCCCCAGGGGATATTTCAGTGGGCTTCCTCAGAGCGTTGATGGAATTTCCCCACAAGCCTGTTGATCTTCACTAATCAAGCAATTTTCTGATGAGCAATTTACTTTCAGAGGCATTTTGACGTTAAGGAGATGAGAATGTGTTACCTGGGAAGCAGAAATGAGTTTGGGGGTCCTAAGCCTCTTTTCATTTTGTACTGTCTCTCTCCCTTTCAATCATAGCTGGTAGTGTTTTTCCCCAATATGATTCTACATTTGTGGGTCTTCTAAGAATCTCATTGGGATTCACTCCGTTAAGCAAGTCACACCCACAGATCTCTTTGAGATAAGCTCTTCTTTACCTTGGGCTTGTGTAATTTTTAGGCTTACAACTTTGGAGGTCAGAAGTCTGAAGTGGACCTCACTGGGCTAAAGTCAAGGTGTCTTCAGGGCTACTTTCCTTCTGGAGGCTCCAGGGGGAGAATCTCTTTCCTTGCTTTTTCTAGCTTCCAGAGGCTGCCTGCATTCCTTGGCTAGTGGGCTGTTCCAGCTGGTGTGTTCTGCCTGTGCCACAGGCCCAGCAGGTGCTAAACCCATAATAGCCACTAGGAGGTAGGCAAGGGTTTTCTTGCCTTAGTCTTGCAAACCCACCTATGGCCACTGGGGGGTAGCAGAGTGGTTCACGCCACAGTTGATTCCGCCCGTGTCCACTGGGTGATGTTAGGGAATTTCTTGCCTCGTTCTCAGAAGCCAGGATTCTCCTGGAAGTTGTTCTGGGGGTGGGAGTGGGAAATGGGGTGGATGTCAGCTGGCAATGCACATTTCTATCCTAGGCTGGGTAAAGCGCAGCTTCTGCTGCACCTGTCTTCTGGAGATGTTTCATCCTGCCCCACTTCTTCATGGACCTGTGCCTGATGGTGCTGGACTGGGCTCCTGTGGTAGATACAGGGGTATCAGCTGGGGCTGGCTCTTAGTCCCTGAAGCACCTTGTGCTCTGATGGGAAGGCCTTAAAGGAGTGTACGGGGACCTCTGAAAAGTGTGTGTGTCCACAGTCCTTGGTACCTATAAGTAGGTGCTGGTAGCAATCACAGGTTGCTGAGGCGGTAGGGTAGGAGATAGAGAAACACTTGTAAAGATTTCAAATATCCCCTTATGAAGCACCCCCAGAGCCTCACATGCAGCCTCACAACCAGTCTTGCATGCAGCTCCCCGTCTCCACCACAGCCTCCCAACCTCACCTGCACAGCCTTACCACCACCAGCAGCTAAACTGATTGAGCACTTATTCAGTGCCATCCTCAGATCTAAGTGCTTTACATGATCATCTCCTTTCATCCTCATAACAACCCCACAAGGGAGATAACATCATTATGCCCATTTTACAGATGAATGAACTGAGGCTTAGGGAAGTTAAGCAACTTGTTCTGCTTTGTCCCCCACTGCTCTGCCCTGGACCACTCCACACTTCCATTCCCCTTGTCTCCGGTCTCATTCGGTCTCCTTACAAAGCTTAATACAAGATGTCAAGGTGGGCACATGCTGGGCTGCACAGCCTGAGAAGTGAATAAAAACAGGTTACAGAATGGGAAGTAGGGCGTCCCACTTCTGTGTAGTGATGCTGGGAAGCATGTATTTGGGGGAGAGATCTTTTAAGACAGAATGAAATTCTCTGGTAAGGTGCAGGTGTGAATATTTTATTATTTATCTAAATAAAGGAGTTAATATTTGTAAAGTACTTAGGATAGTGCCTAGCAGATGGTTAACTGCCATAAAAAATAATTATATTACATAAATCTGTGTCTTCCAGTTTTCCTGCAATAAACACGTATTACTTATACAGTAGACAATAAAAGTAATTTGTAAAAGACTTCTGGCTCCATTAAAGTTAATATGAAGAGAGGCTTCTTTTTTGCAGGAGGAACTCAAGATTTGATGACTAATGATTCAGGGGACTGAACCCAAGGAAAGAGTCAGAAATGACCTCCAAGTGCCAAAGGCAAGCCCAGCTGACCGTGAGAAAGCAGATCCACAGATGTTCTTGGCAAGACAGTCTGTGGGAGCCTAGCTTTATGGAAGGAACAGGAAAATGCCCTTCTGGACTGCAGCCCACACAAAGAGGTCATGACCTGATTTTCCGAGTCCAATATTTATTTGGCAAAGTTCCTTCCTCATAATGCAGCCACGTGAGAGGAGTAACCATGGCCATCACCCAGCCTCCAAAAGCATCTTCTCCAGAAAACGAGGAACCAAGAGTCCCCCTTCTCCGCGGTCACTTTTGTGTCACGATGGAGATGGCACGTGGAGGACTGACCACAGCACAACAAAGCGTCTCCGAGATGTTCCCTCCACACGAGTCACAGGGCAGCAGTGGAAACTGGACCCAGGGGCTGGGAACCTTGTCCCCGTGCTTCACTGGGCTGTAGAGAGCTGGGCAGGAAGGTGGGGCCCCAGAGGACAAAGCTCCAAGGGGCTACAGTCCTGGCTCCTGACTCCCTGGGGGCAGGCGGGGCGTGCAGGCTCCAGCTGAGGCTCAGTTTGGAGTCACAGGCAGGCACCATCCCCTCCGAGGCCCAAAGCTGGTCCAGCTAGGAGGGGCAGCCACTCACGGGAAGGGGCTGTCATCGCCCCTCAAAATGGGCTGTGATTTGCTCCAAGGTCTTTCCTTTGGTTTCAGGGACACAGGCCAGAGTGAAAAGGACACTGAAGATGCAGAAGGCAGCGGCCAGCCAGAAGGCACCGTAGGGCCTGAGCACCTCCTGCAAAGAGAGTGGAGAGGCCATGCATGGACGCGGCAGGTCAGGAGCCCTCATGCCCCAGCCGACAAGCCGAGGCCCCAGTCGGGGCCCACCCGCCCAGGCTCAGGGGAGTGGAGGGGGTTCTGCGGTCCACCATCCAGAAGCCTGAGCTGAGCACTGTCCAAGGTGTGGAAGTTGTGTGGCGGGGACACTGAGGCTCACTGTGACGAAGTGACTGCCCCCAGGTCAGAGACCTGCTATCCAGTGACAGCTGGGCTTCCTCCCCCAGTGCCTGACCTCAGGGCCCACAGACCTCCGCTCTACACTCAGCTTTGGCCCTGCCCTCTGTGGGCCCTGCCGCCGTAGGAGTCTCTTCTTGGTGCGGGAGGAAATGGGGGAGCTATCGTCAGGTGGCGATGGGGGCGTGTGCACACACGGGGACACTCAGGGCTCATGTGTGGAGCGGGGAGGGAGCGGTGACTTTCGGTCAGAGTCAGTCCACTCTCCCAGCCCAGCCCCAGTGACCTCCCAGGTGCCAGAACCAAAGGCCGCTCCCTTTCAGCTCCTCTTCCTCTGGGACATGGTGACCCCAGCCCCCGCTCCTTGAAGCCTTTCTCTTGGCCTCTCAGCACTGTACACCCCCAGGTCCTCTTAGGTCCTTTGGTGCCATGCCCCTCCTTTACTGTCTGTCCCCTCCAAGCTCCTGGCAAGTAATTTCCGCCCCCAGGCCTCTGCTCTGGTCTTCCTGACATGCTCCCCAGGGCAGCACAGGCTCTACAGAGTCCAGTCCAGCCCCAAACATCCACTCCTCTCATGACCTGCCTCCCCTCGCCCCAGCCCGGCCTCCTGGCGCTTCACCCTCCCACCACTGTCCACTTCATGCCAGTCCTTGTCATAAAGGGGACCCTGTCCATCCCATTCACTGCTGTTCTGGCACCCTGAACAGGACAGGACATGGTAGGTACCAGGAGACCTGGGGGGGGACGAATGACTGAACAAATGGCTTGACTGTCTGCGCCAGAGTGGTCCCCTCTATTGGATGGGAGGCCCTGAGGCAGGGACCATGTCTGTGTCAGTCCATCCGTGAGAAGGTGGCAAAATGTTGAACTGAACTGACGCTCCCATCAACCCTAAGAGGAAGGTACGCTACCCTTCTCCATTTCTAGTCCGGGAAGCTGGTTCAGAGAAAGGTGAACAGCACACCCAACGCCACCCAGCAGGGAGGCGGCCAAGATGGGAACGGAGCCCAGGCCTGTTGACTCCAGAGCCGGAGTTTCTCTCACAGCACTGCTTCCCAGCCCGTGTCCCCAGAGTCCAGTGGAGGACGAGGTCAGCTCTGCTGTCCTTCCACCTGGACAGCCTGGAGGTTCCTGAGTGGCCACAGCCTGGGTTTCTCGCCGGCCCGGCCCGTCTGCTCCCCCTCACCCCTGACCAAGATGGTGTCGCAAGATGCTGGGGCCTCAGCCTGCGTGCAGAGCCATGGACCCCAAGTCTCTCGCAACAAGAGCAATTCTGAAAAGCGCTTCTCTGCCGACTACTGCGTGAGGGGGAGGCCACCGGGGCCCGCACTCACCATGAGGCTGCTGAACTCTTTTGTCACGAGAAAGGCCATGAACCAGTTGGTGAGGACGCAGACGCCTGTGGCCACGCCCTTGACGTGCAGAGGGAAGATCTCAGACATGAGGAGCCAGGGGATGGGTCCCCAGCCCATAGCAAAGCCTGCGGGAGCAAGACAGGCGTCAGGGCCCACGGGGCTGGACTCTTGGCTCGCCGCAGACCACCTGGGCTGAAGCCTTGCGGGGCTGCCCAGCTGTGGCCTGAGGGGGCCTGGATCCCACCCTGGAGTCTTAGGCCACTGTCCTCACTTCTTATGCATCAGGCCTTTGCTACGGAACGGGACAAGGAGGGGCCTGCATGGAGAGCTGTCGTGGTAGTCGTGTGAGAGGAGCAGAGACGGGCTCAGCCTGGTGCCTGGTACACGGTCAGAGCTGCAGACGCAGAGGTGAGGGTGGGTAGGCCTGGCCTCGCTGGGAGCCACAGGAACCCGGGGGCGGCAGGGCGGCTCCCTCACCCCCCCAGCCCCCCCACTCACCGGCGATGAAGAGGCACATGCTGCCCACCGCCAGCCAGGCCAGCCCCACACTGCCACTGGTGGGCTCCATGGAGACGGGCGCCAAGAGGTCCACGTGCGAG
Organism: Grampus griseus; assembly: GCF_964374135.1. Lineage (NCBI taxonomy): Eukaryota > Metazoa > Chordata > Mammalia > Artiodactyla > Delphinidae > Grampus > Grampus griseus. The sequence continues at coordinate 8,196,338 of NC_139000.1, forward strand.
GAGTTGCTAGGGCCGCCCTGGGTCAGCTTGAAGTAGGCGCCAAAGGCGCTGGTGCTGAACACCATGACCATACCTGCAGGTGGAGCGCGGCAGTGGGTGGGACAGGGCAGGGGGAGGCGGCCCGCGGCCTGGGCGCGTGGCACTGGGGGGCAGGAGTCTCAGTGCACTGTGGGCCACAGCAACATGGCCCGGATGCCTCTGAGACGGGCAGTGAGCAGAGCCCTGCCTGGCTGCACTCACCCCAGCCCGGCCCTGCCAGCCCCGGCTTGGACCTTGCACCTCAGCAAACTCCAAGGAGCTCCTGGAAGCAGACCCTCCCTGGCCTGAGGAAGCAGGAGCAGCCACAGAGGCCAGACCTGCTTCCCCAGCAGCACCAAGTGCTCGGTAGGGCTCAGAACACGAGGAGCCTCACTCGGACCATCTCCTGAGCCTCACAATGGCCCACAGCTACCCCGTTCCACAGAGGGAAAACAGGCTCAGGTAAAGTCACTTGCCCAGAAAGACCACAAGCTTCTGAGCCGCTTCAGCCCGGCCCTCAGTTTCCTCATCGTACACTGGGCCCTGATGGCGCCTTCTTGTAGGTTCACTGTGAAGGTTAAGGTGTGATGCAGCGATGCGGCTAGCACGGGCCTGGTCTCAAACACGTGCTTAGTGAGAGCTCTCCTGAAGTCTGGCCTTTTCTCAGGGACACTCAGCCGTTGTCCTCCTCCCTCAACGTGGAGGAGGACCTCAGAAAAGACCCTCCAGCCTGTGGTGGGAGGCTGGCCTGGGCCACCCGCCTGCAGAGGGCTGAGCCGTCACCCTTGGGCCTCACCTGACAAGGCCAGGAGCAGCCTGCGCCCGGCTCTGTCCATGACGAGGGCCGCTACGGCCGTGAACAGCACCTGGATGATCCCCACGATGACCGAGGCCAGGCTGCTGTCCTGAGGAGACGGGCCGAGGCGGGTCAGGCGAAGACCCTGGAACTAGGTCCCACCCATATGGCATCCAGGTGAGGCAGGCCAGGGCAGAGGCCTCTTTACCTTGAACTTGGCCTCCTCAAAGATGGTCTCTGCGTAGAACATGACAGCGTTGATGCCCGACAGCTGCTGGAAGGCCATCAGTGAAATGCCGATGATGAAGGGCTTGTAGACGCCAGGACGCCGCAGCTGGGCCAAGTGGAAGCCCTGCTCAGACGGAGACCGGGCATCAGTGCTTCTCTCTACCCTGTCCCGAGGGCACCCCAGCTTTGAGCCCACCGTCCTGAGGCCTGGCGGAGTAAGGGAGCCTCTGCTCCTTGTCCCGGCCCCACATGAAGCCTCTACTTCAGGTCCCTGCATCACTTTAGCCTCCGATTTGTAAGGTGACAAGATCCTCACCTCCCCACGTCCCTTCCTGATTTGTTGGGGGATCCACAAAGATGTTGTATGAGCAAAGAGCGCAGGGTTCCCGAATCCCACCAGCCTTGGGTCTGGGCCTGGGCCAAGCGCCTCCCCACGCCCCACTGATTCTCACCACCACTGCCAGACACGTGCTATGACTCCCACTTTACAGATGAAGAAACTAGGGCTAAAGATGGGAAGGTCACACAGCAGGTAAGGGGCAGAGACTCAGTCTTCTCCCCTGCCTGACAACTCCCTGTTTAAAAAACCTAAGTCCTCAAATCTGCACCTGCATTTTCCTCTGATGTGGCCCGGCCTTTCTCTTCCTGGGACAGGAAGGTCAAGGCTCAGGCTTTCCCAGGGATGTCCAAGGTTGGGGCCCAGCCAAGCAGCGGGGCTCGAGCAGGACAACACCCCTCATCCCACCCGCCACTGTGTGTGTACAGCCTTTGCAACAGACTGTGCTGACCTCCCCTGGCTGCAAAGGGGTGATACCTCATGGCCCCCTCCCCCCAGCTCGGGCTCCCAGCCCCTCACCTCGTGCTCAGCCCCGACAGGGGGCTCTTCCCAGCCCTGCTCGGAGCCCCACAGGAACTGCATGGCAGCCACGGCTTCCTGGCGCTTGTGCTGAGTCAGCAAGTAGCGAGGGGTCTCAGGCATGCAGCACATGAGCAGCAGCATGAAGGAGGGGGGCACACAGCCCAGCACAGCCAGCCAGCGCCACTTGAGGACCCAGCCTGGGTGGGGCGGGGTGGGTCAGACATCAGAGCTGGGGTGAGCCAGCCTGGACCTTCTCTGGGAGTGCCTGCCCCCTCGCCAACCCCAGGGACTCAGCTTAAGGGGTGGGGACCTCACTACCTTTGCATGGCTACCCTCAGGTTTGTTGTTGATATTGTCATTATTATTGCTAAATGTTGTGGAAACGATGGGGGGTATATCAGTGAATATTTATGTAGCCATTAAACAAAGGCGCTCGCTATGTATTGACGTGGTATACGGCACCATTTGTCTAAAAGGCAGGAGCAGGAGAATAAATACGCATAGTCCTCCTACATGCAGACTCTCAGGAAGGCTGCCGAGAAGCAGGCAAGGCTGGCGCCTCCGCAGAGGAAGAGGGACAGAGCTGGGGGAGACTTTTCACTGAAAAGCAGTCAATCAAAACTCACAGAAATTGATCAATGAAAGTGCAGATTATGATGACCTGGAGGAAATTCTACGGGTGTGACCCACATGTCTGTCCCGAACGTCGGTGTCTGTGCAGGGGCTTTGGCATACTGCTGGCCCCGCAAGGCAGCTAGGCTGCTGGCAGGACTCTGAATGAGACTCAGGATGGTCAAGCGGGTAAAAACGAAAGACCACAGACCCGCATGTCAGCTACTCTGAAGAACCAGAGGGCACGTGCCCCAGGCCCTGCCACGGCCCGTCAGGCCCGAAACCCCCACCCCCCCAGTGGTTCTCAGGCCATTCCTTGACAATTCTCATTTGGGGCCTGCTGCCAGGCACTTTTCACAGTGTCACTTAATCCCTCAACAGCCTCGGACTAGGTAGGATTATCTCCACTTAAAGACAGGGAAATTGAGGCTCCCAGGGGTGGTGTGACTAGGCCAAGGTCACACAGCTAGTAACTGGCAGATTCCCCTAACCTGGGACTGTCAGATATGAAGCCTGCCCTCCTTCTATCCCAGCTCAGTTCCAGTCTGCCTCTGGAAGCTTCCTCATGCTGGCCCCAGCTCTGACCCTCGGGTCCCCTGGAACCTGCCTCCTTCAGGCTGCAAATCCAGTACTGATTCTGAGGGAGACAGGCTTGGGTCCTCCGAGCTCTTAGGCTAAAGACTCTGGAGTGCCCCCTCCACCCCCAGGACCCTAGTTTGTCACCACACAGCGGGGTACTGACCTAACCAGTCAGCCCTCCCCCCACTCCTGGAATGGGCTTCTGCTCTGGGAAGATGAGGACATCACCTTCTCCAGCTCTCCCCAGAACTTTGTCCCAAGACCCACGTGACCCAGGGTCTCAGGCAGGTGGTCTGGGAACCTGGCATCTTGGGCAGTGGCTGTGTGACCTCAGGCAAATCCCTTGACCTTTCTGAACTTCAGTTTCTATATCTGTAAAATAGCCACGGAGCCATTAACAGTTATCAAGAGAGATGACACGAAAACTCTACCTGCCAGATAGGCTAGGAGGATGCCTATGACGACCATGAGCTGCACACAGGAGCCGAGCAGCCCCCGTACTTCGGGGTAGGCAATTTCGGAGATATATACCTGTTGGTAATTAAGATGGGATTTTACTTGGGGTCGAAGAGTTCTTAAAACTGAAAAGTCTCAACCATTCAGAGCTGAGGAGAGCCTTGGCTGGGGCAGCTGCAGGCCCAGTGGGCTCCTAACTGCAGGTCCTGGTCAGCAGAGCCCTCCGCATACCTCCCTGCCCCCACCAAGTGATCTGCAGCAGGTGTTTAAAGGGTATAGAAGTGGCTGCTATGTGTGTGGGGCGGGGGCGAGAAGGGCTTTTCAACCTTTCATTTATTGTATGTATACCCTTGAAAAAATGCAAATTCTGATGCAATAGGTGTGCGGTGGTCCAAGATTCTGCCTTTCTAACCAACTCCAGGTGACACCCAGGCTGCTGGTCCAAGGACCATACTTTGAGTGGTGCTCCTGGAGTGAAAGCAGGAACTCTTCACCTCAGTTGCTACCAGTGACTGCCACGGCATCCTCTGGGCTCGGGAGCCAGAAAGCCCTTGCCTATGCTTCTAGGTTATTCCATACCTTATGCCCATATCTAAGACAAGTGTGCTTTTGCCCAGTAAAAAAACCCTCCAAAATATAAAATCCAACCTAGCTGCTGCTGTTACCCAGCAAATGCAGTTGAAATGAGTGGTAGGTGCAAAGGGATGGATTCTGAGCTACTGCTCTCAGTCTTGACCAGGTTAGGGTGTGGGTGGTTGATCATCCAAACTCATGACCAGCGGCAGTTCACGGGTCACCCCACAACCCCTGCTGCCAGGGTCCAAAGTCCTTCCACAGGCCATGCGAGGGCCAGGGCTGTATGTGCAGGGTCTCACTGAAGCCTCGCAACCACAGCACAAGGTAATGCCATTATTCCCATTTTATAGGCGCAGAGAGGTGCTCTGCCCTGGTAAGTGGCAGAGCCGGGATTTCACCCAGATGTCCAGCTCCAAAGGCAGCCTGGGAAGTGCTGGGTCAGGAGGTGGTGAGAGAGAAGCAGGGGAAGTGGCTGGAGGACCTGTTCCTGAGCAATGAAGGGGAGGGCAGGTCCCAGCAGCCTTTGCCCCTGGGGACAAACCAGAACAGGATTTTCCTGCTTAACTGTAGTCAGTGGTCTGAATGACAAGGGTGGGGGGGATCTGAGCCATACTGTGAGGCTTCTGTTGACCATCTACAGATGCCATCTTATTTGTAGAGCAAAAGAGAGAGCCTGTTAAGTGGCACCATCCTGGGCTCCAGAAATAGCTTCACCACTGACTAGCTGTGCCTAAACAAAGGACTTAAGGTTTCTTAGGCTCACTTCATCTGTAACCAAGGACAATAACAGCGGCTATTTCCAAGGCCCGTTGGAGTGTAAGGAAGACGAAGCAGGGAAGGGGCATGGTGCCAGGCAGGCAGGAGGCCGCAGCCAGGGAGAAACAAGGCCCCCAGGTCTGCTCCTTCTCCCCGGTCCCAGGGCGCCAGGCTGGGGGACACACTCACCGGGGCCACTAGCGAGGCAATGCCGCAGGCCAGGCCGGTGAGGAGGCGGCCTCCGAGCAGCATCCACACGTTCTGAGCCGCTGTGATGACGGTGAAGCCGGCCACGAAGGGCACGGCGCAAAGCAGGAGGCTCAGCTTGCGCCCAGCGCGGTCCACGAGCCAGCCGCCCAGCACGCCCCCCGCCGCGGCGCCCAGGGTCACGATGGCCTGGGGGCGGGGCGACCGCCGGCTGAGGAGGGGGCGCCGGTGGTGCCGCGGCCCAACCTCGCCCTCTACCCCACCCTCAACGGCCTTGGGGAAAGGGGATGGGCGACCCCTGGCAGGGGAGCCGGGACGTACTCGGCGGAGGGTCTCAGTGCCCGCCCGAAGCCAGGCAGGGGGAGGGTCCTGGCGCCCATCTTAAGGGTGGGCGAAAGAGGGTCCCAGGAGGGCTGGAGGGTGAGCCCAAGGCCTCACCCCGAACCAGGAGGCGGCGGCATCGTCGAGGCGCAGGGCCGGGGGCGCGGCGCGCCGCAGGCTCGGGATGGCCGGGGAGCTGTAGCCGAGCGCGAAGCCGAAGCTGAGTGGGCCCAGAGCAGCGGCGAAGGCGGCGAGGAAGACGCGGCGGCCGCGGGGAGCGCTGCTGGGACGGGGAGGTCGGTGAGCGGGGCCTGGCGCAGCGGGAGGGGCGAGGCAGCGCCCCCGGGGCTCGGGTTCCCCTGTCCGCTCACCTGCCGCCCGGCAGCCGCAGGAGCGGCTGGGTCTCCTCCTGGTCCCCAGGCGTCATGTCCGCCGCCAACGCTTGCCCGGTCCTCTCCGACGCCTGAACTGCTGCGGGTCCAGCGAGTGTGGCCTGCACCGGCCTGTCAGGCCAGAGCCAGCCAATGAACGGTGAGTGGTGGCTCTGGGGCGGGGTCGGAACGGCAGCTGGTATGGGAGCAACCAATGGGAACGCAAGGCGGTGTTCGCCTCTGCGCTAGGAGCCGCCCTTGAAGTCAAAACGGACCAATAGAAGCAAAGAGCCGGTAGGCGACGAGCGCTGGAACCACCCCTAGGACAGAGCTGTCCAGTGTATAGGTGGGGCGGAGTTTGTAGCTGGGCCGGAGCACACAGCCACCCAATAGGAGTGTGATGCGAGCTCGGAGGCGGGGTCATATAGATGCCTCACACCGAACCGGCCAATGAGGGTAGAGGGCGGGGATTGCACGTGTGCCTGGATCCGCCTCTCAATCTAGCTTCAACCAATGGGGCTAGGAGCTGGACGAAGGCGGAGCACGTGGGCCGCGCCCAGAACTTCCCGCCCCAACTCTGGGCAGCAGCAACTCCCCTCCGTGGTCGGGTCTGCGGTTCCTGTTCGGCGTTAACCGCTGCCCTGGTGCCTGGGCACTTCTGCCCACGTACAGCCGCAGGGCGGAAAGTCTCCAAACAACAGTTCTGGCCCAGTCTCTCGGATGCCGAGCTTCGTTGCCGGGGCAGAGGCGTGGCCCTTGGCGCCACAGCCCACCTCCGTGCTCGTCACGACTCGGGGTTGGGGTGGGGCGGGGGGAGGCCCAGGTTGCCGACGATGACCAGGACCTTCGGGTGCTGAGGTCCTGTGTTGGGCGGGGTCCCTCATGCCTCATAGCTATGACTGATCTGGGCTTAAATCAGTGAGCTCTACGCTTCTTGTTAAATTCCACTCACTTCATAGGTAACCCTGACTTTGGAATCTTCATCTTAATATCTCCCAATTTTGAGTCCCCTGCGGATGTTAATAGCCAGCCTCTCTATGTGCGTGCACCCAGGTCACTGCTGGAGGTGAGTACGATGAAGTCAGTGCGCTGTAGAATCTCGCCGTTTGTATGCCGCACTCTCTGGGTGCGGGCAACTGCGGTGGAGTGCTGTGTATTTCCGGCAAGAACCAGGGCTAAGAGAGTGATAGGCTTAGCTCCTAATCCCTCTCTGGCCCTCTGTTTCCTCATCTCTTAGTGGAGATGACAGTTAACTATCTTGCAGGAGGGTTTTGAGTAGGGGCAATATATAAAAAGACCAAGCACATGCCAGGTACTCAAATGCTAGCCTGTATGAATAGTGCAGTCACCTGATAGTACTGTCTTTCAAGACAGGCAACCGCCCCTCTGTGCTTCCTCAGCATCTGTGCTCCAGTCACAAATGTTTAGTACTTATCATTGCTTGTGATCACCTGTTTACTTCTCTCCCTCCCCCGATGGACATGATCTCCTGCTCCAGACAGTGGGTACTTGATGTTTGCAGAGAGGAGGGATGCCTCAGACTTCAAGGGCAAACGCTGCACTTAGACGGTTTACTTTGCAATTCAGCCTGAGGGCTATGCAGAGAGGCTTCTGTAAACAGGGTGATCCGCCAGCGCAGCTAAGGCCAGCCAGCCCTCTGAGCCACGGATCCCTGCAAACCTACTCCCGCCCTCTGGCTGGTCATCTCCCTCCCCGTGAGTGTGCAGTGTTCACTTCTCGGCCTTTGTAAGCAGACACTGCTGCCAGGTCAGCCTCCCGCGCCCCCTTTGTAAGCTAAGCACCATCAGTCTGTTTAGTAGGGCCCACCTCTTGCCGTTTCTACATCCACTTCTCAGATCTGTGACTCTTGTCAAATCGTGGGGTGCCACTTGCTGCCAATCTCTTTGAAAGAATGGGCTAAATAGCCCTTGGTTTTTCTATTCCAGGCTGAGAAGTAAGAAACTTCAGAAAAAGAAAAATGACAGGAAAGACACACATACAAGCTCATGAAGCTTACAGAGTATTTTAACACGAAAAACACCAGCCAGATTCAACTGATACAAGGCTCTCAGCCTGGCTCTGTATGGTGGACAGGGAGAGAGAGAGAGCACAGCTCTGGGATCAGAGAACTCACAGGTTCAAATCACTGCCCCTTTCTGAGCCTCAGTTTCCTTACTTGAAAAGCAAGAATAATAAAATCTAATTCACAAAACTTTAGGTGAGGTTGAGATACAGTATGTAGTTGATCTTGTTGCCTTCTGCTGAAGGGGACCAGGCAGCCTTCAGCTCGGATGCTTCATGTTGGACCGTCTGTGCCACAGGCAGAGAGGGGAGCTCTCCCCACAGTGTGCAAGGCCCAGAAGGAGATAGGGTCCAGAACTTGTGTGAAATCTATCAGATCAAGGTCATGTCAAGTGCAGGCCTCTGCACCTAGTGAGAAGACCTGCAGAAGAGCTCCTCAGAGCCACTTTAACAGGCAAATGATCTCAGGTTTCTTTTGATGGGTAATATAGGCAAGACGAGACAATAAAATGGAATCCATCAGACTAAAGCCAAAAGTAAATTATCTTCTTCACACCGCTTAAAATTGTTACAATATCAGTGAAACTAGGTTTCCCTCCTTTGATTTCCCCTGGCTAGAGGCTGACATCTCACTGTTTCATTCCCACCTGGCCAAACTCACATCTTCTCACTTTAAGGAGGGAGCAACGGAAGGCAGATACATGATAAGAAGAAGGATAATCATTTGGTTCATGTGAGAGAGCAAAGCAGACTGGAACAAGAGGAGGGAATTTGAGAATGATAATTTTGATGATGGAGAGTAACTGTTTCTTGGTTATATGATTTCACAATAACAATAACCCCCCCCCCAAATCTTAAGACTCTTTAACAGGCTCCTATACCTTACTATTTTTTGTGAGACACAAAGAGAAAGAAGCAGGAGTTTCGAAAATCTAAAAATTCAGCTTTTCTCAAAAGTCTGTAGGCAGAAACGCAGCTGGTTCCAATCACAGTGAACTGAAACAGCAACAGGGGCCAAAGGTGCAGAAAGAAAACTTATTTATAATAAATTTTCAAAGCAATGGCTTTTCTTTATAAAAGAAACACAGTATGTGACAAAACAAAACTGTAATGAAAAAATAACTTTTCCATCTAAGTATATAAAATATAAGAGAAGGTTGCAGTAAATAAGAATGAACATTTTTGATTTATTCAAAGTTTCAATCTAAAACCTCAATGAAATCTACCACCTTTAATTACAAGGGTACTGATGGTTCCTGAACAGAAAGAAACAAAGGTTAAGATGGCACCAGACATTGGAGAGTGACCCAAACTGGCCGAGGGTGCAGAAGGTTTGGTCCAATAGACCACGGACAGGCTAAAAGCCACATTTTGTTGAGAACTGATGTCGGAACTGGTTAAAGAGTATAAACGTCCATAAGAAAATTAAAGATGGCAAACTCGACTGGGACTCTGTTTACTTCAAGTCAATAATGTCTTCGTCCGAGGAAGCTGTGAGCTGAAAGGGGCTGCTGCCCCAGACAGGGCTGCCTTCTCTCTCAGCCACAGGGTCCGGGTCGGAGCTTGTCGACTGGTAACGCCCCTCGGGATTGGCTTCGGAAGTGGAAGGACTTTCCAAGGAGCTCGACGTGATCCTAGAGGAGAAAGGTCACTGTGAACGGATCCTGGGGCACCGCTGAGCTGGCTGCTCTGTTTCCTGTTCCCCTAAACTCAGGAGCCCCCTGCCATTATGGGGGAGAGGTGGGGAAGTGCAGGAGTGACCCCCACCCCAGCAGAGCTGGTGTTCTGCAGGCAGACAGCCTGATCTCATGGGTGGTTATGGGTTTTAAAGGCCAGTGGTGACACACAGGTGTTTGTGTGGAAAATCAGGATAATGTCGGGATAATGTCACTCTGTCTAAAACCCTCCCCTGGCTCCCCACGGCCTGACCCCTCCAGCCTCCTCCCAGCCCACCCCCGCCCTCTCTATTTTCTCCTGCATTCAGGACACTCATTCTCTTGATACCTGCTTTTGACCTTGCATCCTTGTCTGTGCTCAAGCTGACCCACTCTCTTCTCTCTCTCTCTCTCTCTCTCTCTTCGGGGCCTTTACCCCTGCTATTCCTGCTGTCAGAGAGGCTGTTCCCCCAGCTCCTTCTCATTCAAAGCTCAGCTCAATGCCACTTCTTCCAAGAAGCCTTCCTTGACTCCCAGCCCCCACCTCAAGTAGACCTTCTATCTGCCCCACCCCCATCACTACCTTCTTATAGATTTCCTTGCAGTGCTTGTCACTAATGGAAATGATAGCATTTGCTTATTTGTTCACAGGTTTATTATCTGTTTCTCCACACTAGAATGTAAAGTCCACGAGGGCAGGGGCCTGGTCACACAGTAGGGGCTCAATGAAAGTGCATTGGATTAAAGCGTGAGTGAGTACTGCCCCTCTCTGGGCCAGGCTAATGCTTGCTTGATTTATGAGACCCGGCTCAGCCTTTCCTGACGTTTGGGACCCGCCACCCCTGGCCCAGGTGTGGTGTGATGGCATCGCTCATTCTTCTGCACCACCTGCCACCCTGGAATGCTGTAATTCCTAGAATGTCTTTGTTGGCCTTTCCCACCAGCCTGTGAACCCCTGAAGTTCAGCTCCATATCCCCAGCTCAGTGCCAGGTGCTCCAAGAATGTGTGTCGAATGACTCAATGGAGCCTGGACACGTGCCCCCTTGCCCTCCACACAGGAGCAGGCAAGATGTTATCAAGGGACACAGAGAACCTCAGGGGACAAATCAGTGGGATTCAACAAATATTCATGGACGCGTGATACTGAACGGCCATCCAGAAAGGCTGTACCTGTTTCCACGCCCACCACAAGTACTGGAGAGCGCCTGTCACTCCTACTGAGCATTCTTGTTTTAAAAACTCCCTGTCAATCTGGCGAGCAAAAAAAGTCTCAGAGTACTTTGATGTGCATTTGTTGGATCGCTAGTGAGGCCACCCGTTTGTCTGGGCCCCTCCCTGGCAGGCAGTGTTCTCTGGGGATCCTCAGGGAGGAGCTGGCTGCTAACCCTCTGCTGTGGCTGGCCGAAGGGGCCGGCACATGGCCTCCTCAGTCAGCAGGAAGGGCCCTGTGGCTGTCCTGTGACTTCAGGGGCCACCACCCTGAGAAGGGGCTGCTGGGGGCTGCGTCCCTCTTCACCTTTCGCTGCTAGTTGACCTCACTGTCCCTGGTTTAGGGCCTCCTTGGTTTTCTTCCACCCGCTTCCGGGCTTTTGACTTGGGCTTTGGTGCTCCTTCTGCCCTGGGTCCACCTTCATCGGAGAGGCCTGGATTGCAGGGGAGAATCACAGGTCAGAGGTCGTTACCACAGGGCTGCCACAGAGACAGAAAATGCCCTTTTCCTCTTGGTTGGGTATTGGTACATTATTGGGATCGAGGCAGGAAGAATGATGATAAAGTCTATATTTTTAAATGGTTTTCTTGTTGTCTTGTTGGTAGAAGGTCTTTTTTCTTCTGATTAGAATGAATATATGTATTGGGAAAAAAAGAGTCAGAGGAGTTTAATGAAGGAGAGAAAATCTACAGCCCTACCACTGGAAACTAATTCTCCAGCTCAGAGATGCAATTTCTGAAAAGCACAGTGGTTTATATAATAGTAGTTGGCAGATCAAGCTTTCTGAGGGTATAGTGGGTTAAAAATAGCAACGCATATGTTTAAAAAGTGCCGTGGAAGGCACCAGCTTCTAAAACCAACTGCCTTTGCCAATGTCAAGGTCTGCCCTGTCAGGTGGTCCGAATCCCCTTCTCCAGTTGGTCAGGAAACATTACTGCAGGACAGGCATGTGCCAAGGCCAGCTGTCCTTGCAGTTTTATGCCGTGCAGACGCCAATTCAAGTTTTCAAACCAGTTCTTACTGGTTTGACATAACGTTTCCATTTTTCCTCATTTTGTTTTCAAAATTCTGAACAAAAATCGTTATAACAGTCTAGCGTTTCCACAATCATCATGGTGCTTTATGCTTCTCTGGTCTGGTCGCCCACCTGTAAACTGAGAGAGGAGGGCACAGCAAAGATCTTACATCTCTACCATCCCCATAGAACTGCCCCACAGTCCAGGGGCTTTGAGAAGGATAACTGAACTGTACCACAGACGTGCAAGAAAACAAAGCATATGGGAAAAAAAAAAAAACCCAAGTAAATTAAAATTTTGGATATACAAATGTGAAATGTTATCTGAGGACTTCAGGATATAAACCCTTCTGGACACTTTCCTAGGAAATTAGACATAGGTAGATACTTATGTTTAAAAAAGTCATATCAGACTAGACCTACTGTTTTACAAACTGCCCTTCCCCCCCGAACATGGTTTGGGCACTTTCCACATCAATAAATACAGACTGACACATCACTGTCATTGGGTAAATGAGGTATAGTATTCCTCGGTGTAGGTGCTCTATAATTTCTTTATAAATCCCTTATGAAAGTGCTCATTGTTTTTGAGGACAGTTAATATCCACAGATAAAACCAGCAGCTATCTTTACAAACAGTGCAAACACAAGAATCGAGAGCCATTACCCAGCAGCTCCCTGCGGGTCCTGCTTGCTATCTCTTTGATCTCCATGCGGGACAGGGACAAGGAGTGAGTGACAGGAATGGCCGCGATGCCGATGCCGATGGAGGTGGGCGGGGTGATGACCTTGGAGACTAAGGGCGATTTCAGAGGCCGCTCGATGCTTCTGCCCACCAGGTTTCTGAGTGGAATCTTGTACAGATTTTTGGACTGAATCTCACCTGAAATAAGCGTTCGAAAAGAACATCAGAACTTTAAGAAGAGCTCATGTTATTCACAAGAGGATAATTCCTGGGTCCTCAACATAGTTAGCATGAAGGAAGAGTTTAGGTTGCAGGCTGACCTCCCAAGTCTCATTGGGGGCAATAAAGTGAGGGTGCCCGACGGCTCTGTTTTCTAAGGGCATCGCGTTCATGGGTAAATGGGGAAAAACGCACCCACTCCTGCTTACAGGAGAAAGGAGTCGACAAGAAAAGCACAGCTGTCCTGCTCGGGAGCTTCAAGCTCTCGTGACAACGAGCTATAGTGACGACTTATGTGGTGAGAAGTTAGGAAAAGCACGAGGCAGTAACCACAACAAAGGCCTGCGGGCAGGGTTCAAGGGTGAAGCCAGGCAGAGTGAAAGCTGGGTGCTGAGTAATGTGTGTGTATGACTATGTCCTTTAAGCTATAAAAACCTACTATATTGTTAACATCCCTGAAGGAAAGATAACTTGCTGGGGCAAGTTGGAATCTCTCTAGCCCTCAGCTCCCTTCTCCCCATTGCAACAACTGTTTTCATAATGGGATTTTTTTGGGGGGGCATTATCACAAGGTTTCTTAAGAATGCAACCACACTGCAAGTTTTTTTATGGCTTCAAATAGTGAGTTCCTTCGGCAGTAGTCACATGTCAGTATTTGACAATGAACTAGAGAAATCAGAATGGATCAAAACTATCTATCATAAGACAGTAAAAACTGGACTTCACCTTCCCCCAGGGAAGAAGGAAACACTGGAGTATCTCTGCCCGGGGGTGTCTGAGGAGAATTGTGGGCACTGGCCCCCTTGGAGCTGCCTCCGGATGAGACCTCGTTCACAGATGCGGTTGCTGTGAAGTATATATCCGACTAGAGAGAAAGAGAAGGCGTTACTGAGCCACCTGCTGTTACAGGCCCTGCACCCACCGGCCCTTCTGTCATCACTGCAGGGCCCCCAACTTCCCCCCCCCACTCGGGGACTGTGGTGCAGGAACGAGCCGGGGAAGCGGCTTCCAGCTCTGCACTCAGACGTTTCCTGAGAGCTCACCTCACCCACTTATCTGTTTGCTGATACACAATAGAAAAGAGTCAATTTCCCACACACCTGCTGCAAACACAGACACAACACACTCCCCCGACATGGATCTCGGGCACCTGGAGGTTAGAACTGGAGAGGGTTTGGGATTCAGTCAGACCATGTCACAGGTGGGGAAATGGGTTCTCATGATTCAGCAAATACTCAAGCACACCCTCGATGCGCTGGTTTTGGGGTAACGGTGGTGATATGTGGACTCAGGGACACCGAGTTTCAGGGATTTTGCAAGCCGGCTGCTAAACACAGCCATTATTAAACTTAAATTATATTAAAAAACAAAGGAACTAAATATCAAAATTCAGCCATTCCTAATTATTTTACTACCTTGAGTATTCTCCAAGCTCTTGAGGTAATTTACATGAACACTGTCTTGGGCGGGTGGGGCGATGCTGTGTAACAGCGGCTCCTAACGCTGTGTTCCATCGTGTCACATGGGAAGCTTGAGATCAGTCATGGTGGGACTGTTTACACCATGGAAATCGGCAAATGCTACAAATCAGAGCTTGATTTGTTGTTTTGTTGATTGTCTAGACTTACAGTGATGAAGAAAATGTTAATAATGAAGATTAAAATTAAAAGTGTGTTGAATCTAATGCTAAAATTGAGAGAAGTTTTGGTTTAATGATTTGTACAAGAGTGAAAAATAGTTTAATAGATCACATATCAGATTTTTTAAAAATAAATTTATTTATTTATTTATTTTTGGCTGTGTTGGGTCTTCGTTGCTGTGCGTGGGCTTTTCTCTAGTTGCAGTGAGCGGGGGCTACTCTTCGTGGCGGCGCAGAGGCTTCTCATTGCGGTGGCTTCTCTTGTTGCGGAGCAGGGCTCTAGGTGCACGGGCTTCAGTAGTTGTGGCACGTGGGCTCAGTAGTTGTGGCTCGCGGGCTCTAGAGCGCAGGCTCAATAGTTGTGGCGCACAGGCTCAACTGCTCTGCAGCATGTGGGATCTTCCCGGGCCAGGGCTCGAACCCGTGTCCCCTGCATTGGCAGGCAGATTCTTAACCACTGCGCCACCAGGGAAGCCCCACACATCAGATTTAATGACAAGAAACTTGGAAAAAGAAGAACGGATGGAGATATAATTCCAACCATAAAATTGTGGTCGATCTGCTGCATTAGTTTGGCTACGGAGAAAGGAATTCAGCCAAAATTAACAAAAGCATTTTGTGAGAGCCAGTTGGCTAAATGGACTTTTAAGATAAAAGCATTGTATATTTTATTATTTGTAAATTGTAAGCTATTTACATTTTATAATCTGTAAAATTTGTAATCAACTGATGTCCATATATGTGTGTGTATACATACACACACCCATTTTCCAGAGGGCTGGTGGTAGTTACACACTTACCAGCACCCCACTGGCGCTACGTTAGTGAATAAGATGCTCAGTCTCTGCTCTCACAGAACTGTCAGTGCGGTGGGGAAAGTACGCAGTCACCCACCACCAAATGTGATGCAGGTCAGGATGGAAACGTGCTCCAGGCGTGCAGCAGGCACCAGCCTGGCCTGGCAAGCCAGGGAGAGGGTGTGGGGCTGACTGGGGGGAGGGGACTAGAACAAGACCTGCTGGATTATGCGCCAGGAGTAGAAGACAGCTTGGAAGATCGTCGTTCCTGCATCCTTCGGTTTTGGTCACATTCTGTTACCAGACGTGAATTAGTCTGTCAGCCATAGTTTGTGGGACACAAATTCAAACTGAGGACAGACAGTGGCAAAGGAAGAAAGGAACATTGCAAGCTCTTACTTTTCTAGACTTGGCCTCTTCTTCAGGGCAACAGTGACCCAGGCTTTGATGGGGGGGTCTCTCTTTTCAGCTGGGCGTTCCCCAACTGCCACCAGCACCGACGAGTCTCTTAACACTAAGGAGGCCGTTTTGAAGCCCAAGGGAACTCGCACAGGAAAACCCAACCCATGAGCCTGTTTTCAGCTTTCTCATCTCAACACTCACGAGGTGTTGGCATGTCAGCCTCACCATGAACATGTCTGCGCCCGCCTGAAACCTCACGGTGCTGGGGGTGCCCAAAGCCCCTCACACAGAAATAAAACCCAGTTCTACTCACCCTGGAGGCCACGAGCTGCAGCTGAGGCACGACGGCCGTGTGGACCAGGTTCCCGTTCACCACCAGGCGGATCTCCATGGAGTCGGTGGTGAAGGCCAGCAGGTAGGGGAATGCACAGACTGCAAGGCAATGTGGCGTCAGCGCCCAGCCTGTGCCTGTGGCTGTGGAGCTGCCAGGACCCTCTCACATCCCCCTTGCTTCTCCGGCAACTCCCATCTCTCCCCTTCCTCTGGCTGCTTCTCTTCTTCCTTCACGGGTGCATATCCCCCAATTCCAGGAAAGCCTGCCTTAGCTGCCAAGCTTCTGCCCAGTGACGTGTGCACTGTCCCAGCTTCTCCCTGTGCCCTTCTCCTGCTGCAGTCCTGTACCCGATCTTCCGGGGGCGCACCGCCCACCCAGGTCCTGGAGACCTTCCCCCTATGGTCCAGACTGCAGGTTGACATGGCCTTCGCACATGCCTTCCACCCGGGAACCTAGCCTTTACTCCTTCTTCATTCCCTGTCTCTGGGTCACCCTCCCCTATGCTCCTCCTGTCTGTGTGTCTGGGCAGGGACTGCCCCTCACAGTGTCCCTCGGGTTCAGTGGGTTTGCTGAGTTATTTGTGAAACGTTGGCCTCTCTTCTTGAGATCTTTTTAATGACTTCCAGGTGCCATAGCTGCCCCAGTGGCCCTGTGAGCCCACCTTTGTCTTTTTTACCGGCCACTTCGCACTCTCTCCTTCACGCTGGCCCGCTCCCTCTGCCCTCTCTCCTTGGCGACTCATCCGTTCTCTTGGCTTCACCTTGACTCTTCCTGCCACACCCACGCCTCTAGCCTTGATCTCTCAAGTGGGCCCCCGGTGCAGTGCCGTGGCTCAGACCTGAGAGCCATTTCCAACCCTTCCCTCCCTTTTTTACCATAACTAATCTGCATCTGAGCCGACCCCATCCTCCGAGTGTCTGGATCCATTCCTCTGCTCTCCTCTCAAGACTCTATCATGTTTACCTATCAACAAAGCCTTCTACTCTGAGGAAAACAGTGCTAAGATTCTTGGCTCTGATCTGACGCTCCCCAGGCAGAGGCCCAGCTGTGGGTCTTGAATCACAGAAACGAAGCACCACCACTCGCGTCCTGAGTTTTCAGTGGCAGGCAAGGTGCCTGAGTTTCTGTAATTCTAGACTTTCAAGCTTCAAAATGTATAAAAAGGACGCCAAGTGCACTGTGCTCCTCCCCCAAGTTTGTCAGAGTTTTAAGGCTGGAGATCTTGTTCAAGATCTACTGAAACTGATATATAATTGCTCTCAAATGCTCACATGCTCAGGCACTGAGAAGACCTGGGAGGAACAGTGGAAGACAATAGTCCCCAAAGGGGAACAAAATGAAAAACAATTAAAGAAGAAGAAGGCTTTGAGTACTCACTATACTCACATAATTCGTAGCAATTTAGCGGTAAGCCAGTGAGTTTGCCTACATAGGATGGAACAGTTCAGATATGTCTACTGAGCAGGAAAGAACATGATGATAAAGGGTTTCCTTACCAATCGCACAGGGAGCCTGGTTCCAACAGAACTGGAAATCTGATGCAGAGGGTTGAACCAAAAAAGAGCCACCATTAAACGGGCAAACCTTTTTATAGATGCAACTGTCTGCAACGAAACAAGAGCGACTCATTTTTGTTAGAGACAACACTCAGGTAGCCATAATTAGATACATGAGAAACAGGCCACAAGAATAGCATCCTATCTGCTCGTTCTTTATGAAAGCCAGGACGAATATCGCCATGATGCCAGATTCTCAGGCGCAGGAGGCAGTCTGAGCCAGAGTAATGTTTCTGCTACAAGTCATCATAGCTGCCGTTTTTGGAGAATTTACTATCAGCCAGGCACCGAGCTTCAAAACATTCTTCCGTTTAATCTGTACAAACTTATGAAGTAGATGCTATTATTACACTCATTTTACAGATGAGAAAATTGAGGCAAAGAGCAGCGAAGTAGCTTGTCCACAGCCTCACAAGTGCTACTTGGGAGAGAACCAGGTTGGCTTGACTGCAGAGAAGAAGGGACACTTGAAGGCAGCCCCTGGATGGAGGAAGGCCTCCTGCGAGGGGATCACGCTCTGAGCCTCACTCAGCAGGACGTGTGTGATGGGAGCTGTACACCACTCCCCCAACATTTTATTATGAACATTTGAAGCCATGTGCCTGTATCACCTTGGTGAATCTGAGCCAGCATTAGATTAAGGCCAGGTTAATTCAGTTACCCAGTTCCTGGCTTGCTCCGAGCTCTAAACACAAGTCCAGGTGGTTCAGACCCTCTTCGAGTGAGAAAGGTCACATAGAAACAAAGGCCCCTTTTATTCCAGAAGCCCATCACGTTTTAGCCGTACAATCTTATTTTTAAAAACAGCCTTACTGAGATGTAATTTATATACCATAAAATTCATCCATTTTAAGCATTCAAGTCAATGAACTGTAGTATGTTTATAGAGGTGTACAACATCACAATCTGATTTTATAACATTTTCATCACCCTAATAAGAAACATCACACCCATGAAGCAGTCTCTTGCCATTCCTAGTGTGAGAATCGACAGCTGTGGCCCCTCTGTGAGAGGGCAGAGGTCATGGAGCCAGAGCTGCTGCTGCTGCCCACTGCGATGTGGGGCTAGGCTGGGGATGACCACCGCTGGCCCACCTGAAGCTTCAGGTCTCCTTTGATGTGACCACTGTGCCTTGTCAAGCAGTTAACTTATACTGTCTCATCACTGTTCTTCTAACAGAGTGAGTTATCGGGACAGAAAAACTCACCAGAGTCAGTTCTGTTTTTGCTACAGTGGACTCACTAGGGGAGAAAAAGCATCCTCATTCTCAGCTAAAGACCTCGCTCCCTGAGAAAATGAGCGCTCAGGAAGGACACCCGGATCTCCCAGCAGCGGCTCCCCCAGCTGCTGTGTCCTGCCCACAACTCTGGATGCCGTGGGGTGCAGCTCAGCCCCTCTCCACTCTGGCCCGCGGCTTTGCCCCCTCAGGGACTTCTCCCCTCTGTCCTGCACCGCAGTTTCCCCTTCTCCATCGGATCTTTCCCGACAGCCTTACACATGCTGTTTATTCCACCTTTAAGAAAACAAAATCCTTAGTCTCTCTTCCTCCTCTAGCTGTTACACTCTTCCTTATTCTTCTTCCCTTAAAGCAAAATTCTTTGGAAGACTTGTCTGGACTCCCTGGCTCTACTTCCTCTTTCCCAATCTCTCCTGACCTGTGCAATCAGGCTTTTGTCCCCACTTCTTCCCCAGAGACACCTGCTCTTGTCAAGTTTCCTAGTGGCCTTGTAAAGCCAAGCGCCACCTCAGACCCGATCTGCCAAAGGCAGACGGCACAGCGGGTCACCATCCCTTCAACACTGCCTCTCAGGGCCTCACCCCACTTTCTCCTGTCCTTCCAGCCACTCCTCAGTCTACTTTGCTGGTTCCTCCTGTCTCTCCCCGCTTCCCAGTGGGTGATCTCTTTAGTCTCAGGACCCTAAAGGTCACTTGCCTGCTAATGACCCCCAGGGAGCCCTCTCCGGAGCCCGCACTTGAACCAGGTGATCGCTCACTGTCTGCACTGGGATATCTCAGAGGTGCTGATGGGTCATAACTGGACTTTTGATCTTTCTCCCCAGACTTGCTCTTCTAAAAGCCCCCCTCATCTCCGTAAATGGCATTCTCTGTTCTCCCAGCTGCTCACGTCCCCAGACTGCAGTCCTCCTTTTCTCTTCCCCTCACAGCCACACTTTATTCACCGCACGTTATCTTGGTTCTCACGTGCAAAGCACATCTAGGACCTGACCACTGCTCAGCGCCTCCCCTGCGGCGGTCCTGGCGCGCTCGTCCGATGAGCGCAGTCCCCGCCCTTCCCGCTTCCACACCACGGCGGGGGTGGAGCCGCTTTCCTCTTCCAGACCCGTCGCCCCTCTGCTCAAATACCTCCAGTTGCTCACCAGGGTGCAACGCAAAGACCTTTCACCTACCAGGCCCTGCTGGAGTCTGGTCCTCTTTGCCGATGTCATTTTTATCCACTCGCACCCTCGCTCACTCTGTTATGAGTCATCTTGAGGTCATCACGGGTCATCTTGGGGTCACTCTGACCGTACTGGAGTGTTCCTCCTCAAGGTCTTTACACCTGCCCTCGTCCCTGCTTGAAACACTCACCCTGATACCTTCATGTTCAACACTCAGTCCTGATACCTGGACTCCGTTTGGGTCTTCGGTCCTCGCCCCTCTCCCAGCGAGGCCTGCCTTCCTCACCCCCTGTAACTGGTGACCGGTGACCCGCACACCCCACTCCTGCCCAGTCCGGCCCCTCTTCCGGCCCCTCTTCCCTCTTCATTTCCCCTTAGCACCATTTAACAAACTGCATGTGTTTCTTATTTATCTTGTTAATTGTCTACCTGCTCTCTTTAAAATGTAAACTCCACCTGATGGCTTATATTCACTGCTGAAACCCCTAGATATCGGTAGTGCTGGGTAAAGATTTGCTGAATGAATGAACGACTCAGGAAGGACACAGCAGCCTTGTGTTTCTAAAGGCCCAGGTCCCTTACACACATCCCCTCTCCTCTCCCCTGTCCCACCTCTACTCCCACTAGGGGAGAGCAACCTGCTGGGGGCTTTGAGGGGCTGGGCTGGAGGAGACACTGGCCCCTGAGCACAGAGCCTCCTGGACGGGTCAGGTGGCTGTGTTGTGCCTGGGAGCCAGACCCGGCCTCTGCCTGCCTCAGAGGGGGTCACGCGGGCCTGGAGGAGGCAACCGGACTGCAGTCCATAGGCGCCCCCCGCCGGCCCCCCGTGCTTTCCAATGGATAAGCCCCAGGGAAGCAGAGGGCGCTCCCTTCCAATAACCAGTGCTGGTGGTCTCTGCACCCGAGGGGAGGGGCCTCCATATTAGACTGAACTGATTCAGAAAAGGAAGCGAAGCTGTTTCTCGAACCCCAGAGCCGTGCAGCCTGTTCACACCCATGAACTGGTGCCCATGCCTGCTGTTCCCTGAAGCGTGAGCTCACTGTGTCCCTGGCAGGGCCTTTCACTGTTGTGTCTCGAGAGCCCGACACGGGCCTGGCACAGAGAGGGCCGTCCCTTGTGGTTAAAAAGAGCCGCCTGAACGGGGGCTGGTGCGGGGGCAGGATTCTAAGAAAGTCACTGCCTGGGAAGCAGTTCAGAATCTATGACTTCCCTCCTTTGACTTTCCCCATCCAACTGGTGGGGAACAGTGTATAGGTTCTAATTTTAAAACAAATTTCTCTGAAGAAAAGTCCCTTTCTGCATGTAGAAAAGTTTTTAACTTATCTGAGATAAAAATTTCTCTATAGAAAACTCTGGGTTTCTGGAAGTTATATTTTAGAAAGGAGCAGACATATGATAAAAATCAGCTTCAAATTTGAGAAGGGTTTAGACAGATCTGTGGATAAAATATCCTAAAAGAGTGAGTTATTGGTGAAGTTCTTTCCTTGTGACTACCTTCTCCTGATTCCCCATAAATCTCGAATTTTGAAAGAGGATGTTTATCAAACAAATTTCTCTACTGAAAATTACCATACTTACTAATCAAAGATTAATTAATCAAAATATCTGCCCCATGTGATATAACCAGCATCACCACTCTAAATCGATACAATTCTAGGCTGAAAAAAATGTATTTTATTGTTGTAGTTAGACTGGGCAGGCTTATCCGGAAAATATCTTACTACCTTTGCCTTAAAAAGATCCTTTTGGGCTTCCCTGGTGGCGCAGTGGTTGAGAATCTGCCTGCTAATGCAGGGGACACGGGTTCGAGCCCTGGTTTAGGAAGACCCCTACATGCCGCAGAGCAACTAGGCCCGTGAGCCACAACTACTGAGCCTGCACGTCTGGAGACTGTACTCTGCGACAAGAGAGGTGTGATAGTGAGAGGCCCGCGCACCGCAATGAAGAGTGGCCCCCACTTGCCACAACTAGAGAAGGCCCTCGCACAGAAACAAAGACCCAACACAGCAAAAATAAATAAATTAATTAATAAACTCCTACCCTCAACATCTAAAAAAAGGAAAAAAAAAGATCCTTTTTATTGTAGTATCACATTAGCTTTTGAAATGCTGAAAATCCTTGAAGACCCTATTTGATATCTTTGGTCTGCCTGAAACCCACCTGCCACCTGACCCAAACTAACCCAGCTGAGGCCGGGTACGCCAGGTTGAGGCTGATTTCATTAACACCCGAGAAATAACAAAAAGGGCAAGAGTAACTGTGGTTAAAATTTGGGGCACTGGAGTCAAGAGGGCCCCAAATGTGAACCTGGGCTCTGCCATTTGTAGCTGCACAGTCTTGAGAAAGTCCGTTCACCGCTCCAGGCCTCAGGAGACCTATCTCCCTCCAGATGACAGATAGCAACAGAAAAAGCCAATGGGACGGTGCGTGGCACACAGTAAGGGCTGCCTAGATGGAAGCCACTGCTATCACTCCCACGTCCTGGAGACACCCCCAGGCGGCCCCTGCACCGTCTCACCGGGAGGTCTGGCGTAGTGGGAGATCCAGGCAGGAAGGCAGTTTTTAGATATGCCCTGGAGTGGAATTAAGGACCCAGGAACGATACATCAGGTAAATCTAAAGCTAAGTCCCTTTAAATTGTCCAGAAAAAAAAAAAACCGAAACAGTTGATTTTAGCAAATAGAAATCAAAACACGTCCTTTACTTACAGTTGTAACACAGGAGCAGACCGGCTTCCCCGTCTTCGTACACATCAATAGCTGCAACGAAATTAACCTGCAATGAGAATGGGCAATGGTAGTGGGCAGGCTGGACACTGACACTATGAAAAGACTTCCTCAAGTTATGGCTTTCTGTAAACTCAGGCACTGGGGGGGCGTTCCCACCTCACCAGCACCCACAATGCCACATGGGTGGCCACGACTGCAGTCCACGGGGACTTTCGCACCCTCTTTCCCCACGCTTTGAGAAGCTCTGCAGGCGGACATCGCCACTCTCTATTGACAGGCCTCTTATGTATACAGTGGGCTCAGTCCACAAAAGCTTTTCACGTGGGGTATTTGTTTCACTCTCACATCAACCCCTAAAGTATGTGGCATTGCTCCCATTTTACAGATGAGGAAAGTGAGGCTCAGAGAGGTGCAGTCGCTCTAGTGCCTCAGGTAGAAGGGTGCTCCAGCCAAGATCTGAACCGGGTCCCTGGTTCTTTTCCAAGCTTAACACCCCTGCACTTCAGCCACAAACTTCTGCTTCAAACACAATCTCTGAATCTCAGGATCACCGTGTCTGCACTTCTCTTCTCTCTCCTTCACTTCCAGGGAGGCGGCATGACACGATGCAGAGAGTGTCGGAAGCCCTAGCTCTGTGGCCTGGGCGAGCTCTTCTTCTCCGGCCTCCGTTTCTGCTTTTGAGAAGACCGTTCTCAACCTGATAGCGTCCTTGGCCCCTCTTGAGCTTCAAAACTCTGACCCTGTAAAAATCTCCTGCTTCTTTCATTGCCTCACTTGTCTTCTCAGCCCTTGTAGTCTGTCCTCCTGCACCACCAGGGACACTGCCCTCTGTGAGCACCATGAAGATTTCCTTCTCCCCAGCCTGGAGGTCTTTGGCCGTGGCTCATCTCTCCGTCCAGAGGTCCGCAGCCTCTGACAGGGGACGCCTCCTCCCTCCCGCCCTCCCTCCCACTTCAGATTATTCTTCCGTTTCCTGGCTCTTCTCTCATTTAGAAAAATCCCCACATTTACAGCTTCAGATTTTACTCTGCTCAGGATCTCTAGATCTACAACCTCAGGCACACGTTCTCCTCAGAGCTCCAGCCCATATTCCTAAGTCTTTTCTCTCAAACGCAACAGGTTCCATACTCAGGCACGCAGGAGGCAGCGTAGGGGAACAGATGGGAGCATGATGCTGGTCAGACAGCCCCGAGCTGCAATCCTGCCTGTACCACTCGCTGCCTCTGTGGCTTGTCGCAAGTGGCTTAACTTCTGGCCCCAGGTCTTCACCTGTGAGCCGCTGTAACGGTAGTCCTGACTCTGCTGGATCATCGTGAGAATTCCATGAAACAAGGCACACGTTTTTGCCAGGGCCTGATACATAATCAGCACTCCATGGAGGCTACTATCTTTATGTCGCACGTGACTAGCTGCCTTCTAAGCCTCCTCCTTGCTGTTAGCAGAGCTAGCCCCAAAGCCTGGGCGGCTCCCCTTCTCACCCAAGTCCAGCAGCATCCTCTTCTGTGTCTCACCCCCTGCTGCGCCCCAGGCTAGGCCTGACCTCTCCAGCAGGGGCGCGTGTCCTTGTCTCCCTCTGGCCCAGCTCTCTCCAGCCCCTTCCAGTCTCTGAGCTGCCCAGCACTGCACCGGGGCCCCTCCGCACCCCAGGCCCTCCTCCTCACTGCTCTCTCCCAAATGCAGCCTTCTCCTCTAAACGGTCTCACGACTGTGCTGAAGCCCCGCTGGCCACCCTCAGCCGGGGCCTCTGCCTTGTGTCTGGCAAGTCCCTGCAATGGAACCCCGGCCCATCTCCCACCCGGTATCACCTGGCATTCTACTAGATGCCATCAAGCACACAGACATGAAAGGGCGGGTCTCAGCCCTTAAGAAAAAGTCAGAAAAGCATACAGGCACGCAAAGCATGCTGTAATGGGGCCAAGGCCGGAACCAAGAGTTGTGGGGCTCTGTGGGGGTGGGAGACGGCGAGGCTCCGAGGTCAAGGGTGCTGATTCTGGGATCAGAGCGACCTGGGGGAAAATCCCAAATACTTCCTCTGCTGCTGTAGGTCGCAGCCCTCGTTTTTAATTATCTGCATGACGTGCGCTGCTGCCCGGTGTCCCCTGCTTGTTGGTTCGTTTGCTGGCACTCTCCTCCCCACCGGATCTCAGCGCCAGGAAGCAGAGGGCTTGCCGACCCGCTCACGTGACACCCTCAGCACCTGGATCAGGGCCTGTCGAGTGGCCCGAGCAGAGTACGTCCTTCTCGAACGCACAACCGGGTCAATGAAATCCCAACTCTGCCACTTGAGAGGAGGGCGCACCTAGGTCAGTGGTTGAACCTCTCGGAAACTCAGCGTCTTCATGTGTAAAACGGGAGATACTGGAACATCCACTCCTGTAGGGGCTGAGGATTCCGTGAGGTCATGCAGGGCCTGGTACTTGGTAAACGCTCTATAATGTCAGCTGGTGGCACTATTTAGCTATGGAACCAGCACCAGTGGGGTACATCACGGGAGGGAACAGCCCTTGAGCCCCCTCGGCCCTGGAGGGAACCCTCCCGTCCCCAGCACTTTGACTTAAGAGTCACTTCCTCCTCAGGTGTCCCCGTACTTGTCAGTTAGATGACACTTATCTCAGCTAGAGGCTTCGAGCCCTAGAGGGTGTGGCTGTCTGCTCTGCCAGGCTGTGCACTTCCTGAGGGGAGTGGCCAAGGGCTGCCAGCTTTGCAGCCTGGACCTGCTCTCCCCATCATGCTCTGTGACGAGGCTGTGGATGCCACAGGCTGGGTTTAAGGGCACGGCCTTGGGAGCAGGCAGCCTGGGTTCAAGTCCTGCCCCTGCTACTTACTAGCTGTGTGGTTTGGGGTTAATGTGGCTCCTCCTTTCAGAGCCTCAGTTTCCTTTTCTGCAGAAACGGGGAAGTGAACAGCACATTCCTGTCAAGGCTACGGGGCCAAAATTCAGGGACAGAGACCACAGCATGGACTCAACCACTCCTTCCTCAGGTCCCCCATTGCATTTCGTCAGACTTTATTAGCACTTAGCAAGGTGAGGCCAGGTTCGTGTGTGCACGTTCCATATACATACAGATGTTGATACAGGTGTCGGCTCCCAGGACAGGGGAGCGGGGGGTGGGCGCTGGCAGGAGTCATTCCTGCAGCAGTTTCTTGACCAGGCGAGGACCTGAGAATTAACTAGGGAGCTTTTAAAAGATACATATTCTGGGTTCTCGCTCCTAGACATCTAGATATAGTAGGTCTAGGGTAGGACACAGGCACTGGCTTTTTATTTTTTCCTTGATTGAAAATAGTTCATTTGGGCTTCCCTGGTGGCGCAGTGGTTGCGAATCCGACTGCCGATGCAGGGGGCACGGGTTCGTGCCCCGGTCCGGGAAGATCCCACATGCTGCGGAGCAGCTGGGCCTGTGAGCCATGGCCACTGAGCCTGCACGTCTGGAGCCTGTGCTCCACAATGGGAGAGGCCAAAACAGTGAGAGGCCCACGTACCGCAAAAAAAAAAAAAAAAAGTTCATTTTATTGGCATTTAAAAATAATAAAAGTCATATGTTGTGGTTGTGAAACTTCAAAACACACACTTGTAACAAGTGAAAGAGGTCACCACTGTGAGGTCAGTGTCCAGCCTTCCCACGTGATTCCGGGGTGAGCTCTCAATGGAGCCCAGCTGGGGTTTGGGCAGACAGTCAGGTTGGGCCCAGCAAATAAGCCAGAGACCCAGATCCTGTTACCAGGTCTGCAGTTCCCTCCAGAGGAGTCCTCTGTTTTGGGAAGGAGGCCAGTGCTGGCTGTTGGAGCTGGGGCAGTAGGTCACAGTTGGCCTGTTGGTAAAACGAACTTGACATTGACTTTCAGAAGGCTGCTCTGGTGCTTCTTAAACAGCTCCTCTCTCAAGCTAGGATTGTCTTAGACCCTAAGGTGGGTTTGGAGCCTACAGTGGGAATCAAGGGGTCTTGGATGAGAAGAGAGGAGGAACAGGGACAGGAAACCAGGCCGGCCCGGATGGCCGCACACGGAGCAGGCAGGCAGTGAGGGCAACTTGAGGCACTAAATCTCCAGGACTCAAGGAGGGTCAGCCTCTCTCCTGCTCCACTGCACTCGGGGCTGGTCCTGCAGGAACGTCTTGGTGGGAAGTAGCCCTGTTCCCGCAGGCCACTTCTGACCAGCTATTAGAAAGCATGCTCATTACTCTCCTCATTTCTCTAGGGCTTTTCTTCCCAACTGGACAGTAAATTCCTCACAAAGACAAGCCACTGTCTCAGTACCTCTGCCTGCTCAGCAAACACAGCAGCTGCTGATTTACTAGGACAGGGGTCCCCAACCCCCTGTCCAAGGCCTGTTAGGAGCCGGGCAGCACGGTAGGAGGTGAGCAGAGGGTGAGCATGTGAAGCTTCATCTGCCGCTGCCCACCGCTCGCATTGCCGCCCGAACAATCCCTCCCCCCAGCCCCCGTCCGTGGAAAAACTGTCTTCCAGGAAACTGGTCCCTGGTGCCAAAAAGGTTGGGACCACTGTAGTAGGAGGGACTAAGCACACAGACCCACTCAGATCGAGGGGACATGCTTAACAACAAAAATATGTTTTTGAACGTTTTCTCTTAGAGAAAAGTTTTGTATCTTTGCTTTAAAAAGCAAAGGAAGAAAGGACAGAAAAATTTAGGACTGTTAGGACTGTTAGGACTGTTTCTCACAGCTTTCAGAGAAACAAACACAGAAGTCATCAAAGAAAACTTTAACACATTTTTTCCTGGGCCTTCATGAATCTTAAGAGACTAGTTGCCAGGGAAGGATTGATTCAACAAAGACCTGCTAGACCCGCCTTTTTCTGTCTCTTTTGTCTGGTTGTACAGAGTTTTGAAAAGCAAGAAGGGGCAAGAACTTTCAAAGGCCAGATTGGACCCTTCCTCCTCAGAAGTCAGCAGCTGGAAGAGATTATAGGTTCCCGGCTGCTGGGATGGACGGGAGTCCTGGCTTTAAGTTAGGGAGAGTTTCACGATAGATTCCTTCTCCTCGGTCTCTATTAGGATCACCTGGGGGAGACTAATTTGGGTGCCACCAGTATATATACGTGAAAGGACAGACTAAGCTGTGATTGACAACAGCTGAAGATAAGGAGCCCTAACTATATCTAGCTGCTTCTTTTTCTGACTTTTCTATTTTTTAAGATCTTCCTTTCATTAGGTGTTAAGTCTTCTTCATACAGTAATTAGCAATTTTAGTGCATATTTAGGTAGGGCTTGTCCAAATATAAATTGTATTTTTTAATTTCTGATAAAGTATAATTAAATCCCTCAGTCTCTTTGACAGATCTGAACAGGACTGGGGGAAGCCTGTGGGTTTGGAAACTCTCATCAGGAACAACGTTCTCCCTGGAGACAACGTCCTTGTTCTGCTGTGTCCTCGAACCTAAGCCAGAGTGCTGGCCCTGCACCATGCAGTCCTCAAGTGGCTCAAGTGTTATCAGGCCTTGACCTGCTTCATGGAGATACGTGGGCTGAAGAGCTCTGTGACCTGCTTGTCTGTGTGGAGCAGCTCAGTGACAGGCACTCCCGGGTGCTGATGCTCGGAACCCATGAGGTCCTCTTTCGTGCTTCAGTGCAGTTTCGGGTGGGCCCTAGATTTTGTCCAAATCCAGGACATGGTTGTTCTCTGTGCAGCTCAGGCCAGGAGGTAAGGACCCCCAGTGCTGATCTGCTTTTTCTCTCTCTCCTAATGGTGTTTCATCCCTCCTTCTTTTCCTAACAGCCTCTAAGGGGATGGAGACGTGGGCTGTACCCTCCCCTGCCACCCAGGCCCCACGCTGTGGGTCTGCAGGTCCTCTGAGAGCAACCTTACTCTCCAAAGGCCCTTCCAGTACGAATTACCAAACAAATGTTCTCATTTACTCAGTTCTTTACATTTAGCTTTTTGACTCTTCATTCCTCTTTTATTGGGAAGGATGGAATGGCAGGGGGAGGCCTGGAGAAGCTGACAGGGCAATGGGCAGTTACATTATACTGAACCATTTGGACCTACAAAGATGGCAGCCTAAATAGTACATCGCATGATACTGATATGATAAATAATACACAATTTTAAAGAAATCCTCATCACAGCATGACAAAGTTAGAAGACACAACTCCTAGCCTTCTAGGTTCCCACTTGCCCCCATATCTGTCAACTGACCCTGTTGGCCTCCACATGGTGCAGCCTGAAGGCCTCCCCCGTGCTCTCGTTCACCACATCGAATTGGTGCCGGTAAGCCACGCAGATGAGGTTGTCACTCTCTTCCGATGGCCCATCTACCAAGGTCATCACTGAGGGAGAGTCGGACAGACAGATCTCCTGTGTGGTGGACAAGGATGGAGGAGAAAGGGGTGAGGACAGAGCAGCCACCTTCGTATCACCCCCCCCCACTGCCCGCCCCCGTGCAGAAGAGTCCCCCCGCCAGGCCCCTGCAGAGCGCTGTGCTTGCAGGGGAGGCAGAGGCGGGAAAGGACGGGAGGGATGGTGCCAGACGTCTCCTACAGCCTGTCCTCGAGGCTCAGCCCTCTGTCCACTGCAGAGGGGAGAGGCCGGGAAACAATTTTACAAAAGCAATTCAACAGTGTGGCCTGTGTCAGCCTTCAGACTGTCTGGTCCCGTCCTGTCATTTAATAATAATAATAATAACAGCTAATGTTAACAGCTCCAGGCACTGCTCTCACTGAATCCTCGTAACAACCTAATGAAGTAGGTAAGGCTGTTATTCTGTGTTACAGGTGAGGAGACTGAGGCTCAAAGGTCACGTGACTTGCCTACGGTCACATAGTTTATATGTGGCAGAGCCAAGATTGGAACTCAAGAAACCTGACTTCAGAGCTTATACTCCATATAAATGCACATGCTCGGCATAAATACTCATTAAGACGGCTGAGCGCTGTATGAGAAGACTAACACCTATTTAAAGCAAGATTGTAACTTGCTTTAACTGTTTTGCTATTCTGTCCCCTGGAATTGCATATTAGCAGAAACTGAAACACATAATTCAGGCAGCTTTAAGTCTAGGCAAAAATAACTTCTCAGCTCACTTATGGGCCTACTCCGCCTTAGTGGCCAATGGTTGACATATTTGACACCTTAATGTACCATGGTTTTTATTATTATTTTTTAATATGTTTTACTTATTTGGCTGCTCTGGGTCTTAGTTGTGGCACGTGGGATCTTCATTGCAGCATGCGGGATCTTTAGTTGTGGCATGTGGCATCTAGTTCCCTGACTGGGAATCGAACCCGGGCCCCCTCCATTGGGAGCACGGAGTCTTAACCACTGGACCACCAGGGAAGTCCCTGTACCATAGCTTTTAAAAATGCTAGAATGGTAAGATCGGGAAGGGCCTTGATGCTCCAGGAGGCTTCTCTCACAGGCTCCACGCTCAGCCCAGTAGCAAATCCTACTGACTCAGGCAAAGGGGCAGCTTTGTCCACCACACCTTTCCATCTGCCAAGGACCAAAGCTGACCTCGTCTCCTGCCAGGGCCCTGCATCAGCCTCTTAGCTGGACTCCTTAGTCCACTCTTGGCCCCCTACTCTCTCCTCTGTCCAGTAGCCAGCATGGCCTTTTTAAAACCTGCCACTTCTCTGCTTCAGACCTTCACAGGGCTCCCCCTTTTGCTCGGTGTCAAAGCCAACGTCCTTGCAATGGCCTTCAGGGCCCAAGAGAACCTGGTCCCCATACACTGACCCCTGTCTGTCCCCTCAGCTGTAGCCGCCCAGCCTCTTGGCTGTGCCTTGAGCCGGGCCACTGGGCCCTCGCTGGCCGCTCCCCTTCTGCCCGGAGACCCTTTCCCCAGAGACCCTCATCACTTGGTCCCGTCTTTCATCTGGATCTCCCCTCAAAGGTAATCTCTTCTGAGAGGGCTTCTGAGATACCCTTTCTAAAAGAGATCCCCTACCTCCCCGATTCACGATCCTCTGTTTCCTTACCCTACTTACTGTTATCCTCAGGACTTATAGACTTATTGGCCTATTTCTGTTGTCCTGCAACTAGAAAGCAATCTTCACAAGAAAAGACACTTTTTTCTTGTTGTTCATTACTGTATCCCCAGGGCCTAGAACAGCATCCTTTTTTTCCTCCTTCCAGTTTTATTGAGATATAATTGACATACGGCATTGCATAAATTTAAGGTGTACAATAATGATTTGACTTTACATACATCATAAAATGATCACCACAGTAGGTTAGTGAATATTCATCACCTCATATAAACACAAAATAAAAGAAAAAGAAAACAGAATTTTTTCCCTTGTGATGAGAACTCTTAACTTCCATATATAACATACAGCAGTGTTATTATATTTCTCGTGTTGTACATTACCCCCCTTGTACTTATTTGTCTTACAATGGGAAGTTTTTACCTTCTGACCACCTTCCTCCACTTCCTCTTCCCCCCACCTCCTGCCTCTGGTAACCATGAATCTGGTCTCTTTTTCCATGAGTTTGTTTTTGAAGTATAATTGACTTTAAAACTGTGTTAGCTTCTGGTGCCCAACATAATGATTCTAAATTTCTATACATTTCAAAATGATCTCCACTAGGGCAGCATCTCTGGGTGCTCACTGGTACGAATGAGCTGGATGGAGTCGGAAAAGCCCTGTTCACCTTAGTCTTCTGGGGAAGCCAGGGCAACAGGCGAGGGCTTCCCCAGTCAGTTCCTGAACGCCAGTGGATGGCAGACGCTGGGTGGAAGGAGGGAGTCCGCCTCGTGACACCTTGGCCAGGAGCCAAGCGATCTGATGAGAAAACCTACCCTGATGTACTGGAATTCTTCAACAGGTGACTCGGGCAGGGGAGATAACAGTGACATGCCGGTCACCCCGCTTGGCTTGCTGTGTTTCCTCGTGACCAGAAGCAGTTTATTCCGAATGGCAACCACGATCCTCAGCTCTCTGCTATGGTGAGTGTTCATGGCATACAAGTGGCAGCCTGGGAAGAGAAATCCATGATGCTGAACACACTACCAGAGGTGGGAAGCCCCCAAGCTTTGACAATTTGGTAATACCTAAGAACCCCGGAAATTAAGCATAACCCAGTGAAATGACTAAGAAACGTTCCCGCCACTAGGCAAAGTGGGGACTTGAAATAGAAATTAGGTTGAATTACAGGACAATTAAGGAAGTCGTGTTCCCTCTCGATTAGAGTTTGTGGACTTAGCTTCACACCCGTTACATGATATGAACTAGAGTGAAGGGTGATCAGAGTTCCGGGAATCAAAGTCTAAAAGTCTCTTTTCACAGGTTTGCTCATAGAGCTTAACTCATTCCCAAACTTGTCAAACCAGACCTAGAATTTCCTTGAGTCCTCAACCTGCTTTTCTATCACTCAAGCTGTCTTAGGGAAGCAGTGACGCTACCTCTGTGATGTTTCCAAGTGAAAACAAATAAAATCAAACTCCCACTCATTTTTCTCTTCAGTAAAATCTGGGCAGTCTGAGAAAAAGATTAATTGGACGGAAACCACCAAACTATGAAGAATCGAGTCACCTTTGGTTTTCTCCAGCTTGTTTTCTCTGCAGTCATATTTGCCCTTCACGGCCTGCTTGCCCTCAATGCCCCTCTGCACAGCGCTCAGCCTGAAGACAAAGAGGCGGGCGTCTTTCCCTGGTGGGATAAAGCAGACAGAGGAGATGGATGGAAAAGTAAGACGACCTGGGAGAACTGAAAGGGTGGATTGTATAGGAAAACCACTGCTCGAGGAATCAGAATTTGAGGTGTTCCAGAATCCAGGAGCAACCCGGCATCGCCTTTATGTAATGATGCAATCTAGGATGCCCCCCCCCCCTTCTCTCCCTCACCATCCCCTCCTCAGAGGACATATGGGCCACCAAGGCCCCTGAGCCCTGGGCACCAGGAGAAGAAACAGCTGGCACCACTGATGCAGCCAGAGCCCCACGACCCTTGTGTCGGCTGCAGGCTACACTCTTCCCTTCCTCCCAGAAAACGTCACCTGGAGAGGAGTACCACCTTTGTCTGCTCTGAAAATCAGAAGGTCCAGAGCCTCCAGCACATGCATCTGCTTCACGGGCAGAGTTTTGTCAAACACTGGCACTGATGGAAGGTCATCTGGAAGAGGAAACCTGGTTACCCGATGCTGCAACCCAGCCCACACTTTCTAGAACCTACAAAACGTGCCTGTGGGTAGTTTTGGACCCCGGTTCTCCCTAGGTGAGGAAGGAGGACAGTTTCTAGAGCTTTCATAAGGGCTACCCAGAAAGTTCAAGCACTAGTCTCCTCTTAGCTCAGGGAGAAGGCCTGGCATTTCTTTCCCAAAGGCATTCACAACTCCATACAGGGAGCATAACGGCAGGGCCCCTAAGCTGTATTCTTCTCCTCAACGTTCATCAAAGAAAAAGCAGCATCTCCCAATTCCAATTTTTGCTGGGATTGTTCCAAAGAACTGAATACCAGGTTTTAAAAAATGCTAATAAGCTTAGCCATTTCTCTTGAGCATTTTCTGATTTTTTTGTCATGTTTGAAATCACATCGCATCTTAGGTTATTTTGCGTATTTCTCAAGAAAGCAAAATTAGAATTTCCTTTTGTATTTAAATTAAAAACAAACTTCGTATTGCAACATGCCCTATGTCCGCGTCAATAGTAATTTACCTATAGATTTTCAGTATTTCTCCATATAGGAATATGAAATCTCCTTTTTAGACAAAAATAAAAGAAGAGAGAAATATCAATTACGTTTCCCAAATAACAGGAAAAAATGAATTTTAGTGGAAACGTTTGGGAAGACGTCAGGTAAACCGATGATTAAAGACGCTGCAATTATACATAGGATTTGCTTTTACGCTTACTTACTGGGATCTTAAATTGCTAGCCATTACTTTGCTCCTGGGGGTCCCTTGGACAAAGAGGGCTAAAAGAATTAAGGCTGTTCCATAAGCAAAGGGTCTGTTCTGAGCTTGACACAGACTCAGGGCAAGGCAAGGATGTCCCAGAATGGTGTAGACATATTAGGCAGAACTGTCTAGCTGACTCTTTACCTGCACTTTGAAGACAGTTAGGTCTTCAAGTGTTCGGCTGTGGGTGTGGGTGTTTCCTTCATTGTAATTTAGGTGTGAGAGGCCCTGAGGATCTTGGCTGTCTGGGAGTTCGTCCCTCCCTGGATGGTGCCCAGGAGGGAGCAGAGCTTTTATCATCCCACTCCTGCAGGCCTGTGAGAGCACTGTCTTTGTCAGAGCACAGAGCCTGCTAGGCTCTTACTAGACGGAGGGCTTGGCTCTAGTTGCGCTTCATGATCGGGGCTAATGTAAGTTCTGTGACAGCCCATCAAACACTTTCCTGCTCCTCTAGCCCAGGCCTTCCCAAGAGGACTGATTCTCAGGCTCTTTGTGCGTCTGCGGGGGCAGACTCAGTATTTCAAACCATGAGATGATCATTCCAGTACCCATCTCTATGTTTGACTAAGTGACTATGCTTGTTTCATTTTGTGAATGACAGTTCACATACACTGAGGGCTTCCTACATGCCAGGCCTTAATGCTAAGTGTTTTATGTGTCATTTAATGTAGATTTCCCAATGACCCTACTAGGTAGGAACTTCTAATACTCCCATTTAACAAATGAAGAACCTGAGGCTCAGAGGTGATAGAAAATTGTCTAAGCTCACGTCTTGAGCTTGCGGAACCCAAGTCTGTGCAAGGACAAAGTCTGGGCTCTTAGCCAGTGTTGTAGCCTAGAAACAGCACTGCATCCCTGTGGATTGATGGGGTGAGCACGGGAAAACTGTGCCGTAAGGAATTAATGTGACAGAAGCACTTCATTTTACAGTTAAAACGGAGGGATACCGTGTGGCTGCCTGACTATGTACAGAGTAAATTAGCATATATTCTCCAGTCTTTCTCAGGTGGCTAAACAGGTTTATATACAGCACAGGAAGGAAGGGAAGGAAAGGATATGAGAAAGTGACGTGGATTCAATGACTATTTCATAACATGGTTTCCTTCTTGTAATCTCTTTACGAAGAAACTATCTTTTAGAGCTGGCTTTTCTATTACTGCAAAACCAAAACAAATGGTGATAGCATATTTAATCAGTATTTAGTCTCCCTTCAGAGTAGGTTTTGCTACACTTAGAATGCAAAGAATCTTGATGTTTAATAGTGACCTTGAAAGGAGCAGACTCTCAAGGGGCTAAGTCTAATGATATTAAGCAGAGGCTAATGGGATAGAGTAGAACTTGGCTTGAAATGAAATGGAGAGATTCACTCACAGAGATAATTCATAATACAATTAAGTGTAGACAAGAAAAAGGTAAACAAAGAAATAACAAGAGAATTATGGCTTAAAAGCAGAACAAGGAATACAAAGAAAGCCTTAAGGGTTATTCTGTTTTTAGCAAAGGCAAACAGGGATGCATTACTGCATAACTAGGACATGAAAGTAATAATCTGAGTAATACATCTAAGCTGGTGGTGGGCGTATATGGCTACCACCTGTGTTAAGACAACGTCCCTCAAGTTTGAAAGAAAAGAATTTCCTGGCGGTCACAATAATCCTTATATCTGACACTTCCATTACATTTTGGATACGTAAAGGTGAAAATTGCAGAAAGGGACTTGGTAATCTTGGTTTGGATTTTACATTTACATAGAAGCAACTCAAACAGAATTTTTTTTTCTGTTTTTAGTCAAGCCTTACAAATAGTCACTATGAAACATACCTTCTCTTTCCTAAAAAGGCAAACAGGTAGAATTTGACAATCTTTTCATCACAAAACTTTTCATAATTATTTGCCCAGGAGTATAGTCTTGGAAATCTGCTTCAAGGTAAAGACAGTAACATTGGTAGAGTTTAATTTAATTTTAATAAAATGTAGTTGGTTTAGTGGAGAGAGCACTGGACAAGGAATCACCTCTGGGTTCTGGTTCCAGATGTGCCACTAACCAGCTGTATGGTCTTGGGCAAGTCACATCATTTCTTTAGGCCTCTGTTTCTTCATCTGTAAAACTAAGAGACTAGACTAAACCCCTAAGGTTTGTTTTTTTTAATAAATTCTTTTATCTGGTTGCACTTTGAGCAAAATCTATAGATTTTGTTACCTTCTGGCAAGTTCATAGGGATAGAGTAATGATGACAGCGACTGTTTGGTAAGTTACTGCTGTGTGCCAGACGCCGCTTCAAGCACTTACAGGTAAGTAAGTAACTTCGTGTAACGTCCGCATCTCCTCCCTGGCGGTTAGGATCATCATCCTTATTTTGTTTAGTTCATCATTTCCCATTATTATGAACTATTTTTTAGCTACTTAAAAAATTACCCCCACTTTAGAGAAACCTGAAGCTCAGAGAGGTTTTCTTCAAGATCACAAAGATTTTCTAATTGTTTTATAAAAGTTTCTAAAATGAAATACTTAAATTCTGAATTTATGAATGTTAAGTTATCTGGCTTTTAGTAAATTAGTTATATACACAATTATATATGTGAATTTAAAAAATTATGTTATGGATACAACATTTAAAGATACAGCAAAAATAACAGATAAGGTCAGAAATAAGTCCATTATAAAGTCTTGTCCACCTCTCATCGTCCTACAGGAGGCACCTAGCACGGGGCCGGAACACGTGCTGAGTCAGGGACTGAGGAGGGAGTAAAGGTTGAGGCCAAGGATGGGAAGATGCTGCAGTTTCAGGCCGTTACGTTACTCTCACAGGAGGTGGCCTTCAGGATGCTCATAAAGCATCACTATGGTAACCAGAGACCGGGCAGCCTGCTCCTGGGCACGGAGGATGTGCCCTTGGAAGATGCTGTCTCTACACCTACGGCTCCCTCTGAAGCCCCAGGACATGACTTGCTACTAGTGTTTAGCTCCTTTATCATTCATTAGGAGTCTGGAAGAATCCAAGGGGCCTCCTGCTGGAAAGGACCACACAGTCCTTGAGGCTAAATTAAATCCCCACTCGAAGTTGAATGCCCTCTACGGCATCCTTGCCAAGGTCATGTCTGATTGGTGACTGATCTGTGGTGACAGGGAGCTGACCGCCTCCCTGGGGGCAGGCTGACCCACCCGGCTGTGTAAAGTTTGGTTTTATATTGAGATGACATGTCTTCCTGTCAAAATCTTTGTTTCTCTATCCACCAAATACAGGTTATCTAAGATTCTTATTGTTTGTTTTGGATACCGAGTACTTTTCGAATTAGAAATCTTAAAAGAAAAAAAAAAGCACTTCAAGAGAGAGCATATCGGGCTTCCCTGGTGGCGCGGTGGTTGAGAGTCCGCCTGCCGATGCAGGGGACACGGGTTCGTGCCCCGGTCCGGGAGGATCCCACATGCCGCGGAGCGGCTGGGCCCGCGAGCCATGGCCGCTGAGCCTGCGCGTCCGGAGCCTGTGCTCCGCAACAGGAGAGGCCACAACAGTGAGAGGCCCGCTTACAGCAAAAAAAAAAAAAAAAAAAAAGAGAGAGAGAGAGCATATCCCTGAGACAGCGGCTCTAAATAACAACCTGCCCTTGTCAATTTTTTTTTTTTTTTTTTTTCGGTACGTGGGCCTCTCACTGTTGTGGCCTCTCCCGTTGTGGAGCACAGGCTCCGGACGCGCAGGCTCAGCGGCCATGGCTCACGGGCCCAGCCGCTCCGCGGCATGTGGGATCCTCCCGGACCGGGGCACGAACCCGTGTCCCCTGCATCGGCAGGCGGACTCTCAACCACCGCGCCACCAGGGAAGCCCTGCCCTTGTCAATTTAAAGTAAAATTTTGGACTCATGATAAGTATTTGCCGCAAAGGAGGTTTTCCTTGCAGGTTATTTGATATCCACAGACTAATCGGAAGGGATGAAACTGTCATGCATGCCCGCGCCCACCCCCCACCCCCCACGGCCCTGGCTTGCCTGTTGAAAACAAGGGAGTAATTTTTAAGGAAATAAAGCTCTGCTGAGGACCCATTTATCTAAAGGGAGCTGATCAGTGGTCACCCATCTTAGAAGCACTACAAGTTATACAAAGAGAGACATTTGAAGGAGCAGCTACTCACTAACCATCCACTAGCAAGACGCCAGCATCAGTGGAAACCAGCAAGGCCTGGCCCCAGGGATCTGCACACACGGCTTCGTGAGGGAAATTACTGCAGAAACACTGGGGCTCCCAAGGCTGCGAGGCAACCAAGCATCAGAAGGTAAGTGCACCAGAAAGAACACACAGGCCCATAGGTGGAAACGCACAGCACACCACCACCCAAAACAGCAACACAGATGCCCTCAAACCCTGGGAGCTAGAAGGGCTCTGACTCAGTTACCTTCCTTAAGAAGAAAAGTCTCCCTCCAGAAACGCACGCAATAGGAAAAGGCTGGAGTCACATGTTTCTGGCACGGTGACCAGAGTCTATATCGTAATGACACCCCACAGGGGCAATCGGAGCATTGGTAACGTTTTCTAAGCAAACGTTTCTCTTTATTATAAGAGGAAGTCCCACCCAACTCTCTAAACAAAGTCAGATTCCTGTGTTGCTGATTTCGGCAAAATTATTAAACCGTACACAATGCAAGAAGTTGACATCGTCTTAACATGAAAATGCTTACTGACCCACTTAAGGCTATAAATCTTCAAGAAAAAAATAACACCTGTTTGTAGGAACATGGCGAGGGCTGTTGATGAAACCCACTCGTGTTCCCCCATGTGACACATTCACATCATGGAACTCGCATCCTTAGTTTCATTCCATGTTGGGCAGGAAGAGTCAGCACCCCCTCACTGCTGCCTCGGAGCTGCGGCCGATGCCTGGAGTCTGCAGGCGCTGTTCGTGGCTTCTGAGCCACACCAGAATCAGGGACATTCTCAACCAAACCATTAATTTCCCTCCAAAGCATGTGGCTTGCCCTCAAGGGACAAGGAAGTCTGTGGAGATTCTCAGGGACGAATTGAAGTCCCACATCTTCACTTTTACCTGGGGCTGTACAAGAGCCCGTGTGCATGCGTAGGTGTGTTTGCATGGGCCGGGTGAGCACACGCTCGCACACTCAAAGTAGAAGCGATGGCTCCGAGGTCACCTGCAAGGGTGTCATTTGGGATGAGGGTAAACACTGTGTGCATTATTGCTGTCTTAGAGATGTATGCTTTCCCTTTATAAAACCCAACAGCCGCAAAATGAATATTCTAATTGCTAAGATGAGGCTCAGGCTGTGGTGAAAAGATCACACAAAGAATGTGAAGATATTTTATAAACTGAAAGAGGGCTGCACAAGTGCAGGTCATTACTCGGAATGGCAATTCCCTAAGATTTCTGGAAATTCTGAGTTTGTGACTTAGAGCAGGAGGATATTCAAAAGCAAAGCCAATGTAAATGCCAACTGGGCGACAGACACAGACGCTAGAGCATTAGACACCAAGGTGGAAAGCCAACTCCAAATACCAGAATGTTCTCTGCGTGCAGGACACAAGATCAGAACACTTCTGCAGAACTGGGGTTTTTAACCCAGAAGATCTAGGGGCCCTGAAGGATCCAGGGGGGCTTAGGGAGGTCCGTGAAGCCCTGAAACTGTGTTCAACGTGCTGTATAGGTGCCATTCGTAATTTTAATGGGCTGGAGCGTGTGTGTTGGGGGCATGGGGTCCACTGGCTTCACGGGCCCTCAAAGTGGCTGGGGACTGCAAGAGTCTGAGGCCATCACGTCGGAGGTGTCAGCGATGAGAACTCAGCCCCAGACCCACAGACGCTCTGGTCTGAGGCCTGATGGCATTTATCATTGCACTGGACTCCCCGCTGCCACATGACGGGCCTGGTGCAGATTCTGAGGGCAATGGTGTGGTCTTCGGGCCTTCCTGCCCAAGCCCAGAACTCTTTACTGGCTCCCTGCTAAGGGCATTAACACAGCTCATGAAATGACGGATGCCTAGGAGGCTGGCAATGCCCATGCTCCGCAAGTGGAGCACTCTCGGGAACAGCATGTGGGACTCTGGCCTCTGCAGAGCCAACTGCACCACAGTCCATGAGGGCCTGTCGAGTAGTGCTTCTTCAAGGATGGCCCGTGGCCCACTGGTAGGTCCTGCACTGATCCAAAACATGGAAGCTCTTTCTTTGTCGTTTACCGGTGAACAAGTTACTTTCATTTTTATGTACACCTAAGAACTTCTTATTAATAAGGTTACTAAGTCTTACTGGAATTTGTTATCTATAAAGGGCTTGACAACACTGCAAATTCTACTATTCATAGGAACAAGCAGATAGTGGGAATTTTTGCAACCTTTGGAACCTTTGGAAAAGATGCTTTGCCATCGGTCTTGTCTGAAATTGGCTGTGGTTTTCCCGCATCAGTTGTATTTTGAGCTCATCATTTTCTTGAAACCAGACTTTAAAGTTTGTAGGCTCTGCAATTCAGATACAGATCGTCCATACCTTTATTGCGAAAGTAGAGGTATTCGTAATTCTTCTGCTTTCACGATGGCCATTTCTCCAGTGACGTGACGTCTGTGGATTTGTTCCATTTAACTACCTTTTACCTATTCTGAACATAGACATATTTCAGCATGTAGGGCATGGGCTTTACAGTACAAAATCGTGCAAACAGTAAGTCTGTACTGCGACTTGTTTTCATTGTTTTCTCTTGTATGCTTGATGACCACCTAGTTCTTTTTCCACAGAAAGTGGAAATGAGAAGCAGATATTCAGGCCACAGAATTATTGGTTTGGCTGAATGAACTGTAGAGGAAGCAGTGGTTGCTCAGCTGTGGTCCTCTGACCAACACCATCAGCATCAACTTGTTAGAAATGCACATTCTCAGGGCCCACTCAGACCGACGGAATCAGAAACTCTGGGGGTGATTCTAACACACACTAAGGCTTGAGAAATACTGCCCTAGAGCCTTGCCATTTAGTGTGTCCATGGTCAGCAGCACAGGCACCACTTGAGATCCTGTTAGAACTGTAGCATCTTGGCCCTGCCACGCAGAGCTGTTGATGAGAACGTGCACTTGGTCAGGAAGTCCAGGTGGTCTGTAGGCACACAGGGCTTGAGGAGCACTGCTAAGCCCAGTCTGCTTGCCCAGCTCCAGTCTAGCAGCTCTGCTCCTTCAAGCAAAGGCACAGGCACGATACGGAAACAGGGAGGCTCTCACTAGATGCTGCCCAGCTTTAACTGGGGCTTCCCCTGCGGGCTCTGCTGTTGACAAGCTGTTCCTCTCCTGCCCCACAAACCTTTCTAAGAATCTCAATAACTTCACTGAGGACAAAGGACATTCACAGCTGAACTCGAAAGCGTCATCGACTCACCTCTTTTTTACAGATCCCCGCTGCCACCAAGCTTGATGGGGCATCCCCTCTCACGATGGATTTCAGTTTCAGCGCCTGACAGAACAGAGATCTCTTTCAGTTTATCGGGCAAGAAAACAACAGCAGGATCAACAAGTATGATTTGAAAAAAATTTTTTAATGAAACAGGAGTAATTTCAGGCTAAATTTTCAGGTTCCCATGCTGCCCTATCATTGAAGATAAGGAACGGAGTCAGCTGGACCTGGTGAAGCCCTCATGGCTCCAAATGTTTTCTGTCATTTCAACTAATCAGTATATCAGTACAGTGATTTCCAATACCATCATTGGAAATGATGGTATTGGAAAAAATCCCCAGGCCCCTCCTCAAACTTGATGAATCAGAATCTCTGAAAGTAGAGTCAGGGTATCTTTTTTTTTGTTTTTTAAAATATTTATTTATTTGGCTGCGCCGGGTCTTAGTTGTGGCATGTGGGATCTAGTTCCCTGACCAGGGATCGAACCCAAGCCCCCTGCATTGGGAGCATGGAGTCTTAACCACTGGACCACCAGGGAAGTCCCGAGTCAGGGTATCTTTAAACATGGACCAAAGTTGGAGGGCCCCAGTAACAGTGCACCTGCTTTGGGAAAAGGTTATCTTTGCCGTTAAGCTTTCCTGATCACCTTGCTATTGGCTTCGACTTTCGGGTCAGAACCTTGTCTGCAGCTGGCAGCTCTCCTCCTCCCTCTTGTGACATGGGACCAAGGCAGAAAGCTGTGTCACCTCCAGAACTGAGAAATACTAATGTCACGTAGGAGCAAGGCAAAGGGGGAATGGTTTCCTCCAAAATCTGGAATGAGGTGATGCCTGGGAGCCGCCTCACTGTGACGACTACTTCCAAGCGGTAGGGGGAATCCAGGTCTCCTGCGAGGACACCCCCTATGTGCTGACTCCTGCCAGGCAGGAGTTCAAGGTGCTTTCCCTAAATTGGCTCCCTACACTTCAGAAAATTCCCGGGAGGCAGGCAAATGATACATGCTCCCTTATCAAGAGGGAGCCCAGCCTGGGCCCTGTGGCCTCTTGCTCCCAGCCAGTGTCACCCCGCTTCAGCAGAGGGCTTTCCTCTCACTCACGCCTGCAGAGAGCTACACCTACATGGTTATCAAAAATCTCCTTCGTCTAGGGACTTCCCTGGTGGTTAAGAATCTGCCAGCCAATGCGGGGGACACGGATTCGAGCCCTGGTCTGGGAAGATCCCACAGGCCGCGGAGCAACTAAGCCCGTGCGCCGCAACTACTGAGCCTGCGCTCTAGAGCCTGTGAGCCACAACTACTGAGCCTGTGCGCCTAGAGCCCATGCTCCGCAACAAAGAGTAGCCCCCGCTCGCCACAACTAGAGAAAGCCTGTGCGCAGCAACGAAGACCCAACACAGCCAAAAAAAAAAAAAATCTTCGTATAAACAGCAAGGTCCTACTGTATAGCACAGGGAACTACATTCAATATCCTGTGATAAACCATAAAGAAAAAGAATATGAAAAAGAATATATATGTATAACTGAATCACGTTGCTGTACAGCAGAAATGAACACATTGTAAATCAGTTATACTTCAATAAAATTAAAAAAAATTCTCACTCGTGGTTCCACAATAATACTAAGAGAAGTGACAGAGCTCTTCCAGGAGTATGCAAACATAACATCCTTTGCAGGCGGGCCATCTGGTTTGGATGTCAGAATAAAACAGGTGTCAGAATAAAACCCACCTGCCCTATTCTAACGAACTCTGCCTGGCGGGCCTCCTCTTTCTTCCGTGCTGACTTGGGCGACTCTGGTAAGACATCACTGAAAGATCGTCTATTAAGCATGTTCTGAAAAAGAAAGACAAGTTATGAATTCCGAAGATGGTTGTCAAATCTCATCCTTCGGCTTCTCTTAGTGCACAAACCTATTTGTCCAAATGGTCCTACTTCTGCCTTCTCTATTCGTTCTCTCAATAAGCATCTATGAGGCACCACTTAAGTGCCCGCCAGGTCTGTGCTAGACGCGAGGGATTAAGGAGCAACAGGGGGAGAGCCCGCCCCATGGAGGCTGAGAGCACGGGCTCTGGAATCAAGCAAACCAGCATCCCCCCTCCTACTAACTGCCTAACAGCGGTGTCGGCCACCACACTGCACAGCTCCAAGGACGCCATTCTCAGAGAGGGGCACCCCTGGAACACGACATACAAAATTCTATGTGAACGGTGCTCCCTGGAGTTGTGCAGCTCTCTGGCCTTCTGGGTAACTTCGGGCAAGGGAGTTAATTTCTGAGTCTCAGTGTCTTTGTGTGGCTAATACCAGTCTCTGAGGTATGTTACGAGGACTAAGTGAGGAAATGCATGGAAGGTGCTTGGGCACATACTCAGTAAATATTAGTTTCTTCCAAACTGCCGAGAACTGGGTGCACGCGTGCAATTAGCAAGTATTGGCTGGGCATCTACTGCTCTGCCGGATTTGGGGGATGTGAGGCACGTGGTCTGTGTCCTGGTGGAGCAGAGTCTACGGGGGAGACAGGTTAAGTAGCTGGTTGCATGACTGGCACATGGGATAATGTCTATGAAGGGGAGGTCCATAAAGCACGTGGAGGCACTTAACAGGGGCACGTGGCTTCACTGGGGGCTGGGGAAGGCTGCTAAGGCAGTGATGTTTCTGGTGAGACCTGAAGGACATCACATATTCCTCTTGGTACCCTCTCCTCACCGTTTCCT
Organism: Grampus griseus; assembly: GCF_964374135.1. Lineage (NCBI taxonomy): Eukaryota > Metazoa > Chordata > Mammalia > Artiodactyla > Delphinidae > Grampus > Grampus griseus. Next base: position 8,239,713 of record NC_139000.1, read on the forward strand.
GACTTTAAGGAAAAAAGGGCATGGACAGATTACCAATTATGGCTGGCTCTTTAGGGCCCTGGGGTTGGTCTGGACCAATCCCTGTGAGTAGTTAGGGTGTATCGACCAGCCAGAAATCAAGGGCACCTGTAAGACGGTGGTGGTCACTGTGCTGAAGGGAAAGGACTGCACGAGCACCAGCTCATTTTGATGTTCGTCATCCCTCCGGGCGGCCACCTGAGACCGGACACTGCATTTATGTTCACACATCAGTAGCAACTCCTTTTGCCAGAATTTGTAGTTGTACCAATTCTAGGGAAGTCTCCCCCCTTGTTCTGCGCTTCCTTGTTAAATTTGGGAAATGCTTCTAAACAACGATGATTTCATTTTGCATTAACACTCGTTAACCACTCTGACATGTGGGGATCTCGCACTGAGTCTAGAGGCCTCCAAAAAGCATGGGTGCCCCTCGAGGCGCTGGGTTCCTCAGGGAGGTACTGGGTCCCATCAGTGTGGATACACCTTCAGCCTAGGAAGTATCTGGCACAAAGTGGATTTTCAGTGAATGTACATGCTTATTTCAGTGCCTGAATATGGGGCTCACCAGTAAACCTCCAGAAAACCTTATAGAGCCCCCAGCCTCTGCCCCAAATCCCCACTTTGCCTGTCTATCAGCTCCATGGCACGGGTAATGCCGAGCAGTACCCCCAAAGACAGATACCCCAAAAGTACTCTCAAATGCTCCAGGGACTGCTGACTGACATTCATGCCCTCAGCCTGCATCTCGACTTCCACAGGCCTTGGCTTTATGAAAATCACGCTCCTGTATATGGACATTCAACATCCCTTCTTCCCGTGACAACCATGAGAGAACATGAGCCCCTGGAGGCCACAGTCCAGTGTCGACGGCAGGATCAGGCGACTCTATGCTTTTCTAACCAGGACTCATCGCTAGGACTTGTGTTCTCAACTCAGACCCCGTGAGAAGGAAAGAACACCACGGACCCAGGGTTACCTTATGCAAATCTGGCATCAAATCCTGGTATAAAGATCGAATCAACATATCCAGAGTTCGTCGACGTTTCTGGGCGAACGTTGGGGTTTCCAGAGTGGCTTTTTCACCATTAATTACTAAAATAAATCAAGTTATAAAGGGAGTCACAAATATTAACAGGCTATTGGAGAATGCCCTTCTCAAGGAAACTCCTCACAGTAAGTGCCACCCACTTTCCTAATACTGGTATAACTCTTCTTTCATGGAAGAATGCTTAAAAACTCTATAATTTTCTCTGTACGAACCCATAGTCCATAGGTATGTCTCTCTTACCCTTCTTGTTGGATTACAAGCTTCCTGAGCAGAGGGTACATCTAGTTACTTGAAGACCTAGCACACACCCAACGTGCCCTCATCCACAATTCCACCCACCCGCCCACCCATCCACCCATCCATCCATCCGTCTATCCCACCCACCCATCCATCCAACCATCCCACTCATCCATCCATCCACCAACCCACCCATCCACCCACTCATCCAACACATGGGCAAAAACACCAGGATGCCATTCAATGGGATTAAATATATACTTGCTGCATTTTGTTAGAAAAAATAACAATTGCCTAAGCAGAGTACTGGGATTCTTAGCTCAATGAAAGTTTCTTCTGGAAGAAAAAGCCGGTGGTTTAGTGGACAACAGACACTGAGAGTCAATAAAGTGGAAGAGCACAGAATAGAAAGTGTGCAGTACAGTTAGGAGCTTGAGGTCAAGATAGTTACAGGTTTGAATCCCAGCTATGCTGTTATTTGTGCATTTTTAAGCAAATTATTTAGATTCTTGGGGTCTCAATTTTCTAGCTTGTAAAATGGATATAACCATATTTCCTTATAGGGTTGTTGTAAGAATGTAAGTCACATAATACGTATAAAAGAACACAGAGCTAGGCATATCAAACTGAATAAATATTAGCTATTTGGTGGGTAGGATGGTAGGTATAGATGAGAACCCAGGAGAGACCTTTGCAACACTGTCAGAAAACTAAATACGCTTCTCGTGAAGAATTAACAGAACATGGAATGCAATCAATGCTTAAACAATGATGTCTTCTTTACAGCATCCTGGGTGAACTGGAAGAAGTGTATTCTGATGTAGAACAAGTTGCAAAAACATTTCAAAATAGAAACTTACATTTCACTAGCAAAAAGTCCCTGAATTCCTGGTGGTCTGTAAACACTGGTGGGGAGGGCAAGGGTGGGCCAAAGAGTGGTACGCTTTCCTCTGAAAATATTTTCAGCCTGTGTAGAGAACATTGCAGAATTACTCGGTTTTTCTTCAAAGATCACCGATATTTGGATCTTAAATTTGTTCAGTTGCCCATGTGATTTGTTAGGAATGCTCCTTCCATAGGAGGAGGGCCTTCTCTGGGCTGCCAGAGCCTTGGCCGCCATGCAGCAATCCTATGTGCTTTAGGGCAAAGACCAAGTCTTACTGGATCCTTCGTGGTCCAACCCACCAAGCCGCAGGCAAGATCAGGCACCCCAGGAACAATAGCAAAGACCACCACTGAGCACCCACTGCACACCAGGCAGCATACTTGGTCTTTTAAGACATAGCATCAGCTAATTCTCACCAACCTGTCCAGGTAGAATCATTACCTTCACTCCACAGACGAGGCTTGAGGCTCCAAGAAGATAAACACCTTTTTTTTCAAAGCCTCAAAGTTAATAAGTGATAGAGCTGGGATTCTAACCCAGATCTATTTGGCTCAAAGTTCATGCTCTTTTCAGAACATCACGATACCTTTTAACAGATTAATTTTTGAGAACGGGATTAATTTTTGAGAAGGATAAACGGGCAAGAATGTAGCCTAGGAAGGAGGGTACTCTGGTCAAGATCAAATATATCACACTTGTGCCCTCTGTGGAGCACAGTAACATTCCTGACCCTGACCCTTGGGTCTACTGCATGGAGCAACACTATATGAAACAAGCTTTTCCTGAAGACACGGTGGCTTTCAAATCAATCAAAAAATATGTATATCAAGAGTCTTAGGACTTTCCTGGTGGCATAGTGGTTAAGACTCCGAGCTCCCGATGCAGGGGGCCTGGGTTCGATCCCTGATCAGGGAAGTAGATCTCACATGCATGCTGCAACTGAGAGTTCGCATGCCATGACTAAGGAGCCGGCGAGCCACAACTAAGGAGCCCGCTTGCTGCAGCTAAGACCCGGCGTGATCAAAAAAAAAAAAAGTCTTAAAATGAATGCCAAATTAACATGTAAACATGAGAATTAGAACAAGCAATCGAGACAAAGTTGTTACCAACCTGTAATTGTCCTTTTGCTGATCATACCTCACTAAGGCAAAAATATCTGTGGTGATGGTTAAGGAAATTAATCAACGACCCCAACTCACACAGTCAACGGCTTGTGCTTTGCAAACCCTGTGTGCAGAATCATCCTGGACCTGCACTCCTGGGGTCAGGGCTCCTGTCACCCATAGGCTGAGATGGAACCTTGACTTCTGTTAAAGACACAGTCCGGGAAGACACAGGTTCAACCTCTGCATGCTCATCCTTTCGGGAAAGGGCTACTTCTCCAAATCCTTCAGAAAAGCAATATAAATAACGCTATTAAGCAACTAAAACAAAGCAAAAAGATCAGTTCCCTTACCTGAAAGTATAAACAAGGTCCCAAAATGAAATGAGTCATATATTTCATCTCACACATTTTGAAAAGAAAAGAAATTTAAATGTTTCCACTGTACACCTTCCTTCTCTCTCCTTCTGGCTTTGGTAGACAAAACAAACCAAAACAAACCAGTGTAGCTGGTGGCAGCCTCTCAGTAGAATCTGCTTTGCTTGTGTCGGGCGAGTTGAGTCTGAAATAGTACCACCTCCACCAGCTTTTCTTTCCTTCTTCCATTCCTCCTCCTCCCCCACCATCTCCCAGCCCCGGCTTTCCTTAGCTAGGGCTAAAAACCATCCTCAGTCCCTCAGTTTCCACTCCTAGACTCAGTGGAAAGAATTTGCATTAATTATTGGCTTGTCCCTTTCCAGAAACAAATATGCCAAGCCTCAAATCTAAAACTCATAACAAAAGGAAATTCTAAAAATAATGATGATCTCTCTGTCATTCTGATCACTTCCCTCCCCCTCCTGGAGAAGTTTTCTTTCTGTTCTACAAGAAGAACCGCTGCAGGAAGAGGGAAATATTAGTCCTACATCAGTGAACAGAGCAAGATATCACTTATTATTAATGTGTACGTGCATATCTGTTTTCTTCCCTGCCCTCATGGCAATTTTGTGAGGCTACATTGAACAAGTCAAAGGATGCAGAGCAATCCACTTGCAGATGCAATGAGTCACCACGGTTCTATCTCCCAACACTTTCACTGGAGTTTCCAAGGAACATGAACAACTAGACAGAATTTATTCTGAAAAATGCCTATTAGTTGCCTTTTACTTATTATGTACAACCTGTAGGCACTACCACTGGGTCTCACTGTCATGGCCGGCGGCCCAGGACAACGGGGCCAAGGCTGGGGATGTGTTGGGCTGACCGTGCTCATGTGCCAGGCCTGTGTGACTGAGCTGAGCTTGGACATTACCGAGAACTTCAGCAGGGCTTTGGCAGCAATATGAGCTAAAGAGGGATGAGAGGAAGTAGAGGGAAAGCAAATAAAAATAGGATTAATTCTATCATATCTCAAATGTCAAGAGATGGTAATGTAGCAGCCATTCCTAGGGCTTAGAATCAACAAAGACACATTATTTTGGCTTTTTATCTTAACTTGCAAGTTTTTATACCTAAAGCAAATTTCTCAGAGGATTCACTAACTATAATTCTTCTAATTCCTTTATTATCAATGGGTGGTAGGAAGTTTCCCTCATTTCATAGACTACCTGAGGAAAGGGAAGATAGTTCCAAAGTCAAGAATTCTCTGAGAATGCGTCCATCCATTACTGCAATGGATGGAGAGAGAAGAGGGAAAAATACAACACAGTGGGTCTAAGAATCTAGCAACGCAAAACAACCACAACATGCCAGTCAACCGTAACATTTGGTTTGAGGGTCATTTTAAGTCCAGTGAGGCTGACCAACAGCTTGCTAGTGGGAGGGTTCACACAGGCTCAGGATACGTGTAAAGTGGGAGCGGATCATGGAAGGCTTGAAGGCGGGAGAAGGCTCCTCCCCTTCCTGGAACACGATGGTGACGATGTCATTTCCAATGTGGCGCTTCCTTTCTACCTGGACGCAAACATACAACACGTCCCTTGAGAAGTTTGCTCACACACGGTACATTCACAGAGTTAAAGCACTAACTCGGCACGACAAACCCCAACGCTCACAGAGCCCGGAGCTTCAGTATCTTTGTCTCCTTGCCTCCCAAATTTCACCAGCCCATCTCCTGGCTTCCCTAGCCATCTCCTCCCCTCCTCTTCCAATTCAGGCCTGCATTTCCTCTTGACTACCCTCCCTCAGGAGCCTCCTTAACAGCCACCTTGCCTCCGTTCTCTCCCACTTTACTGCTCTGATTGGGTTCACCTTCACTCCTGCCTCATCTCCTTAGTCTGACATTCAAGGCCCCCAGACCAGAGGCATTGCATCAGAATTCCCTAGGGACGGGGCTCAAACATGTATATTTAAAAATATAAATAAATGCCTTCGCTAGTTCTGAAGCATATACTTGGCGAGAACAATGGCCCTACCTAATCTGACCCCAGCTGACCTTTCCAAAATGATCTCCTAGACCTGTGGTCAGTGAATCTTTTCTGTACAGGCCCAGACAGTAAATATTTTTGGGTTTGCAGATCGTACTGTCTCTTTACAACCATGTAGCTGTGCTGTCGTGACAGAAAAGCAGCTATAGACAATACATAAATCAGCGGGCATGGCTGTGTTCCAGTAACACTTTATTTAACAAGCAGCACGCTGCATCCGGCCCATGGGCCATAGTTTGCCAACCCCTGTCCAAGACCTTTGCCTAACCGGCCAAACAGAATGAGTCACTGTACTCCATGGATCCCTTGTGTGTCCCCATTCTATACAGTAAGCTCCCGAGAACAGGATCCCTATCTGATTCATATTAGATATTATTCTCATTTTGCAAATAAGGAAACTAAGGTTGAGAGATGTTCTAATAATTTCAATTCAATTCAGTTCAAAAAGATTTTTGGCAATTGTTTCTTGGATATGACACAAAAAGCACAGCCAATGAAAGAAAAAAATACACAAATTCGACTACATCAAAATTTAAAACTTTTGTACACTAAAGGATGCTATCAACAAAGTGAAAAGGCAGCCCAAAGAATGGGAGAGATATTTGCAAATCATATATCCAATAACATATATAAAGAGCTCCTACAACTCAACAACAAAAATACAAATAATGTGATTTAAAAATAGGCACAGTACTTGAATACACAATTCTTTAAAGAAGATATACAGATGGATAATAAACATACAAAAAGATGCTCAATATATTAATTATTAGGGAAGTGCAAATCAAAAGCACAATTAGATACCACTTCACACCCATTAGGATAGCTATTTTTAAAAAAGAAAATAACAAGTGTTGTTACAAATGTGGAAAAATTGGACCTTATGCATTGCTGGTGGGAAAGTAAAATATAGCCACTGCTGTGGAAAATGTTATGGTGGTTCCTCAAAAAACTAAACATAGAATTACCATATGATCCAGCAATTCCACTTCTGGGTATATACTCCAAAAATTGAAAGCAGGGACTCAAATAAATATTTGTACACCAATGTTCTTAGTGGAAGTATTCATAATAGCCAAAAGGTGGAAATAACCCAAACATCCACCAGTGGATGAATGGATAAAGAAAATGTGGTATAAACATACAATGGAATATTATTCAACCTTAAAAAGGAAGGAAATTCTGACACATGGTACAACATGGATGAGCCTTGAGGACACTGTGCTCAGTGAAATAAGCCAGACACAAAGGGAAATGTTGTTTGATTCCACTTATATGAGATTCCTAGAATGGTCAAATTCATAAAGACAGAGAGGAGGATGGTGGTTGCCACGGGCTGGGGGAGGGAGAAATGTAGATTTATTGATTAATGGGTACAGAGTTTCAGTTTGGGAAGATGATAAAGTTCTGGAGATGGACGGTGGTGATGACTGCACAACACTGTACTTAATGTAATTAATGCCACTGAACTGTACACTTAAAAGTGGTTAAAATTGTAAATTTTATGTTAAAATAAAAATAAGTAATTTTTGATGTATCAACTGATGAGTGGATAAACAAAATGTGGTAGGTATCTAAAAAATGGGAAATTATTCAGCAATAAAAAGAGATGAGATACAGATACAGGCTACAGCATGGATGAAACTTGAAAACATGCTAAGTGCAAGAAGCTAGTTACAAAAGACCACATATTATGTGATTTCATTTATACGAAGTGTCCAGAATAAGCAAATCAAGAGAGAAAGCAGACTGGTAGTTACCAGAGACCGGGCAGTGGTGGAGTGGGGAGTGATGGCTAAGAGAGGGGTTTCTCTTTGGGGTAAGAAAATATTCTAGAATTGACCCTGGTGATAGTTGAATAACCTTGTGAACATACTGAAGTGGGCAAATTGTATGGTATATGAATACTATCTCAATAAAGCTTTTATATATATATATTTTATTATTTTTTTAAGATTAATTAATTTTTATACAGCAGGTTCTCATTAGTTATCTATTTTATACATATTAGTGTATATATGTCAATCTCAATCTCGCAATTCATCCCACCACCGCCCCCCCGCCTTCCCCGCTTTCTCCCCATGGTGTCCGTACGTTTGTTTTCTACATCTGTGTCTCTATTTCTGCCTTGCAAACTGGTTCATCTGTACCATTTTTCTAGATTCCACATATATGCATTAATATACAATATTTGTTTTTCTCTTTCTGACTTACTTCACTCTGTATGACAGTCTCTAGGTCCATCCACATCTCTACAAATGATCCAGTTTCATTCCTTTTTATGGCTGAGTAATATTCCATTGAATATACGTACCACATCTTCTTTATCCATTAGTTATAGTAAATATAACAAACAAGTGTACTAAATAGTACACATAACGTTAGGCGGTAATACGTGCAATGGAGGAAAGAGAGCCACGCAGGGGCCTGGGGGCGCTGGGAGAGGGTGGGTTGCAGCTTTAGATTCAGCCAGGGGTTCAGTTTAACAGCTGACATTTGGGTAGATCTGGGGGCAGTGAGTGAGTCAGCCAGAGTATACCTGGTAGGAGAGAGTTCTAGGCAGAAAGAAGGGCAACGCCAAGACCATGACATGGGACAGTATCTGGTGACTCTGGGGAACAGGAAAGGAAGCCAATATGACTGGGAGGGAGGAAATAAGAAGAGCAGTGGGCGATGGGACCAGAGAAGGAACAGAGGTCACGCAGAGCCTTGCAGGCCACTCTAAGGATATGGCTTTGACTCCGAGTGAAGCAGGAGCCACTGTTTAGGAAGAGACTGACGTGCATTTTAAAGGGTCACTGTGGCTGGAGGACTGAGAAACAGTCTATCAGGCACCAGGGTAAAAGCAGGGAGGCCAGAGAGGAAGCTACTGCAATAATCCAACAAGAGGTGATGGGACTCAGAGCTGTGTGGTAACAGAATTGTGAGGAGAGGTTAGGTGTCATCTGAAGGTCGAGCCAACAGGATTTCCTGACAAATTGAAAATGGGATGAGACAGAGAGGGGTCAAGAATGACTCCAGAGTCATTTTGCCCCAGAAACTGGAAGAACAGAATAGCCATCAACAGAGATAAGAAAGACTGCAGGAGGAACAGGTCTGGAGGAGAGTTGGAGTTCAGCTTTGGAAAGACTAGGTCTTAGATGTTGAGCCCAGGGGAGGTGTCGAGAACGCTGCATATCTGGTCTGGAGTTCCCGCGAGGGCTGGCTGGAGCTGTAAGTTTGAGTGTCAGCGGCATAAAAAAGCTATTCAGAACCATAAGACTGGATGAGATCATAAAGGGACGAATGAGTGTAGAAAGAGAAGGGAGCCGAGAACCGAGTCCTGGGGCTGGCGGCACACACGGGGTGTCCAAGATCATAGAGCTAGCTCGTGGCGGAGCTAGGGCTTGGCCCAGATCCGGCTGATCACAGAGCCTGTGCTTTCATCTGGTCCTAGGTGCTGCTGTCGGGGTCTGGAATGCTGGGAGACTGGATGTTAGGGGTGCAGACATCATGGGACGTTAGGGAGAAGATGAGTCTCAGAGAGCCAAATAACTACACCCCCTCCCCTGCCTGCATTGTGGTTTGGTCTGGTGATGGAGGAGAGAGATGAAGGAGTTAATTGTAATACCAGAACCTACAAAATCTTTGTGAAAGCTTGTTTCTTTACATCAGATTTGGGAATGTGGCTTGGACTGTTCCACTAGCATTCTAGATGCTAGGAGGTCAAAAAGCCACCAAGATTATATGAGCCACATTGGCCTCTGACTTTTTTTTTTTTTTTTTTTTTTTTTTTTTTGCAGTACGTGGGCCTCTCACTGTTGTGGCCTCTCCTGTTGCGGAGCACAGGCTCCGGACGCGCAGCCTCAGCAGCCATGGCTCACGGGCCCAGCCGCTCCGCGGCATGTGGGATCTTCCCGGACTGGGGCACAAACCCGTGTCCCCTGCATCAGCAGGCGGACTCTCAACCACTGCGCCACCAGGGAAGCCCTGGCCTCTGACTTTTGACCGTTACCCTAGGCCCCCAAGAAACCATGACAGGTTCAGAAGGAGGCTTGCAGTTAGTGGGCCTTCTCTGCTCTCCCACAATCAGGCACCAATAAGGTTCACTGTCACTGTGCATTCCTTTGACTCTTCCCACCTGCTTTATCTTCCTGGTAATAGAGACAAGTTTTCTACTTGTGATTTTCTTCATATCTACTGATGCTGGGCAAGTGGAGGACACTAGCACTACCCATGGAGCTGGCCAGGATGTTGAGCACACCAGAGTCCATCTGGGAATATTTCAGTTCTCCTGGTAAATGCGTTACGTCTTAATATGCTAACAGCCCCCTCAAAAAGATAAGATTAACGACTTAGGACTTCCCTGGTGGTGCAATGCTTAAGAATCTGCCTGCCAGTGCAGGGGACACGGGTTTGAGCCCTGGCCCGAGAAGATCCCACATGCAGCGGAGCAACAAAGCCCATGCGCCACAACTACTGAGCCTGCGCTCTAGAGCCTGTGAGCCACAACTACTGAGCCAGCGTGCCACAACTACTGAAGCCCATGTGCCTAGAGCCTGTGCTCCGCAACAAGAGAAGCCACGGCAACGAGAAGCCCACACGCCGCAACGAAAAGTAGGCCCAGCTCGCCGCAACTAGAGAAAGCCCGTGCACAGCAACGAGGACCTAACACAGCCAAAAACAAATTAAATTAAAAGAAAAAAGATTAAAGACTTGGGTTGGGTGAAGGTTGAACGTCACATTGCTTCCTCCTGTCTCTGGCTAATGCCCTTATCTGTCACAGGACATGGGCAATGTTGGTGAATGTACAAGGCTGAAAATGTCGGACAGAGTTGGGTGAGGAGGAGGATTGTAAAATACTTCAGTGGAAGTTTTTCACTATTATTGTTGAGATGTAAGAGGTCAACACAATTCATGACGATTGGGAAGGCCAGCTTGGTTTCTCTTCTCCACGTGATCCCAAGATCCTAAGAGCTTCAGCTCCTAAGAGGTAGAGGCAGCCTGGTAGCACTAACATAACAACCACACGAGGGAAGACGCCTTGCAGAAAGTAACTCTTAGCCACTTAAGCAGGCTTCCTAGGCTGAGGCACTTCCTGCTTCCACCTGTCCTTTACAAGTTAGCCTTCTAAAATCAGAACAAGCTTAAAACATCCAATGGGTCTCCACTGCCTATAAGACAATTCACCAGCTCCTTATTCCAGGACCCAAACCACCAGACAGAACGAGCTCTTCCTGACCTCCCCTCACCCCCCACTATGTCCCCAAAGCACCGCTATGTTTCAAGACAACACCGCCATGTTTTAGCCCAATGATCTGCATTGTGTCTTTCCCCCTCACTGAAGTCTTACTGAAATATGGATTATAAGTGTTCAGAAAAAAGCCCTTTTAGCCCATCACATACCCTCTCTAGGTTCGTATTTTTCACAAATCTTTGCTGAATAACTGTCCATTCATGTTGGTGATATTTACTTATACAGATGCCTTCAGTGTGTAAAAAAAGGGACAAGAATCTAATAAAAAGGTAAATGGAACCCCCCAAATCCTTCAAAAACCAGCAGCATGTATCATTGTTATATCTAGATTTCATCAAACTGGCAGGTTTTCTCCTGGAAGTGGCTAATCTCTGGGGTGGGTGAGGAGTGTCCTCAGGTAGCTTTTTCCCCGACGGGGCACAGGCCATGTAGATGCTCAGTGTTAACCTCCTGCACTAACCTGAAAAAACACTTGCAACCATTCCTCAGGAAACATAGTGTTACATCTTGGAAAAATCTCATTCTGACAAGACACAAGGCACATGGACAGAAGTCACAGAGAAGAGGCCACGTATATGCAAGATAGTCCCTCAGGAGTGTAGAAAACCACACTCACACAAAGGCGCACACACACACACACACACACACACACACACACACATCCACACAGACGTGTACACGCACCACTGCCTCTGATCCTTTATTTCCTGATCAGTGAGGGTAGTTCTTCCTACGGCTTGTTGAAAGTTCAAATAAACAGACTGTAACAACATCCCCAAAATTGGTGCCTGAAGTTCAGCTCATGTATTAACATCCGTAGTCTCTAATTCTATGAAGTCATAGCTATGCTTTCTCCACACTGAGGTCACTGACTTGAATGGTTTGCGTGTTCACACGTACCTGCTGTTTGTTCTCTTTGGAATATGGCAACATGGTGGAAACATGAAACATGATCTCATGCCCTTGGTAGATGGTATAAACAGAATGCATCCCTGTGGTGTCATCTGTAAAATACAATATATATTAGTGAGCACAGAGAATTCTGAGGCCATAAGGAAACAGTCTTTATTTGCAGACTAGAGGAATACAGCACAGTTAGTACATCCCAAAGACCCTATGATTATCCACCTGAGTGGAAGCAACAGTATGGAACCCCCTCCAACTGATGCAAGGCTCCTGCCCACACGGGGGGACCTCTTCACCCCCATCTAAGCTCGCTTGCTGTCTGATTCATGCCTTGCCTTGGAGCAGAGGAGATCATGGGAAGTCTGGGCTCAAAAGGAGAGTATGTTACAATTCCTTGCCTTCTAGTACTGCTGGTGTTCAGGACAAAATGAACACAAGATGACATACACACAGCTATCGTGTCCATAAAACAAAAGGAACTATATCCCTGGCAGCATTGTATAGTGATTCAAAGCATGTGCTTTGGAGTTAGACTTGGGTTCGAGTTCTCATTAGCTATGTTCCTTTTGACACATTACCTTGCCTTCTCTGAGCCTCAGTTTCTTAATTTGAAAATGGGGATGAAAACAGTGTCTAACTGCTAGGGATGTCTATCAGATCACACTGGGAAAGGGCAGTGAGGATGATGGACTTGCAGGGCCTCCAGGAGTCACCACAGGCACACAGAGCTCGTCAGGGGGGCAGGAGCAGGGGGGAGCTGAGGCCTGACAACTGGGACCGAATACTTCATCCCTGCATCTGCCAGTTAAGTTACTCACAGGGCAGCTCTCACAAATCGCCTAACCTTTCTGTTTTCAGAGTCTGTGACACGACTCCAACGTGGGCGAGATGGGGCCCCCAGAGGGTCAGGGTACCTGATTTGAAGCCTATCAAATTTAGGCTAAATGAGCCTCATGTCACCTGCCTGGCTTACATCAAGGACTGGCCGTGAAGAGCAAATAAAATGACAGAAGTAAAAGTACAGGAAAAGAACTAGAAATGCTGTACAGTTATGAGATAGCGTACCCCACCTTGGGTATAAATTCAAATTCAGATGAGGCTGACTAACAAAAGTTATACAAGTCACAGCAGAATGGATCAGGAGGCAACCTTACTTTTGGTGTCCAGACCTCCACGGTAGCCTGTCCAGCCCTTGAGAGTGATTGTGTCACCCAGGAGATTTAAAAATTTTTGAAAAGCGTCACTTCCGATTTCTGTAAGAAGAGGTCAAATGTGAAGAAAGTACAGTGTCCACAAGTCCCCGTTTTCTAACTATGCAGTGAAATCACTTGAAAATTAACTAGGCTCCGCCGACATGTGCAGCAGGCAAACAGAATGAGAAGTCGTGCTTCCCTCTTCTCGGAGACTGTACAGGAGGGTCACAGTTCCCAGAATCCGAGGAAAGGAAAACTACAGAATTAGACTAACCAAGCTGAGCGCTGCCAGACTGGGGTCACAAGCGTCTAGTGTTGCAAAATGAAAACATCATTACTGCTCCCATTGATAAGAAACAGGTCCTTAATATGAAAAGTGTGAAATAACAGGAAACAGGACCATTTTGTAATTCTCTCAAGCATAAAAATCCCAGAGAAAAGTCGCCTCTTTGCTCCTGAGATTATGTAGAATGAAATTCTTCAAATCCCCATGTAATTTTCTAGTTAGACTGTATCCCTGGTGCCAGTAATTCGGTGACCAATAAATATTTGCCAGATGAAGGAAACTGGGCAACTTCTTTCCTATAAAATTTACCCTGAAAATTCACCCTTCAACTTCATAAAACTACTGGCTGTTTCTTTGCATTAAAAACTCCAACGCAACAGGCAACTTCAGCTGGGACCATCTAAATTGCAATGAGGCGGGGCCGGGTGTCAGAAGAAAGGAGACACTCACCATTGCTGAACATGTCATCATCTGTGAGCTGCCCATCTTTGGCAAAAAGAACCCCAAACTTGAAATTCACAGAGCCCTTACAATGAGACAACAAAGGTGCTGAATTTAGTTTTCTCATCAAAGCGTACACAGCTAAGAGACGTGCTAGTCGTTATTCAGGAATACTACAGTGACCTGAATGACTACTTGGTGGATTACTTCCTCCCCTCCACCTCAATTTTGACCAATATTAACAACAATCGTTCCTTGATTTTTATAGCTTACAGAGGAAACTGTGCTTTTCTGTGAGTTCATTTGAAATGTCACTACTAATAGCGTCTGCAGGATGCCAGGTCCATTCTGCAGCAAAACAGTGCTCAAAATAAATAGCCCACAGGAACTCACAGGACTGGCACCATCCTCTGATCAGCCCAGCAGCAGCAGTCTGGAACCTGGAGAGCTCAGTGTAATTCAAAATTTAACACAACAATCTGAGGCTGATATCTCGAGGACTCCTTTAGAAATAGAAATGGAAACTGTAGGCAACGTATTCTAAAAGCTCAGTTGCCCCAATTCCTAAAGCTATTTAATCTCAAGAAGTCATAAAACAGATGTGGGGAGAAAAAGGCAATCAAGAAGTAGTTAGTACAAATGTTCAGTCTACTATCCTCAACTTTAAATGCTGGGTTAAAATCAGACTCTGTGGGAATGATAAATACCAAATGCAAGATAACAGCTTCCACAGGGAAGAGAGAGGAATGGGATCCGGGAGCTCAACTGTATTTTTAATATATATATTTTTTCTTAAATTGGGTAATAGGGTTATAGGTCTTCATTATGTTGTTGTCTATACATTTTTGTGTGCCTGAAGTATTTCATAATTTTAAAAAATCTGAGGTTGGAAAAGAATCAACCCTTGCAAGGCTGTTTGATGGGGGAATTCTCAGGGGTCAGTTAAGGGGCAAAGAACAAAGGTGATTAAAACATTGCCAGTGGGTCAGAGTGGGGAATCAAGGCAGAATGCCTGAATTCAGGACAGCTGGATCTGGGAGAATTAAGACTGAAAATCCAAAGGTCTACGGCTGTACTTCTAAACATTCTTCTGCCCCCGATACACCTGAGGGACAGATGCATACCCATCAGTAGTAGTAATTTTCTATCTGGTGGTTTCCTCTACGGAGTGAGGAAGAGGGAGGCGGCTCCCAGGCTGTTCCCTCCACCCGGGGCTCCTCCACAGCTCCTTCTACAGAAGCTCTTGCCCACCATGCGGGTCTCAACTCAAACGTCAATTTCCAGAGAGGCCTTCCCTGATCTCCCAACACACTCCCGCATTGTTATTCTCCGTCCCGGCAGCTTATTTATTTTCTTAATAGCACTATTCACACTCTGTAATTCTTTTTATTGAGCTTGCATATTTGTCCGTTTCTCCCACTAGAACTTAAGTCCTGTGAAGGAGGGAAGGTACACATCTTATTTTCCGTGGAATCTCCAGGACCCACCACTGTGCTGGGTATATTGGAGAGGGTTAATAAATATTCATGGCATAATTGTATGCGTAATAAATGAGAAAAGAAACACAAGTGGTCAGATACAACTTATTTTTCACAAGCTGCTTCCAAATGATCACCTCTTCATCACAAACACGTTTTTGGTAAATTTCTTGGGATTTTGTCAAGGATTTCTGTCCACTTCAGGGTTCTATGATTTTTGTAGCTCTTCTTTCTCTCCCTTGGGAATGTGACAGCAATCACATGTCTCTGAGACTCTGGCACCGCTTCCACTCTCAGTGGTCCCTTAACAAGCACCTACAGTAGTCTGGGGTCTGACAGATGACCCTCTTAGAATAACAGTGCAGAGACTAAAGCAGTGGTTCTCAAACTTGACCAGGCATCAGTATCACCTGGAAGGCTTGTTAAACTAAAGATTGCTGGCCCCATTCCCAGGGTCTCCAATTCCACAGGTCTGGGGTAGGGTCCAAGAATTTGTATTTCTGATAAGTCCACAGGTGACATTTATGCTGCTGGCCCAGGGGCCCCACTTTGAGAACCACAGGACTAGAGGAACCAGCCAGCAGACGGTCAGGAGGCCCAGGATCAGGTCCAGCTGAGCTGACAGCTAGCAAGCCAAGGGCAGAAAGACTGGGTCAGTGACTGGAGCGATGAGCCATGAGCCATGAACTAACAGCCTGTTCGAACCAGAAGGGACCCTCTGGTCCACTGAATCCATAGCTTTCATTTTACAGAAAGGACAACTGAAGCCCAGGGAAGACGAGACTTGCTCAAGGCTGGTACTAAGTGGATGGCAGGACTGGGGCTGGAAGTCGGGTCTCCTGACTTTCAGTCCAGTGCTCTTTCCAACGCAGTGGCAGAGTCTTCTCAGGATGGTTTTGAGTTGAGTGAAGCTAAGAGTTACAAGCAGAAATGGGACCCTCTGCTGCCTGATCACTGGCTGAAGCTTTAAAAAGCTTTGTTGGGGCAGCTCTGTGACTGGCATCAGTATCCTTGCTGAGGGTACTCACCCACTTCAGGGGGAGGCTCCAGAAAGACTGGTGTGGCAAGGCCTTGATAAGTACTTGAAATTCCTTACGGGGTCTCATTTTGGTAATTTTGTTTCCCGGGCTTCCCAAATGATGTCAATGAATAACAGAGTTTTCTCGTATCTCCAGAAATCAGGGCATCGCTGAACAGATGCATTATAATTTTTGAGGAGATAGTTTTTAGGAGGGGCTATTTGAGGAGGGCATCATTTGATTTGGGGCTACCTGACCACCACGGGTCATATTTTAACGAAGTGTTGAGCCTAACGTCACCAGTGCTTCATGAGGCTGGCTGCCACTTGGGGGATGGGAGGGAGTGCTCAAAGTCCCAAGACCACACCTGGGCCCCTGGAGGGAGGTGACTGGTGGAGGGAATCTGTGGGAACTGGTTTTCTTGGAACTTCAGTCCTGCTCAGACACTCACCATAGAGATGAGGTCATATTTGTAATGCCTACTTGTATGGGACTTAAAATTTTTAAGTTCTAAATTTCCTGAGACAAAACTCAACATGATTATAACCAACGTATAGTCACATTCTTGGGAATTAATAGTATGCGAGGAATTATATTTCTTCTGAAGAAAGTGAAGTATACGGGGGAGACTAACGTCCCATTGATTCCAGAAGACTCTTTTGGAATCAAGAAATGATGTCCTGATTCAAAACTGGACGCCCCCGGTTCCTTGTTACTCTTATTTAGGCAATGTCTCCATATTTCTGTGATTCACATGTTCCTACACATCTGTCACCCTCTCCACGTGTGTTTACTTGGGATGCCATGTTCTCTCCTGGCAGGGGCAGGGGGTGCTCTCTACACAGTGGACAAATAAAACTTGGGTTTCAGGACACCAAACAACACTTTACCAAATAGCTAACCTTTCAGAAACATCACTAGTATTGTTTACTAATTTTTTCCCTGCCCATCTTTGCAGCTGATTATCGCTATAATTGGGTGGAATTGAGATAAAGTCAAGAAGCTGGCAGGATTAGAGAAGAGTGCATTGGCCACACAGCTCTCACAGAAGCTCTGAAGGATGCTGGTCACTGCTCACACCTCTTCAGGTACATTGTCATGAGTGCTCTTGTTGCTTCTAGCAAATATCCCCTTAGTAAGGAAATAAAATTGAGAAATAAAGAGATCAGCTACTCCTTTTTCAAAATTTGGGAGATCCAAAGAAAAGTGTGAGAGGATATACACCAAACAGCAGACAGTGGTTCTTCAAGGGAGGGTGGAAGTGGCGAAGTGGGGGAGCTTTCATGTTTTCCATTGATAAATTTCTGTACTGTTTGTCACAACGGGCAGGTGCATGCACTCTTGGGCGCTCAATAAATATTTGTGAATTAGCGAGTACAGTCATTTTGAGACATAAAAACTATATATAGTATAATCCTAATTTTATATAAAATATAACAAACATATATCAAAATGTGATACTATACGAATACTAGTTTCCTCTGTGATTGTAGGTGATATTTTCTTTATGCCTTTCGTGCATTTCTGTATTCTTCGAATGTTTGCCAGAAATGTGTATGACTTTTATTTTTTGCCTTTTACAAACTACACGTGGAGTTCATGGATTCTTTAGCAAAAAGCATGATTCATACATGGTGAATATGTAGATTAAAATGTAGATGTCTCCTTCTGCCCGCTCTCTGCCTCATCCCACCTTACACTTCCACGAACCTGCCCAAAGCAACTCCTGCCAACAGTCGGCAGTGAAACCTCTCAGCCTGCTTCCTTGCATTTACATCACCATGTTCAGGAATCAGCTGAGATGCCGTTACCTCAGAGAAACCCTCCCTGTTTGGTTAATGTATAAAACCTACCCCTGACCCCACATCACCTACCTTGTTTACTTTCCCCACAGCTATTGGGGCTGTCAACAGTACCGTGTTTATGTTTGCTTATTTACTTCCTTAGTTGGTCTTAGCCCACCAGATTGTAAACTCCATGAAGAAGGGACCTTGTCTTGTTCAGCAATCCCCAATGCCTCAAGTAGTACACGGTTCACCCACAGTCAGAGTTCAGTAAACATTTGTTGAATCAATGAATGAAGGAGAGGAATGAATGAATGAATACACATAGAAATCTGTGTTTATAAAAACAACTGGGATTATACTGTAAGTATTGCCCTGTGAATTACTTTTTTCTCAGTAAATACTATGTCGTGGAAATGTTTCCATGCCAGTAATGAGGTCTACCTCATTCTTTTTAATGGCATCATAGTATTTCACAGTTCATTCAATCAATACATAATTCACTTATTCAACCAACAAATATTTACTTTGTGTCCTCTATCTGCACAGTTCTAGGCTCTGAAGATACAGCAGTGAACAAAATTGAATAAGTCCCTGCTCTCATGGTGCTTACATTCTAATGGGGGCAATAGATAAAAACTGAATAAATGAAATCCATGTGTTAAGAAGATAAGCAAAGCAGTAAGAAGGGCAGTGGGTGAGAGGCAGGGTGTGCTATCTTAAACAGGTGACCAGGGAAGGCCTTGCTGAGCAGAGATACTAATCAAGTGAGGGTGTGACCCATGAGACACCTGGGAGGAGCATCCCTGCGGTGGGAAGAGCAGACTTCCTGAGGAGGTGGAAGAAGAAGGAAGTCAGTGTGGTTAGTGCAGAGCAGAGGATGGAGAGGTGGCACCAGCCATACCACGCAGGCCCTCGTAGGGAGGACCTGGCCTGGCATGTTTGGATACTCTGTGAAAACTAGAAGAGAGGGCAAGAGAGGAAGCAGGGAAAAGAGCTGGAGAGCTGCAGAGTCCAGGCAGGAGACGGTGGGGCTGGTGTCGAGGGGTTCGAGCGGTGGTGGTGGAGGCATTGAGACGTGTCCATGGAATGTGCTGATGGATTAGATGGGGGGTGTGACAGAAGGAGAGGTGTCAAGGATGTTCCCAAGTTTGGCCTGAGCAACTGGACAAATGATACTGCCATTTACCGAGAGGCACAGTGTACACACACTCCACTGATTTACTCAACTGTCTATAGATAATATTTCGGATATTTCTCTATGTTAGTTATGGACTTGGAAAACCCAACATATTTTTTTTTAAAGTGGGACAACAGGAAATGGAAACATGCAAATAATATGGCATTCTGTAAGTCGAGTGTGCTAATAAAGTACACTAGCTTTAACTGAATGAAAACAAAACCCTAATTCCTTTCCCTGATCATGAGGTTAACATTCGAATATTTCCAAGCAGATTTAAGCAACTTGATTGTTTTTCTATCTTTATGGCTAGCTGCATAGAAAATTCTGAAATACACCCGAGAAAACATGTCAGTGGAGTCTTTCAGTGATAAGAGATTCTCGCTGTGCAAATCCACAGAGAGGTGTGCCTGGGATAAAGGGCTGTGTTCCTGGTGAAGGGGAAGCTCATTTACAAATACGGAGGCGGAGCAGCACAACCAGGCATCACGCGAGACTACTTACCTCTTGTTCTTCAAGAACCAGCAAGTCCTGCCAAATGAAGTTCGAAAAGTTATGTCCATGCTGAATGGTGGTCATTTTATGTTGACTTTCTGTGAAAGCCAAGCTTCAGTCTACTGACATTGACACCACTTTTCTCCCCTTCGAAGTGCTTAAAATATTCAAATTTAGCTCTACAGATTTTTATACAATACCTGGTCATTTAGGAAAGGCATCTTATACCACAACTATCGGGAAACAAAGATGATGCACAGCAGTGGGAAGAAACACACAGATACCTAGGTTTCTCTAACCACTTAAAGCTAGCTTATCATATGCCGCTTCTGGGAAGATTTCGCCCGAGAAAAATGTTACACAGAAGGGCAGCAGAAACAGACAAATAATATTTTAAAACAGCATCAGCCACCTTCCCACTTGTGGTGGAAAGATGCCTTCTTTAGAGTGCAGGTGGTTTATTTTCTGTTTACCTTTTGGATCCAGTGTTTTGTAAGAACTCTTTTCCCTACACTGGAAGCCTGTTGCTCAAGCCTTCCTAAGGGAAATCTACAGACACCTGATGACAGCAGGGGAACTCCTGCTGGTAAGTTGCACACACACACACACACACACACACGGATGCTCACACCCACAGAGGATGGAGGGAAAGCTCATGAATGGAAGGGAGAGTGTGAAAGTGTCTTTTGTTTGGTGAAAAACAGTGCACAGAGTTATGATATAAATAGGCAGAAGGTTGCTGTATCTCGTTTTCTTGTCCTGTCTCATTTTGTGGGAGAGAGAAAGCAGATAAGGATGGCCAGGCAGGGGTGACCTCTCTGGGCAGAGGGATCTGCTCAGCAGCAAGACGCAGAAGGAAGCATCCAAAAGCCTCGTGGGTTTTGGCGCCAGTGTCTGGGGGTCCAGGCTCCAAGGAGGAAGGGATTGAGTATGATAACTGGTACAAATTAAGTAATAAGGGCACACTGGTACTGAATTTATAATTCTAATTTGTTTTTAAGGTGGCTATAAGGAACTACTATTAAGCACATTATGGCTTAAAGTTGCTTAAAGTTTAACCTAACACATCCATTTTTGCCTCAGTTCCTTCTGGGGTTGAGTCAGGGTACAAATACTATTTTAAAAATTAAATTAGAACAAAAGACATGGGAATTCACAATTCTATACATTTCTGGTAAGCTAAGTTGAGAGCCAGGAACTTATCATAAAAGCTAACTGTATCGTGAAGGTATATACACAAAGATCGCTCACGCTTCCATCCATCCTTCTCATACTGCCTGAATTATTTCCCTGAAAAGCAGATTTAAGCATGATGCTCCTTTGCTTAAAGATTCTACTGGCTCCCCGCTGTCTCCTGGATAGAGTCCAGCCTGCCTCTCCAGCCTCTTCCTGTGTCACCCCACCTGGCATGCCAACTCCTCGAAGCTCAGCTCTAACACACAACTGTCACACCATTAGTGATGGCTGTGTTTATACGTTTCAAGGGGATGATTTCAAAGCGAAATTGATTGCAACTGCAAGACAAAAGTTTGGCTGACATTTTTCGGATGGACTGTTACCTAGTTTATGACTCTAAATTTTTTTTCTCCCAAGGCAGACTGCTTTCCCTTAACAGTAAGTCCTAGGACAGCTTTCGGGACATCTTCTATCCTCTGAATTTCTGAAAATGACAGACTCCCAGCCTCTATCTTTGACTGCATCAGAATGTCGGGTGGGAGGTTCTCCATGATAAGAACCGCTGGTGATTCTGGTTGGGATCCTAGGCTAAGAATCACTGATGATTTGTCAGTTCTAACACTGTGATCAAATTTATACAATTATGAAGCACAAAATTCTCTGTTACCTTTTGTATCTCAGGATGAAAAATTTCCCTGGGGCCTTTCTCGAATTTGTCCAGATTCATGGCACTGAAATAGAATGGACAGAGTGAGCCGCAGTGTGGTGGAGACTTAAATAATGTGGAGCCAGTCTCAGGTCTTCAGGAAAGCTAAGTATCATCTCCTAGAAAATCACAGCTGGATTCCCTGAAGGGCCACAGGAGGTGCAAACCAACAAGGAGTGATCAATGAAGGGACACATGCGAGTAGCCAAGCGCAGTGACTGCACCCTGAGCACGCTCACCCAGTAAGAGAGGGAGGGGGGATTGAGAGCATCTGTTTCAGGCAACCTTGACTAATCTCCATGATGCTTACTTTTATTTACTAAAAAAGTGATTCACTGACATTTACATAGCAATTAATGATGAAATGTAACTAAGATGACCTGACGTGTCTTTCTTCCTTTGGCAATTCCTCTCCCATTTAGGGCAAAAGGCTGTCCTTAGCAGGATTGTTCTTTTATGTTTTGCTTTGGACAAGCAACGTGAATTTCCTTGAGCTAAGTTCCCCTAGAGGTAAAACAAATTGGACTAGACGTTGTCTAAGGCCTCTTTCAGCAAGAATCCTCATATTTGTAAATGAAAGGTAAAGATAATAGCTAATATTTACAGCGTATTCACTATACGCCAGGCACCCTGCTAAATGCTTTACATGGATTTACATGGCTTTACATGGATTATCTCATTTAATCTCTATGAGGCAAGTACTATTTTATCCCCATTTTAAGGATGAGTAAATTGAGGCTCAGAAGTTAAAGAAATAGTCCAGGATAACAACGCTGTGAAGTAGTGGAGCCATGATGTGAACTCAGGCTTATCTGACTCCATAGTATTTATATTTTAATTTCCTTTTCAGTTTCCAAGTTCATGATTGTAACAAACAGAGATAAAATATTTTCTTCTGGGCTTCCCTGGTGGCGCAGTGGTTGAGAATCCACCTGCCGATGCAGGGGACACGGGTTCGTGCCCCAGTCCGGGAAGATCCCACATGCCGCGGAGCAGCTGGGCCTGTGAGCCATGGCCGCTGAGCCTACGCGTCCAGAGCCTGTGCTCCGCAACAGGAGAGGCCACAACAGTGAAAGGCCCGCATACCGCCAAAAAAAAAAAAAAAAAAATATATATATATATATATATATATATATGTTTTTTTTTTCTTCTATTGGCAGCAACTGTAGACGTTTTATTCTTCGCATCTTTAAAAATACTCTCTTGCTGCAGCTTCCTCTGGCTATAAGTGGAGGACTGAAAAGTGAAGGCCTACTCAGACAATTAAATGAAATTACAACTCAGTGAAATCCCTGGTCTTTAAATATACAGAAGAAAGGAGCTGGAGAAACTTCATTTTAGAAGAAGAAGAAGAAAAAAGGATTCACAGAAATTTAAGCCCATATAATTCAAACTATTGCTCTCAAAGCAAGTTAAGATTTAGAAGCAGCAAGATACTTCTGTGCTCAAGAAAAAGGTTAACCTCTGCACTGATGCCCTCTTAGCTCGGGCTTCAGACTGGCCAGGAGAAAGATCATGGGGCCTGGGGAGAAGGTCTGCAATCTGAAGACGAAGTCAAGCTTGAACGTGAGATATGAAATGTTTTACTTCTTAATCCTTGGACCCTTTCATCAGCCAATTGCAATCCCTAACTGACAGTCAAGTTTGTCACTCTAACAGACATTCTGGCAAGTACGAGTCGTGGGTGGGAACATCAAAAACACCACCTCCTGCCACC
This sequence comes from Grampus griseus, assembly GCF_964374135.1. Lineage (NCBI taxonomy): Eukaryota > Metazoa > Chordata > Mammalia > Artiodactyla > Delphinidae > Grampus > Grampus griseus. Next base: position 8,263,026 of record NC_139000.1, read on the forward strand.
ACCTAGTTGCAGATAAATAAAGACTAAATCACCAGGCCACTAGGATAAGGTCTCAGACTCACACAGGATGGCATTAGTGATTGACAGCCCAAGCCCTGGCATCACACGAACCCAGGTTTAATTCCCAGCTCTGTGGTTTACCAGCTGTGAGATCTTTGTCAAATCTCTTCAACTCTCTGAGGCTCCGACTCCTCCTATGCGGAGTGGTGGTAGTAATAGATCTACTTTATGGAGCTGATTTAAAGATTCCCCAAGAGAATGCTTGTCAAGCGTTTAGCACAGCACCTAACAAACAGAAGCTACTGTTACTATGATGTAACATCTTAGCTGGTGACAGAGCAACAGGCCGACCGACCTGCGTGGTGGCATTCCCGAGGGGAGGCTGCCACCCGACATGGGGGAGAGATGAGAGGGAGGTGGAAAGATGGGAGCACGAGAGGCAGCTGAGCACCGAGCAGCGAGCGGTTCCTTCCATTCACTTAACTTTCTGTTGGTTAAGAATAAGCACGTTCTTCTCAGAGAAGCATTTGCTGACATCTGAGTTCTATTTCAAACCAGAAAAATGAAAGGAAAAAAATTTCTTGATTTTCTTTACGAAACCAAAATATTTGCCTGCGTGCCGGAAAAAAGAAGCAGGTGACGCATGCAGAACACAAATGCTTGAGAGCAAAGCTCGGAACCAGCCGGACCTGGACTTGCGCCTCAGTCCTACTATACACAAGCAGTGTGATCTTGGCTTTGTCCTTCTGGGCCTCTATTTCCTCATCCATAAAATGGGGACAATAACACTATCTGTCCTATAGGGCTGCTGTGACGATTCAGTGAGGTAATGCATGTCGAGAGCTTAGCAAAATGTTGAGTATAACGCCAAGGTCCAAGGAAATAGCAAGCTGACATCAGAATGATCACAGGAAAAACCCATTTATGGGTGCCAGGTGGGTTATGGGTTTCTGCTCATTCGTACTCACCTTAAGATGGACTTCACAGAGAGCGTTTTTGTGGGGCTGTAGGGAAGGCATATTTTCTGGGTACCCTGGAAAGTCAAAACAGCAAACCAGTGAGAAGTCTGGCAATTTCCATCTCTGAGAGAGTCTTACCTGGTCATTTAAAAGAAACCCATACCCAGTCTTTCTCATTTTTCTTCATATATATAAATACATTTTATGTTAGAAAAACTCTTACTGAGGTTCGACAGCATCTTCCACCATTCCCCCCTACCTGGCATTTACGCTTTTCTTTTCTTTTTTTTTTTTTTTGCATTGGGTCTTCGTTGCTGTGCATGGGATTTTCTCTAGTTGCGGTGAGCGGGGGCTACTCTTCGTTGCTGTGTGCAGACTTCTCATTGTGGTGGCTTCTCTTGTTATGGAGCACAGGTTCTAGGTGCGCGGGCTTCAGTAGTTGTGGCATGCAGGCTCAGTAGTTGTGGCACACGGGCTTAGTTACTCCTTGGCATGTGGGATCTTCCCGGACCAGGGATCGAACCCTTGTCCCCTGCATTGGCAGCCGGACTCTTAACCACTGTGCCACCAGGGAAGTCCCGGCATTTATGCTTTAAGCATTATTTTTCAGCTTCTGGACTGCTGGGTCCGCACTGTCTCAGATGCTGTGATGAGCAGATGAGCCGTCTGAACCAGACGAGAAGGGGGTTTGGTCTCTGAGCCAAGAATTGGATCAGCCTCAAAGATCAGAAGAAGAAAACTGTCTCCACACATTCAACAGGACCCAAATGTGATTCCTCCAGGTCAAAGAGTTTTTAAACTAGAAGTCACCCGATTCTTTCAGAGAAGTTTTCATAATGTGTACTTTTATATTTGTCTGTGTTTACTTATTTAAAGTCTGTTTCTTCCTCTCTGCATGAGTACCCATTGTGACCAACTCATAGGAAGTACTCAATCAATACTGGCTGAACGAAAGGGAATGAAGGAAGGATTGCCTGATGGCTCAGTCCCACGTCTGAGCACCCAGGAGAGATGAGGGCTAGTCTCTTTTACAATCTCCAAGAAAGAGACAATACAGATTTATAATTCACAAAGGATTTATACTACATACTTATTTAGCAAAAGAGATTATGATGCAGTCCACGTATAAAATTCCCTTTCTAACTATGACTAATAATAACATCGGCAGCACAAACAGCTAGAAAAGGGAAAGGACATTCCTTGTAGGAATCAGGCAAGTTTGTTCGTGTTTTCGGGACACATCTGCAAACTCATGTGTCTGAGCCCTGACCAATGGCACGGAGTGGAGTTCCCCAAACTTTTCAAGCCCATGATCTCTTTTGGCAAACTAAACTTTCACACCCAGGGCCCTGGAGAACTGGGTATTCTCACCCCTGCTCCAGGCTGGGGATGAGTATGTCTTCCCAGTTATGTGTCAGAAGTTGCACTAGGTAGAGCCCTTCTTTTGGATTTTCTACTAGCCAAGGAAATTAGGTTGAGCTTTTTCTTTTTCTTTTTTTTTGTAGTTTGCAGTAGATTTAAAAAAATTTCTACATATAAATATTATGATAGGAATATGCATTTTCAAATTCCACATGACCCACCCACTGAAACCTGAGTTAGTCCTGTGGCCTTGCTTTTTCACCAGCCCCAGCTTACCTCATACTGTGGTCACCTGTGTGGGATGCCAACCCATCTAGAACAGGGTCTTGAATCTGACCTTCTTGCTTGTCTACCTTTTCTTCTCACCAAACACACCAAAGGCAGCTTTTAAGAGAAGACCGGGGCAGCTTTGGGGGGAATGTATGGAGTGGGTGAGGGAGGATCAGCCCTGCCTGGGTGCTGGTATCATCGTCACAAGCTGCTGAAATGGATGTGAAACCCAGGGCTCTTGGGATTGTGGATCTGTATTTTTCTTCACTATAAAGGGGTAAAGCTCTTGCTCCCCATCATTTTTTTTTGTGGCTTTCCAGGGTTGCTGTTCTAGAAAAAACACCTTCCAGTTCTCTGTTTTCAGTGGAACCAAAAAATGCACAGGGAGAGTCAAGTACACGTGCATATCAGGCAACACTAGGTGTGCAGAGCAGGACACAGAAGTGCACGTCCACATTACCCCATTTAGCGCGCGCGCGCGCGTGCGTGTGTGTGTGTGTGTGTGTGTGTGTTTACGGACAGATGTCGAGAAGGACACTGCAGTGATTATCACTGGGTAGTTGGATTTTTTTTTTTTTGATCCTCTTCTTTTTCACCTGCTGTATTGTCTGGATGGAATTTTTACAAGTGTGAGTCATTTTTTCTCTTTGGGTTTAGAAGGAACACAGCCAGAGATGTGCAAGACAGTTTCTAGCAGGGTTTATAGTTTAGCTGTGTTTCTGTTTAATGAGAGAATGTGAGCTCACGGGGGGAGGGAGGGAGCGCTGAGTCACCTGCATTGTTGGATTCCCCACAGCCTCCAGCGCTGGCTTTGGGCCAACAGGGGCTCAATAACTGGCCCTGACGCTGATGTTCTGCTTTGATGTGTTCATCTCCTCACTGCCCTTCAGTGGGCAGCAAACACCTACCCAGTCCTGCACATAATTTAGGGCCAAGAGAAGAGGCTCTGGATTTGGGCATTGGCACTTCTCAGAAGAAGGGGATTAATGCTCCTTCTGCCCACCTCATGCTGCCTCCACGGTGGTCCTGGGTCTCAATCCCACCTCCCTGACTTCTCTCACCATCCAATAGTCATCCCCAGAAGGCTCCTGTTTCTCTTGTATTTCCTGTTCCTTCTGTCTGGAACGTCCCCCCACCCCTCCCCCTACTCTCTATGTGGCTGGTTCCCTTTCATCCTGTGGGTCTCTTTCAATGTCACCTCCTCAGGAAGCGTTCCCTGGACGATCTCACTTTGGCAGGCCTCCGTATCGTTCGTTCTCTGTCTTCGTTTCCTTCAGAGTGCTCATCACAATTTATAACGTAATACAGACAATATCTTTGGAAATTAAAATAAGTAAAACTTCCCCTTGCCTTTGCCTCACTCTTCCTGCCCCAGTACCTGGCAACTGTCCCAGGTGAGGAGGTGAAGTGACTGTTTTCTGAAGGAAGAAGATAGGACTGAGAAAATCTCTTCCGGAAGGAGGTAGCAGAAGTGCGACACGGACCCTTGCCTCGGTGGAAGGAAGGAAGAGGAAGACAGGGAAGCTGAGGGGTTAGGTGCTGGGGCCCTTGACGCCTCCGTTCCAAGGGCAGGCCTTGATAGGGGTAGGGGTGGGGAAGCACATCAAGGTAAGACCTGGAGGCACCTGGACTAGAGGCTCACTTCCCAGGCATGGCCTTCCAGAGGAGTCCTGAAGTCCAGGTAGAGCCTGTCTGAACACAGTGAGGGGCAGTAACTCGGTAGCTTCCAGCAAGGATGGCCAGCAAGATTAGAGACCCGAGCCTAAGGCGACGCTCCCGCCTCCTCCCGTCTGACCCAGGGCTGAGAGAGTGCAGTGCTTCCGAGAGGCTCGGCAACCGGCAGAGACCTGGGATCAGGTGAGAGCGTTCACATGTGCAGTGACTTCACTACACGGAGCAAACGGCTGGGACACGGACTTCAGGGACAGGTGCTCTTCAGTGACCCCCCCAAAAGCCGGAGGAGACCAGTTACACCTCAGTGGTTGCTTCTCCACAGCAGAAACCAGAAAGAACCCAGAGGGCCCCGTGTGGATCCCAGGTCCTCCTCTCCCACCACCATGAGGCCTCAGAGACCCTCTCTTCACATACCCAAACATTTACTTCAGGAGAAACAGGGCTAGGGAACTGAAATCGGAAAGGCTGATTATTTGTCCAAAAGAGACAGAGTCATCCGAAGACAATATTTAAGCCAGAAGAGACTGGAATACTGTAATAGGCAAACATAAGAAAAATAAGTAAAAAAAAAATGGAGGGGTCCAGAAAACAGCCTTCCTGGTGCAGAAGGTAAGAGGCTTTGGACGAAGGCACCAGCCCTTCTCAGTAGGTGACTAAGGAGAAGAGATGATCATGCACTTGGGGAAAACTGGCACCTGTTCTCCAGCGTTATCTTCTAAAACTGACGCTTAAACTTTCTTCAAGGATAACCATGCTGATGGCAAGACTGACCCCAACTGCAGTGGCATGGGGAGAGGGGTAAGGCCAAAACTTGTCTGCAGGAAATAATTCACGAGTAAGACCTAACTATTTTAGATCAGATTTTTACCTTAAACCTGCTTAAAGAAAGAAAAATTTCTGAAACATAACACAGAAGTTTATATAAATAGAGGTAGCAGAGCACACTGGTTAAGTTGGACTTCAATTCATTAATTATTAATCATTTCATGAATTCATTCAACAGATATTTATCAAGCTCCTTCTATGTCCCAGGCACTGGGCTTGCTGGTGGGAATACTGAGGACAAAGCAGTTATGTCCCCTCCTTTCATGGAGCTCACAGGAAAGGGAGAGTGAAAGCATGAGTCAAAGAATTACATACAGAATTAGTTATGTACAGTGGTGACAGCTCAGCATGCAGTCCTGGGTTCTGCCTGGTCTGCCACCTCCCTCAGTCATGTCATTTAAGTTCCCTAAACTATAATAACACCTATGCATTTGGAGGACTTACCTGGCATACACTAAGTGCTCAATAAATGTTAGATTTTATTGTTATTACTAGTACTAGTTTTAATCATCACAAAAAGTTCCTAGCCACAGTTTATTCTGTAGTGGTTCCTGGAAATTCTTTCTGGGCTTTTTGAAGTTGCTACTTTATTGCTATATAGGTATGCATGCATGCAAATGTGTGTGTATGTATGTGTGTATAAAAAATTACTGTTCCTTATGGGGATATATGTATATGTATAGCTGATTCACTTTGTTATAAAGCAGAAACTAACATACCATTATAAAGTAATTATACTCCAATAAAGATGTTTAAAATTTAAAAAATTAAAAAAATTTTTTTTTCATTATTGTTCTTTTAAGTTTCTGCTAATTTCTTTTCCAAAAAGAGCTACATAGCAATTTTTTTTTTTTTTTTAACTGTACGCAAGCCTCTCACTGCTGTGGCCTCTCCCCTTGCGGAGCACAGGCTCCGGACGCGCAGGCTCAGCAGTCACGGCCCACGGGCCCGGCCGCTCCACGGCACGTGGGATCTTCCCGGACCGGGGCACGAACCTGCGTCCCCTGCATCGGCAGGCGGACTCTCAACCACTGCGCTACCAGGGAAGCCCTACATAGCAGTTTTGATACACTATGTAGCTGAGATAAAAATCAGCATGCAGGGCTTCCCTGGTGGCGCAGTGGTTGACAGTCCGCCTGCCGATGCAGGGGACATGGGTTCATGTCCCGGTCCGGGAAGATCCCACATGCTGCGGAGCGGCAGGGCCCGTGGGCCATGGCCGCTAAGCCTGCGCATCCGGAGCCTGTGCTCCACAACAGGAGAGGCCACAGCAGCGAGAGGCCCACGTGCCGCAAAAAAAAAAACCAGCATGCAGAGAGGGCAGAGAGCAGAAGCAAGAAGAACTACAATCCTGCAGGCTGTGGAACAAAAACCACATTCACAGAAAGATAGACAAGATGAAACGGCAGAGGGCTATGTACCAGATGAAGGAACAAGATAAAACCCCAGAAAAACAACTAAATGAAGTGGAGATAGGCAACCTTCCAGAAAAAGAATTCAGAATAATGATAGTGAAGATGATCCAGGACCTTGGAAAAAGAATGGAGGCAAAGGTCGAGAAGATGCAAGAAATGTTTAACAAAGACCTAGCAGAAGTAAAGAACAAACAAACAGAGATGAACAATACAATAACTGAAATGAAAACTACACTAGAAGGAATCAGTAGCAGAATAACTGAGGCAGAAGAACGCATAAGTGACCTGGAAGACAGAATGGTGGAATTCACTGCTGCAGAACAGAATAAAGAAAAAGGAATGAAAAGAAACGAATACAGCCTAAGAGACCTCTGGGACAACATTAAACGGAACAACATTCACATTATAGGGGTCCCAGAAGGAGAAGAGAGAGAGAAAGGACCTGAGAGAATATTTGAAGAGATTATAGTCAAAAACTTCCCTAACATGGGAAAGGAAATAGCCACCCAAGTCCAGGAAGCGCAGCAAATCCCATACAGGATAAACCCAAGGAGAAACATGCCAAGACACAAAGTAATCAAACTGACAAAAATTAAAGACAAAGAAAAATTATTGAAAGCAGCAAGGGAAAAACGACAAATAACATACAAGGGAACTCCCATAAGGTTAACAGCTGATTTCTCATCAGAAACTATACAAGCCAGAAGGGAGTGGCACGATATACTTAAAGTGATGAAAGGGAAGAACCTACAACCAAGATTACTCTACCCAACAAGGATCTCATTCAGATTCGATGGAGAAATCAAAAGCTTTACAGACAAGCAAAAGCTAAGAGAATTCAGCACCGCAAAACCAGCTTTACAACAAATGCTAAAGGAACTTCTCTAAGTGGGAAACACAAGAGAAGAAAAGAACCTACAAAAAGAAACCCAAAATAATTAAGAAAATGGTCACAGGAACATACATATCAATAACTACCTTAAACGTGAATGGATTAAATGCTCCAACCAAAAGACACAGGCTTGCTGAATGGATACAAAAGCAAGACCCATATATATGCTGTCTACAAGAGGCCCACTTCAGACCTAGGGACATGTATGTAACTGAAAGGACTGAAAGTGAGGGGATGGAAAAAGATATCCCATGCAAATGGAAATCAAAAGAAAGCTGGAGTAGCCATACTCATATCAGATAAAATAGACTTTAAAATAAAGAATGTTACAAGAGACAAGGAAAGACACTACATAATGATCAAGGGATCAATCCAAGAAGAAGATATAACAATTATAAATATATATGCACCCAACATAGGAGCACCTCAATACATAAGGCAACTGCTAACAGCTATAAAAGAGGAAATCGACAGTAACACAATAATAGTGGGGGACTTTAACACCTCACTTACACCAATGGACAGATCATCCAAAATGGAAATAAATGAGGAAACAGAAGCTATAAATGACACAATAGACCAGGTAGATTTAATTGATATTTATAGGACATTCCATCCAAAAACAGCAGATTACACTTTCTTCTCAAGTGCGCATGGAACATTCTCCAGGATAGATCACATCTTGGGTCACAAATCAAGCCTCAGTAAATTTAAGAAAATTGAAATTATATCAAGCATCTTTTCTGACCACAACGCTATAAGATTAGAAATGAATTACAGGGAAAAAAACCGTAAAAAACACAAACACATGGAGGCTAAACAATACGTTACTAAGTAACCAAGAGATCACTGAAGAAATCAAAGAGAAAATCAAAAAATACCTAGAGACAGATGACAATGAAAACATGATGATCCAAAACCTACGGGATGTAGCAAAAGCAGTTCTAAGAGGGAAGTTTATAGCTATACAAGCCTACCTCAAGAAACAAGAAAAATCTCAAATAAACAATCTAACCTTACACCTAAAGGAATTAGAGAAAGAAGAACAAACAAAACCCAAAGTTAGCAGAAGGGAAGGAATCAAAGAAACAGAGCAGAAATAAATGAAATAGAAACAAAGAAAACAAAGCAAAGATCAATAAAATTAAAAGCTGGTTCTTTGAGAAGATAAACAAAACTGATAAACCATTAGCCAGACTCATCAAGAAAAAGAGGGAGAGGACTCACTCAGATCAATAAAATTAGAAATGAAAAAGGGGAAGTTACAACAGATATTGCAGAAATACAAAGCATCCTAAGAGACTACTACAAGCAACTCTATGCCAATAAAATGGACAACCTGGAAGAAATGGACAAATTCTTAGAAAGGTATAACCTTCCAAGACTGAACCAGGAAGAAAAAGAAAATATGAACAGACCAATCACAAGTAATGAAATTGAAACTGTGATTAAAAATCTTCCATCAAACAAAAGTCCAGGACCAGGTGGCTTCACAGGTGAATTCTATCAAACATTTAGAGAAGAGCTAACACCCATCCTTCTCAAACTCTTCCAAAAAATTGTGGAGGAAAGAACACTACCAAACTCATTCTATGAGGCCACCATCACCCTGATACCAAAACCAGACAAAGATACTACAAAAAAACAAAATTACAGACCAATATTACTGACGAATATAGATGCAAAAATCCTCAACAAAATACTAGCAAACAGAATCCAACAACACATTAAAAGGATCATACACCATGATCAAGTGGTATTTATCCCAGGGATGCAAGGATTCTTCAATATACGCAAATCAATCAATGTGATGCACCATATTAACAAATTGAAGAATAAAAACCATATGATCAGCTAAATAGATGCAGAAAGAGCTTTTGACAAAATTCAATACCAATTTATGATAAAAACTCTCCAGAAAGTGGGCACAGAGGGAACCTACGTCAACATAATAAAGGCCATATACAACAAACCCACAGCAAACATCATTCTCAATGGTGAAAAACTGAAAGCATTTCCTCTAAGATCAGGAACAAGACAAAGGTGTCCACTCTCACCACTATTATTCAACATAGTTTTGGAAGTCCTAGCCACAGCAATCAGAGAAGAAAAAGAAATAAAAGCAATACAAATTGAAATAGAAGAAGTAAAACTCACTGTTTGGAGATGACATGATTCTATACATAGAGAATACTAAAGATGCCACCAGAAAACTACTAGAGCTAATCAATGAATTTGGTAAAGTTGCAGGATACAGAATTAATGCACAGAAATCTCTTGCATTCCTATACACTAATGATGAAAAATCTGAAAGAGAAATTAAGGAAACACTCCCAGTTACCATTGCAATGAAAAGAATAAAATATCTAGGAATAAACCTACCTAGGGAGACAAAAGATCTGTATGCAGAAAACTATAAGACACGGGTGAAAGAAATTAAAGATTGTACCAACAGATGGAGAGATATACCATGTTCTTGGATTGGAAGAATCAATATTGTGAAAATGACTATACTACCCAAAGCAATCTACAGATTCAGTGCAATCCCTATCAAATTACCAATGGCATTTTTTATGGAACTAGAACAGAAAATTTTAAAATTTGTATGGAGAAACAAAAGACCCCGAATAGCCAAAGCAGTCTTGAGGGAAAAAAATGGAGCTGGAGGAATCAGACTCCCTGACTTCAGATTATATTACAAAGCTACAGTAATCAAGACAATATGGTACTGGCACAAAAAGAGAAACATAGATCAGTGGAACAAGATAGAAAGCCCAGAGATAAACTCACGCATCTATGGTCAACTAATCTACGACAAAGGAGGCAAGGATATACCATGGAGAAAAGACAGTCTCTTCAATAAGTGGTGCTGGGAAAACTGGACAGCTACATGTAAAAGAATGAAATTAGAACACTCCCTAACACCATACACAAAAATAAACTCAAAATGGATTAGAGACCTAAATGTAAGACTGGACACTATAAAACTCTTAGAGGAAAACATAGGAAGAACACTCTTTGACATAAATCACAGCAAGATCTTTTTTGATCCACCTCCTAGAGTAATGGAAATAAAAACAAAAATAATGAAATGAAAATGAAAAATGGGACCTAATGAAACTTCAAAGCTTTTGCACAGCAAAGAAAACCATAAACAAGACGTAAAGACAACCCTCAGAATTGGAGAAAATATTTGCAAAGGAATCAACGGACAAAGGATTAATCTCTAAAATATATAAACAGCTCATGCAGCTCAATATTAAAAAAATAAACAACCCAATCCAAAAATGGGCAGAAGACCTAAACAGACATTTCTCCAAAGAAGACATACAGATGGCCAAGAAGCACATGAAAAGCTGCTGAACATCACTAATTATTAGAGAAATGCAAATCAAAACTACAATGAGGTATCACCTCGCACCAGTTAGAATGGGCATCATCAGAAAATCTACAAACAACAAATGCTGGAGAGGGTGTGGAGAAAAGAGAACCCTCTTGCATTGTTGGTGGGAATGTAAATTGATACAGCCACTATGGAGAACAGTATGGAGGTTCCTTAAAAAACTAGAAATAGAATTACCATACGATCCAGCAATCTCACTACTGGGCATATACCCTGAGAAAACCATAATTCAAAAAGAGTCATGTACCACAATGTTCATTGCAGCACTGTTTACAGTAGCCAGGTCACGGAAGCAACCTAAATGCCCATCGACAGATGAATGGATAAAGAAGATGTGGCACATATATACAATGGAATATTACTCAGCCATAAAAAGGAACGAAATTGGGTCATTTATTTAGACGTGGATGGATCTAGAGACTGTCATACAGAGTGAAGTAAGTCAGAAAGAGAACAACAATTATCGTATATTAACGCATATAGGTGGAATCTAGAAAAATGGTACAGATGAACCTGTTTGCAGGGCAGAAATTGAGACACAGATGTAGAGAACAAATGTATGGACACCAAGTGGGGAAAGTGGCGGGGGTGGTGGTGGTGGTGGTGGTGTGATGAATTGGGAGATTGGGATTGACATGTATACACTGATGTGTATAAAATTGATGACTAATAAGAACCTGCTATATATATATATATATATATATATATATATATATATAATCAGCATGCAATTATTTAAATAATGGATTTCAACAAATGTACCCATCAGGTGGGACCACTAAATAATAGAACTAACATTTTCTAAGTGTGGTTTATTTTATCGCTTTTTAAATTATACACCGTACTCGCCAATTCAAGAATAAGATGTTTTACCCTTTAGGCAGCTAACCAGTTTTAAGATTTGACGATTTGGGACACTGGGTAAATTTTCAAGCAAGATCTCACTTCAGGCAGTCTTGTTAGTGCTCATCACCCTGTGAGCCACAGCCCAGAACTTTCCCCATTTTACAAAGAAGAAAATGGAGGCTCAGATGGCATGAGCAAATTTCTCAAATTCACACAAAATAAGCTTGTTATTGAGGTGAGTTGACCCTAGTTTGCTTAACTACAAACTCTTTGCTCTTTCTAGTGTTGATATGGTCTCTAAAAAATTCTCTAAGAAGCAAAGCAAAAAAGAAACAAGAGAAGAAGATAATGAGAAAAGGTAAAAGATGAAAGACAGAGGTCGAATATAAGAATTAATAGAAAAAATTCAGAACAGGAAAAGAAGCAACACCAATGAACATAAAAAAACTTTCCTGAGCTAAAGAAAGACCTGCGTCCTGGAGTTGAAAGGGCTTGCTTTCAGCCCGCTGTCCCCAGCTCAGTGTCCAGAGCCCACTGTGGGCAGGAGGTACTTGTTAGATCTAGGGTTGCTTTTCCACACCATGAAATTGATGAAAGGAGCTAAGCCTCAAAGGAATCCTAGAAGCACAGCTGATTCAGCAGTTGACCAACTGACTCATGGAAACAGGAGCCCCAGGGGCCGTGCCCATGTAACAGTATTATATTCCTCCACTAAATCTTGTTTCTTTTGGTTGAAGGTGTGCCAGCTCATCACTTTCAGTATCAGTAACAGCGATAATAACATAGTCGTGTATTCCGAGAGGGCAGAGATTGAGGGGAATGAACATGTCTACTTAGTGGCTTATATAGGAAAAATTGCTCTTAAACTCAGAGTGTGAAGGTCTCCCCTGTGAACAGGATAATCCTCAGTAGCCAGACTCAAAAACCCTTGTAGAAAAAGGCTGACAATGACACTGATTAAACTCTGGAGTGGTGCTGAAACTCCAGGTGCAGGTCTGATACTCACTGTTTTCCTCCAAAGGATTGCACGGTATTGAGGGACACGCTGATTGTTTTGGTCAGAGAGGGTCACCGACAGGAAGAAGGGGCTCTTCTCCGCGTCATTTCCAATGTAGTTCTGATGGACTGGAAGAGAGGCAGGTTCAGAACAGTGAAGATGCAGCCGGCTCCTCCAGGCACTAGGAGCAGTGTGCACGGCAGGTGGCAGCCAGCCTTTCCCACAGGATCAGGGAACAGTAATCTCCAGCCCAGCTCAGGACAGAACCTGGTGACTCTATCCTAATCATGCTCTCCTGTTCCCCTTGCCAGGGATGGGCTCAGGAATGAACGTGTGACCCAATTCTGGCCAATGAGACAGGAGGAAAAGTGTGTCAAGGGGTTTCTGGAAGGGCCTCCTCACTCCTGAAGATGGCCTTCTTTTCCCCTGGACACGGTGGTGTCTAGAAGTGATGCCTGGAATTGCTGCAACCATCTTGTGACCCTGAGGAAGGCCAGCATGGATGACATCACCAAGCCTCTGACTCCACCAACCCCAGAGCTTGCCCTACCTCTGGGTCTCTTGTTGTCTCCCTTATTGTTTAAGCCCGTTGAGGCAGCTGAAGGCATCCAAACTGACGGCACCACTTTTCTCTGAAGTCATAAGTACTCCAGGCACTATGCTTTCAAGCATTTGGGAAGATAGCAACTTTCCCCCAATTTTTTTTTTTTTTTTTTTTTTTTTCGGTACGCGGGCCTCTCACTGTTGTGGCCTCTCCCGTTGTGGAGCACAGGCTCTGGACGCGCAGGCTCAGTGGCCATGGCTCACGGGCCCAGCTGCTCCGCGGCATGTGGGATCTTCCCGGACCAGGGCACGAACCCGTGTTCCCTGCATCGGCAGGCAGACTCTCAACCACTGTGCCACCAGGGAAGCCCCCCAATTTCTTTCTTTATAAAGAGATATGTCTTGTCAAATAAGTGAACTTCTTGGAATAATACAGTATCCGATATTTAAAAAGACATCATTTGGGTCTGCTCACTCTCATTTTATAGCTCAAGTATCACATCTTCTACAAATAAATAAATGCATTAGCCTGATAAGCAATTTATCTAACCCATTTCTAATCCTGCCATAGTGATTATATTTCCATTCCCATTGCCTTCTGTCGCTAACCACGCTCCTGTTTCCCACCTTTCCATATATGTTCACACGAGCCCTTCACTTCAAATGTACATCACTATTCATGACAGAGCTCTTGGTATGTGCCAGGCACCAGGCTTAACGTGCCTCACTGACACTTCTGTTCAAACCTCCTAGGTATGTACTAGTAATACCCCCACTTTACAGATAAGGAATTAAGACTCAGAGAAGTGGGAGTAACTAGTGTTAAGGTCCTATGTTGATAACGGCAGAACCAGGATTCAAACAGTCTATAGTCTCCACGAGGGCAGGGATCACAGCTGCCTTTGCAAGAGCACATTGCCTGGCACATGGTAAGTGGTAAACAAATCCTGGTCACCAGAGCCTACAGCGTAATGCCTCTCTGTTCTGCATTGGCCCTGGAGCTCAGGGAATCGTTTCTCCCCCTCACTGCCTTGAACTAAGTGTTCAGGGCCCACTATAGACCAGGTACATGCCTTGTTAAGTCTAAAATTATTCTGTGCCCTGCAAATTCTTCTCATCTTGCAAATCACTCATTCATACTATCTAATCCTCTTTAACTCCCCAGGGACAAAAACAAGTAGCAAAAACTAACTAAATAAAAAATTTTAAGATAAAAATATAAAATAAAATATAAATAACAAATTTAAAACGGAGGAAAACCTACTAGGGCTGAATCTTCAAAGCTTACAAATCTACAAAGTTTACAACTGACCTTGAAATGAGATGCCCTGACCTCAGTGTCCCTAAACTGATAAGTTTCACACATATAGGGTACCAGAAATTATACCAACACTAATTTTCATTCCGAATATCCTTTCTTCCCAACCACTGTAATGACATAATTACCTTGTCCTAAAAAATACTTGAAATACCATCTGGTGTGGTATTCTGGGTTCTCTAAGTGCACGTCTGTCCTTCGCCAAGTGCCTGGCAGAGCAGTTGCATTCTGTAATGGAACAAAGTTATGCCATTAAGAGGCTTATTTAGAAAGTAAACAAGGTAGCAATGAACCGGATGCCAAAGAACCAGAAAAGTCACTGTTAAAAGTGTACAAACAGGGCTGTAACCACACGTTCTCATTAGAAAAGACACCTGTCTAAATCCACATCATAGAAACATGCTGAAGGTCCTTGGGGTGTAGGAAGAAGCACCAGGTGAACCAGTAAGTTAAGCGATTTCTAACTTGAGTGTAACTTGAGTTTAAAGTTTTTCTCCGTTCTGGGCTGAAGCTTCCACAACATTTGGGAGTTGGTGCCCGCAGAGGCACACCCTTCTGTTTGTTACCCTGTAACAGGCAGGGTAACCTGGAACACATTTCACCTGGAACACATCTCGGCAGCATCTTATTTGAATTCATATTCTTTGTAGAATTTTAAAAATTTACTGTAACTCAATTAATGTGGAAAACATGGATAAACATAAAGAATAATCCGAATCCTCTATCCAAAGATATAATCATTATTAATGATTTGATATGGTTTCCTCAAATTTTTCCCCTACATGTACATATGTACTTTTCTTACCAAAATGGAATCTTACCGAATATATAGTTGGAAACTCCATTGACATCTACATTGTGCCCTGTGTGTAAGACAGACTGCTGGAACATTCTTTTCTCATTCTGACATGGCTCTAGTGATTTACTGGATGCCTGTGGTCAGTTTCTGTATCATGTTGAAGAAGTTCCCTTCAATTCCAAGTTTATAAAGCAGTTTTCTCAGAAATGAATATTGAATTTTACTGAAAGCTTTTTTTTTTTTGGCAACTATTTAGCGAATAGGTTAAATGGTGAAAATCATAGTCATGTAATAAATTATACCATTGGCTCTTCTTACACTAAATGGTTCTTAGATTTCTGGAAGACACCCTTATAGGTATTCTGTGGATATACTGTCTTGCTGGCTTTAAAAAAATGACTTATGTATCATATTTGTTGGTGAGATGAATCTGTAGGTTTCTTTTCAGTATATATTTCTGTCATGCTTTCAGGGTTATATTACTTTATAAAGTGAATTAAGATGCTTTCTGTCTTTCTCATTGCTCTGGAAATAATGATGTTCACGGAAAGAGCTCTAAGTGCCAAGTATTAGGCCGCACACTCTACATGAATTATCTCTGTGGTATCTCCACCAACTCATGAGACAGAGTCGATTTTATCCCCTTACTTTCAGATGAGGAAATTGATGCTTAGATAATTTAAGTATGTTGCCTAAGGTTCCAGAAATATAAGCAGTGGAGCTAAAACAAATCAGTTCCAATGTCAGAGTGTTTTTTTTCTTTTTTAAAATCTTAACCTTACATCATCTTCTGAGTCTTTTATTTAATGTTATGCCTTTTTAATCTATCAAGGGGTAAAAAGTAGGTTAAAATTCTTAGTATTATTGTGGCTTTATTGAATTTTCTTGACTTTAAAAAAATCAGCGATATATATATATATATATCCCTATGCACCCACACCCATTTATCTAAATTTTTATTTGGCAGTGATTTTAAACTTACATAAAAGTTGCAAGAATAAGAGGAGTGCAAAAAGCATCTGTATGCCCTTTACCAGATTCACCTACTGCTAACATTTTATCCCATTATTCACTTGTTCACTACTCTCTATCCCTCTACACACACACACACACACACACACACACACACACACACACACTTTTTCTCGAATCATTTAAGACTACATTGCATAAATAATAGCCCTTTATTCCTAAATACTTCAATGTGTATTTCCCAAGAATAAGTATCTTCTTACATAACCACCATAAATCCTAACTATTTTAAGTATGGCCTACTTTATAGAGGATTTCAAAGATAGAGAAACTTCCTATAGCATTTTAAGGTGACAGTTACACAGGAACACAGTATTTACTTGACATCAACAAGAATGTTAGGAGGAAATATTCTGATGAGCACATTTTCCAGACAATCAAAGTTTAACATTGCAAACACCCATACTAATTTTATCCCTTTTAGATAATCATTTGCTCAAAGGTATTATGCAGTAATGAACTCAAATTCTTCTATGCTGCAGATGTGCCTGAACATGCCCACAGGGTTGAATGAGTCTTGAGACTGAGAAATCCTGAATCATTTCTGCATCAAATTCCAAAGCCCACAAAAGCTCCTTGTTGCTTTCCTTGTTTTGTTTTGTTTAACCACATTTATACTTGTGGGATGTGAAGGATGAAGACTGTATATGGCCAGGATATTGTGAAGAGAATTTAATCAAAATCCATGTATAACACCCCCATTTTATCTGAATGTTCTCCAATATTTGACTTTAAGTAGGGAGTCCACACAACACAAGCACTCAGACTACAAACGAGATCCATAGTTTTATATAATGCTTGTGATTTTTCAGAGTCTCTTCCAGAGTGAGTTTAATTAATGAATGAATGCTTTTAAACTGACTTTCCTTCACTTTCTAGGTTAAATTGCTGAAAGAACACTGACAATAAAGAAGATGGATTCAAAAAAAAAACTAAAAAATTTTGAATTGCAAATATAAATATAAGCTGGTTGAAAAAAGTTAAATCATACAAAAATTAAAATGCTTTTTTCCCCCCCAACCCCCATGTCCTAATCTACTTCCTTGCCATATAATAACCATGTTACCAGATTGGTTTGGATAGTCCCAGGTCTTTTTATGCATTTACAAAAATGTGTCTATACATATGTATACACATTCACATACATATACATATATTTATGTATATATGTATACATATGTATATATGTATATATACATATATACATATGTATACATATATATGTATATATGTGTATACATATATATACATGTATATGTATATATGTATATATACACACATAATCTGTTTTCATAAATGGGATAGTTTTATAGGTATTACACTGAAACTTATTTTTTCACTAAAAAAAGAAATCTTAGAAATATTTCTATTAGTACTTACAGATCTACCTTGTTCCTTTTAACAACTACATAGTTTTTTTAAAAAATTAAACACTTCAGTTGAGTATAGATGTGTAAAATATGTAAACATAAAAGGGTAGAAAGTTAAGGTCCTCTAACTTCTTTCCTGACCTCCCATTTCCACTCCAGAAGCAATTACTATTAAATTCTTAGGTAACCTTTTGGAAATTTTCTTGAATATTGACAAGCAAGTTTATCTTTTTTGTTGTTTTTAAGGAAATGGGATGATATCATACGAATCATTCTGGAACTTGCTTTTATGTCTAGCACTGTATGGTAAACGTTTTTCTATGGTATTACATTTACCTGTACCTCATTCTTTCTAACAGCTACTAAGCATTCCAGTGTCTAAATCATAATTTTCAAAATCATTCCTCTACTGATGGAAACTGATGTTGTTTCCAAGTGTTTTTATTTTTTTATTTTAAAATAACGCTACAATACACATCCCAGCAGTAGAACTGCTGGCCAAATGGTATACACATTTTTAATGATTGCTAATTGCCTTCCCCAAACTCATTTACATGTCCCCCAACAGTGTGTAAGAGAATCCTCCCCATGCTAAGGAAGAGATCTATAAAAAGCTGAAAGATCGTCCCCTCTGCTCCGCCATATACTAATTATACATACAAGTAAGCTGTAAGGGAGGTTTCCAGGGATCTACCCGAGGGTCACAGTCATTTTAATTAATAATCTGAATGAGCACACAGATGGCAGGATAAGCACATCTGAAGGTAATATAAAGATTCTCACTGGGTTAGCTAATAGGACAGGTGACAGAATCAAGATGTCAAAAAACCTCTTGACAATTAGCAATTACAGGACACTCTAACGAGATTAAATTCAGTGTGGACACTGCAGAATCCTACATTTAGGTACAAATACAAATTGTACAAGTAAAGGGTGGAGAAGGCCAGGTGCTACAAAGTAGGAATTCTCTCTCTTTTTTCCCCAGTAGGAGATCGAGGCTCCGTGACATTGAGTCATAAACTGGTAAGTGGTAGGGCTGAGGTCTGAACCCAGGTTTACTTGACTCCAAAACTGTCTCCACTATACCATGATGTTGCCTCACAGCTGAATAACAGCATATGTGAAAAAGACTGGAGTCGGGGGTAGCACATCGTGTGTTCGTAATGAGTCCTCGGGCTTCATGAAAAGAGGAGCGTGTGCACAGCAAGGAAGGGTATGAGCCGGCCTCACTCTGTGGCCGTGAGGCGCACCTGGAGCCAGGTGTTCAATTCCGAGCACTTCCACCTAAAAGGTCCATTAACCGCCTCACATGTGTCTAAGGAGCAGCAGGGAGTGTGATGATCAGTGGAACTGAGTCCATGTCTTAGGAGAAAAACAGCAGATGTCTTGGAATGCTTAAAGGCCTACCATGCTGAAGAAGGCTCAGCCTTACGCTATGGGCTCCAGAAACCATAAATAGAAACTCTGAGTGGAAAATATAGACAGATGAGTTCTGTTCAATAAAAAGAACTTTCTAGCAATGAGAGATGCCGAAAAATGGAAGTAACTTTAGGGCTGTGGTATAATGGGAAATTTATATTTCAGCTTTGTCTCTGGCTCCTGGCACAGAACTCCTAAAACCCTTGGCATTTCCTGAGACATAAGGGTGACAGGAGCATCTTTTGCTCCAATGAGGCAACTCTTGGTGGGCCCCTAGCTAGCTTCAGGATGGGGCCGGTAGCTAGAAAGACCAAGCTTGATTACAAGCTTGGCACTTTCAACCCCACCCTGCAACCTTACCCATGTGAGCTTCTGGGTTGGTGACTATATCAAGGTGCTGGGAGGGTGGTGCACCCAAAGAGGGCAGGGGAGCTCTGTGCCCCCATCCCCCATCCCTTGCCCTCTGCACCTCTTCCATTTGGCTGTTCCCAAGTTGTATCCTTTGTAATAAATGGGTATGGTAAGTAAAGTGCTTTCCAGAGTTCTGTGAGTCATTTCAGTGAATTACTGAACCCGAGGAGGGGGGTTATGGGAACCCCTAACTTTGTAGCCCAGTTAGACAGATGCGTGGGTACCCTGGGGACCTGACACTTGCCACCGGTGTCTGAAGTGAGGGCAGTGTGTGGAACTGAGCCTGAAACCAGTGGAGTCTGACGCTACCTCCAGGTGGTTACAGTCAGGATTGAACGGAATTGTAGGGGACTTAGTTGGTGATGGAATTGGTTGGTGTCCGAGGAAAAAACCTATCAAGGGGGGAGCAAGTTTCCCTTCACTGGAAATATATTCAGGCAGGGACAGAGGAGCTAACTGTTGGCAAAGTTGTTGCAGGGGTTCATGCCTTGGGTGGAGGACGGGCCTAGATGAACTGCGGCAGGAAGGTGTGGTCCATGGATGGAGGATGGGCCTAGATGAACTCTACGGCAGGAAGGTGTGGTCCACAGATGGGTGCTGATCTGCCAACAGTCTGTGATGAAGTAGACAGCAGTGGAGAGCAAGTCTTAGGGGATTAGCTTCCCTAAACAGAACCCAGACCAATCGGATGTTACTGATTTTGGTAGTGAGTTGTATGAGGGGGTGCTGCAAACTGGTCATACGTAGTAGGACCACAGAGAGTCCTGCAACAGATTGGAAATAAAAAAGCAAGCCCTTCACCACACACAGTCTGAGAAGCACTGCTCGGAGCCTGGGCCTCACCGTGACGTCCTTATGACACGCCCCCTGTGTGTTTTCTCCACAGGAGTTACCAAAATTTGCAATCATCCTATGTATCTGTGTTATTTATTGACCACTCTCCTGCCCGTCTGTGAGCCCACGGGGGCAGGGACCTTAGCAGTCAGCAGTCTTATTCATTCCCGCATCACCAGCGCTCAGCCCGTCTGGCACCGAGAAGTGATCCTGCGTGTGGGTTGAATGAATGACTTGATGTATTATAGGAAGAGCGCTCCTGATACAACTTATGTTTTTGGTAATGGTGAGCTAGGTTATTCGACCAAACCTCCCACTGAAGAAACTAAAAGCATGATACAAATATTAAAGTCATCTCCTTAAAAGCACTGGAGAGCTTACAAGATAGTAAGGAATTACCAGTCAAAACAAAGGCAAGTGGGAACCCGGAGAGGTAAGTGGAGCATGGAAATTCTCTTTAGCTTGAAGATATCTATCGATCCTGGCAAAATTACTCTTGGGTTTTGGTGACCTCAAGAGGCAAGAGGGCAAAGAATCAAACCCCCAGGATCCACTGAAGTAGGTAGGTCTATAGGAGACCCACCCCACATTAAGCTGGGACCCCAAAGGGTTACACATTCAAGAAACGAGTGAACAGGAAGAAACCACCTCTACCCCAAAGGCTCCAAGGAAGCCTGCCACAGTGCTGAGTGGAGAGGTGTCTCTGACGTGCTGTGACCACGAGCCAGCCTCATGTAAAGCTGCAGCTCCAGCCTGTATCTTGGCTTAAAGGGTTTAAAAAGCTTCAAGCTGGAACTTTAGTTTAAAGGTGTCTGGCAAAAGCAAATGCAAACCCTCCCTCTGATTCTGACACCAATTCTAATATGCGGTTTCCCCCCACACCACCAAGCAATTCTCCGACACCAGCTGGGTGTCCTGTTATTCAACTCAATCCTGACACTGGAGACAGTGTCGGATGCCACAGGTTAAGGGCTCAGTCCTACAAGACTGCTTCTGACGTCTGCAACTTCCGCTGCGAACTGCAAATCCTGGTGATTACCTGTGCTTCTGATCAACTGGCTATAGATTGAAGGTTCCCATGACCCTCTCCTTGGGTTTGATTAACTTGCTAGAGCATAGACCTCAGAGAAACACTTGACTACTTAGATTACTAGTTTATTATAAAAGGATATAACTCAGGAACAGCCAGATGGAAGAGATGCATGGGGCAAGGTACGTGGACGTGGGAGGGGGTGTGGAGCGCCCATGCTCTCCGAGCCGGCCACTCTTCTGGAATCTCCAGGTGTTCACCCACCTGTAAGCTCTCTAAACGCTGCCCTCTCAAGTTCTTATGGAGGCTGCATCCCATAGGCACGACTGATTAAATCACTGGCCTTTGGGGATTGAACTCACTCTCCAGCCCCTCTCCCCTCCCAGGAGGCTGGGGCTGGACTGAAGCGCTAACCCTCTAATCACATGGTTGCTTCCTCTGGTGACCAGCCCCCATCCTTAGGAAACTTAGGGGCTTTCCAGAAGTCAGTTATTAACATAACAAAAGACACCATGATCACTCTCATTACTTAGAAAATTCCGAGGGTTTTAGGAGCTCTGTGCCAACAAGAGGTACGAAGACCAAATATGTATTTCTTATTGTAAATCACAGGATCACACTCTGTACCAAAAGGCAACGCATCCTAAGCCTTATGTTATTCCTAAAACAGTCATCTTCAAGAACAACAAACAGCACACAATCAGGCAGCCAAGCACACAGAGGAGCAGAGTACACCATGAGAATATGCAGGAGAAAAATCTAACAGACAGAGGGCCACAAAAACCCTCACATATTGGAATTATCAGTCACAGATAATAAAACCATTATACTGACTATGTTTAAAGAAATAAAAGACAAATTTGACATTATCCGAAGGGAAGAGTAAACTCTAAAAAGTGACCAAGCAACCCTGGGTTAGGCAATGGTTTCTTAGATACGCTAGGAGAAGCACAAGCAACAGAAGACAAGATAGATGAACTAGATGTTAGCAAATTAAGAAACTTTTTTGCTTCAAGGGACACAATCAAGAAAGTGAGAACACAACCTAAGGAATGGGAGAAAATTTTGGCAAATTATGTATCTGATAAGGGTCTAGTATCCATACTGTATCAATGCAACGATAAAAGGAAAAATAACTCAGTAGTGAAACTGCTTTGCAATTTGTTCATGGGTTTGAAAAACTTCAAGCAGCGTGTTGAGCCTTCTAATGCACTAACTGCTTTAACAAACTCAGAGCAAGCCAGGATTTTTTCCTCTGAGTCTCACGTTCCTCCACCGTCTTACACCAGGCCGGGCGCTGGCACTGGCCAGAGCTTTTAACTGAAGACCATGGATATAAAACCCAGCCAAGGTGCTCCAATGGAGCACTCATGCTCGGTGGCTTTGGTGGAAACAAAATTTAAAACAGTATTTGAGCCCACAGAAGCAATCTGAGACAGGACTGTGTTTTGAATGTAACAGACCACAAGGATTTGCTAAATCAGTAACTCCGCCGAATGGTTCTAAAGGCGTTAAGTGAACTGCCCATGGCCACACTGTTGGTGAGTTGTGGGGCCATGATTTGAACCCCAGCAGCCTGACTCTGGAGCCACTGTTGCCCATGATCCTCCACAGGTGATTTCTAGTCCCTGACCTTGTCCTCTGGCATGCGGCATGGCCAGGTGACAGGGCCAGGCAGGAGTGTTTGATAACCGACGTGCGTGGTGAGCCTAGGACTGCATGAAGGCTCCATTTATGTTTTTCTGGGGAGCTGTGGATTTCCTCTAGACACTGGTCTTGGCAGGGGCCAGAGTTGTGCTTATGTGGGGTGGGGAAAGCCAGTACCGTTTGTTCATTTCGGGCTGGGCTGAAGTTCTGTAAAATTTTGGTAGCAGAAAGATGTGTTGAGGTACAGCAACCTCTGGCATCTTCGGTACTTAGGTGCTCAAAGTAGACACTCGGCCTGGCGGCTGCTAGCTTTCTGAGCACTGGAGAATGAGGACTCGATGCTTCTGCTCCTGACTTAGCTCCTGGGACACCCTTGGCTGCCTGAGTCTGTGAGGATAAGCCTGTCTTGTCTCAGGAGCAGGACCATTTGGGGAGGGCTGTTTCCAAGCTTCAGAAGCCAATTTCCCTGGGAGTTCTTTCTTCTATGAAGGTCAGTTGACATCATTCTGGATAAGACGTATGTGGGCACCTATTCAGGGGTCCAGCCCAAGGTGCGACTCTGCCTCCTTTGCCTCACAGCAATGGTGAGGGTACTACGTCTGGGTGAAGGGCTTTGCTAAGTTAAGGCAAAGGTGAAGATGAGCAACAACTTCCTGAATGCTGTGGCTTTCAAGTTAAATCCATAGCCCATCACCAAGAACGTGATTAAGGAAGTGGTCAGGAGGGCAAGGCTGGCCATACAGCACCACTTATGGGAACAACAACAACCATTATTACTATTACAGCTCTCTCTCACTGAACTCTCACTATACACTGGGCAGAGCGCTAATAGCTTTAAAAGCTTAGCTCACTGAATCCTCTCGATAATCCCAAGACCGTTTCCTCCTTACAGACGAAGAACCTGGGCTTCAGAAAGGCTGATTACTTGCCGAGGGTCGCACAGCTAGGAGGTGGGGGAGCTGGAACTTGAACCCAGGCTTGCCTGATGCCAAAGCTGGGTGTGCTGAAGCACTGCAGTGGGCTGCCTCTCAGAGAAGCAGCAAAGAAGAAAAAACTGGGGGGGCTTAGATAGCACTCAGCAGTTCTGGGGGTAGACTCCAAGGGCTGGAGCGGGCAGTGGAAGTTTCAACAAAGAAAGGCCAGCAAGGCGAGTCCCTGTGGCCTATGGCGAGGATGACCAGCAGAGCCCAGAAAGAGGGCTTGGGCCCAAGCAGTGGCAGACAGGAATGGCCTCCTTTCTTGGTGTCTTCTCTGAATAAAGACGACATTTTATAATCAAAGTAATTTTTTGCATCTCTCTCCTGGACCCTGACATTGCTCACACGGCAGTTCCAAGCCTACAAGCCTGGCAAAGGGTAAGAGCTAGGGTTCCAGGGGCCATTCACAAAGGGTGCTGTGGCTGTGAATCTGTCTTCGGTCCCGTTGCTGGCAGACCACCTTCACGTGTCTACCTGGCTTTATTACAGATCTTTCAAAGGGTGCGCGTCACTCTATCAACAGCACCTTCCATACAGAGAACGACGGCACTTTCCCTTCCTGCTCGCTTCAAGCAAAACTCTGAAGAGCCCTTCTGACCCCTTCCTGGGCTCCACTTAGGCAGGTCTTCTGTGGCAAAGAGGGGCACAAGCTGCTCACGGCTGTATCACAGGCACCGTGATTGTGGGCTTGGTGCTGATACAGACTTCCTTACCTCATCTGAAGAGCCGTTTTCCACTCTGAACCTTCCAGCCCTTTGGATGGCTCCATCGGCATCACTAGAGATAAGCTGGGGGACAAAAGAGCACTCAGTTAGGAAGCTGGGTCACCATTTGCAACGCCCCTTCCATCTGTCCGTATCTGCCTATGAGTAAGTCAAATCCAGGGAGAGCTGGAGGGCCCAGCCTAGAGCTCACAGTCTTGGAAGCTCTATCAGCCACGCCCTCGTACAGGTGGGCCCTACAGTCTTTAGGAAGCTGAAGGGTGAGGAACACCTAACCCATAAGAGTGGAAAACAAGAGCCTCAAATCTAAATGTGAACATATTCCTATAGTGAAGCGTTGAGGTGATGCTCCCTACAAGCTTAACCCACGTCACACGCGGACAAGCGTAGCTCACAGATGGCAACACCGAAAGCCAAGTCTCAAGTTCAGCTGCCTTCACAGGAAAGCCTAAAACACAATTAATGGCTGGCAAAAACTCAAGGCTCTACTAACATCACAGAAAGCTCCTGTACTTCGTTCAGTTTCAAACAGTTTCCAAAAGGCCAATTAGTCCCTTCCAAGGCTGCCTGACTGCATTTTAGCTCCAGCAATGCAATGCTTGCAAATAGGCAGTCTCCATTCAAGGAGCTCGGTGCTAAAAAGAGATGAGTTAAAAAGAAATCAGTGCTGGTGCATCAGTCCTAAAATCACCGACTCAAGGTTTAACTTACTTTCTCCTAAATCTTCTAGATTTCTCAGTAGCAACTTAGGAAAATGACATGTCTTTTTTTAACCTTTTAAATCTGCCCACAAATTTGCAGCAAAGATCTGCCAACAATTTCCCGATCCCAGAAATCCCATTAGAACACACTTGCCCAGAGGGGCACTTCTCAAGTCTTACCCAGTAAAATGATACACAATTTCTTAAGAAAGATTATCTCGTATTTTTACTCGTGTTTCAGAGATATGAAAGTGTGAAAATAAATCGAAAAATTTCAGGGAAAAACTCTACAACTTTTCCTAAGGAAAATTGTTTGAAAAAGATTGATAAACTTTTCCCACGATAAACACAAAAATAATAGTATCTAATATTTATCGAGAGCTGCTACATGCCATGTACTCCTCTGGCCTTAACATGTGTTATCTCATTTAATTCTCATAAAAACAACACAAAGTAGGTACTATCATTATTCTCATTTATGAGTGAGGAAACTGAGGCAGAGAAAGGTTAAAATAACTAGGTAAGGTTACATCTAAGTCAGTGGTGGGCCTGGGATGTGAACACAGGCAGTCAGATTCCGGAAGCCTGTTATCCTCATCTGACCACTACCCTACTTAACCCTCCTCCATGGAGTGTCCATGATAAGGTTCTAACTTATATGTATACCTAACCTATATCCTGCAAAATAATTTCTAAAAACAATTATGAAGAAGATTTTTATGTATATATTTAGCTTTTATATCATCAGATCATTACACTATTGATAGACTGAAGATGGGCAATAGAGGCTACATAGCAAAGAATTTAATTTGCCCAAAGAGAGGTCTGACCTTTGCTCTCAGCTCCTGCTAGGTGACCTCTAAGCCCTGGGAATGTCCTGCATGAGTGTCTGTTTGCTTGGGGACTTTGAGCCACATGGCAGAGTATGGTGGGCGCTTTGGGTCACACGGTATCAGATCTACCTCTGGACACCAAGACTGAGAAGGGTTTCCCTGGTTGGCAGTACTCCGTGTGTACTGTCACACGTTGTTGCCAGGAGCCGCAATCAATTACTAATGTCTGCCATAGGCATATAAAGAGAGAGGGTGACACACACATCCCTATATTAGAGGTTGGTAGATATAGTCCTCACTACAGCCAGTCTCATCCAGGACTCAAAGGCTTGGGAGAAGAGCTGACCATCATTCACTGATTCAGTCATTCATTCACATAACAAGTATAAACAGTGGTGGACTATATTCCAGACACTGCTAGGCACAGGCTATGATTCCCTTTTCCTTTGCTGAGATTAGAATAAGAAGTTTATCGCTTATCTTGATTGAAAGGATCAAGAAGAAGAAAGGAAGGACATGTTTAACGATTTGATGGTTAGAAAGAATTTAGCTCCCTCTGAACTATAATCACAAAATCCATGAAGACCCTGAACCCCTGCCTTAGTCTAACACGTTTAACTCCATCACCGTCACCATCGCCACCACCACCATCTCCATCAGGTCACTGTCATCTCTCCCCTGGGTGACTGCAACCATCTCCTAACTGGCCTGTGCATCCACCCACCATCGCTTCTCTCCAAACCACTCTTCACATCAAAGCGCACGGGATTTTGGCAACTGCGAATCTGATTGTCCCATGATCCCATCTCCATCCTGGCATCCCCCTCCTTCCCACCAGAGGACGTGCACACACGGGACCCCCTCACCTGGAAGGTCTTCCTCTCCCCGCTTCCCCTCGTGAACTCCTTATCATTCAATTTCACCACAGCCGCCATTGCTCAGACACCTTCCTTGACCTCACTGCCTGGGAAAAGCTCCCACTGCAAGTCTCAGAGAGGGCCTCAGGGTCCTGATTGCCATTCCTTTGTGCCATCACCTGATTGATGCCCGTCTCTCCTCACGCACCCCCTCCACTCTCACTGAGAAGCTCCAGGAAGATGATGGTTTTCTCACCACTGCATCCCCAGAGCTATGCTCACTGCCTGACATAGTATTGATACTCACTAAATATTTATTACACAAGAAATCCATGAACAGATGAATGCCAAATCCCTGTGGAAATGACCAAAGGGTTATAAGACTGGGGGAAAGATCTACTCTAGCCCCAGAAACCAAGAAGGTTCATTACTCACCCAAGAAATTTCAAAGAGATTCTACCAGGTCTATGACGAAAGAAAGACCAAGGGGAAGGACAGACCAAATCACTTGAATCACCATTTGCAAGTGAAAGGCAGCCTGAGTAGTAACTTAGTCCAAGTAAGGTCAAACTAACACTGCTGAGCTCATGCTGGCAGGGCCTGTCTGAGGTGAGGGGGGTATTCGGGCAGTAGGTGGGAAGGAGACCTACCAGTCACACTGGGGAAGTGACTCTCGCTGGCAAGTGGAGTGGCAGCCCCAGAGCTCCCCTGCCCCGCACCCCCCCAACCCCCAGCTGGCTCAGGCAGCTGGCTAAATAAACCAGAGGGTGCCGTGGAGGCTGGCGCTGATGAGGACTGGTACCCCACCTGATGTGAAAGGGGACAGTGCTCCAGCGAATGAGGGGCTGAAAAAAATAACACTCCAGGAAAAAAATATCCTTTTAACACAGCAGAGAAGCTGTTTCTATCAGTAGTTTTCTTTCTATTATTCCTCATAAGCCTTTGATCTGGCTAATTAAAACTATTAAAAATATATAAACTCTTCCCTTTGTTGGAAGGAGATTTGACTCAGGAATGACACAATGTCTACTACAACCCATCTAAATGTCCAGTGCTGCACAACCAAGAAGCCCTCTCCTCTGACTCTTTCCACGTGGTACAGAGTTCTGGTTGCCGCCAAAATCCGTCCTCACCATCTTCCACGGTAATGGAATTGCAGCCGGACACATGGCTAGACCACAGTTCCCTCAAGGTGGCCATTTGACTTCATCTCCCCACTTGCAGGTGGGTCAAAGTCCCAGTGGCATGTAGGGATCCCAGCCCTTTAGAGAGGGGAGGTGCCCCCGCACGTGCTCTTTCCCTCCACTGGTTAAACCTCAATGACCAGAGAGACCTCGAAGTCCATATTGAAGACAGTGGGTTCATCCCAAGCCTGAATGTGTGGGGCACAGCCACCCAACAACTTAAAATGCTTGGCTCACTGTGACAGAGAAATACACTTGTTTTTAACTGCATTTTGATGTTCTAAGCCAACTATATACCCTATAACATACCCTACAAGGAAGAACAAAGAAAAAATCATTAAACCTATGACAAGTCCATAATTTAAAATGTGGAAACTGACTTGAGGTATATGAGCAAATGTTCAAGGAAATATAATTTACTACAAAAAGCACAAGGAAATTTTAGGCCATCATTAATTGTAATAATTTGGGAGGATACTTGATCTATGAATATGGAACAATCTGTGATCAGCTTTCTGATGTAAAAGCATGGTTTCTGAATTCTGAAATGTAGACCACATTTCACAGTGACCATAGTGAATTCAAAATTAGACAGTGAGAAGAAAATACCCCCAAAAGAGTAGATTAGAATATCAGTTTGAGATAAATAGAGGAAAATGATTATCAAAAACACAGAGAACATACCTGAGAAAAATGCAAGGAATAATGGACTGGGGTGTTAAGATGGTCTTTGGGCAGAGAACCCAAGGCCAACCAAATCATTCCGTAGACCAACTACCCGCTGATAAGGTCCCCTACTAATGAGCTAGACCACAACTAGAGAATGCCTTTATTTACTGCAGACCAGCCCGAAAGGTTTAGAAACAAAGTAGAGAGCAAGGCAATCTGAGAGCTCACCCCTCCAAAGCCAGCAGAGAGGAGGGAGTCAGGCAGTCTCCTCACACAGGAGTATACCTGGCCCTTTGTTATTCTTCAGGGGAAATGTCCAAAAAGGACATTCCCACATGTGCTCTGACCTTTGCAAGTGCTCTGCCTACCCAGGAGTTCAGTGATCAGTAAGATATTTTTTATCTGATCAGTCCAGATCTGTACTCCTAAAGGATGGAGTGAGGGAGAGGGGTAAAATGAGGAAGTGGATAATGGGGAGTCTGGAACACCTCCTAGAGGTCACTGGAGAGAACAGCCCAGATAATTACAATAAATATCAATGGGCTACACTCCTCTATTAAAGGAAGAAAGACTCAAGGATTGGAAATACAAATGAAATCTAACTAGCTGCAAGAGATAATAAAATAAAACAATACAATAAATACAATAAGATAATCCTGAAAAAGAAAGGCCAAGTAAAAAATATTCATGGTAAGTTGGGGAGAAAATGGTGAGGGAATAATAAAATCAGATGTAGAACTTAGGAAAAAAATATCATTAAAAAAGTTACAGGGGCTTCCCTGGTGGCGCAGTGGTTGAGAGTCTGCCTGCCGATGCAGGGGACACGGGTTCGTGCCCCAGTTCGGGAGGATCCCACATGCCACGGAGCGGCTGGGCCCGTGAGCCATGGCCGCTGAGGCTGCGCATCCGGAGCCTGTGCTCCGCAACGGGAGAGGCCACAACAGTGAGAGGCCCATGTACCGCAAAAAAAAAAAAAAAAAAAAAAGTTATGGTACATGGATAGATAGATCTACTCACTCCCAAAATATAATAATTATAGGCACTCATTATAAAACAAAACTCTTATAAATAGATGGAGTTTCTAAAATTATAATTATAATGGGGGATTTTAGTATATTTCTCTCTGATAGGTCAAGGCAAGAAATAGTAAGGAATTATAGAGGAATCAAATAATAAAATTAATAAGCATGATTTAATAGACATATACTGAATTTGTCAAGGTACAGAGAATACATACCTTTTAAGAAAATCTATTAAAGTTTAAAAAGCTGATCAAATATTGGATAAAAGCAAGCATGAATAAATTCTGCAAAACAGAAACTATACAGATGATTTTTTTAGTATAGTGCAACTGAATGAGAAATTAGTGTCAAAAGGACAAAAAAGTGGGAAATTTTAAAATATACATCTGCAAAAACTCTTGGGTCAAGTAGGAAAACTAAAATTGGACACTATCCAGACATCAACAAGAACAGTACCTATCAAAACAGATAATGCAATAGATGCTGTATTTACAGGAAAATTCATATTCTTAAATGATTTCGTCATTAAATAAGAAAGAATAAAAACAATGAACTAAAGCATTAACTGCTAGAAGGTACAAAAAGAACAATGAAATACACCCAAGGAAAGCAGGGGGGAGGAATCAATAAAAGATCAGAGCAGAAATTACAGATTTAGAAAGACAGTAGAATTGACATCCAAGAGATGGCCAGCAAGTCTGATTCTAAAAAGCAAAGAGTGCTAGCTTTGGCAGCATGTATACTAAAATTAGAATGATTCAGAGAAGATTAGCGTGGCCCCTAAGCAAGGATGACATGCAAATTTGTGAAGCATTCCACATTTTTATAAATTAGGAGTTTGGGATTAACAGATACACACTACTACGTATAAAATAGGTAAACAACAAGGACTTACTGTATAGCACAGGGAACTATATTCAATATCTCGTAGTAACTTATAATGAAAAAGAATCTGAAAAATATATATATACCTGTATATACATAAATGTGTATATATACACATATATATAACTGAATCACTTTGCTGTACACCTGACACTAACACAATAACGTAAATCAACTATATTTCTATAAAATAAAGAAATAAATGAAAATCAAAGACAAACACAAATACACAAGAGTGATAATAAAGAAAATATAGTTGCTAAGAAGAAAAGAGATTTTTAAAAGTGTGAGAGAATACCATGTGAGACTATGCGACTATTACCAAAAACTTCAGTGAAACGGAAATTTTCTAGGAAAATATACATAATGAAGATTCTTTTAAGGAGAGGAAGAAACCTGAATACACCAATAACTGTAGAACTGGAGAGGTTGTCAGAACAACACCCCACAGAGACAGTCCTGGCTCAGAGGGTCTTCAAGGAGGGGAAGGGCCCCATTTCCACCTGCCAGCCACACCCTCACTCACCAGGAACACAGGGGAGAGTTTCCCTACAGAAGATACAAATAGCAGAATTCTTCTGAGTTTGTTTTGGTGCAGAAGTTCAGGGGAAGGGAATTAACATATATTTAACATCAGTAATGCTAAGAAAAAAGGACATGATTTTTACGATATTTTATTTTGTCCAACGTTTCTAACCTGGTCATACACCAAAGGATCGGTACTGAGGAGGACTGCGCCCAAGAGAGAAAAGGGAAAAAGCAAATCAAATCATCACTTGGTTAGGATCTGCCTGGTCCTGTGAGGAATTCCTTTAGAGTTCCTGCACTGGTCAATCCTGGAGCCACTAGCCCCATTTAAATCTAATTTTAAATTAATTGAGATAAAATAAAAAACACTCAGTTCCTCTGTTGCGCCGTCCGTATTTTAAGTGTTCAGTAGCCACAGGTGATGGCTACACTGGACAGAGCAAATGACAAATTTCCACAGTCACGGAAAGTTCTATTGGACAGGACTGTCACATGCTGGACCTTGATGCAACTCTGTGTGACCAAGATCCATTAAGTTTCTCAGGCTGAAACACCTACAGTTGGTTAAATACACTAAAAACGGTGGAAATTCATGTAATTTAATATCTGGAGTAGAGGCTTCCTAATTTCAGCCAAACTGTAACTGATTCATTTAACACTAAACAGTGTTCAATGTCTTAGATGTTTTATTTCTGGGAAAAAGTAATATCTAAGCAATAATATCCATCTGTATGATTTAACAAATTAATGTAAAAGAAAAAATTAAAAAAGGAAGAATAAAGTGTTATTCATTAACTACTGTAAATAAAAGTATTATTAGTTTAATATTAGAGGCAATTAGATGAGAATATTTCCTAAATTAATACAAATACATAAATTTTCAAAAACAAAAGCCTCTTTCCTCTCTACTGAATCGCTTTGTTTCTTTGGGCTGGTGTCTGTTTCCATACCTTAAGCAGCACTAGGATCCCTGCGATCTCTGCTTATCATGCACTGGGTACTTGGCATTCAGGTATATATAAGTCACAGAAACAGTATTTTAACTTAGGAAAAAAATCTTTTAAAATTTGTGTAAATTATATCTTTAAAAATAATATTTCAGATTTCCATCCCCCGCCCCTATCTCCTCTCTTTAAAATGAGTGGTTACAAGTGTGGGTTTTGGCACCCAACTGATCAGGTTCAAATCTCAGTTCCACACTTACTAGCTGTGTGACCTTGGGCAAATCACTTAATTTTTCCTCTCTAAATTTCATTTTCCCTATCTCTAAAATGAGGAAAATGATTGTAGCCACTTTTAGGCTTGTGGAGAGGATTCAGTAATATAAACCAAGGGCTTCCCTGGTGGCGCAGTGGTTGAGAGTCCGCCTGCCGATGCAGGGGACACGGGTTCGTGCCCCGGTCCGGGAGGATCCCACATGCCGCGGAGCGGCTGGGCCCGTGAGCCATGGCCGCTGAGCCTGCGCGTCCGGAGCCTGTGCTCCACAACGGGAGAGGCCACAACAGTGAGAGGCCCACGTACCGCAAAAAAAAAAAAAAAGTGATAAAATAATATAAAACATGGAATGAGCCTAGAATAGTTTCTGGACATAGGAAGTGCTCAATCATGTTATAACAATATGTATTTTAATAATAATATGATAATGATTAATATAAAATGCCGTGACTATTGTTAGTATGATTAAACCACTTCTGTGCTGCATTTACGCTCTTGGAAGGTCCGTTTAAACATTTGTCACTCTTCCGATATTATTGAGAACTAATTTCTCAGGGTCTGTACTAACTGCTGGAATTAAAAAGACAAATGCAACATGATCCCTACCCTGGAGGAGCACAGATCCTACTGGGAGAGAGACACACACACATGTAAACAGATAAATCACACATAACCTGGTTAAATGCCACAGCACAGAAGTAAGGATGGGGCACTGGGGGCGGTCAGAGGCTGGAGGGACAACTCTGCCTTGGGGAGCAAAGGTTTTGTCGCTATAATGCAATTTATTCTGGAAGATGTACAGGACCTTTAAGAAATGATTTCCAACATAAGTAGACTTTTAAAACTACAAATACTGGTCAAGGAGACCATCTGCATACGCAAATCACAGACATGTAGACACCCTGACACACATCCATACCCCTGACTTAGAAAGTATGGTTCAGAAGGGAAGAAAGAAAGTTAAAATGTTTCCATCAAAAAAAGGTGGGGAGATAAGGCCTGAACATGGGTGGAATAAGCCATCCCCTGACTGGCAAGTACTGCTCCCGGGCCCCTGGTTCACTTCTCCTGGTCAGTCTGGTTCACTTCCGCTGTCTGCAGCGAGAGGCAAGGGAGTGGAGACGGGGACCAGAGGAGATGTTTTCTTCCTCCCACTCTTCACCTCCATCCTCTTCTGCCTGTGCCATGGGGTGGAGAAAAGATTTGGGAGGTTGGGTAGCTGGAGTGCTGAGCGCCAGGGCACATGTCAGAGAACCTGAATTGGTTAGAAGATTCTCCAGCTAGGAAGATAATTGTTGGCTAAAGAACAACCAAGGCCTCGGATCTGGGCTCAGACTTATCATCCACATCTCTGGCCAACATCCTCAGCAAACTCAACGTCCATCACAATGATTTATCTGATGTCTTGAGCTCACGCCCTTCAGCTGTCTCAAATCTAATGACCTCACTTAACTCCATGGCTTTGTCATCCACTACTAAGACCCCAAACCTGCTCTCACCCGCACTGGTATAGATTTGTCATCACAGTACCTGACTTATAACCCACGCTGGCTCTTTCCGGTACACATTCTAGCTGGGGATCTGTGGTTAATCACACCAACCCTGCACTTACTAACACATAGACCTTCGTACTGCTGAGTTCTACTCAAGCCCACCAAGTCAAGTCCCAGTTTTCAATCACCTCCTACCAAGTAAACGCTCACGCTTCCCTTCTGTGTTCAAAGAGACATGTTTCCATATGACTAGGCCTACGCCAAGCTCATGCTTCTTGACCATGGCTAGATCTTCACTACCACTCCCCAGTTCTTTTATCCATTCCTTTTTCACTTCCCATTACATCTCCCATCTTGGCCCTGACTCGTCAATCACCAAATCGCCACTCCAGAAACACCTTTTCTTCCAAGCAATGACTTCTCCACCTATTCTACTGAGAAATCTGAGGCAAGTCAGGATGAGTACTGTCATCTAACCCTCCATCTCAAATGCTATCCATCTTGGTTTCTTCATTAAAATATCTGACTAGTCCCTGATACTCAAATTCCCAGTAAAATATTTGTGAAGATTCAGCACAAAAGATGACAATTCATGAGTCTGAAGACTGATTGTCCACCCAATGGCCAAAACATCAGGACATTTTCTACTTACTGTATGGCCAATGGAGAAAAGAAATGGGAAACATATTCGGTCACTGACTTTGTTGCCCAAAACAGAGCAAATCTGTGGTCATTACAGAAAGCTGGATGGCAGTTTATTTTCTTCTTCACCACCTCCTTTGGGCTAAGAAACACTGGGTCTATATGAAGAATAACAATAAAACATCGGGCATCATCCTTTTACTGCACAGGTACTGCATTTTAAGGTAGCCCCAGCCATTCCAGCACCTCTTCTTCTCTCCAAGAACACATTGGGCAAGATGTGGGGAGGGAGGGAGACAAAGTCCACGTTAGAAAATGCAGTCTTCATAAGCAACGTGCCATAGGTAGGGAGACAGACCGGAAGGGTCCTGGTAGCAGAGCACCCTGGGGAACATGGTTTTGTCAATATGCCAAGCTGCTGGGCGCACCAAAGTGTGGTTGGGATGGGGGGAGATATAACCTTTTTAATCTCCATCCTGTTCTTTAATCTACACAGATGGTATTTTCTCAAGCTTATGTAAAGAGCTAAGCAAACATTACTTTAATACTCCTCTTCCAACCAGACTGCTACCTGGAGCCCCCTAAGTCCTGGCTATATGTATAAATTCTAGAGCTACTCATTCAGAGCAGCAAAAAGCCAAGCACAGAGAACATCCTATCTCATTCCAGCAGAGCTTTACAAGATAAATGCCAGCTAGATTCTGGATATTGATCAGGGAGCTTTGCACAACCACTGGCCATCCAGATGTTTGGTTCAGAGAAGCTGCAGTACCCAAAAGGACAATGAGGGCTCAGGCCATTGTACATTCTGTCTGTTGAAAATACAAGGTCTGAATAGCTCTTTGTTTTTGTTTGAAGATTCTGTAAAAAGGAAAAAAAAATCACCAACATGGGAGTTATGAAAAAAAAAAATGCTACATATGATCCTGAAAACTAAAAAAGGAAGCTCATCATTTTTTACTATGAAACCAAAATAAAAGTTTAGAAAAGCAGTTGTTGTCCTCAATAAGACAGAAGACAATTTTTGCAACAAGCGTATAAAGCTTGTGGAAGCGGGCAAGATAAAAGAGGACAAAATATGCAAATGTAGGATTAAAATCCTCATTGGAGGAGGAAAGCAAAACATTTACTGTAGAAAACAGAGACAGTAGGATGTTTATCATTTGAGATGCCTTTCCAAAATGAAAAGGCACAAAACAAAATGAAAATAATGAGAAAGAAAAGACAGCTACAGAGGACAGAAAAAAGATCTTCCTTATCGTTTCAAGGGGAAAAAATGAGCAATAATCAAAGATATATCTGAAGAAAATATTCATCCATGACGTAAGACCTGGGTCCAAGATTTGCAAAGATGCAATATTTTGGGAAAAATTGGTGAGAAGAGAAAGACACAGAGAAACTATGGGAAACATTTTTAAAATAAAAGAATAAAGATGAAGGTTTGAGAAAGATCCAGGCAGGAAAGGTTTCCGAAAAAGAAAATAAACTAAACTGTCTCAGGCTTCTTTCTGAACACTAAAGGGCAAAAAGTAACTGTACTGGCTTGAATGGTGTTCCCCGCCCCCTGCCGCCACTTTACATCCACCTGGAACCTCAGAATGCGCTCTTATTTGCAAAGAGGGCCTTTGTAGATGTAATTAAATAAGTTAAGATGAGGTCACTGAATTAGGGTGGGACCTAAGTCCAATGGCTGGTGTCTTTATAAGAGAAAAGAGGGAGACACAGTTACAGAAATGCAGGTCAGGAGGCCATGTGAAGCAGAGATTGGAGTGATGCAGCTACAAGCCAAAGGATGTCAGGGATTGCTGGTAACCATGGAAGCTGGAAGAGGCAAGGGAGGATTTCTCCCTCGAACCTTCAGAGGGAGTGTGGCCCTGCCAACATCTTGACTTCAGACTTCTAGCCTCCAGAACTACGAGAGAATAAATTTCTGTTGTTTTAAGCCATTCAGTTTGTGGTAATTTGTTACGGCAGGCCTAGGAAAACAATACAGTAACAGATCAAAATTTGTGAATTTTTTTTGAAAAATAAATTTATTTATTTTCGGCTGCGTTGGGTCTTCGTTGCTGCGCGCGGGCTTTCTCTAGTTGCGGCGAGTGGGGGCTACTCTTCGTCGTGGTGTGCGGGCTTCTCATTGCACTGGCTTCTCTTGTTGCGCAGCACGGGCTCTAGGCGCGTGGGCTTCAGTAGTTGTGGCACGCGGGCTCAGTAGATGTGGCTTTCAGGCTCTACAGCACAGGCTCAGTAATTGTGGCACGTGGGCTTAGTTGCTCCACGGCATGTGGGATCTTCCCGGACTAGGGATCGAACCTGTGTCCCCTGCATTGGCAGGCGGATTCGTAACCACTGTGCCACCAGGGAAGTCCTCAACATGTGAATTTTTAAGAGAGAAAGGTGATGACTCAGAAATTTAAAAACCAACCAAGCTGCTCTTATGGAAGGCATAGCTCAAGACGTTCTCAGACACACAATGATTGAGAAAAGATAACCCTCACATACTGCCTAAAAATCTCACCTGGAATTGCAGGAGAAGGATGCCTGCAACCATGATATTTACTATGGTTCTGGAGTCCTAGCCAGTGCGTAGTCAATCAGACATACAGAAGAAATAAGAGATTTAGATGGAAGAAGACAAAGTTGTTTGCGGAAGAGTATCTATGTCTTCAAAAAGAGACTACTTTGTTTTTAAGTAAAGAAGCACAAAAAAACTATAAAACTGTTTTGTATATAAATTTAATTACTAAAGGGACACACTAAATCTTAATAGTGATTATCCATAGGTGGTAGGATTACAGACTAATTTAATTTTCCAGTGCTTTTTCACTATATTTCAAATTTTCTATAATGAGCATGTATTCCTTTTATAATCAGAAAAGTATGTTTAAAAGTATATCGGCATGCATGTGCACATACACACACAGAGACTGGAAAGTAATCTAAAAATTTAAGAAAAGAAAAAAATTGATCAGACACCAGATTTTCAGCAAAATTGATCTTTTAGCTAATACATAGACATTTGGCAGTGAGCTAGATGCCACTGGGGATACAATAAAAAAGAACCATGAGTTCTGCCCACTGAAAAGGTATAAGAAATGCACACGAATAATTTCAGTGTAAAATATGACAGGTGCCATAGAGAAATGCAAACAATTGCAGGGTTCTAAAGAGTGAAAGATGATTTTCCCATAGGGGAATCAGGTAAGGCTACATGGAAAACAGCCCTGGTAGAGGCGTATTTCAAGAAGGCATTTTAGAAGGACTGAGAGGCATAAAAAAGCCCCAGAGGCCTGGGTGACGGTGAGTAAAGGCCTATTTGGCTGGATCATGGGCCAGAGGCGTGAAGGCTCCAAAGATTGGTTGGAGGCATTTTTGGAAAGCTAAAAGCTCTATTCCACAAGCAAAGGAGAGATGTGAAGGCTTTGGCTTTTTGTTGTTGTTGTTATTTGTTTGAAAGCATAAGTATGATGCTGACAGAGTGGGACATTTGGGAAAGTACTCTTTGTAGCATTAAGGAAATCATCCCCCAGAATCAGGTTAACTACAGCTGAGAATTCTGACAAACTGGATGTTCTTATCAAAACTTGTTGAATGGAATCTTTGAGAAGTCAGGGAGACCAAGAAAAACTGCCGGAAGCTCAGAGAAGGAGGAAATGACACAAATGTCACTCCAAAAAGGGAGTTCATAGAAGCAAACACGCCTGTCCTTTTCCTATTCCTATCTCCTTAAGAGATCAAATGAGAAACATATAAGGAATTAAAAGTCACTTTCACAATGGAAGCTTGTAAAAGAAATGCACACTATTTGGTTCACTCCAGACATGTCAAATCAGAGCCTGAATGTTAAACAAATTCCTCAAGTGATTTTTATGCGCCGTAAGGTATGAGGGGCATTGGAGCGCAGCCTATAACAATGGGGAGATCACAGAACTTTTAAATGACTACAACCTACTGTGCATAAGACAGGGGGACAAGCTCTGCAACTTACTAGTTGTGTGACTTTGGACAAGTTAATCTCTTTGAACTTCAGTTACCTCATCTATAAAATGAGGGTAACAAAAGTATCTATACCCCATCAGGTAGTTGTGAAATTTACATTAGTACATATACATAATACCTATTTCCATGCATACATATATATACGTATATATGTCTATCTATCTATCTATCTATCTATCTATCTATCTATCTGTCTATCAACTCCTCAAAATACTGTCTGGCATTGTGAGTGCACATCCATGTGAATAAGAGCAACTTACCCATGAAATCTGTTGAGAACATATAACCAACAGGATTTGGTAAGAGACTGGATGTGGGCTATGGGTAAGCTCCTGGTTTCTGATATTAGCAACGGAAGGAAAGGTAGAGCCATTTACCCAGTGGTGTGGGTGGGCAAAGAGCAACGACGGTGAGTTCTGTAGTGGGCGTTTTAAGGTTCAACTGCCCATGGCAATGTCCAGTGGACATTTGGGCAGGTGGTCCTATATGCTGTGGACAGAGACCTGGGAAGAATATATGGACCTGTGAGTCACCAGCCTAAAGACAGTACCTGAAGCCATGGGGATAGGAAAGATGACGAGGGAGAGCAGACAGAGTGAGAAGAGAACCCTGAGGAGCAACCAAATTCAAGGGCCAGGCAGACGAGAAGAGCTCCCTAAAAGAAGTTGAGACGGTGCCGTAGGGAGGTAGAAAGAGAAGTACGGGAGAGCAGAGGCGCAGAAGCCAAGGGAGGGGAAAGTTTTAACAGGGCGCATGTGCAGAGTGGGCCCGTGAGCTAAAGACTAAACGCGTCACCTGGATTTGGTAGCAGAAAGGTCTCTGGTGACTTTGGCAAGAGCAGGCTCAGTGGGAACAAGAAGGGGAAGCATCCAAAGGCGAATTTGCAAGGGAATTTGTGGAACTATCGCAGGGATCAAAAGGAGAATTTAGAGTGGCTGAAATGTACTCCCAACGTAATTAAAAAGTCTTCACATCTATTAAGCAAACACAGCCTGAGATTATATTTTAAAAGACTGCAACACAGTGATAACTGCGAAAGACCAATTAAAAAGCTGAGGCCAAAAAGCATACAATCCTTTTCTTACATATAAAGGAGTCCAAAGTAACTGCTTTAATTAAATATGTAAAATAGTTCAATATAAAAATAAGAATATTCGTTGTGGCATGAAACTGGGAGCCCTTTTTGGTAAGTCAGTCACAGCAGAGGCTACACTGGATTTGGGCGTGACTTTCCCTAACTTCACCCAGTGGGGGAAAAAAGGGGAGCAAATTTTAAAATCACAGATATTCTCCTCTCCTACGAAGAGGGTGAAGCTGCTCCAACCCGCGGAATGGATGTGCACCCCAACAAAATAGGGACTTGCCCCGAGACAGGACAAAGACCCGAAAGAAGCCTCAAATGCTCTGGGTCCCATACCCCGGGGAAATTTGTCCCAAGTTGCCTACCGGGGGGCAGCTAATAAGTTAAAAGCATTAGACTTGGTTCTGAGGGTCTAACAAAGAGCTATGACTGTTCAGAGCTCACATGGTGAAAGGCTGGCAAAAAAGTAAGATTCATTTTCAAGGTAACAGCACTAAAAGAAGTAAAAGGGTGTTTTTCAAATTCTTGGGTCTGTGTTCATGGCTGTTAAGTACTACATTTTTGATGGTAGGCCTGCCTGAATTCAGAAGTAAACACAGGTTCTTAAAAATACCTTTCAGAAAACTGAAAGTATTTTGTATTCATAAGAGCAGTATACAAAGGTATATAACATTATATATATATTTTTTTGAATAAATTTATTTATTTATTTATGGCTGCATCGGGTCTTTGTTGCTGCAAGCCGGCTTCCTCTAGTTGCGGAGAGCGGGGGCTACTCTTCATCACGGTGCGCAGGCTTCTCATTGTGGTGGCTTCTCTTGTTGCAGAGCATGGGCTCTAGGCATGCGGGCTTTGGTAGTTGTGGCACGCAGCCTCAGTAGCTGTGGCGCACGGGCTTAGTTGCTCCGCGGCACATGGGATCTTCCCGCACGAGGGCTCGAACCCATGTCCCCAGCATTGGCAGGCGGATTCTTAACCACTGCGCCACTAGGGAAGTCCCAACACTATATATATATATATATATATATATATATATATATATATTTGTTTGTTTTGTCGTACGCGGGCCTCTCACTGTTGTGGCCTCTCCCGTTGCGGAGCACAGGCTCCGGACGCGCAGGCTCAGCGGCCATGGCTCACGGGCCTAGCCGCTCCACGGCATGTGGGATCTTCCCGGACCGGGGCACGAACCCGTGTCCCTGCATCGGCAGGTGGATTCTCAACCACTGCGCCACCAGGGAAGTCCCCAACATTATATATTTTTGATCAAGCTTAAAATTTATTTTTGCTACAACTGACGATACATACCGCTGAGCCTGGTCTGTCTTACTAAAAGTTGAGCTGGGCACGTGACAGGACCTGGTGTAGGGCAGAGGTCACTTTGGCACAAGTAAGTTGTGAGAGGCAACAGATATTATCAAGCAGACACTTAAGAAAGACTGGGTGTTTGAGACACACTTGAGAATTTTTTCTCCAGAGTATACAAGAGACCACAATCAAGATGGAAAACTAGGTTTGCTGTGAAGAATTAACAAATAAACAATATGTTAACAGTTTGTAGCTCTGGGTAAACAAAATATAAACTGTTGTACATTGATCAAAATTTGAAAGTTTTTTTTTTTTTTCGGTACGCGGGCCTCTCACTGTTGTGGCCTCTCCCGTTGCGGAGCACAGGCTCCGGACGCGCAGGCTCAGAGGCCATGGCTCACGGGCCCAGCCGCTCCATGGCATGTGGGATCCTCCCGACCGGGGCACGAACCCGTGTCCCCTGCATCGGCAGGTGGACTCCCAACCTCTGCGCCACCAGGGAAGCCCAAAATTTGAAAGTATTTTTATAGTCCAGCAGAGTGCTATATCCCACCAGGTGAAGACCACTGGAGTCACAGAACAAAGACCCCAGGGTTCCAGCAGCAGGTG
This sequence comes from Grampus griseus, assembly GCF_964374135.1. NCBI lineage: Eukaryota > Metazoa > Chordata > Mammalia > Artiodactyla > Delphinidae > Grampus > Grampus griseus. The sequence goes on from NC_139000.1 coordinate 8,304,794, forward strand.
TAGGAGCCAGAGGTCATGAGCTGAGCTGAGGGCGCCGCGGCAGCAGAGAGGGTCACCCGGAGGAGGACGTGGGGCCGCACAGGAATGGGAGACTTGTGCGGCCACGAGGAACCCAGCGTGAGCTACCCAGGCCCGCCGCTACCCAGGAGGAAGTGGAGCGTCTGCAGTCCTAGTTTTGAAACTAGAGAGCATGCTGGTGCCAAATATCATTGAAATGGCTGTTTCCAGAGTTGATTTTGCCTGGAAAAGTTGGAGGACTTGTCTGGTATTCTGATCACAGTGTGTGTTTAGCTAGCTGATTTGGAAGACTTTTGGACCCCAATTATCCAGACCATTAACACAGGGCTCAATGCTCTAGGTGGTCACCAAACGGCTGGGCAGGTGATGCTAATTCTCCCCAGGTGTTGTTGATCCTAGGAAAATAGTTCATGAAAGCACTAATCAAAAAGTAGGGTAGGGAGGAGACAAGGGTCAAAACCATTCTATAAACTAAGCTACCATCAATGGGGGACAGAGGATATGCTGTTAAGGGCTAGAAGCTGAACACAGATTTTTTTTTTTAATTTATGCTCTACCTTATTTTTTAGAAGAGATTTAAAGCAGCTTACTGAAATGTATCTCACTCAAAGGAGAAAATTAGATACAGAACAAATTCAGAACAAGGGAAAATTAGATGTGGGCAAATAACCTGAAAACAAGAGAATAAGTTTAGGCTGCATGTTATAAAGTCCTTTCAGGCTGTTAGAAGCAAGCCATAAATAGGGTCCTGAGCTTCCTAGAGGCCAATGCAAAGAGGAAAAAACCCAGCCAGCCATTTAGAGGATTCCTACTGCCTATAAGGTTAACAACAAAGCTGCTTTTTGGTCCCAGGAAACCTTCTCCCATAGGCCCTCTTAAAGGAGACACTGTGTGACAGACAGGGAAAATCCTTGAGAAAAATCCTCAAGACCTTCCTGCAAGAGACGCACCATCCAGATCCATATGGCTCTTTCCTGCTCTGTCCATCAGTGCAAGTTAAAGGCGTAACACCAAGGCACAGATCAAGAAAAGCAAGACTAAGAGGGGCCAAGAAAGGCAGGCCAAGTGTTTGCAGCTACCTTATGGTTGGGCCTAATCCAGAAATTAAATTTAAATCATTTATGGCATGGACATCTCTTAGGTAATTCTTTATGAACATTCTTCTTAAAATCAAGCTTTTGTTAAGATTTGGACCTAAGAGAGTTCGAAATTATGTATTTGAGCTAAAACCTCAAGCAGAGCTACTCTATGCTGTTGATTAAGGGCAGAGATGTTTGCTCTAACAATCAATCCAATTGCCTCAGGAAACAGCCTATACGTGGCAGAGCTATGACAGCACAGGCTCGTAGACTGAGAGATTAAGCACAGGGGCTCTTGGAGTCAGACAGACCTGGGCTTAAGCGTCACCTCTACACTCACTAGCCGTGGGATCTCTCTGAGATCGTCTGATAAACGGGAATCCATTCAATGTCCACAAATGTCTTCTGAGCATCCACAGGGTGTGGAGCAATCCAATAACATCTACTGCCTATAGTCGTTTGCGAGGATTAAATAGGTAAATGCGTCTAAAGTATTTAGCCCAGTCACTGGTACACAGTAAGCATTCAGTAAACAGCAAAACTGATAATAATAATAAAATAATCATCATAATAAAAGATTTCTGGTTCCATTCTCATGCATAAATAATTATCTGAGTGAGGTCTTAAAGTTCTACATTACCGAAAATGGCTGCAATAATTTTAGCCTGGAAAAGGTTCCATGTTGGCATTATTGATCATCCACAAGGGCATCAAAAATATTGAAAAGAGCACCAGAGTTTTCAACCACGTTAACTCACCGATAACTCCAGACGAATGTTATACCTTGCAGTACCTACATGAGTCAACCAGCTATCAAAGCCTTAAATATAAGACAGTTAAATATCAGAGAACATCTGCCAAAATTATGACTCTAGTTGTAGAATGTAGAAGTCTTGATGTTTTGATGTTCCTAAGGGAAATATGCTGGTACCATCACTCATCTCTCAATTTAGTGATACTACGTAGAATATAATTCTCCCATAAAATGCCTCTGAAAACAAAAAGCCTACTCAACCCTGTAGAGTATTAGGGATGCTGGGCAGGCAGCTAGCTAAATCACTCATTAGCCAAGAGCCGTGTTTCTGCACGATAGTCCCACAGGCGTAATTCAAGTTTGTGCCTGAGCAAAAATACAAATTACTACACATCAGACTTCAAAGATCTTCACATAGTCAAAACCTCAAATGTTAAAACCTGCAGATGCCAACCAAGTTCATGATAAACCTCTCTTTGGGCTGTGCTCAGTACAGCCAGACGTCCTTTGAGGCCACCCTGAGTTCATAAAACAAACCCATGCTATCCTCACAGAGTCGCATTTATATGTGTCTCTCTGATATACCAGGGGAACATGCAGCTGATCCAAATGCAGGCTTGAGTCATTAGGGTACAAGTTTTAAAAGGAATGGACAATATACCACCCTGTTTCATCCAGACCTTCCCCAGAAGTATCCAGATGTGGGGTTATATAAGGCTCAGCGGCTGGGCTGGGCAGCGGAGAGGTCCATATGGCGCCCATAGCAGTTTCTTACCCATTGAGTCAAAGGCCAAGGAAAGATCAGTAAAAACTACAAACAATCTTATCCTGACAGATTTCGATATAAAGTAAAGAAGAATGGTCGATGGGGTGATAGCTGTGCCTTGCTTAGAATGCTGCCACGACAGACCAGACTTTCAATTCATCAAGAAGAAAAAACGGCGTATGTTTCAGATGGAATGCACTGCAAGCTGAGGAGTCTATACTGGGGAGGGGGGAATCAAAGAAGCTCGTTTTTCCTTCTTTATTTTTGACGGGTTAGGCTACTCTCTAATTCCAACCAAATTGAACCATTCATTCATTCAATTAATATTTACTAAGTTACTAATGCTAAGCATTGTGGTTGGTATGAGGGACACAGTGGTACATAAAGAGCCATGATTCCTATTTTTAGAGAGTTTATAATCCATATCATTGTTTATGGGATTAAAAAAGTGTCAGGGATAATAGTCCACTGGCAGAAGATGACATTTTAGCCAGGTGCTTTTAGTTTGAGCTTTTAAATCATCTACTATAAGAGGAAATATTGCAGACACATGTGAAGCCTCCTTCCCAGCTCATGCTCTTTGAAACTGATTTTTCTCTATATCCTTTTCAGAGAGAATCTGCCCTATCCACAAACTTTGCTGAGGATGTGGGTCTAGGAGGCCGTGTTTATACCACATGATCCCACTACCCTGAACTCAACTGTTTGAATCAGGGATAGATACCTGAATCCAAGAAATTAGGGTCCAAGAATGAACCCTTCACCCTATGACTATGAGGGGTGAAAGGGCTGCAAGACCAGGGGATTGGGGGACTAGAAATCAATTTAGTAATAAAAAACAGTGAATGAGAACTTTGTATGTGCCAGGGCCTTGCCAGGGCCTAGAAATCCAACAATGAACAAGGTAGACATGGTTCCCACCCTCACCTCTAGTGGATGAGAGAGTAGTTAGTAAACAAATAAATATCAATTGTGGGAATTCCCTGGTGGTCCAGTGGTTAAGACTCCGCTCTTCCAAAGCAGGGGGCCCAGGTTCGATCCCTGGTCAGGGAACTAGATCCCACATGCAGCAACTAAAGATCCCGCATGCCGTAACTAAAAAAAATCTCGCATGCCGCAACAAAGATTCCGCGTGGCACAACTGAGACCCGGTACAGCCAAATAAATATTTTTAAAAAATCAATTGTGATAAACACCATTGAGAAAATAAAGAGGATGCTGAGTTAGAGAACAGCTCGAAGAGAGAATAGTAAGTGCAAAGAACAGGGAGGAATTCAAATTGTTCTAGAGACCAAAATCAGGCCACTGCAGCACGGTGAGTAGCATGAGAGACGGTGAGATAGGAAGGTAGAACAGGGACCATGCAGGATCTTGTAGGGCTTTGTAAAAGGTCTGGGCTTGCAGTGCAATGGGCCACAGAAGGGATTTAAGAAAGAAAAGACATTGTATTGTCAACATTTTAAAACATCACTCTGGCATAAGGACAGACATATAAATCAATGAAACGGAAGAGAAATCCTAGAAATTAACCCTTGTATACATAATCAATTGATTTTTGACAAGGATGCCAAGACCATTCACTGGGAAAAGGACAACAAAGGACAATTTCAACAAATAATGCTGGGAAAACTGAACATCCACATGCAAAAGAATGAAGTTGGACCCTTACCTTATACCATATACAAAAATTAACTCAAAGTGGATCAAAGACATAAATATAAAACCTACAACTATAAAACTCTTAGAAGAAAACATAGGGGGAAATCTTCATGACATTGGATTTGGCAATGATTTCTTGGATACAAACACCAAAAGCACAGGCCACAAGAAAAACAAATAGATAAACTGGACTTCATGAAAATTTAAAAACTTTTGTGCATCAAAGGGCATTGTCAACAGAATAAAAGTACAGCCCACATAATAGGTGAAAATATTTGCAAATCATATATATCTGATAAAGGATTAATATCCAGACTATATTAAGAACTCCTAAAACTCAACAACAACAAAACAAACAACCCAATTTAAAAATGGGCAAAGGACTTGAATACCATTTCTCCAAAGAAGATATACAAATGGCCAATAAGCACATGAAAAGATGCTCAACATTATTAATCATTAGTGAAAGGCAAATCAAAACAACAATGAGACACTACTTCATACCTGTTAGGATGGTTATTAAAAAAAAAAGGAAAATAACAAGTGTTGGTGAGAACGTGGAGGAACTGAAGCTCTGGGGCACTGCTGTGGGAATGATGTAAAGTGGTGCAGCCACTCTGAGACTAGTTTGAGAGTGCCTCAAAAAGTGAAAAATAGAATCACCACAAGATCCAGCAATTCCACTCCTAGTTAATATACCCAAAAGAATTAAAAGCAGGGACTCAAGCACATACTTGTGTAACAATGTTCACAATAACATTATCCACAATAGCTAAAAAGTAGAAACAACCCAAGCATCCGTCAATAGGTGAATAAACAAAATGCGGTATATACACATGACGAAACATTATTCAGCCATAAAAAGGAATGAAATTCTGACACATGCTACAACATGGATGAACCTTGAAAATATTACACCAAGTGAAATAAATCATAAATCAAAAGGACAAAAATTGTATAATTCCACTTACATGTACATGTAGAATAGGCAAATGCACAGAGACGGAAGATAGAACAGAGGTTGCGAGGGGCTGGGGAGCGGGGGGAATGGGGAGTCATTGTTTAATGGGTACGGTGTCTATCTGGGATGATGAAAAATGTTCTGAAAGTGGGTAGTGGTGATGGTTGCATAACCCTGTGGATGTACATAATGGCCCTTAATTGTACACTTAAAAATGGTAAATTTTATGTTGTGTATATTTTACCATGGTAAAAAGAAGTATTAAAAAAAAACCCACCGCTGCTGGGAAAAAAATGGACTGGAGAGAGGCAACTGTGCTTTCGGGGAAGCTGGCGTGCAGAGAGGAGATTGGTATCGACACGCAGAGAAGAGTGAAGCTGAGAAATCACAGGGACTGGAGAGAAACGAGAATAGCTGCTTGATGGCTTCCCAGTCACATGGGGCCCAGCTGTGCTTCCTGCACTGCATTCTGGGGAGATGCACCCACACCCTTTCCATGCATTACTTTATACCTGAGCTGGACCCAGTGGATCTCCCTTCTTTGGGAGGAAACCATCCCTGATTAAGGCAGGGAACACAGCTGGGGGCAGCTAAGACACACATGGCCTGGAGACTCAAAGTTTGAGGCCGTTGGTTTCTAAAGCTAGACTATCTCCAGCTCCAGGAGAGCAGAACAACTGGTTTTTTCCTTCTCTCGCAGTGCCCGGCACCGTGCCTGCCCCATGGCGGGAGACTTCAACACACAGCTGTTGAATCAGGGCTGAGAAACTCTCCTGTGAGTCAGTAGAGATCTGAGCTCCACAGTCTCTCACCAAACGTATACCCAGTTGAAACCTAGGAACCAAGCCCCTGCATCTGCCCTCACTGCTGATTTGAACGGCCTATCTCCTTCTTCACAAGGACTTCTACCCAATTTCCTGAAGGTCAGAAGAAGTTCATGCTAAAATTTCAATTTTACAGAATCCTAAGGACCTCTTTACAAAGTCTGAGTTCCAGGACACCCAAGATCGATTGGGTTCCCAACAATATTCATCAAACCAGGTGTAAGAAAAATTAAACTCGCTTTCTCATGAACTTAGGACGCATAAAATGTTTTTTTTTTTTTTTTTTTTTTGCGGTACGCGGGCCTCTCACCGCTGCGGCCTCTCGCGCTGCGGAGCACAGGCTCCGGACGCGCAGGCTCAGCGGCCATGGCCCACGGGCCCAGCCGCCCCGCGGCATGCGGGATCCTCCCGGACCGGGGCACGAACCCACGTACCCCACAACGGCAGGCGGACCCTCCACCACTGCGCCACCAGGGAAGCCCCGATAAAATGGTTTTTAATTTAATAATACTCTGCCGTTCATAGGCGAGAGAAAATGTCTCCTCCCTAAAACACTGGAGTCAGAATTTCAAGAGATCCTCAGATGGCAAAACTGGAACTAGCTCATTGCATCTTTCCCAACCATTGCAGCCTCTAGCGCGTGTCATTTCTAACGTGGGAAAACTAGAAACAACCTGATTTTACAAAAGGAAGGAAACTGTTCCACAGATAATTGTTTATCACCTTGTTGGGCTATCATGCACCGATTAAAATGGTAACTTCAAAGACTACATGACAAGAAGACAGTTACAAAATACAGTTAAATGAAAAAAGAGGAATGCGAAAGTAAATGTATAATTTGATTACAGCCATGTAGAAATGGCTTTGGAGCTATAAAAATTGGAAGGTACCAAAGGAGATGAAAATACTTGATTCAAGGTGGTGAAATTACACATGGAATTTTAAAATGTATTTAAAAGTTACTTTATAATATTTAAAAAGTTATAAACACATACACACACACACACACACACACACAAAATCATGGCTCTAAAGTAAAAACCTGAACAGATGGATTGAAGAACTTTTGCTCAATGAGCTGCCTCATCAGGCTGGGGATAACTGATGCCTAGTCTAGGATTCAGTAAGGCAGGGTTTCTTCAAGGGTGGTCCTGCCACCAGCGGCATCAACATCATCTGGGAGCTTGTTAGAAGTGCAAAATCTAGGTTAACCCCAACCTACTGAACTTGAAACTCTGGGGGTGGGATCCAGCAATTTGTTTAAATAAACTCTCCAGGTGATTCTGATGCCTGTTCAAGCTTGAAACTGCTGCTCTGAAGTACGTTCCCAGTCTGATATTCTGTGATTTCCACAAGTCTATAAAGGGTCCATTCTACACACCTACGTTGTCTCCCCCAGACACCACTCTCATTGTTTACAGAGCTCCATACTCATTAGATCACGTTCAAGTCTTTACCTAAGAGTCAAGGTCCTACTTTGCTACCAAATTTCATCTTTGTTGCTATAGCTAGTTAACAGGGACTGTGCTTACGTGCATCATCTCATTTAATCCTCCTGACAACCCTATAAGGTAGATAATATTAATAAACCCCATTTCATAGATGAGAAAACTGAGGCTCAAAGAAGTTCCAGATCATACAATTAGTAAATGATGAAACAAGAATGAATTCAGAGCACAAGCTCTTAGGCACCCCTGGGGTTCAGAGATGTTTACAAAGATAATAAGTGATGGAACTGGTATGTGAATGCAGGCCTGTTTGAGTCCAAAGCCTAGCTGTTGTGTAACCACTATGCTCTGCTGCCCTACACTCTCTGCTTGGGCAGGACCATTTGCTTGCTGCCCTTCGAATCATCACTGCCAAGAATCTTGCAGTGTGCAAATATCTACTGTCTGTCTTCCTTGCCACCAACCCACATCCCACAGCCCCCATAAGGCCTTCCAGGCTGCTTCCCCGAGATGCCTGGCTAGAATGGGTTGCTCCCTCCTTTTCCCAACCCCCACCAGGCCCTATCTGTGTGCTTCTCACAATATTTACCAATTCCCACTCTGAATTATAATTATGCACATGCTCTTTCAGGAGAGGTGGTGGTCTGAGTTGGCATGGTGTCACCAGTGACTCACACAGAACAGGCATTGATTGAATCAACCAGTGCATCTTTCACGTGACTAAATTCATTCTTTAGATATATTATGTATATCTTATCTGCCCAGCTGGAGGACAGTAAGCACCCTAAGAACAAGGACCAAATCTTTTACTTAACGCATATTTTCGGGAATATACCTGGGGCAGGTACACATTCAAACCTGTAATGTATGCTTGAATTCAAGTAGAATGCTACTGGTACATGATTCTGGCAAAATTTTTTTTTACTTTTTAAACCCTGCAAGAATGCAGCTTATATTAATCGGGGATAACTGGGTACTATACAAATGGATCCCATCAACTCAGTTTTTGTAAATAGACAGAAATAATAAATTTAATGTTTTAATAACCAAGAGAATCTTATGAGCACATTTTCCTGAAAATTTGTTCAAATTTCCATGCAATTTGTTCTTTTCTTGTGGGAAAAGAACTCACAATTCTGTCTTTTAAAAAACTGAGGCTATGATATGCCTTCATTATGCCTCTTTTAAAATGAAAGCATACAATTAAAAAAAATCATAACACAATCCCCAATCTCTCTCATTAAAGAAAATATGGATATTTTCATTCCAGATATCTATTACCTATCACAGTCATTTATCTAGCCCAACACATATACTTTTAACAGGAAAAAAAAGAGCTCATAAATATTCTAACTCCTATCAAATACCCAGAGAGCAAAGGTACAGAAAAATCAGAATATGTATTACAATAATATTTAAACCTCAAAAACTAGATTTAGAAACTTTTAGGAACAAGATAACATAAAAACAAATGCTACCTTTCTTAATTCATAAATGATTTTATTTAATTATATAACACCATTAACAGAGAAAAATACCAAGCCACATGTTTTAACACACTGAAAGACACAGATTAAAAGTACGTAACAGTAAAAACACACAGATAAAGATGATCAAATTATTATAGCCCTTCAATAGTCATTCATTCCCATCCAGTCCTTATACTGTACTCACATGGTCTAACAGTAAATATACAACAAAAGATCTGAAGAGCTTGGCGATCCTCTCTAAATCAAAATCAATGTTCTACCACTGAACAGACAGTGTAAACTTACCAGCTCCACAGATCCATAATGTTTCCTACTGAAATCCCCACGTCTACAGCCTAGGTCTTCCGAGACAGAGCTGGAACAAAAATGCTTCATCAGTATTATACATAGCGATCTGGCCACAAACCTTCTGCAAAAATCCACTACCATTTGCAAAAAGGGCTGCTATGGAACAGGCTTGCCCAGCTCCTCACTGCAGGGGAGCCTCCTTGCAACAGACACAGTCCTCAGCAGCCATTGCAGAGCCGGGCGTGCATGGAGCCCTCAGTAAGAAGAAAAACACCCGAGTCATCCCTGGAAGTATAGGCAATGATTGAATTAAATATTTAGTCATTTGGAATCGATTGACATCTCCCAGGCTACTGGTGGTTTATAATTTCATTTTGTATAACCAACGAGGAGAGAAAACCTGCAGTAAACTTGAGGCAAGGGACAAAGCTTGCAATTATCTTTCATTTAAGAGAGGCTCTTTGTCCCAAATATTCAGCATAAAAATAACCAGCATTATGGGATGCTATACAGGAGACATAAACTTTAAATAGGAGGAAAAAAAAAAACTTCAAAATCCTGGTAGGCCCCACGCCCTCCCCTTTAATTTATGACAACATGACAATATGGAAACAGACTAGGACTAACAGAAAAATGTAAAATTCCAACTTCCAAGTATATTTAGTTTTTTTTACATGGCAGTAGCTAATACTTTCCTAACCCCTCCCCTCAAAAAAGGCTTAAATCAGATAAGAAAAATCACATGCATTGTTGAGGAAGAGTAATTAAAACAAGGGCAAAACTGTTACTGCATTTGCATCTTGAATGCATAGTTACACACTCAAAAGACACATCTTATTGAATAGTTGGCATATATAGGACCTCAAGCAGTACTCATGAAACCACCGGAGATCCACAAATACAAACAGTTTTAATAAGTTGGTTCTAATATGTCATGCAAATACTCTAATAAAACAGAAAATAAAATTCCCCAGGAATTACGTGTTTAATATATCCCAAATATTTGGGATCTAACATGCAAAGAAAGGTGCATTTAGTACCTTTTCATCCTTCCTTAAAAGGTAGGCTACATTTTCTAAATTACAGCCCTGTTGGCACGTTCAGAAAGAGACTGACTCTGATGTTTCACGTCCACAGAACTGACTCTCTGCCAGGTCACTATTTGATAGGCTCCAAGAAGGACAGCAAGAGAGAAATGAGATTAGAGAGTCTAATGGTATTCCGCTTCCTCCATTTCACAGGGATGGCTGAGTTCATCGTATTGGAGAGATTTAACCTTTTGTAGTCCTCACTGCCTTAGCTGAAACCATGTGACAAATTAATGAATGCAGCTTGGAAGGTGTCCTAGATATTTACCCAGGCTACCTTCCTGCTTCTAGTGACATGATTTTCTACCGAAAAATCTCTGAAAGAGATGTAAAAACTTCCCTCCGTGGCCTGCTCCAGTGTTAGCCATGTCCTCTATGCCCATTTTCTTAGCCCTTTTTGAAAACGCTCCTGGAGGATACTTCCATTGCCTTACATAACAGTTTCAAGATCCTTCCCCAGCGCCCCGAGTTACCGAGAGGGAGTGGGCTCCGGGGAGGGAAGTGTCCACGGGCTTGGACAGAGGTCGGGCACAGAGCCGATGCTCAATGGCTGTTGACTGAGCGCTGTCTGCCCAGACCTCAGCCCACCTCATCAGTTACGCCAGGCCCATGACGCAGTCACCAACCGCAGCAACAGTGGCTTCTAACCCAAATGGCCAACAACATGAAAAAAGCAAGGATGCCGGGCTCTGGGTCCCTCCCTGTGCCATCCTCAGCACCACAGAGGGGGGTCCAAGACACAGTGCCAGCTCCCTAACTTTGCCAACAGCCAGAAACAAACACAAAAAAAGGTGACGACCCTACATCCTGGAGCAGCCACCTCCTTAGAAGCCTCATAGAGGGAAAACAATGTCCTAGGAAAACAACCAAGAGAGAGATAAACAGAACGTCAGCCATCGGCTGCCCTTTTCCCCTCTAATTACATTTCATCCAATACACTGCAGAGACAGCGCTTGCTAATGGTGGCTGGCAGGCTGAACTATACAGGATGCATTTCTAGGGCGGCAGGAGGCACTCAAACCAGCCATGTTAAAAAACCCGCCCCACTCCCCTCCTCTGTCCCCAGGCTCTCTGGCCCCTTGGCACCCAGCAGCACAAGGGTCGTGTTTAGGGGGATCACCCCGAGCTCCAAGGGGAGTTTTGTTCTCCTCCAGGTCCCCAGAGTCTGGCCCACTGCTGGGCACAGGGTGGACATGCAGTAAACGTTTGTTGCGTCTGTGAAGATATTTGCACATCTTTCAGATCTCACTAGCTGCTGCCTGATAACGTCCCTCGTGAGCACCTAGGCAGGCCACCTGTTGACCTTCTTCCTGATAAGCCCCCGGACGGTACTCCATCAGTCCAGACAGTCCTGGCCCAAGAGGCAGATATGCCTAGGTGCACACCAAAACCTACTTCCTGTTCCTCTGGGGCTTGTCACTAGACTACATTTCCTAGCCCTTCTTGCAGTGACTGTGACCATATGACTGATTCCTGGCCAAGAAAATACAGACCAAAGTGATGTGCCTGTGGGATGCCATGGGAAGTACCTGCCCTCTTTCCCTGCGGCCAGCAGGGTGGAGAGGACCATGAGGACCCAGAGGAAGGCAGAGCTCCAAGAAGGAAAAACCCAAGTGGAAGGTCATACCTTTAAGAACATCTGTATTAGAATATGCTGTGAGCAAGAAATAAACATTTAGTTGTGTTAATCACGCAAGAGTTTGGGTTTACCTGTGAAAGCCGCTGTGCTACCTGAACTAGCACAGAAGTCGGTATCTTGCAGTGAGGTGCTACTACCATGGCAACAATCTAAAATACGTGGCACAGGCTTCACAGGCAGGCAGCAGCCAGGGAGGAAATGCATCTCAGAGGCTGGAGAGACAGAGATCTAGGTTGTAGAGTAGCAAACTGGTGATAAAACTTGCACCTACAGTAACTGAGGAGGTGGACCTGTGCCTTCTGAGCCTGCAGCTCCAAGGAACGTGGCTGGACAGGTCAGAGTGAACCCGTGGGCTGGCTCCTACTGGCTGACCTTAGCAAGGTTTTTTCAAGGAAGAGATGAGCCCGGGCTAGAACTGGATGGATTTCAAGCAAAGACAGAAGGGACTAGAGAGAGTCTCGAGACCAAGGGCCTCACAGGCTTGAGAAATCACTGTTTCTGGACCCCAAACAATAAGAATTCTGGCCAGTGAAATGTGGGTAGAAATGATGGGTACCTCTCCCAGACGACGCCCATACAAATTTCCCATGAATAATCCTTGCTCTCTTTCCTCATCCGCTGGCTGTGAGGACCAAGAGGGGTGAAGCCGCACCACGAGGGAGTCCTGGTCCCCAAATGACCACACAGAATATCCTAAGTAGGCACACCCTCACTGGACTGTGAGATGAGAGAGAAAGAACTTTGATTGCTTGAAGCCACTAAGATTCAAGGTTTAATCTGTTACAACAGGTGATTTTAATTTCATGGGTACAGCTCTCTGTAGGTAACAGAAAGTAGTGTAAGAATAAGCCCCACACAAAAGGGGCTGTCAGAGGGCTGGTGGGCCAGGATGACTATGGGGGTCAGCAAGCTCTGGCCTCGCACTGCCTGTTTTTGAATACTAAGTTTTATTGGGATACAGCCACGCGCTTTGGTGATAGGCTGTCTGTGGCTGCTTTTGGGTTTCAATGGCAGAGTCGAGGAGTTGCAACAGAGACCTGTAGGGCCTGCAAAGCCCAAACTATTTACTCTCTGGCCCTTTATAGAAAGACTGCCCAACCCCTGCCCTAGAGCCTCACCAATCCCTTTTGCTGGTTTCAGGCCTACCCATAAGCTGTGATTAGTATGCCAATGAAAATAGCAGTGTTTATTAGAGTCCATCAGAATCCCCGGGGGTGGGGGGGGGGGAGCTTTCTAAAAATGCAGATTCCCTGGCCCTATTCCCAGAGGTTGTGATTCAGCCTGACTGCGATTTTAATAAGCAGTGGTGGGAATTCTGATGCACGGGGTTCACAGACAATGTTTTGAAAAATACTGCTCTTCCAGATGACTCTGGAATCCCTGGGAAACCTGTTAGCCATTCTGCGGCACTTTTATAAGGAAGGACAAGGCCTTGACCAAGTTTTCCATGAATGGGAGGAGGTGTCATATAGTCCCTAAGGGCAAGTGCTTCAGTCACAGATGTGGGTTCTTAATCTCCCTGGGCATTAGTTCCCACATGTATAAAATGTGGTTGATAGTATCACCTACTTAATAGGGTTATAAAGAATAAACTAAAAAGAGCAGATAAAAATTTATTCTAAGCATAACGTCTATTACATGAAAACTACTCAATAAATGTTAGCTATTATTATCACTCTTTTTATTAGTATGAATTCTTCTCCGGTTGTTAGAGAGAGCCCTGGGAAGGGGCGTGCAGCGTACATGATTACCAACTTTTTAAAGAATTTTAAATAAGATGCCTTTTTTTTTTTTTAAAAAACATGTTTACTGGAGTATACTTGCTTTACAACGCAGACGTAGAGAATGGACTTGAGGACATGGGGAGGGGGAAGGGTAAGCTGGGACAAAGTGAGAGAGTGGCATGGACTCATATATACTACCAAATGTAAGATGCCTTTTTTTCCCCTGTGGTGGAAAGGGAGACCTGGGGCCAAGCAGCCTCCTAGGGCGGGGCTAAGGGCAGCATCACAGCTCAGCACGACATCCCCTCCCTAAAAGTGTTGGCAGTGTGACCTCACCTAGAAAATACTTGGGACCCAACAGCATGTCACCAGAACAAGGCAGGTGCAAAAAAGAATCAGAGGGTTCAAGTTCCTCACGGGGACTGTGGTCTAGGCTCTAAATAGAAACTCTTTCTGTTTTAGTAAATTAACGTGAGAGGATGCTGGATCACGCTTTGCGAGCATGAACAGAGCTGAGGACCATCATGTTAAATCTCTAAAGAAGGCCCGGATGAGAGCAAAGATTTCCAGCTCCACACAGAGGCTAGAAAAATTACCATTATGTAAGTCAGGGACCTGGAAAGCAGGACAACCCCCTCCAAAGAGGCGAAGTTATGGAAACTGAAAAAGGGGAAAAAAAGGAAGCTGAAATTCAGCGATACACATCCTTACTCAAGTGGCCCAGAGATTAGTGACTGACCCTAACAACTGGCCAGACCCCCCTATTCCAGGCCTCAGTCAACTCCAGCCCTGCTGGAAGAGTTAAAGCCAATGGAAGAACGGGACTCCTCCTGGATCAGCAGAGAGAATTTGTGAAAAGCAACAGGCTTACCGACAGCAGAGCTCAATGTCAGGAGTGCCGGGACGACACCTCCGCCCCCTGGATAAGCAGTTTGTAATAGACAGATGGATGGGATCCCCCTATTTGAGGGACAGAGAAGCTGAAAAATGTGCCAGACTACAGATTTAGGCTTGGAAGTAGCCCCGGGCCTCCTAACAACAGGTACGAGAATAGCTTATTGCACATAAGGGAGCAGTTGTCTCTCCTTCCGAAGATAAGTGACACAAAAAAGCAGAGCTGCAATTATACATTAACTTCTAATGACGAAATGGAAGAATCCTGTCCTCTTTTGAAGAGATTTCAGACACTAGGAAGTAGGAAGTAAGCAAGAGGATTTCTAGAGTGTAAGGGTCCCAGGAAATCCGAGCCCCTGGAGTCTGGCTCCAGACGGCATCTTGTTCCCCAACTGTGCTTATGGGGTCACAGTACCAGGTGCTCCTGTACCAGGATCTTAAGTTTACCATCCCTTAGCAAGTTCCACCAACCTTAAGGTGGTCAGACATGCCTGGCTTTGAATGTCAGCTCCATGGCACTCTAGCTCTGTGGCCCCAGGCAAGTTACTTATCCTCTCTGAGCTTGTTTCCTCATCTGTAACATGGGCTTAAAATAACATCTGTCTCTGTGGGAGGATTAAAAGATATCATAGGTGCTTAGCACAACACCTGACACATAAATAAATGCTGGTTATTCTAACTGTCAGGGACCTTACCGACCTCAGTCATGACCATGTCCCATGTGTCTCAGAATGCCTGGCTCATAGCAGGCTGCTCCATGAATATTTGTTGAATTAACGAGTCATGAATTAATGATAACCTCTGCTGGGCTTTGCTCTACTTGAACGCAGGTGGGTTCCTGCCCCCTTTTCTCCTTTCCCTCCTCCACCCCCTATCTACCGTTAGATATTCTGACATATCTTTGGGTATATTTGATGTTACCTCCCACCATTAGTCAGTCATCTTTCTCATTCTAATCCTCATTTCTCTAACATTCTAGAATGCATTCCTCCTACAGTATTTATGTATCTACTAAGTTTCTGGACAAAGACAGGTGTCCCTGGAACTTACCAGGTTCTCTGCTATTACTAAAGTCTTGTGGTAATTCATTGCAAGGCTCCTTTCAATAATGATCTGTACCAGTGCCCTTGGAATTCTATCTCTAAATAAAAAACAGCAACCATACCAAACTTTGGCGAAGACATGGAGCAACTGGACCACTTATAGACTGTGGGTGGGGGCTTCCCCGGTGGTGCAGTGGTTAAGAATCCGCCTGCCAATGCAGGGGACACAGGTTCGAGCCCTGGTCCGGGAAGATCCCACATGCCGCGGAGCAACTAAGCCCATGCGCCACAACTACTGAGCCTGTGCTCTAGAGTCCGCGAGCCACAACTACTGAGCCCACGCGCCATAACTACTGAAGCCCGCGCACCCAGAGCCCGTGCTCTGCAACAAGAGAAGCCACTGCAATGAGAAGCCTGCGCACCACAACGAAGAGCAGCCCGCGCTCGCCACAACTAGAGAAAGCCTGCGCGCAGCAACGAAGACCCAATACAGCCAAAAATAAAAATAAATAAAATAAATAAATTTATTTAAAATATATATATATATATATATAGACTGTGGGTGGGAATGTGCAAGGTAAGCCAAGCCTCTTTGGAAACTAGTTGGCAGTTTCTTATAAAATTAAATATGCAGTTACCATATGACCCAGCACTTGCACTCTTGGGCATTTATCCCAGAAAAATGAAAAAATATATTCACAAATACCTATACACAAATGTTCATATCAGCTTTATTCATAATAGCCCCAAGCTAGAAAAAGCCTAGAAGTCTTTGGAAGGGTGAATGGATAAACGAACTGTGGTGCATGCCCACCACGGAATATCCCTCAGCCAGGAAAAGGAACACACTACTGACAGATACAACAACTTGGATGAATGTCCAGGGAATCGTGTGGAGTGGAAAAGGCCAACCATAAAAGATTACTTACTGTGTGATTCTATTATACAACATTCCTGAAATGACAAAATTATAGAGCGAGGTAGGTGTGGTCATAAAAGGGCAGCATAAGGGACTCTGTGGTGATGGAGCCATGTCTGTGTCTTATCTGTGGTGGTGGAGAAATGAACCTACACATATGATAAGACTGCATGTGACACTGGGGAAATCTAAGGCCAATGGATTGTATCACTGACCATTTCCTGGCTGTGACTGATACTTTACTATAGTTATGCCAGATGTTACCATTGGGGGAAACTGGGTAAAGGGTACCTGGGATCTCTCTGTGTCACTTCTTCTAACTGCATATGAATCTATTATGCTCTCAAAATAAAAAGGTTAATTTAAAAAAGACCTGTATCTGAGTTGAAATTCATTCACTCATTCCATAAACAGTTCCTGAGCACCTGTGAGGTCCCAGGTGCTGGGCCAGGTGCTAAACCTGAGACGTGTGCTCTCTGCTGTCATAGCACTTATGGCGCAGTGGGAAAATATACAGGACAGCGGACTTCACAGGAACAAAAACTTTGTGCAAGCACATCACACCTGTGTATAGCAAATTTGGTAAACTGTACAGCAGCCTCTTTTGTCTCCTTCTTGAGTAGACGATGCCATCTTGGGATATGAGAGGCCTGTCACTCTGCTCAGTTCAAGACCCACCATCCAGAAACCTGGGAGCTGCTACCTAGAAAATGATTCCTACAAAGTGTAATGTCCGCACATCTGCTCCCTCCCTCCCTAATCTTTAGCGACCTTGGCTTCTCCTTTCCTATAATGTCAAGACTGAAGGGATTTCTAGCTCAGAGTACATTTGGTTTGGGAAACACTGCTCCACAGGATACCTGCACATGCATGACCACAAAGTGTTAAACAGAAGCATATTTAAGGAAAAAAAATCAGCAGACAACATATGTTGCTGCGTACCTCCCTGGATCGCCTGTCGATTTAACTTCTTTGGAGAAATCTCTCCAAAGTGTGCCTTCCCAAGTTCTCAAAGCTTCTCTCCCGAGATTCCCAGACGGCCCCCAACTGTACCCAGACCCTGAAGGGAGGCATGCTGTCCAGAGTGGGCACTGCCGAACAGTCCTGTCGGCAGGGAGAATCCTAGAGAACACCAGGGTCATTCCGACCCTCGCTACTCAGAGTGGTCATTTTCCCTGAGCTGATTAGAAATGCAGACCCTCAGGCCCCACCCCAGACCTAATGAGACAGAAGCAGCATTTTAACAAGATCCCCTGAGGATTCAGATGCACACTGAACTTTGAGAAGCACTGACTCTGGTTCTCAAAACCTACCTATATGTAAGAATCACCTGGATTTCTTCTCTAATTTGTCTTATTTCTTCAAGATGCAGAAAAATAAAGAATAATATGATGAACATTACAGATACAGTTGAAACCCCTGTGTACCTCTCCTTGATCTCATTTTCCTCTCTCTCTCCCTTGAAACAATCACTAAATAATCTGGTTCACACTCCCTGCTTATTTTTTATATTTGTACTACGTAGTCATAAACGATATGCAGTACTGTTTAGCATGATCTTAAATTTTACACAAATGTATACCATACCGTGACTATCTCCCTGCAACTAGCTTCTCTGAACAATTGGTGTTTGAGATTTGTACACATTGATACCTGTATCACTGACAGTGCTGTGTAGTCCCCTGCTATATCACTATCCCACTGCTTCTCCATTCCCCCATGGTTGGACATTTCCTCAGTGATCATCTCCCATATTTAGCCAACTTAGTCCTTCATCTCACGGGTCCTCACTGTTTGATACCCAGATCCCTACAATAGCCTGGTCAGTCTTCCTGCCACCTCAGCATAGGATCTTAGGGTAGAAGAGACTTCCAGAGATGTCCAGAGACTTCCAAGTCCAGAGACTTAAGGGTCATTTGGTGTCCAATCTGGTATCTGTGATAGTGTATTCTCTACCAGATACTTGAAATATAGCAAGCAAGTCTCTACTTACAAACTATTAGTGATAAAGAAACAGTATGCCGCAGAGCACTCCATTCTTCCTGTCAAACAGTTTTTTTCTACATTGAACTGAAATCCATCACACTTTAATTTCCACCAGCTGGTCCTACATCTTCACCCTTTCACTTCTTCTGAATTTCCTTACCATCACTTCCACACCCCCGGCCAGCTGTCCTGTCTGGCCCGCTCGCCCTGTCTCAGCACTCCAGCCACAGTGCCCTTCTTCATTTCCTTCAACTTGCTGAGCAACTTCTCGTCTTAGGACCTGGAATGAGCTCTCCAAACTCCTTCTTCTTCCTGACCCCACCTCCACCCCCAGATTAGAAATTACAAAGAGGGTATTGGATTAACATCTGCCTCCCCTACTAAAATATAAGCTTCACAGTGGCATGTTCTCTGTTGGTTTTGTTCAATGCAAAATCCTTAGCTTGGGGGCTTCCCTGGTGGCGCAGTGGTTGAGAGTCCGCCTGCCGATGCAGGGGACATGGGCTTGTGCCCCGGTCGGGGAAGATCCCACATGCCGTGGAGTGGCTGGGCCCGTGAGCCATGGCCGCTGAGCCTGCGCGTCCGGAGCCTGTGCTCCGCAACGGGAGAGGCCACAACAGTAAGAGACCTGTGTACCGCCAAAAAAAAAAAAAAAATCCTTAGCTTGTAACATAATACCTGGTACAGGGTTAGCTCTTAGTGGGGTTTTACTTAATAATGAATGAATGAATGAATGAATGAAAGCAAGCCAGCCAACTCTCTTGGGCCATATAAAACAAGATCACCTCTATAGGAAAGCCCTTCAAATGTCTGAGGAGAGCCACCATGTCCCCTAGGGTTTTTCTTCTTTACCAGGGGCCAGGAGTGACACAGGAGGGTGAGACCAGCCATACTAGATAGGTACCTAGAGAAGGGGCAGGGCAAACACAGGGACCACTTCATAACTTTCTCTAGGATCAGGCCTGGAGAGACGCCCCCAGGTGCTCACAAGTCCACTGTCAGCTGCTGCTGGACGTGAACTGCGTTACACAGCATATTCATGAAATTTGTTTTTGAGTCAGACATGAAAATACTATAAATGTTGCATCAGGTTAATCTCAAAAAATTCACTTCAGAGGTTAATACAATGCCAGTAATATGAGCAAACAAAGAAAATGCCGTGGGGGCCATCACAATGAAACACACTGTGACATCATTCACCAGCCATTAGCTCATGATGAGGCTGGCATTCCCTATGTCTAGAGACTGGCACCTTTCAATAAATAGGCAATACAATTAAGTGCAATGGATCATCACTGTAACATTAAAAAGTGAAACATCTGCAAGTGTCAAACTCATCCAACTGTGAACTTAAGATTCTTGCATTTTATTGCCTGTAAATTATAGTATAATAAAAATTTACTTTAGAATGTCATACAGAAAAAAAAAAAAAACTCTGATCCTAAACTTAAATAAACTAACATCTATATGTATAGAGAAATTACATGTACATAAGTGTTGCCTGATATTTACTCAACTCTGTCTAACCCACCACTAATTCACGGCCTGATTTTAGGCAAGAAACAGCCTTTCGTGGGCTCTCAGTTCTACAACTGTAAAATGGGGCTTGATTAATGAATTAATTCAACAAACACTGATAACCATGGGACAATCCTCATAGGGCTGTTGCATTTCTGAGAAAATACATATGAAGCACTTAGCAGGTGAATAGTCTGAGCACAGTTACTATTTGAAGAAACAGAGGTTATGCATCATTAGGAAGGTGTGTGCACGTGAAGAACAACACAAAGAAGAAAAAGTCTCTCTGTGGAAATCTAGAGATAAGCTAGATTCTCCTGTAATCTAAAATGCTCTCACTTTAGGAAGTAGCTGTTAGGGAGGAAAAACTTTCCCTTTACCCTCTTATGTTCTGTAACTGGTACCTGTGAATTAAGCTGACAAAAGACAGATTAACAGGAGAAAAGGCATACAAATTTTATTTCTAACTTTACATGCACAAGGCCTGCACAGAAAAGAAAACCCAAAGTAGCAGTTAGACTCAGAGGTTTATATACTATTTTAACAAAGGGCAATAAATTGTGGAGAAGTCACAAGACAAAAGAAAAGGGATTTGGGGCTTCTAGGAGTGGTAAATCACGGGAAGGCAGATATATGGGGGAAAGCAATGGTAGATAGGGTTATTTAGTAAGGTTTGTTTATGTAGACTCATCTTGGTGTCTTCTCTGTCTCTGGTGATAAGGACTGTTCTCCTTCTCTTGGTAGAGAGAGGGGAGGGGGCACTTTTACAAAGAGAAATTTATGCCCTGCTTTTAGGCAGATCGGGGGAGGGCAGAGAGTTCTTCCTGTGTCTGCTTTTCCTCAATTGCCTTCAGCTCAAAATAATCCTTATGCCAAAGTGGCATATTTTGGGGTGGTATATTTTGATCCCCTTTATAGCCAATACCAGTATGTGAAAAATTCTTAGTCTTAAGCATAAAAGGATATAAATGCTGTGGAACTGACTGAATTTTGTCTTGAGGTAACCTAGGAGAGGGGGGAAGGCCCTGGCTGCTTTTTAAATGGCCTCTGTATTGTATTCTAATTTTCTGGACCAATTTAGATCCACTTCATCCTTCTCTGTGTTGTTTTTTTCTCCAGGTACATTCAGACCACGTAGTGGAAGAAAAGCAGCTTACTCTGTGCTTTTAAGGTCAAACAATATTTGTGAAAGATTTTCTAAAATGTTTATTTCACCAAGGTAGTCTGACCCTGAGACAGTCTATAAAAATGAGGCTTTGAGACCAAGGATGAGGGAGAGTGTTGACGGATGTGGAGAACATTCTTCAAAGAAAGCAAAAGACTAGATCAGCCAAACTCACAGAAGTATAGGAGGCAAAAGCATTTTAACTAAGAACACTTCTTACTATAGAAGATGACAGGAAAGCAACCAGCCTGCATTCAAAGCCAAATGCGATTTATAAAATGAGTGTTGGCTTAGGTGAATTTAGGGCAGGGCAGCCTAAACTATTTCTTTTTGCCTCCTAAAAGCAATGATTAAAAAGAGTCATACTCTTGGGGCTTCCCTGGTGGCGCAGTGGTTGAGAGTCCGCTTGCCGATGCAGGGGACGCGGGTTTGTACCCCGCTCCGGGAAGATCCCACATGCCACGGAGCGGCTAGGCCCGTGAGCAATGGCCGCTGAGCCTGCACGTCCGGAGCCTGTGCTCCGCAACGGGAGAGACCACAACAGTGAGCGGTCCGCGTACCGCAAAAAAAAAAAAAAGAGTCGTACTCTCTAGTCACTATTTATAGTGTGTCCTTATGGTGTTCTGCACTGTACTTTGAGATGAGGTGAGCACCAAAAATGGGTTACTGGCCCTTGAGGACTATAAAATTTGTAACAATAGACAACGCGAATAGTCAAAGGAATAGAGTTCTTAGTAATGGCATAACCTCCTTGAGGAAGAATGATTGCTGTTAGTGATTATTCCTCCAGGGGATGTGGAGCTCAATGGTGCAGCTTCTGTTCCCAGAAAAGGACCAGGATGTCCTGGCAGAGTGATGCCATACCCCTCCCTGACTTAGACCACACAGAGCAGCAACTCAGTGTTGAACCCTACGCCACCCTTAAGCAGTGAAGATCCACATTCCTCTCCCTTCCATTCAGGCCACTCACCTCCCTGGGGACCTCGCTGCTCCGGCACCTTCAAATACTACCTCTATGCTAACAACTCCCCAGACCAAATCTCCAACTCAATCTTTCTCTCCAACTGCAAGTTCAGACTTACAGCTGTCGGACATGGTTCTGCGGACACCCCCGGGGGCCTCTAAAACATAACATGCCCTGAGTCACCCTCACTCCCACTCCTCACTCACATCTCAGTCAGCAGAGCTGCCATCTTCTTCCTAGTCACTTGAGGTGCAAGTTCAGAGTCATCGCCCAGGTCTTCTCTCACATCCAACATCTTAATCAGTTTCCAGGCCCCGGTACAGGCCCCACACAGTGTTGATTTTGATTGTTGTATGTTTGTATCTGTATTTCACTCTTTGAAGAGGTAAAACTCACTTGCTTCAAAACTCACAAGCGTCCAAAAGGCCATACAGGGGTAAGTCTGTCCTCTCCTCCCTCCTCGGCCCCTCATTTCCTCTCCTCACCAGCAACCTCTATTGTTTATTGTGTGTCTTCCAGAGATGCTGTATGCATTTACAAAGAAAGAGAAATACATATTCCCTTTTGCCTTTGGTAAACGGTAGCATACTATACACAACTCCACTCCTTGTTTTTGTCGTTTTTCTATTTAATGTATCTTGGAGAGCTTTCCAAATCAGTACCAAAAGATCCTCCGTATTCTTTCTTACGGCTACATACTATTCCACTGAGCAGATGTACTGTATTTTATTTAGCCAGTTTCAACCTTTCGCTACTACTAATAAACTGCAGTGCATAACCTTGTATACGCCACTGTGCATGTGAGGATATTTCTAGAATTCCACCATGTCTTTTAGTCCCTTGCCACTTCTCCCCTTTCCATTTTCACGTTCTCTGCTTTAGCTCAGACCTGCATCGTTGCAGGAGCCTCCCTAACAGGCATCTCTGCTCTATTATCTTTAACTTACCCAACAAGTATTTAGTGAGCACTTTCTATGTGCCACATACTCTGCTATGACATGGAAGAACAAGAGAATAAAAACAAACAGAACAAAACAAACCCCCTCCTAACCAGACCCACACAGATCCTAGCCTGTCTCACAATTATCTGAGCTTTGGGAGCTTTTTAATAAATCAAGCTGCTCTCTTCTCTGTGTTTGGAATCGGTTGAGAATTAGAGACAGGAGTCAGGCAAATGGAAATCAAGACATCAGTTTCCTCACTGTCAGAGTTTCATTGGCAAATGTGGCTGAGCCCGACAGCCACATAGACTTCCTCCTACTTCCCCCAAGTTTAGACCTGGAGCAGCCCACTTGCGGGAGAGCCTGGTCTGCAGAGAGGCAGCTACTCGCCTGAATGGTTGCCGAGGAATCACTGTCTCATGACTGTCGACCTCCAACAGGGGATACCGAGGCAGGTGGGCCTCCACACCTGTCTCTAGAAGACGCAGGTGTGTTTTTCCATGTGGAAACAGGAGAGGAGCTAACGCACAAGCTCGGTGGGCAACCAGATCGCAAAGGTAAGAGAGGAAAAGAGGAAGGGGCAAGTCAGCTGTCCAGCCTCTTTCCTCCATGGAACTGGAGGAGAAGTTTCTTCCTGGAAACAATAGAATTTCCCCAACAGTAAACCCAAAGGCTTTCTCTCCAGCTTTGTGTTTTAAAATCAAGTAGTCCTTTACTCAGGAGCAAACTAGGTCTTTTCAGGCTTTTGGAAGCTACTTTAAAATGTCTAAATACGAAATTGCCTGATATTTGTATCACGCCTTGATGATAAACTCTTTCAAATACGTGGCAACGTTCTCCAAAAGATCAAAAAGCAAACCACTGCTAATTCAGCCGAGTGAGGGAAATTAAGTCTGAATTATACTTTTTAAGAAATCCAACTTATTGGTAGTATATTGTAATTAATCACAGGAAGGACTGATGGGAAAAAAGAATGGGCAGGTAATTCAGATGGAATTAAAAACTTTTCAAACTTTCTTCCTTCTGCTCCTGGCTGACATCCGTTTAAGGCAGAACACCCCTCAAATAACCATCTTTCCAATAGCTTTCCTTTGTCTTTTCCTAACGTACTGAACTAATGAGGAAACTTTGCCTCTTGTAGGGTCGGACATGGCCCTGAAAGGAGGTTATGAATGAGGAGATGTGAGGATGCAGAGAGACTCGCCATCTGCCTTCTGCCCTCCCTTCCCAAGTGAAACGGAATTTTCAGAGGAGCCCCGTGGCTTCCGAATCATCAAATTCAATGGAAGATTTTAGTTTCGATCTTCAAACCTTCTGTTATATTTGACACCTTCAGCCAGATCCCTGGGTCCCACCACTAAGGGTTCTAATTAAATAGGTTCCATGATCTATATTTTTGAACAAACTTCCTAAGTTATTTTTGTGACCGGTCAGAGAGCACTGCTCTTCTTGAAACTCCTCCACTGGCTTCTCTGACCCCTTTGAATTCTGTTCTCCTACCTCCTGACCACCTCTGCTCTGTTTGCCAGGGCAAGCAGAATTACCCCCTCTGCCCCTGGTAACAGACACTCCCCCACAGAACCAGGAATGGACATGTGACCCAGGCTGGGCAACTATAGTCCTTCCGCAGGGTTCTTCTAACTGATGGGGAAGATTTTTCCTCTCAACTTGCAAGTCTGTGAGAACATACCCCATGCTGCCTGAGATCACACCCACAGCTGCATGGTGAAAACTCATGGATGGTAGGAGGCAGTGAGGTCAACAGGCAGAGAGAAGCAGGGCTAAGGGGTGGAGGTTGAGGGCGTAAGAGAAGAATGGACTGACTGTTGGCAGTAGAGTCCCTGGATCCAGTCACTCCCTGAAGCGAGCGAGATCTGTCCCTTCCTGTAGTTTGGTTACATTAACCTATACATTCTCCTTTTTCGCCTAAACTATTTTGAGTTGGGTTGCTGTTACTTACAACCGAAGAGCCCTTCCCTAGTCCATCTCTTAATTGGCTTCCTGGCCTCCTCACTGTACATATCAGTGAAATTAACTCTTAAAACTCAGAGCTCAAACCATCACTTGTCTGTCTCAAAAGCCACTCAGACTCCCAATGTCCTGGCATTAAGTACAACACCTTTCACGATATGTCCCCCAATTTGACCTTCCAAACTTCCTCCTACTTCACCATACAAGTGGCAAACCAGGATCCGGCCATCCAGAATACCGTCCTCCCCACCTCTGCCAATTAAAATCGACTCAAGAAAAAGAAAAGAAGGAAGGAACGTTCTTCCTCCTTTTTCAAGATCCACTTCACATTACTCTCTCTAAGAAGACTTTTCTAAGAACTTCCTTCCTCCAAAGATGGAACTGTACCCCTCTTCAGCCCCCACGGCAGTATCTAATGATCTCTGTCCTATTCCTCACCCCACCACCCATGCATTTACCAGGTCCACTCTAACCTTCCTCTTAAATATTTCTTAACTCAATCCCATTGCTCCTGCCACTCATCAGAACACTTAATGTCTCCTATCTGGCCACTCCGATAGGTCTCCCTGCCACCAGCCTTATCCTCCTGCAATCTAGCTGCCCACTGACACCAGTTATCTTTCCAGTATGCAAATCTGATCATGCTGTGCTCTGGCTGAGAGAGTTAAGACCAAACTTCCTAGCAGGCAGGTTAAGCCCTCCCACTCCCCAGTGACTTGGCTTCTGTCTGCCATCCCAGGCTCACCACTCCCCAAGAAGCTCCAGCTGGACCTGACTGTTTGCGGTTCCCCTCAAATCCAGAATGCTTTAACGCTGCTGGCCTTTGCACAGACAGTCTCCTCTGTCTGGGGAGGCCTCCTTCACCTCTGCCTGGTAAAGTTCCCACACTTCAAGGAGTCTCTCCACCGAGAAATCTCCTTGGATTGCCCTAGGTAACAGCACTTCCATAAGCCTCGCTTAATCTGGAAGGAGATGCTTCGTTTGCATACCAGTGCTTAGCACAGGGCCCAGCACAGCACACAGGTGCTCAGTAGGTTCTTTCATAGATACCAAAAACCTTTTCTGGTGAGAATAGGCTTTGAATGACCAAGGGACCTCGCACAAGGTCCAACTTTGTGCTTGGTCAACTTTATTGGTGTCCAGTCCGGTCCTGCTATAATCTTCACCCGACAATACCAAGTCACCCTGTGGACACTGACATCCCATAAACACTTTGCTCCTGATGGCACCGCTGAGCACACTGAGATTAGGAGATGCGCACTGGCGCTAGACTGATGTAGGTTCAAATCCCTGCTCTGTCACTCACAAGCTGTGTGACCTGAACAAGTCTCTTAACTCTTCTGGACCTCAGCCTCGTCATCTGTAAGATGGAGCCTGCAGTAGTTATCTGTTTTTTTGTGAGGACTAAAAGAGAAAATGCATTTGGGATGTTTGCACAAGTGCCTGGTACACAGGTAATCAATTAAGTTTGCTGAATGAATGAGTTAATGAATGAGCAGCCCGCAGAATGGCAGCGGTTCTTAAAAGACGCATCTTTCTAGCCTGTTTTCCAGAAAACCCAACCTCTGGTTCCCGATGGAATCAGTTTCAAGTCCGGCCCCTGAGTCTGGGGTGAAGCCCTTGGCCGGACGCCGCCCGCCCTGTTCCCACGGCAGCTTCGCTAGCCCTGCGGCCGCCAATCACCAGGGCCTGGTCCCTCTCCTAACCAGATTCACCAATAGGACCCGGAAGGCGCCACCTCGGGTGGCTTCCGCTGCGTCTCATAGGCTTCCCGGCAGTCCTGCCCGCCCCTTTGACTACGTCATCCGCGCGGCGCGCTGTGGGGTTTGTAGTCTAGAAAGAAGCAGCGCTGAGAGTCCCACCTGGAGCTTCAGAGGAAGGAAGAGTGGCCCTTCCCCCCACCCGTCCACCTACCTCCACTACCCACCCCCCACCCCACCCTCCACCCCCCGCTCCACCTTTGGTAGATAAAGCCCAGGCTTCCCTGCCCTCCTTTCTAAAGAGCTGGAGTTGCCCACACGCGGGTTACCAGCGGCCCCCAAGAAACAGGAGCATTTTGCCCAGATAATTCAGCATTCACTGAAATTTTAGATTTCAGTTTCAGATCAAGGAGACATTCAATTCCCATATTCTCATAAGTGGACCTACCGCGCCACGGTGGGGGGTATGGTGGCAGCTCTGAAAAGGCAGCGGTGACTCCAGACTTCTCTAGCTTCCCAGAAGAACCCACTGCAGAACCAGCAGTCGTGAATTTATCCAGACCCTGTGAACCTTGTCTATTTCGAATTGTATTATCGTTTAAAATCAGGCAAGCTATCAATGGCTCCTCATTGCTCGAGATATAAAAATTCATACCCCTTAGCTAGGCGTATAAGGTACTTCATAACTATTTTGTATTTATTTTTGTGTGGTTACATTTTTAAAAACAGCATTTCTCATTTGCTGCACAAAAGAATCTCCTGGGGAGCGTTATAAAATATTGGTATTTGTGTCCCACCCTAGACCTGGGACTCTTGGGCGGATGGTGCAGGCTTCCATATGTGTTAAAGTTCCCGGGATGATTCTCCTGTGCAGCCAGGGTTAAGAATCACTGCTTTAATGCCTGTCAACACTGCTGGGACCCACTTTCATGGATCCGAGCCTTTGCTCTGCACTTTCCTCTGTTTAAAGTGGCTTTCTTCCCCTTTCCGGCCTGGCGCGATGGTCATCCTGCCTGGCTAAGAGCAACTGCTCCCCGTTTTCCTCCCGGCCCTCCCGCAGATCCCCTCCTCCTATAGCACATTATACATGCTTCTTTTCTAAGAGCGCTGGAGTTATTTGGTTACTTGTCTGCCTTCCTGGAAAGGCTGTCCCCGAAGAGTCCTCTTTCATCCACTCCAGAGCCACTGAATCAGAATCTCTGGGGTTGGCCTTAGGTACAGTAAGCATCAATAATATTTGTTGCCTTGAACTGATGAAGCATCTCATTTGCTTTTAAGGCAATTAGACCGTTGCACCTAGTTGCCTTTGATTTCCCTGGAAAGCTAAGCACCACTGTGTTGTAGTATCTTCTTCATTCATTACTTATTCATTCATCCAACAAATATTGTACACTATAACAAAGCCCTGGGGATTCAGGAGTAAACAGGAAAACATAGTTACCACCTTATGGGACCTGGAATCTATTAATATATTAGTTATAGCATAGTTATTATCATTTCTTCTGAATAATAATTGGAATTTTTTCCCCTTCTAGATACTATTTGATATTCACGGGTGAGGAGATGTCATATTCTCTTATATCCCCAGTATGTTGCTGGCACATTGAGGGCATTCTGTAAATGTTTACTGAATCAAGGTACCACATTTCATAGCACTTGTCACAATTTGTATTTATTTGTATGATTCGTATTTATTTGTATGATTTGTATGATTATTTCGTACTTGTCACAATTCGTATTTATTTGTATGATTATTTGATTAACGGCTATCTGTTCCATGAGCTGTAAATCCCCTGAGGGCAGGAACTGAATCCCTTTTGCCTGCCATGCCTGAGACAAGGCCTGGCCAGAGCAGGTGCTCAATGAACATTGCTAAGTAAATAAATAAATACACATAAGGCACCATTAAGAACAGAAATGAAATCTCCCAACCAAATATCCATTCCTCTCTCTCATTATTCTTCCCCCCAAAGATAATTTTCTTCCTGAGCATTAAGGGATTTCAAGTTAGAGTGAGCGTGAGCCCCAACTGAGATGATGCTTCTCTTACTTACTTACAGGTTGACCTGGGCCTCTACTTCAGGGTCTTTTGTTGGCCACGTCTGCAGGGGCTGGATGCCAAAGGAGAGAGACGACTTGGCTTTCCATAGAAGGGTCTGTGCCATCTGACTCCCACTGGACCCTTTCGTCAGCGGATCCATCAGTGGGCCTGGAGGCTGCAGTGCTGTACTGAAACAGAAAGAGTTGGAAAGGCACTTAGAACAGAGAAGAACAAGGGCCCATCGCTGGCCCATTCTGGCCACTCCTCCACAGGGGCCAGCCCATCAGTAATGAGGAGGGGTAAAGCCAAGGCCCTCCCAAGACCCAGGTGCCCCACTAAGACAGCACCACGCCCTTCCTGCACACTGTGGCCTCGTGGCCCTGGAACCGTCCGAATCCTATCACATCCCTCAGCAATGAGTGGAGTCCTCCACACTCTCAAGTCAGCGGGGTCGAAGGTAAAAGGAGAAAAGTGAGCATGTGAACCATCACAAACTTATTTAGAAAAAGGCAACATTCACTGAGGAAGGGAAAGCTCTGTCTGGAGTACCTTCAGAGGATGGACCTCATGGCCATTGGCGTTTGGTCCAGGAGTGCCTGGTTTATCTCCCAATTTCCATTTAAAATAGCCAAGAAAAGCCATAAAAAGAGCCTACACTGGCAACAACACTGTAGACAAAAGGACCAAACCCACATTCAAGAGTAATAGCATAGAGGAAGTAAGCAGTAAATGCTTGCTGAATTAACAAATGGGAATAAATTGGGAAATGCACTGCTGAAACACGTCTGCTTCTTTCTCTGATGACACAGCGAGGAAGGAGATAAGGTGATTCTGGGATGAAGAAGGGTGGCTTTGTTAGGGAAATGCAGGCATCCCTGCTTTTTCGGATTGGAATTACTTTCTGAGCCAATCAGGAGCGTTCTTCCCCCACCTCTACCTCAGGTGACACACAAATTAGCAAAGAAAATCCAAATACTTGGAAGTGGGAAAATAAAAAGCAATCTTAGATAACACTTATGTCAAAAGGGACTCTTTATAGTGTCTTCTTAATAAAACGCTGTGACGAGGCAAAAGACAAAAGACCTCGTGGTCTTATTAGTGAGGAAGAGGCATCTGCACAGGGAGCCACCATCCTGCTGCAGGGTTTGGATGCCAAGAGAAGTGACTCCATACAGCCTGGGTATTTGGAGCCAGATGGGCACTGCCCACTCCCAAGCTGCTACACTAGTACCAATTATAGGCTGCAGGCATGTCGCAAAAGAAAAAAAGGCCACTCTTGCCAGGTCCCCCTGGTATTCCTCCTTTATAAGTGATGACCCATCCTCCCCCATCACCTTACCTGGGCCTGAGAAGCCACAGGCTGCATGTCTGACCCAGACTGCTGGATAATCTTACTCTAAGCTGGCTTCAGGCCACTCATCTTGGCAGAAACTCTATAGACATGAAAGGCTCAAGCCTTCCACGTACGACAAATGGCAAGAAGGGAAGGTTCTGCTATGATGTCAGTTGTTCTTTACTCACTGGAACCTCAAGTCTTCTGCAACCCAGGGTCACTAGAGTTTATGGCTGCCTTAGCAATAAACAAACAAATAAATAACAAAGCAGGGCTTCTGGATGAGAGACATATTTTTTTCTTTGAACCCACTAGATTTTTTTTAAATTACAAAAATAACACTTGTATGCAAAACATTTATTAAGAAAATGTTCCTTTCTTAATCATGCAAGTTAAAAAAAAAGAAAAGGAAAGAAACTGCTCCTAAAAGAAACCAATAAGCAGGACAGGGAGGTGAGGTTTCATTTTCAGGCAAAGTCCTGTGAAGGTTCAGCTTCAACTTGAGTGGAGCTGGGCTGTCCCACGCGGCAGCCATGCGCCACCTGTGACCACTGAGCAAGGAAATGGGTCAGGCAAAGCAAGACCTGCGTGTGTAAAACACACACCGGACTTGGAAGACTTAGTACAAATAACAAAGGATGCAGAACGTCTCAATAATTTTTATGTTGATTACATGTTGAAGATAAAGTGTATTAGAATTGATTTTAACGTGGCTACTAGAAAATGAAAATCACATACACAGCTTGCTTTACAATCTGCTCGGGGTTGGTTACACCGCAGAGCTGTCCCACCTGCGAAGAGGAACCGAGAGCCCCGGGTCGGGGTGAGGGCTGCAAAGTCCCCGGGTACTTGGCACTCTCTGCACAGGTGGGCAAAGCAGCTTCGGTGAGCAAGGGCAGCCCACCTAGGAAGAGTCGCCACCCAGGTGTGGGTATTGGAGAAAAAGTGCACTGAAGAGGGGAGGGGAGAAGATTCCAGAAATGGTGAGGGGACCCGATGGCAGGCACGACATCCCCACCTCCACTCCGTTTCCTCTCCCAGTTAACGGTTTGGTATTATTCCCATCACTCCTCTCTCTACGTATTTGCAACCTTTATGTGACACACATACGGAGAATATATAACACTCTGTGACCTGCAATTCTCCCTAAAGCACAGTCTTAGACATCTTTGTAAATCAGTAAATAAGGTACATCTTAACATGGAACATTACAGAATGGGATAACCTCATATGCTGCTTACATTTTTTTAATCTTTAAATATTAAGATTATTTCATTGTTTTAGTGTTATTGTCTAGCCCTTTCATCTTTAAAATTTGTTTAGAAACACTTAAATGCTAGTTCCTTTAAACCTTTCCCACCATTTAATTTTGTCTTTTTGCCATATCTTTACCCTTAGAGTTTCTGAGTTCTTTTTTTATACTTTCATCTAATTCTTTAGCTTCATTTTCTAACTGTTCAGATGCTGTCTCATCAGTGTTAATTTTAATCATTTTCCTCATTTCTGTTAAATTTTCTAGACTTAACTTTCTAATTTAAAAAATGTACGTTCCTCTTAATCTTCTGACATATTTTATCTTTCTTGTCTCACTATTTAAAATATTCAGCAGAGGAAGAACTTCTTGGAAAATGGCAGAGGAAGTGCTCATTTGCATAACTCCTTGGAACCCATGGAAATAAGAAAAAATAGCCCAATATATAGAAGAAAACTCACTGAAACAAGAGAATGACCAAACTCCATGCTGTAATTCTGAAGATCTGCTGTATACAATTAATCGTGGACAGACTGAAAGCGAACATCAAGGTCTACCTAGCTTATATAACGTGAGGAAAATGGGCAAGAATGTCCTAAAGGCCGACAGTGCCCGATCTGGAGGGCTGAGGCCTGGAAGCATGGGCAGCACTGGGGCAGAAGCTGTTTGTTCTTTGTGTGCCACTGCCCCAGCTTTTTAACAAGGGGTGGCCTAATCTTAGGAAAAGCTGAAGGAGAGAAGGAAAAGTATATCTTAAGAGCCATCTGAACCTCTTGAAAGATTATTAACCAATTACATTTGAACCCACTAAAAGAAGGTCCACGAATCATGGGAAATCGCACTGACCCAGACCCTCTTTGGAGCAGGCTGTCTGCCCTGAAGTGGCGGGGGGGGGGGGGAGGGCTGAAAATTTAAGGAGAGTCCTGCCACGGGGTCACATACACCACAGGCACAGGGGACTCTGCAGACAGGAGGGCAGGCATGGGGGGAGCGTAAAACCAGATGGCACGTTCCCACTGTCTCTGTCCCACTTCCCAAGAAGCATCAAAGCCAGACCTCCAGCACCAGCTCTGAAAGAGAAGATTCACCATCGCTCAGAGAGGCAGGGAAAGGAGTCAAGGTGAATCTACCCATATTATCAGTGGGTAAACACAGACCCAGACAGAGCTGCTTCCATCCCAGACGAACATGCAGGAAAAAATTAGCACAGGACCTATGAAAAGAGGTTTGCAAAAGGCAGATGACGAGTACAGACGAGAAGATTTTTAACAGGGATCAGATGAAACATATAACAGCTTTGTTTTCTCAAGAAAATGAGAGAGTAAGAACTCAAAACAGAAGATCAAGTAATACATAGACAGACTTCTCAAGGTTCTAGGATAAAAATCCCAGAGTGTGACCGGAAAAGGGTTGATTCACGTGGTGGAGGTGCTTTCTGGGAGGGGAGTGGGCCTGAAGGGGAGGAAATGAGGGCCTCTGTGAGTGAATCTCCCTGGCCTGGGGGCAGCCCTCAGAAGCACACAGCTTACACTTTTCTCCTCTGTGACTCCCAAGCCCTCAGGGCAACTTGAGTGTTCATATTGTGAGTCTAAACAGATGGGAGTAAAGAGAAATGTGGCCTCCTTCACAGTTAGTCCTCTGCTGATGGCCACGAGGACGCAGTCACTGAGAAGAACCGTCCAGAAGCCCGAGATGGGGACCAGCAGCTGTGGGGGCCATAGCCAGGCCTGCTGAGGCCCAGTGATGCAGCGAGAAACAGACCGCGGGGAAACACAACTGTGGCACAAGTGCTGTCTCTCTCATACACTGGTAGGTAGAGCCCTGAAGGCAGCAAATGTCATAGAAGGTAACAAGGTCTCAGTTCTGGCTCCTTCGATGTGGCTGATATCTCCCCTGGTGAGAGCTGCATGGATCACTGAGCTGCAACCATGATTCCATAAGGAACACGGGAAACTTCTGAGAGCCACACCCACTCCCTTGCGTTATTGATCTTGTATCCTCATTCGGATTGTTGGCTGAAAACAACCTTAAACGAAGCACAAGTCATCATTCTTGCTTATCTGCAACCAAAATCAGCAGCTGGGGCCTGAGCTGGCTCAGTAGCCAAGGGAGCAGTAACCCCTACAGAGCTGGGGTCAGCGGGAATACAAATCCCTTCTGTCCCCAGATCGAAACTGCCCCTCCCGCAGGCCGTCACTCCCCACCTTGCAACATTCTTCCTCCGTGGCACTCACGGCCACTGGAGCCTTCCCAGTTATGTGTTTGTTTACTGGTACACTGTCTGCCTCCCACCCTCCCTCCACTGGAATGTTAGGTCCATGAGAGCAGGGGCCCCATCTGCCTTGTTCACGGTCTACGTCCAGTGCCTAGCACAGAGAAGGGCTCAGTAAATATGTTTGTTTGTTTGTTTGTTTAAATAAATAAATTTATTTATTTTTGGCTGCGTTGGGTCTTTGTTGCTGCATGTGGGCTTTCTCTAGTTGCGGCGAGTGGGGTCTACTCTTCGTTGCGGTGCGCGGGTTTCTCATTGCGGTGGCTTCTCTTGTTGCAGTGCACGGGCTCTAGGCGTGCAGGCTTCAGTAGTTGTGGCATGCAGGCTCAGTACTTGTGGCTCGCGGGCTCTAGAGCGCAGGCGCAGTAGTTGTGGTGCACGGGCTTA
The DNA here is from genome assembly GCF_964374135.1 of Grampus griseus. NCBI lineage: Eukaryota > Metazoa > Chordata > Mammalia > Artiodactyla > Delphinidae > Grampus > Grampus griseus. Next base: position 8,338,918 of record NC_139000.1, read on the forward strand.
GTTGCTCCACGGCACGTGGGATCTTCCCGGACCAGGGCTCGAACCCATGTCCCCTGCATTGGCAGGCGGATTCTTAACCACTGCGCCACCAGGAAAGTCCAGTAAATATATTTTGAATGAATAATTGACTACGGGAATGCCGCAAAAATATGAGGAAAGTGTTCATATGGAATAGAGAGACTTTGTCGGGCTGTTCTGGCCCTGTTTGAATGAGGTCGCTGGTGGCCCCAGTCAGACCGCTATGGGACCTACTCTATTTCTTTATCAACCTCTGGCAGGCAGCTGCTCTGTGAGGACTGTGACAAGTGGAGCAAAGGCAATCCATCTGCCGAGCATCAGCCCAGGCCTGATATATGGCACTGACGCTAGGAAAGACTTCATGGCTGGCAGCTCTTCTAAAGACACTTGTCTCTCTGGTCATAAAGTGCGAGACAGGCATTTATGTCCTAACTTTCATTTGTGTTAAAACTATGCAATCACCGACACTTAACTGTTGGAAAATCCACTTCACGCTGCCATCTGAGTCTTGATTTCCCATTTTTACCTCCTCGCCCACTAAAACGGCTCTGAGATAGGCGTGCCAGGTATGTAGCCGCACACCAGTGTGTGCTACCAACTTTGGATCAGTGTGTCTTATTTACGTTTGTTGTGATTGAAGAAAGATGCTGTCTGTGGCAGATACTTTGGAACAACTTGCAGAAGTTGGAAGGCTAAGACGTAATGTCCTAACCTGCTTGGCAGTTTAGAGTTCTGGACATGATTTAGAGTCCACATGCTAAATCAGATGCACTCATGAGAGACTGGTGGGGAGCGGAGCCAGGCAGATGAAGAGAGAGGACAAAGGGCATCCGCTTGCTTTTACAGATCATGACAGAGCTGTTGTGGTCCTGGAGTCAGCAGCTTCTTGATTCTCTGGCTTTCTGAGGGAGCAGGGACAGCTTTGTTCAATGCTGCCCGTGGGCTTCCTCTAGTTGTGGCGAGCGGGGGCTACTCTTCAATGCGGCGCATGGGCTTCTCATTGCGGTGGCTTCTCTTGTTGCGGAGCACGGGCTCTAGAGCGCAGGCTCAGTAGCTGCGGCGCATGGGCTTCATTGCTCCGTGGCATGTGAGATCTCCCTGGACCAGGGCTCGAACCTGTGTCCCCCGCATTGGCAGGCGGATTCTCAACCACAGCACCACCAGGGAAGCCCTGCAGCTGCTTCTTGATAGATCAGCTTCTTGTTATGCAGTGGCAGCCTCCCTGATCAGTGCAGAGCACAGTGGTTCTGGGGGCAGGAGTTGTGACTGGGAGCTCAGACTAGAATCTGCTCTCCAGCCCTGCCAACAATTCTGTAAGCACTTAATTTCCATATCACTATTATATCTCATTCTGTTTCTACCAGGTAAAGTGGATTCTGTCGTCTGCAACAGATTACTGACCGATAGGCCTTATATAGTGATGTCTGTCCAATTGGGTTTTGAGCTTAACAGTTCGTGTGACCCCGTGCAGGGTGCAGAGTATGCACAATCTTTTTCTGGTGGGAGCAGTGGTATAACCTCCAGCGGGCAAGAAAAAGAGACTATGTACTTTGATGGGAAGACATTTTGCCTTGTGAGTTTAAAAGAGAGCTTGCTCAAAGCACTAGGCATTTCTGTTCCAATCAGTAAACAGGTGCTGAAGGGCAACCAAAAGAACACACACTGGGGCTTCCCTGGTGGCGCAGTGGTTGAGAGTCCGCCTGCCGATGCAGGGGACACGGGTTTGTGCCCCGGTCTGGGAAGATCCCACATGCCGCGGAGCGGCTGGGCCCGTGAGCCATGGCCGCTAAGCCTGCGCGTCCGGAGCCTGTGCTCCGCAACGGGAGAGGCCACAACAGTGAGAGGCCCGCGTACCGCAAAAAAAAAAAAAAAGAACACACACTAATTGCGGACATTTCTAAGGTCACTGCTACGCTGGAGCAGTGACTGTGAGATCACTACCCCCGACCTGCTTTTGTGTTGTCTTGAGCCTTTCCAGGTGTGTCACCTAAAACTGTTGTATCCAAAAGTGCACTGAAAACACAGAACAGTTGAGAAATACTAGTCTAAACTATAGATGGTTTAACCTCCAGTAATAAAAATTTTACTGCATCTTGAAGTAGCCATGTTAGCTTGGGGCACACTGACTGCTGGAATGTACTTTTCGCGTATTGAGTCCAGTCTGTTTTATTATCCCTCGTACCCACTGTGATTTTAAGTCTAGCCCTGGGCCATGCATAGAGTGGGCCTGATTCCTTTTTCATACGACACCCTTTCAAATGTGGGAGGGCAGCTTTTATATCCTCTGTGAATTTTCTCTTTTTCAAGTAAAACACCCCCTCTCCCTACTGAAATCTTTTTTTTCTTTACTGGACCATTCCCATCAGACATAAATATCTTTATAAAACAAAAGCAGAACACTCCAAACCAAAATCAAATAAAACGGTTTTTCAGCTCACATCCCTTCCACCCCTGCAAAAAGCTGACTAGTTTCACTGTTCCCAGTTCCTGTCCTTCCATTATCTCTCAAAGCCAGTCAGTGCGACTTTCATCCTTACTGTTCCAAAGGACAGCTATTGTCAAAGGCCACCTATGACCCACATGATGCTAAACCAATGGTCAATTCTTGGCTCTCCACTGGGTGACCCAGCAGCAATATCTGACACCAAAAAATCATTCCCTCTTTCTGTTTTTTTTAAAAATGTTTATTTACACTAATTCCTCCCCCCCCCCCGCAATTAAATTACATCATGTATCCATGACACAATGGTTTCACATATAAGTTTCAAAGTCTAACTTTTACTTGGGATTTATATGAACGGTTAACCTAAGTCCATCAAATCATAGTCATCCTTCCCACTAATAGTTTATTTATTGATTCCCTTTTCCTAAAGTCTCCTGATATCCCATACATTTTTTCCCACAATTTTTTTTACCTTTCCCTATTTCACTATGATTCATAGTCACATTAAAGAACAAAACAAAAACCTGGATGCATTCTTTCAAACATTTCCTACCTGAGGGTCCACATCTACACTGTCCAATAAGGCAGCCACAAACCACACGTGGCTCTTGAGCACTTAAATGTGGCTGCTCTTGGGCTTCCCTGGTGGCGCAGTGGTTGAGAGTCCGCCTGCCAATGCAGGGCACATGAGTTTGTGCCCCGGTCCGGGAAGATCCCACATGCCGCAGAGCGGCTAGGCCCGTGAGCCATGGCCGCTGAGCCTGCGCGTCCGGAGCCTGTGCTCCGCAACGGGAGAGGCCACAACAGTGAGAGGCCAACGTACCGCAAAAAAAAAAAAAAAAAATGTGGCTGCTCTGAAATACAAAGTATCATGAGAGATTACTACAAGCAACTCTATGGACAACCTGGAAGAAATGGACAAATTCTTAGAAAAGCACAACCTTCCAAGACTGAACCAGGAAGAAATAGAAAATATGAACAGACCAATCACAAGCACTGAAATTGAAACTGTGATTAAAAATCTTCCAACAAACAAAAGTCCAGGACCAGGTGGCTTCACAGGTGAATTCTATCAAACATTTAGAGAAGAGCTAACACTGATCCTTCTCAAAGTCTTCCAAAATATAGCAGAGGGAGGAACACTCCCAAACTCATTCTACGAGGCCACCATCACCCTGATACCAAAACCAGACAAAGGTGTTACAGAAAAAGAAAACTACAGACTAATATCTCTGATGAACATAGACGCAAAAATCCTAAACAAAATACTAGCAAACAGAATCCAACAGCACATTAAAAGGATCATACACCATGATCAAGTGGAGTTTATCCCAGGAATGCAAGGATTCTTTAATATATGCAAATCAATCAATGTGATACACCACATTAACAAATTAAGGAATAAAAACTATATGATCATCTCAATAGATGCAGAAAAAGCTTTTGACAAAATTCAACACCCATTTATGATAAAAACTCTCCAGAAAGTAGGCATAGAGGGAACTTACCTCAACATAATAAAGGTCATATATGACAAACCCACAGCCAACATCGTTCTCAATGGTGAAAAACTGAAACCATTTCCTCTAAGATCAGGAACAAGGTAAGGTTGCCTACACTCACCACTCTTATTCAATACAGTTTTGGAAGATTTATCCACAGCAATCAGAGAAAAAAAAGAAATAAACAATCCAAATCAGAAAAGAAGAAGTAAAACAGTCACTGTTTGCAGATGACATGATACTATACATAGAGAATCCTAAAGATGCTACCAGAAAACTACTAGAGCTAATCAATGAATTTGGTAGAGTAGCAGGATACAAAATTAATGCACAGAAATCTCCTGCATTCCTATACACTAATGATGAAATATCTGAAAGAGAAATTAAGGAAACACTTCCATTTACCACTGCAACAAAAAGAATAAAATACCTAGGAATAAACCTACCTAAGGAGACAAAAGACCTGTATGCAGAAAACTATAAGACACTGATGAAAGAAATTAAAAATGATAAAAACAGGTGGAGAGATATACTATGTTCTTGGATTGGAAGAATCAACATTGTGAAAATGACTATAATACCCAAAGCAATCTACAGATTCAATGCAATCCCTATCAAACTACCAATGGCATTTTTCACAGAATTAGAACAAAAAATCACACAATTTGTATGGAAACACAAAAGACCCAGAATAGCCAAAACAATCTTGAGAAAGAAAAACAGAGCTGGAGGAATCAGGCTCCCGGACTGCAGACTATACTACAAAGCTACAGTAATCCAGACAGTATGGTACTGGCACAAAAACAGAAATATATATCAGTGGAACAGGATAGAAAGCCCAGAGATAAACCCACGCACATATGGTCACCTTATCCTTGATAAAGGAGGCAAGAATATACAATGGAGAAAAGACACCCCCTTCAATAAGTGGTGCTGGGAAAAACTAGACAGCTACATGTAAAAGAATGAAATTAGAACACTCCCTAACACTATACACAAAAATAAACTCAAAATGGATTAAAGACCTAAATGTAAGGCCAGACACTATAAAACGCTTAGAGGAAAACATAGGCAGAACACTCTATGACATAAATCACAGCAAGATCCTTTTTGAGCCACCTCCTAGAGAAATGGAAATAAAAACAAAAATAAACAAATGGGACCTAATGAAACTTAAAAGCTTTTGCACAGCAAAGGAAACCATAAACAAGATGAAAAGACAACGCTCAGAACGGGAGAAAATATTTGCAAATGAAGCAACTGACAAAGGATTAATCTCCAAATATACAGGCAGCTCTTGCAGCTCAATATCAAAAAAACAAACAACTGAATCCAAAAATGGGCTGAAGACCTAAATATACATTTCTCCGAAGAAGATATACAGATTGCCAACAAACACATGAAAGGATGCTCAACATCACTAGTCATTAGAGAAATGCAAATCAAAACTACAATGAGTATCACCTCATACCAGTCAGAATGGCCATCATCAAAAAATCTACAAACAATAAATGCTGGAGAGGGTGTGGAGAAAAGGGAACCCTCTTGCACTGTTGGTGGGAATGTAAATTGATACAGCCACTATGGAGAACAGTATGGAGGTTCCTTAAATAACTAAAAATAGGACTACCATACGACACAGCAATCCCACTACTGGGCATATACCCTGAGAAAACCATAATTCAAAAAGACACATGCACCCCAGTGTTCATTGCAGCACTGTTTACAATAGCCAGGACACGGAAGCAACCTAAGTGTCCATCGACAGATGAATGGATAAAGAAGATGTGGCACATATATACAATGGAATATTACTCAGCCATAAAAAGAAACGAAATTGAGTTATTTGTAGTGAGGTGGATGGACCTAGAGTCTGTCATACAGAGTGAAGTAAGTCAGAAAGAGAAAAACAAATACCGTATGCTAACACATATATATGGAATCTACAAAAAAAAAAAATGGTTCTAATGAACCTAGGGGCAGGACAGGAATAAAGACACACACATAGGGAATGGACTTGAGGACATGGAGAGGGGGAAGGTTAAGCTGGGACGAAGTGCGAAAGTAGCATTGACATATATACACTATCAAAAGTAAAATAGATAGCTAGTGGGAAGCAGCTGCATGACACAGGGAGATCAGCTCGGTGCTTTGCGACCACCTAGAGGGGTGGGATAGGGAGGGTGGGAGGGAGACGCAAGAGAGGGGATATGGGGATATATGTATATGTACAGCTGATTCACTTTGTTATAGAGCAGAAAGTAACAGAACATTGTAACGCAATTATACTCCAATAAAAATGTTTACAAAAAAATGTGGCTGCCCTGAACCGAGATGCTGAAGTGTAAAATACATACCAGATTTCAAAGACAGTACTGAAAAGAAAAGGAAATTATCTTAATTGTTTTTAATATTGATTACATGTTAAAATGATAATATTTTGGATATATTGAGTTAAACAAAATAAACTATTGAAATTCATTTCATTTTTTATTCACTTTTTAAAATATGGCCCCTAGAAAATCTTAAATTCCATATGTAATTCTACACACTTGCTATCACCAGAAGAAGCCACTTACTTCGTTTCACTAAACATCCATGAACATCCCAGATATCTTTCCAAGTCAGAATACAGATTGGTATCAGTCTTTTTAACAGATGATTAGCAGCGTATTGACACATTCCTGATGGACTTCTTTTTACACTTTTACAAGCAATCCTACAGTGAACAGCCTTCTGTATACAGCTTCTTGGGCAGCCACACCTCATTGCTAACTCATATTTGCCTCCTGTCCTCTAAAATCGTAGCTCTAGAGACAACCACATGTGTGGTTCAGACTTTCCAACACCTCTACACTTGCGTGCTGCTTTAAAATTTTTTTCCCCAGGAAAACCAGCAGTGAGTCTCACTGTACAGGCCAAATCTCCTGATTTTCCTACAGCATGGTTTGTCAGACTTCATCTCTGTTCAGATCTTCAGCTCTGGAAACCAGACAGCCAAATATAATTTCTCATATTAACCTTCTAAAGCAAAACTAATTTGACTATTGTCTTCCTCCAAGAAAGGAATCTGGTTTGTATTAACTCAAACTCTTAGTGAATAATAAAAGTTGTTTTTTTCCCTTCTCTTAGGAGAACAGACATAATATGAAAATTAATTTTCTCTGTTGGCCCTAAGAGCCCATTATGTCAGCCCGATACAAGACAGCTCCCAATAGCCTTTCTCAGGAATTGACTGCTGTTTTTCCAAAAGAAAATTGACAGCTGCAGATCTATTTGTGATTAAATACTTAAGGGCCTGACACACAAAAAAAGAATAATGACATAATATAGAGGGACAAAGGCTGTGAAAACAGCTCACATTAAAATGCTTGTTTACAAGCATGGGGGAAAAAAAGCCTCCTGAAAAAAAAAGAAAAAGAAAAAAAAATCTAAGAATCTAAGAGTCAGGAGAAACATAAGGAAGAAGAAAAGAAGGCAACCAAATGCATAATGGATAACTGTTCTTTTCTGATTCTGTCTTGGCCTGGAAAGCCATCTTTAGGAACACGAAAGCATTTGTCTTGGCATCAAATTTGTTCTCACAAGGCGTGGGTTATATGCATTACTAATAAGGAAGCCGCTATGTAGGAAGCAATATCTGGGAAAGTGGAAAATATGTTTTCCATTTGTAATTCAAAATCTTGTCTATGTAGGGCTCTTCCCTCCCTGTGGCTAAACATAGTAAGCATAATTTAACCACTCAACTAAGGTAGTCTTTTACAATGAGTACTAAAAAATGCAGAAATCCCATTCTGTGATTCTAGGGTGACATCTGGGTATCTATAATTTGGAAAGCTTCCCAAATTTAATGGCACTGTTTTTGGGCAGGGGGGCAGTCCAGTATCCATTCCCCTTCTTCTGGTAATAGTAATATGATTTTTCCTTTGGGGAATCCCTTCCTTGTGGTCTCTATGAAGTGATCTAACCCCTCAGTTCTGGGTTGGGCACATGACCCAGGCCCAGCCAATTAGCATGTTTTACCCCCTTCTGGCCAAAATGACTGGTTCACAGATGAGCAGAGAACCCAAGAGATCCAACGAATGTCAAGCCTGGGACGTGCTCTAGAACCTTTGAGAAAGAGGTAATATCTTTCTGCTGGGATTATCCATTGATAGAAAGTAATCATGGACTCATTCATTTTCTTTGCCTCCAAGAGGAAAGACCTTGAGGACAAGGTCAACCCAGAAAATGAAGAAAGATTACTGATGACATTATTTGAGCACCTGGATCTAACCTCTCCTAAAGCTTGGTCTCCCCCAGCATTCTGCAGTTGCATGAACTGATGATTCTCCTCTGCTTGCCATTCATAGCCTTTGATAATCTTTAAAAAAATTTTAACAACTGGTAAGGCACTAATCAGAAAAGGTGCAATGTGTTACTCGTCCTGCTTGTAGCTGAAGGAGAACTGTTCAATGGTGATTACAACTGAGTAGCCAGGAGTAGGAATCACTTGACCACAATCCAAGCCACCACTTTTCACCTGGTATCAGAGCCACAGGCATTGCCTACGGCAAGTGGCTATGAAAGCAGAATTATGAATGATGGCTGGTAAGTATAATGAGGCAAGATTTGACTTCACTATTAGGGAAAGATAATCGAGTTGCCCAATAACAAAAAGGCTTGCAGTAGTGGGTTCCCTGACCTTAGATGTAATAAGCAGAAGTTGGATGACCAGCTGCAAGTGTTGTTGTAGAAAAGATTCCTGTATTATCCTAGAGGAGTGGTTTTCAAAATATGTCCCTGAGCCAGCAGTACTGGCATTACTTGTAAGCTTGTTAGAAATACAATTCATAGACCCACCCTGACCTAGGAAATCAGAATCTGGGGGGTGGGGGTGGGGGAGGGGCAGAAAACAGTCTTAAGAAGCCCTCCTGGTGATTCTCATATATGTCAGGTTTGAGAACCACTATATTAGACTTGAGAGCACTGGTTCTCAAACACAGTTTCCTAAGCCCCCAGTCCCAGAGATTCTGATTGAGTAAATTTAGGGTTGGGCTTGAAAATTTGCATTTCTAACAAGTTCCCAGGTAATGCTGACGCTGCTGATCCGGGGACCACACTTTAAGTACCACTGTCTGAGAGGCTGACCTAAGAGATGTCTAAAGTTCCATTCAATGTTGAGATTCTTTGATATTGAGGATTTACGCTGCAAATCCAGTCCTACTACGTAACCCCGTTAATGCTTTGATTCACATGTGGTCTGGCTCCACGAAGTGTTGCAGCCAAAATGACACTGCTCAGCAAGAGAGGAGTACTTTAAAATAACTCAGGTTCATCACAAAGTCACAAAAGATAACAGATATATTTCTTAAAATATATCTTAGAGCAACAGAAACAATAGGGAAACCTATTAGCCACACTCAGACGAAGTAGGTGTTTCTGCACCCCTACAGGTTTTTATTAAGGCAGTCCTAACCAGTGCCCTATGGACCTATTGTCCTTGGCCTCAATCCCTCTTTTCCTAAATCTACAGCTCAAAAAACTACAAGAAAGCAAGGCAGGACCTTGCTCTGAGGGCAGCGGAGGAGGACAAACTGAATGGGCAAAGCTAGAATTTTAATGAGGCATGGGAAGGGAAAAGTTGAGAACCTTCACATAAACATTAATCATTTTTGTCCATAACACTTATGATTTAGTAATGCTTTGTGCCAGACACTGTTTTTAGCACTTTGCACAAATCAGTTCACTTAAAGCTCACATCAATATTGTGAGAGCGGTGTGACTGTCATTTTACAAATGAGTTAACCAAGGCTCAGAGGGGTTAATCAACTTGTCCAAGGCCACACACACAGCAAGAGAAAAGTCAGAAACCTGAGCCCAGGTCTGTGTCGCTCCAAAGCCTTTGTTCTCCAACACAGCCTGATATGCCTTCCTACAAAATGAGGACAAACACATCTAGGTCAAGCGGCTCCACAGCATCAGCGTCTGGCCCTTCGGCCTCCAGGTTTCCCAGCTAGTCCTCCTCACTGCCACCTGCTCGGAGGCCTCTTGCCTGGGCCCCTCCTTGCTCCTTTGTGTTCATTATGTGTTGTGTCTGCCTGCCAGTTGTCAGAGCTGATACAGCACTGGTCCCCAACCCCCAGGCCGCAGACCGGTTTTGGTCCTTGGCCTGTTAGGAAGCAGGCCACACAGCGGGAGGCGAGCGGCAGGCGAGTGAGCAAGGCTTCATCTGCTGCTCCCTGTCACTTGTGTTACCACCTGAACTATCTGCCCCAACCCTAGTCCGTGGAAAAACTGTCTTCCACGAAGCTGGTCCCTGGTGCCAAAAAGGTTGGGGACCACTGTGATACAGGATAGTCAGCAAAGACAGTTGCCATCCTGAAATAATGCCTTTTTTGCCTTGATGTCACCAAGATGATTGAGTAAATATGGTTAAACCAGATTCTGAAAGGCCCTAAAAACAAGGCAGTGGCATTTAAACTCGACACAATAGGAAATGAGAAGTAGTGGGGGACTTTTGGAGTAAGGGAGGCTAATCTGGCAACACGCCCACAAATTAGGCCAAGGCTCTCTCCTCTGGCTGTCCAGCACAATCACCTGCATCCCACACCCCATTACCACCCTGGACTTCCTGGAACAATAGGCCTGGAGGAGGGACCCACACACTTGTATGGTTAAGATGTTTCACAGGTGACTGTTCTTCGTTGGCCCTAAAAGTCCATGACGTCAGCCCAAAACAAGACAGCTCTTAATATTTCTCACTTAAAAGTGAGATGATTTGGATTAATGGATTAGAGAGGTAATTTTTTTAAAGCAACAGAAACATTAGGAGCAACTGTAGATGAACACTCATCTTGTCAAGTCAGGGGGGCCTTTTCTAACTAAGCACAAACAGGAGGAATAAATCAGTAGATGTGACTAAGCTTAAAAAAATGATAATAAAGTCTATCAAAAAACACCATAAAGAAAGTTAAAAGTCAAATAATGAAATGCAAAAAATATTTGCTACAGAAGGTGGAGTCAAGATGGCAGTGTGGGAAGACATGGAGTTAGTGTCTCCCCACAACTAGGGTGCCTGCTGGCCGCTGGTGGGAAACTATGACATCCAAGGAGATGGGAAGAACCCCAAAGTGAACTGTTAGGACACAGAGGGACAGAGGGGAGAGGAGAAGTGGAAGCCAGACAGGATCTGCACCCCTGAGCCTGGGGAGATCAGGAGAGGCAGGTGTGAGGGGCCCTCCCAGGCCGGAGGAGCAGGAGAGGAGAAGAGTGCATCTGCCCCGCCCACTTGAGCCCAAGGAGCCTGCTGGGCTGCCTGGTGAGGTTCCCCTGCCCTCTGAGACGAGGGGTGGGGGGCACGACTGGGCCCCTTCTGTTCCTTGAGCCTAAGACCCACCCCCCACAGTCCCCAGGGCCTTTTCCAGCCCCGTGGGTCCTAAGCATAGGCCCTGCCCACCACCCAAACCTTGCAAAAAAATATGTCACACATGAAGGAGCAAGGTAAAAACCTACAAACTAAATAGATAAAGAGGAAATAGGCAGTCTACCTGAAAAAGAATTCAGAGCAATGATAGTAAAGATGATCCAGAATCTCGGAAATAGAATGGAGGCACGGACTGAGAAAATACAAGAAATGTTTAAAAAGATCTGGAAGAACTAAAGAACAAACAGAGATGAACAACACAATAACTGAAATGAAAAATACACTAGAAGGAATCAATAACAGAATAACTGAGGCAGAAGAACCAATAAGTGAGCTGGAAGACAAAATGGTGGGAATAACTGCCGAGGAGCAGAATAAAGAAAAAAGAATGAAAAGAATTGAAGACAATCTCAGAGACCACTGGGACAGCACTAAATGCACCAACATTCGAATTATAGGGGTCCCAGAAGAAGAAGAGAAAAAGAAAGGGACTGAGAAAATATTTGAAGAGATTATAGTCAAAAACTTCCCTAACATGGGAAAGAAAATAGTCACCCAAGTCCAGGAAGCACAGAGAGTCCCATACAGGGTAAACCCTAGGAAAAACACACCAAGACACATATTAATCAAACTAACAAAAATTAAATTCAAAGAAAACATATTAAAAGGAGCAAGGGAAAAACAAAAAATAACATACAAAGGAATCCCCATAAGGTTATCAGCTGATTTTTCAGCAGAAACTCTGCAGGCCAGAAGGGAGTGGCAGGATATACTTAAAGTAATGAAAGAGAAGAAACTACAACCAAGATTACTCTACCCAGCAAGGATCTCATTCAGATTCAATGGAGAAGTCAAAAGCTCTTCAGACAAGCAAAAGCTAAGAGAATTCAGCACCACAAAACCAGCTCTACAACAAATGCTAAAGGAACTTCTCTAGACGGAAACACAAGAGAAGGAAAAGACCCACAAAAGCAAACCCAAAACAATTAAGAAAATGGTAATAGGAACATACATATCGATAATAACCTTGTAAATGGATTAAATGCCCCAACCAAAAGACACAGACTGGCTGAATGGATACAAAAACAAGACCCATATATATGCTATCTACAAGAGACCCACTTCAGACCTAGGGACACATACAGACTGAAAGTGAAGGGATGGAAAAAGATATTCCATGCAAATGGAAATCAAAAGAAAGCCAGAGTAGCAATACTTGTATCAGATAAATAGACTTAAAATAAAGACTGTTACAAGAGATAAGGAGGGACACTACATAATGATCAAGGGATTCATCCAAGAAGAAGAAATAACAATTAAATGCTTATGCACCCAACATAGAAGTACCTCAATACATAAGGCAAATGCTAATAACCATGAAAGGAGAAATCGACAGTAACACAATAATAGTAGGGGACTTTAACACCCCACTTACACCAATGGACAGATCATCCGAACAGAAAATAAACAAGGAAACACAAGCTTTAAATGACACAATAGACCAGATAGATCTAATTGATATTAATAGAACATTCCACCCAAAAGTGGCAGAATACATTTTCTTCTCAAGTGCGCATGGAACATTCTCCAGGATAGATCACATCTTGGGTCACAAATCAAGCCTTGGAAAATTTAAGAAAGTTGAAGTCGTATCAAGCATCTTTTCTGACCACAATGCTATGAGATTGGAAATCAGTTACAGGAAAAAAAAACTGTAAAAAACACAAACACATGGAGGCTAAACAGTGCACTACTAAATAACCAAGAGATCACTGAAGAAATCAAAGAAGAAATTAAAAAATACATAGAAACAAATGACAATGAAAACACAACGACCCAAAACCTATGGGATGCAGCAAAAGCAGTTCTAAGAGGGTAGTTTGTAGCAATACAATCTCACCTCAAGAAACAGGAAAAATCTCAAATAAACAAACTAAACCTACACATAAAACAACTAGAAAAGAACAACAAAGAAAACCCAAAGTCAGCAGAAGGAAAGAAATCATAAAGGTCAGAGCTAAATAAAGGAAATAGAAATGAAGAAAACAATAGCAAAGATCAATAAAACTAAAAGCTGGTTCTTTGAGAAGATAAACAAAATTGATAAACCCTTAGCCAGACTCATCAAGAAAAAAAGGGAGAGGATGCAAATCAATAAAAATAGAAATGAAAAAGGAGAAGTCACAACTGACACTGAAGAAATACAAAGGATTTTAAGAGACTACTACAAACAACTATATGCCAGTAAAATGGACAACCAGGAAGAAATGGACAAATTCTTGGAAAGGTACAATTTTCCAAGACTGAAACACCAAGAATTAGAAAATATAAACAGACCTATCACAAGTAATGAAATTGAAACTGTAATTAAAAATCTTCCAGCAAACAAAAGTCCAGGACCAGATGGCTTCACAGGAGAATTCTATCAAACATTTAGAGAAGAGCTAACACCGATCCTTCTCAAAGTCTTCCAAAATACAGCAGAGGGAGGAACACTCCCGAACACATTCTACGAGGCCACCATCACTCTGATACCAAAACCAGACAAAGGTGTTACAGAAAAAGAGAACTACAGTACAATATCTCTGATGAACATAGATGCAAAAATCCTAAACAAAATACTAGCAAACAGAATCCAACAGCACATTAAAAGGATCATACACCATGATTTATCCCAGGGATGCAAGGATTCTTCAATATATGCAAATCAATCAATGTGATACATCACATTAACAAATTAAGGAATAAAAACTATATGATCATCTCAATAGATGCAGAAAAAGCTTTTGACAAAATTCAACACCCATTTATGATAAAAACTCTCCAGAAAATGGGCATAGAGGGACCCTACCTCAACATAATAAAGGCCATATATGACAAACCCACAACAAGCATCATACTCAATGGTGAAAAACTGAAAGCACTTCCACTAAGATCAGGAAAAAGACAAGGATGTTCACTCTTGCCACTCTTATTCAACATAGTTTTGGAAGTCCTAGCCACAGCAATCAGAGAAGAAAAAGAAATAAAAGGAATACAAATTGGAAAAGAAGAAGTAAAGCTGTCACTGTTTACTGATGATATGACACTATACATAGAAAATCCTAAAGATGCCATCAGAAAACTACTAGAACTAATCAATGAATTTGGTAGGGTTGGAGGATAAAAAATTAATGCACAGAAACCTCTGGCATTCCTATAAACCAACAACAAAAAATCAGAAAGAAAAACTAAGGAAACACTCCTACTTACCATTGCAACAAAAAGAATAAAATACCTAGGAATAAACCTGCCTAAGAAGGTGAAAGACTTGTACTCAGAAAACTATATGACGCTGATGAAAGAAATCAAAGATGACATAAACAGATGGAGAAATATACCATGTTCTTGGATTGGAAGAATCAATACTGTGAAAATGACTATACTACCCAAAGCAATCTACAGATTCAATGCAATCCCTATCAAACTATCTATGGCATTCTTCACAGAAGTACAACAAAAAATTTTACAATTTATATGGAAACAAAAAAGACCCCGAATAGCCAAAGCAATCTTGAAAAAGAAAAACAGAGTTGGAGGAATCAGGCTCCCTGACTTCAAACTATACCACAAAGTTACAGTAATCAAGACAGTATGGTACTGGTACAAAAACAGAAATATAGATCAATGGTACAAGGTAGAATGCCCAGAGAAAAACCCACGCACATATGGGTACCTAATTTACGACAAAGGAGGCAAGAACATACAATGGAGAAAAGACAGCCTCTTCAGTAGGTGGTGCCAGGAAAACTGGACAGCTACATGTAAAAGAATGAAATTAGAACACTCCCTAACACCATATACAAAAATAAACTCCAAATGGATTAAAGACTTAAATATAAACCAGGCACTATAAAACTCTTAGAGGAAAACATAGGAAAACCACTCTCTGACATAAACCACAGCAAGATCTTTTTTGACCCACCTCCTAGAGTAACAGAAATAAAAATAAACAAATGGGACTTAATTAAATTTAAAAGCTTTTGCACAGCAGAGGAAACCATAAACAAGACAAAAAGACAACCCTCAAAATGGAAGAAAATATTTGCCAAAGAAACAACAGACAAAGGATTAATCTCCAAATATACAAACAGCTCATGGAGCTCAATATCAGAAAAACAAACAATCCAGTTAAAAAATGGGTAGAAGAAAAAAAAAATGGGTGGAAGACCTATATAGACATTTCACCAAGGAAGACATACAGATGGTCAAGAGGCACATGAAAAGATGCTCAACATCACTAATTATTAGAGAAATGCAAATCAAAACTACAGTGAGGTATCACCTCAGGCCAGTCAGAATGGCTATTATCAAAGAATCTAGAAACAATAAATGCTGGAAAGGGTGTGGTGAAAAGGGAACCCTCCTGCACTGTTGGTGGGAATGTAAATTGATACAACCACTATGGAAAACAGTATGGAGGTTCCTTAAAAAACTACAAACAGAACTACCATATGACTCAGCAGTTCCACTATTGGGCATATTCCCTGAGAAAACCATAATTCAAAAAGAGTCATGTACCACAGTGTTCATTGCAGCACTATTTACAATAGCCAGGACATGGAAGCAACCTAAGTGTCCATCGACAGATGAATGGATAAAGAAGATGTGGCACATATATACAATGGAATATTACTCAGCCATAAAAGAAACGAAATTGAGTTATTTGTAGTAAGGTGGATGGACCTAGAGTCTGTCATACATGGTGAAGTAAGTTAGAAAGAGAAAAACAAATACCGTATGCTAACGCATATATATGGAATCTAAAAAAATTAAAAATAAAAATGGTACTGAGAACCTAGTTGCAGGGCAGGAATAAAGAGGTAGACATAGAGAATGGACTTGATGACATGGGTTGGGAGGGCGAAGCTGGGGCGAAGTGAGAGTAGCATCGACATATATACACTACGGAACGTAAAATAGTTGGCTGGTGGGAAGCAGCAGCATAGCACAGGGAGATCGGCTGGGTGCTCTGTGATGACCTAGAGGGGTGGGATAGGGAGGATGGGAGGGAGGCTCAAGAGGGAGGGGATATGGGGACATGTGTATTCATATGGCTGATTCGCTTTGTTGTGCAATAGAAACTAACACAGTATTGTGAAGCAATTATACTCCAATAAAGATCTATTAAAAACAAATTAAAGTAGCCGGAAAAAAAAAGTTGCTACATATTTGACAAAAAAATTAATTTCCTTAATAAATAAAAAGTGCTATTCAATAAGGAAAAGATAAATATTCCAAAGGAAAACTGGACAAAGTACATTATATATACTCATTTGAAGAAGAAATACAAATTATGAATAAATGTGAGAAAAAAGTTTCACCTAACTACTAAACATGGAAATTCAAATTAAAACAAGGTATCACTTTGGCAAATGTTTATAAATGATAATGCCTAGCAGTGAGGATGAGAACAAACAGGCACGTTTATATGCTCTTGGGAGAACTATCAACTGGCACAACTTTCTGGTGGGCAATTTGGCCTTATGCTTCAAAAACCTTTAAAGTGTTCATTTTCTGGGATCCAATAATCTCTATCACTTCTATGAATTTATCTTAAGGAGATGATTACCTCTTACAGACTCATACACAGACTAATGTACACGGATTCAATGTGTCTTTAGTACGAGTAAGAAACTGGTAATAAACTGCATGTACAATAATAAAGCATGGGTTAAATACATTGTCTTCCAACAAACTAATTATTTTTATAATCACAGAAATGGTAATCATTATTTCTATGGTTTATATAATAATATCATGGAGCGTTAAACAGAGGGAAACACCTTTGGAGGCTAAGAAGTCATTTAGTCTTTCAGGTGTAACATCATGAAGACAAAGGAGGAGGTGGTAAAAAGTGAGAGTTCAGAGGAAGAGAGAAATTTTCTAAACCAGTGCTGCGCAATATTGGAAACATTAGTCATATGTGGCTATTTAAATTTAAAGTTAAATAAAATTTAAAATTCATTTCCTTAGTTGCATGAGCCATATTTCAAGAGCTCAATACCCACAGGCAGCTAGTGGTTACAGTATCAGACAGGATGGACTATAGAATGCCTCCGTTATCACAGAAAGTTCTATTGGACAGTGCTGCTCTAAACATTCTACCTCAGGCCTGGATCCAGCTTTTGACTCATCTCTTCAGCCTCATCTCTTGGTGCACTTTCCATCCTTCATGCTCCAGCAACAAGAGTGTAAGCATCAGAAGGGCGGAGACCATATTTGCCTGGTGCTCCTGGTCTAGTGGGGAAGAGGTGTTATCCGGGTAATTATACACAGTGGTGTGTGGACTAGCAGTCAATGTGTAGATTGTTGATACAGCACAGAGCTCAGGCCGGGGTTCAGGGAAGACTTCCCAGAGGAGGGGTCGGCGTTACCCAAAAAGTAAAGACAAGACTATTCTAAGTAGAGAAAAGAGCATGGTATGAGTACAGGCACAGACGAGAGATAGCACAGCATAAGGGAATAATTACCAGCTGGTCAGGCATTTATTTATTCAAGAGATAGTGAATACCTGTGATGGGCCAGGCCTGAGCCAGCCTCCGAGGACAGAGCAGTGAACAGCTATGGTCCCTGTCCTCAGGATGCTTATACTTTCATCAGGTACTTCTGAAGCACCAAGGGTGAGGTGAGGTGACAAGGGCCTGGCATCTCATAGTAAGGGTCCTGTTTTTTATCCTAGCAATTGAACCCTCTTTTCTGCCACAGGGAGGGCCAGAGTCCCACTTCCTATCTTTCTCCCCTTCCTCTGCCCCAGTCTCCATCGCGGCCCTGGGAGATGGAGAGCTCCTGGGAGGGGGGAGGGGAGGTAAGGCATGGGAGGGGCACAGTGGACAGTGCAGTAAGACTCTTCCAGCGGCCAATGAGAATGTGGATTTGAGACGTGGAAGAATAAAGATGGGAAGTGTAGTTGGGGGGCTGCTGGAGTATTCTAGAAGGGACCAGGGACTGAAAAATGGGAGGGCCCACTTCAGCGACGTTGGAGCGGGAGAAGACACTCCAAGTTAAGGAAATGCCCTCTGAGGGAAGGAATCTCGCCAAGCAGAGGGAGCGCCACCGAGCGCGGCGGGGGAGGGCGTGTCTTCCGGGCAAGGTTCCAGGGAGAAGAAGGACCCGGACACATCAGGCGAGTTCCCCAAGCCAAGGAAGCGGGCGGGAGGGGCACGGGCACCCCTGGCAGAGGAACGGCATCGGCGGGTCAGAGGGGCAGGAGGGGCCGGGCATGTCGGGGGCCACCGGGCAGGATGGGCGGGGCCATGAGGCAGCAGGTGTGCGTTACCTGGGGAGCCAGGCTAGGAAGGCTGGAGCTGGCCTGGGTCCTGGGGCAGCTCAGAGGGACTCCCCGGTGAGGGAGACCTACCTCCCTTGGACTTTAGGGGGGCTATTTCCCGACCTTGTCCTTGAGCATTTACAAGAGGCGGGCAGGGCAAATTCTCCACAGCCCGAAATCCGCCTAGAGCCACGGCTTTGCTCGGGGCCTGACAAGGGACCGACGCTTTGGGGGCGTCTCAATGACGCTTTGGACCCGTCCAGTCGGGTCTGGATTCCCGACTCCCGTCAGGTGCTTCTCTGGGGCAACCCCCTCCCGCACCTGCCGCTCGGACAGCCCAGCCCCCTTCGACTCCCGGCCGCTGTGCTCAGGCTCCTCGCCAGATCTCTTCAGACCACCACCCCAGCCGAGACCCCTCCCCCCGCCGCGACCTCGCGGCCCTCGGTCCCCTCAGACGGCCACCCCCCACGTGGCCGGCTCCCCACTTCTGCCCCTCCCGGCCGCACCCCTCCCGGGCCGCTGTACCTGGGGCTCTCGAAGCTGCACCCCCTGCGCCGCAGCGCCGCCCTCTTCTGCCGCAGGAGCGCAGCGGCCGCCCCGCCGGGCTCTGGCTCCATCGCCCCGGGCGGGGGCCGCGGGCTCGGGCGCACTCGGGTGGGCTCGGGCCTCGGCGGGGCTCGGCGGGCCGCTCGGCTCGCGCGCCGCAGCCCACACCCCGCCCCGCGCGCCTCTGCCCGGCCTAGGCCCCGCCCTGGCTCCGCCCCGAACTTCGGTCCGGCCGCTCCGTGCCTCTCGGCGGGATCTAGGCCCCGCCCTGGACACGCCCTAAGGCTCAGTCCCGCCCACTCTGTGCTCCTCAGCCAGGTCCAGACCCCGCCCAACCCCGCCCCGAACTGCGGCCCAGCCCACTCCGCGCCTCTCAGCCAGGTCCAGACCCCACCCCAGCTCCGCCCCGCACTCCAGCCACGCCCCTCCCGCACAGACCTCGCGGGGTTCCCTGTGTGGGCTGTCAGCACCTCTGCTAGGCCCACAAGCCTAAAATGCCACCCGTCCTCAGCTCCGGACAGTCCACAGCCCTTCCCCTCACGCTCCGTGGCCCTCAGCACCGACCCAGGCCCCACCCACGTACCCTCCCACTACTGAGCGCTCGCGCGCGGCCTCCGCCCTCACCCCAAGGGTCGGCTCCTCAGAGAGTCGCCCCTCCACATCTCAGTACCTCTCGGCCCTTTCTAACGTAGCACCGTCCCCTCTTAGGGCCGCCTTTCCCCGTGCCCCAACCATAGACAAGGACCTGCTTTTTCTCTCCAAAGCGCCCCCTCTCCCCGCCTCGACAGTGCCGGCCAAGCTCAAGCTCCCAGCCCTGCTCAACCCAGCCCGGACAGTCCCCGCCCACAGCACCGCCTCCGCATGGGGCCCCGCCCACTCACCTCACCTCCGCGGGTGCCCTGGCCCTGGCCTGCTGGCTACATTCTCGGGTGTGATGTCGGCCCTCGAGGCTAAATAGGAATTCTAGCGTAGAGTCTGCGTTAGCTCGCCGATCTCTCCATCCATCAAAAGGAGGTACTGGGCTTCCCTGGTGGCGCAGCGATTGGGAGTCCGCCTGCCAATGCAGGGGACACGGGTTCGGGCCCTGGTCCGGGAGGATCCCACATGCCGCGGAGCGGCTGGGCCCGTGAGCCACAGCTACTGAGCCTGCGCGTCTGGAGCCTGTGCTCCGCAACAAGAGAGGCCGCGACGGTGAGAGGCCCGCGCACCGCGATGAAGAGTGGCCCCCGCTCGCCACAACTAGAGAAAGCCCTCGCACAGAAACGAAGACCCAACACAGCCAAAAATAAATAAATAAATAAAGGCAAGAACCATTTCCTTAAAAAAAAAAAAAAAAAAGGAGGTACTGCTTTCTCCAAGTGCTGTTTGTGGTGCCTATCGCAGTGAGGCTGAGGGGCTGGAGCTTGGCAGGCTTGAGCTGTAGTCTTGACTTCATCACTTTCCTGCACCGTCAGATGCATCCATCTCACAGCCCTCGAACATTGCCCTGGGGCTGAGGGCAGCGACCCCATCCGGGTAAAGCTGTGGGTCACTGTACCGTCTAAGACGTGAGGAGCAGGTGAGCTAGGGCCCCTCAGCCAGCGGGGCTTGTCATAGCTAGGGAGGTGTGGCCATACTGGCCCGGAACCGGGGTGGTGGAGCAGAGGCTGCGGAGTGTGTGTGCAGGAGCCTGAGCTTGGAGAATCGGCCACTGCAGCTTTGGAAGGCACTAGCTGGGAAGCTGAGGCAGGCGGGGCCAGGGGTCCCCATGGTCATCTTGGATCATGTCACCCCCTGGTGCACACTCCCTCAATAACTTCAAGGTGCTTTCCCAGAAGGCCTAGACTCCTTCACTGCCGGACATTCCAGCAGAGAAGCCAGTCTGGAGAGAGAATGTAAGGGAGAGAAAAGACGTAGGGGGCTTCTTCCCATTTCTCCTTCCTGCCCCTTGAGACTTCACTTTCGTCCTCCCCTCGGGTTTCCATGGGACAATCCTTGTAAGACGGTGCCTCTTCTCTTAAGCAAGCCAGAGTGGGCTTCTGGGTTTTGCTTAGTTAGCATCATGAACTCCCCTCAACGCATCTTTTCAGACTGGGACCCCATTGCTCCCCCAAATCCTTTACTCAGTGCGACTGGGTTGCTTGTCTCCCCAAATTATCCTGCTCCTTCTCTTCTGTCTTCCTGCCTCTCCCACCCACCATGGGTTCAGCGATCTCTGCAATGACTCTCCAAACGCCTCTGCCCTCCAAAGCTTCCCCCAATCCCCCAGGTGCCTCCCCGGAGTGCCCACAGCACTGACTCTGTCCCTCCCCGAGGGCACTGCTCCTGTATGTCATTTATGCTCTAGTAACCTCTTAGCTGAACGCCCACACCTCCTTCGCGTCTGTGTCTGGCACAGCAACTGTTGGCTAAATAAACGCACGTGACTTTAATAAATTGAGCAATATTCACTGGAAAACACATTTAATTTCAAAGTAAACAAAATGTTTACACTAAACTATTTAATTAGTGAAACAATTATCAGTGTAACAAGCTGAAAAATACAGCAACTTGATACAAGACTGAGGTAACAAAATACTTCACCAAAAATCTAAAGAATTCCACAGAGGGCTGATGTTCAGTGGTTACTGTGGATGAGACAATTCACAAGAATTAGGGAGAGTCCTTACACAACTGCATGCAGGGGGTCTGCCGGGAAAAAAGACAGCCCAGGAGAGTGCAACAGATTGAACAGGAGACAAATTAAAATGTAAAAACTGATTTTCAACTTACTTTGAATAATACATAAGAAATTGAAAACTACTCTCTATGCAACATTTTGAATGCTAAGTGGAAAACCATGCATTTTGGCACAGAATTTATTGAAGATTATACCATACTAATAAATTAACCACTATTGTTTCATTATTGAATGGTCACAGTCATTCAGAAATGGAGAAAGAGACAGATGAGTGGTTATAGAACCGACAGATGATCCATCGCTGCTGCTGCGAGCAGGGGTTTCGGGGCTGCCCGTGGCGCACACACACTTGTGCAACACCAGCGGCGAGGTGGTCCATGGGACGAGTTCTCGACACCCAAGGAGATGCAGCTCTCACTCATGCTGTACTTGTCTTTAACATTGAAATTAGAACCAAAAAACCTCTGAAGTAAATGCTGTGAGCATTCTGACCCTACCCTCCGGCTCCACCTCGGAGTCCTCACTGTGTTCAGCCGTAGCTCTGTGCCTGTCTGTTCTGTGCCAACCAGTCGCTAGGACAGCAACTGGACTATTCAGTCTGTTGAGCTCTTTGAAGCTTTTCTGGAGGAATCTGCACCTGGTTTCTACCCTGTGCTAGGAGGGAGGCAAGGTCTTGCTGGGAGAGAGGAAATGGCATGGTGAAGATTATTTGTTCGTTGAGGGGTCAGCTCCATGAGGGCAGGGCTTGGGTTTGTCTTGTTCTCAGACATTTCTATCCTGGGTGGAGCCTGGCACACAGGAAGCACTCACAAGAGATGAGAATCAATGGATGAATGGGTGGTTTCACACAGAGGATCTGTTATTTCAGAGGGACTCTTGTAGTTTTTTTTTTTTTTCTTTTTAAAACATGAAGTCACCCAACATGCAGAATAATGTGGGGCTGATTAAAGTGCTTCATGAAAGTCACAAAAAATAAGTTAGGTTGTGTTTTTAGCAATGTTCACCTGGTTCTAAGCAACAGTAACATGGATCCAGAGCTCTAGACTTCGCCTGTGGAACGGAAGCAGACCCTGCTTGCGAATGACTTCCTGTTTCCATGGACCATTTTTCCACCTGTACAGTGGCATCCTAAAAGATACACTTCCTGGGCTTGGGAGGTGGGAGGAAGACGATGAAAGAAATACTGGCCATATTGGTAAGAAGAAAAAACACTTTATAAACTCAGTTGGCAAGAGAGAGTGGGTTCTTTCATAAGCAGAACCCCTTCAAGTGTCTTCTCTTTAGGGTCCACAGGGGACAGGGTGATGAACGGGCAGGCTTCTCCAGGGAGGGAAGGGAGGCCACACTGTCCCACTGGGCACGCTCAGAACAATATTTCTACCGCTTTCCACCAAATCTATCCTCCACGAAGTTTCAGTTGTCAGAATGCACTTAGCTGACCTTGAGTTACAGAATGTGTTGGACTGAGAGGGGTGAGAATTACTCCCGGGGAGAGGGGAGTGAGCGTGTGGGCGGCATCCTGAGGATACCTGCTACCTACTCCAGTTTGTAGATAGCATTCTAAACCTTTCATCCTGGGCTGCCACGATCTCTCTGCTTAACAAAAAATGATACAACATATGCATGCAAGACACGTCACCTTCAATGTTTTCACAGACATTTGTGCACCATGGCTGGTCAAAGAGCAAGACCCAGAAATGCTACCTTCCAGGGCCAGAATCTACCCGGGGACTTTCCCCTTTGGGATTTTGTGCCTGTCCCCCTCTGTCCCTGGCTTGCAGGCCTCCTCACCTGCAGCTTGAGGGACAAACCAACACTGGAAAGGCAATCAGCACTTAACTCACATGCTTGGCCCAGAGCCCCTGCTGGGAGAGAGCCAAGTGCCTTACAGCCTCATCTGCAGGACTCTTCTGGTAAGTTCAAGGTTCTTACCAGTTCTATGAGAATCCAAGCTAGGAATGTTTCCGGGAGGGGACATGGGGTCAATCTCAATTTTAGTGAGAAGACTAGACACTTTGAAAAGAATTGCAATTGTGCTATTTCAAAATTAGGCTCAGAGGAAAACATTTGTAAAGACAAGGAAAATCTGTAAAGGGCAGGAAAGTGCCTGATTTAGTGTGAGTCTGAAATTTTGAGGGTTTTGGATTGGCTTCTATAATTTCATGTCAGAAAAACCAGGAGAGTTTGAAGAGTAGAGAAATTCAAGGAAAGTAGTCTGGCAATTTCATTCAAACTTAAGACTTAAAAAAAATTAACAGGTAGAATCAGATTCAATGTAAGTTAAAGCGTTAACACTGCATGGTTCTGGTGAGAGATGTTTGGAGTGTCTGCTGTATTCATTCAGCCTCCAGATGCTAATTTGAGCAGTTGTTGGTATGAATTAGGTGCGTGCATTCGACCCCAGCTGCGTGAGGGTGTGCAAAGCACCGATGACCAAGGTTTGCTGGTCTCAATTTCACCATCTGGAGTCTCTCCTGGCACGAAAGTATTCTAGATTTTGCTCTGAAGGAGGGTTAGTTATGGAGCATAGTAAGACTCAACCACAAAATAAGACCTGATGACAATTACTTTCCTCACCAATTCATCTGAATTTTCAGAAAAGTGGTCACCGTTGGATCAAAATACAGTGGTGGGTCCTTTGGTAGTTCTTAAGTCAACCTATTATTACCGTTTATTGGTTAAGATGTTGTTTTGAAGCATCTTGCCCAGAAACTCTTAAGAGTCGTTTGGTGTCTGATCAGTGTGAGCTCTGAAACCACAATAGCAACAAGGACCCAGAAATTCAGTCTCTTTCAGAAAATCATTAAGAGTTTCCTTCTCAGAATTAGGACACCCAGATTAAAAAAAGAGAGAGAGGGGGAAAGAGAGGGAGGGAGAGGGAAGGAGAGAGGGTGGGGAAGGGCTGAAGGGAGAAGCTATGGTGATAAAAGCTACCATAAATAAAGCTAATTTTTATTCATTACTTTAAATAAAAATGTATTTGTGCAAAATAAAAGTCACTTAAAAGTATGACAAGGAGTGACAGATGAAGGACATTGTTCACCTGAAGAGCTCTCAGCCGAAAGCAGAGCTCGGACCGTCCCCTCCCCAGGGCTTTGCTCTCATCACCATGGTCGTCAACAATTGTGCCCTTGGACTTGGATGATGGAGAACTTGCTGGTGACTGTGTTTGGGGGCAAGAATGGGGGAGCTTAAGGCCTCAGTGTCACTCAGCTCCCCAGTGTAATCAAGAATCCCAGTGGCCCTGCCCTGGCAGTGGAGGCAAAGGGGTGAGAGGATGGGAGCAAAAGCCTTGCTCGGGGAGAGGTCGGTGCAAAGTAGCTTCTGAGCAGCCGGTCAGGTCATCGTGCGCGCAGGAGGCCTCGAGAAGCTGGCAGAAAGCGTCACGACTTCCCATGCTGACCCGGGGGCGGGGGGAGGGGTGAGAAGAGCAGGGCCTTCAGACCCTGCGGGAGTGGGGCTGGGAGGAAGCAAGCAGGCCAGTGCCGGCCCAGTCCACGGTCCCGAAGCTGGGTCTTGCCTCAGAAGAGCTGACGGCAACAAGGCCTGGGAGGGCCCCAGGGGCCCAGGGAGCAGGCCTTCCGGATGAATAGCACCCATAGGAACAGAAAACAAGACACGATTTAAGGCATTGTTTGTTTACAGTAAAAGAATGCGAGGGACCCTTAACACAGAAGGAATCCGGGCTCTCACTCTGACCTTCCTCGGTGGACCAGCCTATCGCTTAAGGTTAAAGCAGGGCCTCAAAGAGAATGAAGTGTGTGATGTCACGAGTCTTGTGCCAAAATGCATGTTTCTCGGAGAGTCCACGCTCGCTCGCTTGCACGCACACAGACACGGCACGCACACGCAGAGGACGCTTCGGGGTTGTACAAAATCTGAGGCAGCCCTGTGGGCAAGCGACCCGGCACACTGGAGCCAGTCCCCGCCTGTCCCTTCCCTCCAGCCCTCACGCGGGGGGACGCTGTCCACTCTTTTGTGCAGGAGAAAGCACTGGGGGCCCAACGTGGGACGGATGCTCTCTGGTCGCAGCAGCAGCTGGTGGACGGATGAGGGCCCAGGGAGGGAGGACGGGTTGTACAGTCTGGGGACCCATCGCGGCCCCGTGAGGCGGTGCTGCAGAATGGGGGTCATGGGGGTGGCTGGGCATCGGCAGGCGGACCCCCGCACCGGTGGAGCCCTCTGGACTGTGAGGCCTCGGCCGTGTCCCCTTGAGTCCAGCTCTGAGTCTCCCAGCACCCCACCAAAGGCCTGTGCCCCGGACACGCGCTTCGCCACCAGTCCCAGGCCGGCTCCCAGAGGCCTCTGAAGTCACGCTAAGTCCTGCAGAGACTTATTCAAATGACATAAGGTTTGCAGGTACCTAGAAGAGAAAGCTCAGCCTCTTGTCAAAGTTCTGACCTTTCAGGAGGGGACGGGGGGTGGTCCCTAAGGGAAGGGTTCAGGCCTCTCCCAGTCAGTCTGTGAATGAGTGGGTGGTGGGGGAAGGGGAGAGGGCACAGCAGTGGTACCAGCCACCACGTGTTACGGGGCTGCTGTGTGCCAGGCAAGGCTCTGAGTACCGCATCTGTATTGTGTCCTGAGTCCTCACAACAACCCCAGGAGGCAGGTACTGGAATTATCCCCATTAAAAAGATGAGGAAACTGAGGCTTAGAGAGGTGAAGTACACAGCGGGTGAGTGACAGGGCTAAGACACCAGCGCCCACGCTCTCAACCTCTATCCTTGGGTTAAAGCACAAGTGATTTTGGAGTGGAGAGCTGACCAATCCTGCAGGATAAGCACATGCCTCTGGAGAGGCGAGGGGGTGGTTAGCGGGTGGCAGAAGTTGGCAAGTGGAAGCACAAGGAGAAGGGGGAAATTTGGGGATATCGGGAACCCCAAGGCTCCCCATGCTGTGTCCCCAGGCCCAGATCCCAGCTACCTTTACTGGGGGGACCACCAGCCCCAAGGTCAGGGTGTTTCTCCTTCCCCTCAAAGCTGCGGACACGCCCCCAGCCCCAGGCCTCCTCCCCCAGCACTGCCGTGGGGTTCCAGGAAATTTGATGAGAAGCAATTTCATCAAAAACAAATCCATCTTGGTGGTAATTTGGTCAAAATGATGAATTGGAAACAATGCATCTCCTTGCACTGGGAGACAGTTATAAGAACGGTCACAGCAGCACTGTTCAGAATAGCCAAAAGCAGGAAATCATTCTTGGGATCACGGACAGAAGAACTGATAAAAAAATTTACAAGTAAATGAATGACAGCTATGCACACTGACATAGAGGAATCTTAGGAACATACTGTAGGAGAAAAGCAAGTCACAGAAGAAACTAGACAGTTATGGTTCTATTCTTTAAAAAAAAGTTTTAAAAAATGTACCCAGACAATACATTAAGGAACCAAACACATGTGTTCACATTTTAAGGGAAACAAACAAATCAGGAGAGTGGTCATGGGGCACAGGTGAGCGGGAGGGAGACAGAATTAGGAAGAAGCCCTTGGGAGGGAGGTGTTCCGAGGACTGGGGAGGTCCTGCCTTTAGACTGGGTGGTGGGTACACGAGTGTTTGCTTTATTGCTGTGGTTTACACCTTACACATATGCTATCGATAAAGTTGAAGTGTATTCAGTGCTAGCACACACAATTTTAAGAAATGCAGTTCCACAAAAAAGAAAAGTCACCTTAGTCCCTGAGATTTTCTACAGGAGTAGATGCATTTCTGTAATGCCCTCATCGGAGCCCCATGCCATCACATGCAGGTAGTGTGGCTTATTTCAATAGTCCTCTGCTGTGGAATATTTAGTTTTGCCAATTTTTTCTTATTACATAAAGCAGAGGGTGGGAACATTTGTTTGAAAGTAAATTAGAAATAAAAAGGGAAAAAAGTAGAAAATATAGAAGACCGTCTTCCTTAGGTCTAAAAACTGGACAAAAATACTTAAACGTTGCCAAAGCTTGTCATGGTATACCATGTTTGCCAGACGTGAAATTCAGTCCATTTGTCTTTCTGACCAAACACCTCCTCTACCAAGTGGGTTTGACCCAGTTCCCTGCTACCTGCTGCGCAGCTGCTGCTACCCTCAGGCTGCCTCCACCCCCAGAGAGCCAGAGGACACTTGCTCAGAGCAACCGTCCCTGCTCCCGGCTGCCCCCCCACCAGGGCCACGACTGTCACTGTGGAGCAGACACCAAGGCCCTGCCTCTCTCTGCCCCCACCACCTGTGTGGCCCACCTCAGTCCTTGTCACTCCTCCGGGTCACCTGTGTGTGGCAGGTGAGCTCCAGTGCAATGTGCTCTCAGAGTGGCCCTCAGAGCTAAGGAGGGACCCCAGGCATGCACGGAGTGACCAGGGCGGAGGAGGTCAGGACGCTCTTCCTCTCTTAACGTGACCTGAGGCAGCACCTTGTTCATCGCCTTGAGGTAACCTTCAACCAAAGACCCTGGTCTCCCCATCGTGGAGATGGGCAGTTACATTTGCTCAAGCACAAAATACAGTCTAGAGACCGCAGAGCTGTAGTTTTCTTGCACGTCATTTTAGACGTTTTGTGGGCACCGACACGCATGTAATATATGTGCACGTGTATTTTAATACAAATGAGATTGCCCTTACGCGTGTTTTCACACTTCACTTTTGCACGTATGTCTTGGAGCCCCTTTCAGGTGATCACACACAGATCGGGGGTACACAGTAGGGGTTTACTGAGGGTCGCCGAGTTTCCAGGTGCTTTTTTTCCTCTTTCTATTAAGGACAATGCTGCAGTGGACATTCTCACCCATACACCTGTGTGTGCATGTGCGCGCATACGCCCCAGACAAATTTCTAGCAAGTGAGCTGAGGGACTCGAATGCAATTTATTTTCAGTTTCCCTGTGGTGCCTCAAGTGTATCCCTTTATCAGTCTTGTCCTACTGTTTTAGTTTGTCGAGGACTTTCTGCTAATTTTGCCGTCTAGCTTCTCATCGTGTAGAATTTGATCAGCTTGTTACATGTGTCCTCATCGATGTTACAGATGAAAATCCTGAATAGGCCCAAACTGAGCACAGAATCATGGGATACACCGCTAGAGACCTCCCTCTGCCTTATGAGAGCCGCTTTGAGGGGCCAGGAAGCCTGTGACTGTGCTGTGACCAGCACCACTGCAGCCCCTGCCCTCCCGGCCTCACACGCCTGCTGTGAACTCGGCACTACCTTCCTCCTCCTCGAAGCTGCCACCGTCTATTCCAGCCATGGCGCTCTCTCTCCAGACGGAGGAGAGGGACCCGGCTCCCCAGCCCCTCTTCCAGCTCATCCCTGGGGAACAGGTCAGGGAAGCTCAGTGCTCCTGGCCCCAGCAGCCCACCTGCTGTCCGGGCTGGTATGAGGGCTGAGTAGCCACCCCTCTAGCAAGCCTGGACAGCAGAGGCTGTGCTTCCAGGCCTCTGGCTCGATGGCAGGAGGCTGAGCAAGCCAGGTCCCCGCCCCCCGCCTCCCCCCCAGGAAGCATGCGGCGGGAGATCTCCGGGCCGGCAAGTACAGACTCTGGTGTCAGGCAGACCGCGGTTAGATCTTACTCACCGTGGGGCCTTAAACAAGTGTCTGCCACTTTCTGAGCCTCAGTGTCCTCAGCATAAAACGGAGACAGTATGGGAACCTACCTCACAGGGATGTTGGGAGGATTCGGCCAATTCCTGCACGTAAAGCATTTCTCCTGAAGCCTGGTCCTGGGAGGGGCAGCAGTGGGGGGCGGGAGCAGAGCCTCAGGCAGGCATGGCGGACCAGAGGTCCTATTGGTTCAAGCATGCCAAGGGGCCGTACAGCCCCACTCACCAGCAGCACCATGGTTGCTTCTCAACAAATGAGCTATTATTATCGTTATTCCTAAGGGTTGTTGGGGGCAGGGAGGCCCTTTTGTCAGGTTGGAGTTTGCCCATGAATCAGCTTTCGGGGGGTGACCTCAGTAGATGCTGTGGCCTGACCCTTGGGGCATATCCCACCTGTAACCTATCTCTGATGGATGTTTCTGTGGCGTTTCCTTTAGTAGGGAAGACACAGGGGCCAGATTCAAAGTTCTAGTCTGAAGCTGGGCTTAGTTCCAAGAGGGGCAGGGGGTGTCCTGTCTCATGGGAAAAGGCTGATCAAAAGAGGGCGCCTGGGAGCTTAGCTGATAGGCTCTGGGGGAAGGAGGGAGGTGTGTTTTCTAGCGACCCTTAGTCCCGAGGGTGGGAGAGGGTATTTTAGGTAACAAGCAGGACTTTGGTGACTTTACCTGAGGCCTGTTGCTTTTACATGCGTCATCCAAATGCTTGTGCCACAGTATTGCATGAAACCGGGAACCAGTCTGGAACTTGTAAACATTGCCTGATGGGTAGAAAACCACTGGTTAAGAGGAAGGTCACGTGGGAGGGTCTGCCTGTGACTGTGGCGTGAAGATAAACATGGACCTGGGTAACTAAACAAGGGAAAGTCAGGAGCAGCCCAAGGCAAGCTCGGGGCACGTAGAGGAGGAGGCTCCCGTGCTCCCCGCCTGTCTCTTTGGACCAGGGTTCTTAACCATTTTTCCAGCCACGGTGCCTTTGGCTCTGGTGAAGCCTGTGGACCCTTCTCAGAATTATGTTTCAAATGCATAAAATAAAATAGAAAGAAAATCAATAATACTGAAATACAGTTACCAAACTGCTAAAAAATAAATGATATCATTCTCGACGTGCTCATTTATTAATGCGCTAATGACAAGATCTGGGGGCAGGTCTGACACTGTACTGTAACTGCAAAGAGCTGAACAAAAATGCTATTCTAAGATATCTGCAATAATACGTGATGTGAAAATATCTGTGGTTTCTCTTGCAGATAAAATCACAGGTATTGTGAACATTCTAGTTAGTAGTTTAATACTTATAATTAAAGGAATTAGAGGTCATGGGAAACAGAGATGTGATCTTTTTGCCACCCAAGCTCACAGACCTTTTGCATTCTATCCATGGACCTTGGCCACCTGCTGTGTCATATTTCCCTCTGCTTGCGGACAGTGCTTTCCTCTGGGCTCAGCCCCGAGAATGGCCTGTGGACCCCATGACCATACAGTCTTTAAGTCAAGCTGGTATAGGTACAACCTTTACTTCCTAAAGAAACCGCCTCTAATCTGGTCCCAGAGCCTCGCAGAAGAAACTCAAATGGTAACCAGCCTGAGGAAACACTATGACGTGTGCGTAGCCATACATGGTTCAATCACTCAGAAGCAGAGCAGAGGACTTGGCTCTCTCCATTCCCTGGGCTCCTTGAGGCTCTCACTTCTTTAATTCCCAGCTAACAACATTCAAACCCTGACCCTCCACCAGCACCATCATCTGCATTACCTGGGAGTTTGTTAGAAATAGAGAATCTTGGTCTCTACCCCAGATCCACTGAATCCAAATCTGAATTTTTACAAGATCCCTGGGCAATCGTATGTACATGAACCCTGCATTAGAACATTCCTGTGAAGGTGTGAAGATGCTCAGGGTCTTTACAGCTCCAGTGAACTTGCCTAGCTAGGAGACCCAGGAAAGCCGGGCTTTTGTCACGTGACGTAGGCCGCCAAGGAGGTTAGCACGGCCTATTCCGAACCTCAGTGCAGAACCTCTCCTTCTTCTCAGCATGCTCATGGGGGAAGAATAAAACCAGGAGGAACTGGGAGGTGACTGGGCAAGTGAAAGTTGGAGCTTTTATAGAAGGGTTCTTCTCTGATTTGGCCTTGGATCAGGACACCGCCAGAGTCTCACGGCACAGGCAATGCCGGGGGGGCCTTGAAATCTCCCAACACCCAAGACTCCTCCAGCCGCATGGTCACTGCCTCATCCAGCGCTATGTTATTCATTCCAGGACACTGAGGCTAGAGTTCCAGGGGTGATGGGCCCCAGCAGCCATAGGTGAAAAGGATTCCGGCTGCCACGTGCCATGCACACTGCTCAGTGGACACGCCCACCACGATCTAAGCAGCTTTTGTGGACCAACGAGGGACCCTGTGAACATCAGACCCTAAAGCAAAAGGAAAGCAGCAGCCTCAGAAGTCCCTACTGTTTCGAAACGCACATTTAGCAGCAGAAGAAAGAGGGCAGAGAGAAGCTGCAGGCTCCCAGCGCTGGCCTGCTGCCTACCTTTGTCGGGGTTATTCAGCTGGAAGATGTCCGGGTGCTCGGGGTCATCGGGCAGCTGCACCATCCAGCCCACGACGGAGACCTTTTTGCCAGGTGTGGATTTATACTGCAGAGGAACAACAGCACGGCCGTGAGGCCCACACCCTCCGCTCCCCAAGGAAGGCCGACCTGGGCCAGGCAAGGTTCCTTCCACTCCCGCCGCCTTGCCCACCTCCACCCAGCCCGCTGCACTTCGCACCAAACGAAGTGGCAGCACAGAGAGGCCTTTGGTGGAACGTACGTGTTTTCTGTCTGTGCCCCTCAAGGACTTGGCTCCGTAGTACAGGAGGGTGGATCCTGAGAGGATGACCCAGTACCTGGTCCACGAGGACAGCTGCAGAGGCAGAGTGACAATGTCACAAGTGGAGGGGCAGAGTCCCCCACTGCCTGGCTAGAGACCCAGCTACATGGGTGGAAAGGGGGGGCCCTTCCTCCCGAGCGGTGCCAGCACAGGCCTCATCTCGTCTCTGCCCGCCAGGCCTCAGTGCCACTCCTCCCAGGGCCTAGAGGAGGGAGACTCCTCAGCAGCTCATCAGGCCTAAGCCCTCCCTCTCCTTTACCCCAAGAGCCTTTCCTTTTCCCACCTTGTTTAGGGCAGTGCCAAGGCATAACTTCTATGTATTCAGGTGACCTGAACCCAAGAATGTCCTGGGGAAAAAGAGTTTCAAAACACGGACAAGCTAAACCATAACCTAGAAGAACCGTAATGTCTGCAATGGGGGGCTCTGGCTGCAAGCGGATGGCAGCACTTTGAAAGCATTTATGGCCAGAAGAGGGGACGCCTGGCAGGGCCAAGCTGCAGGTGTGGCTTTTGTTCCTCTAGGCATGAAGCAGACCGCTCGGCATCACGACCTACAAGGCTCCTCTTCACACTGGCGGGCGGCGGGGGGCGGGGCGCGGGGTTGGTGGGGGAACTGCGTCACCTCAGATGGTGAAAGCACTGGCTTTCAGACCTTTTTGATGACACCCACAGGTGTGTACAACACATGTGCATATGTATGTTGAACTGAAAGAAGCTTCATGAAACAATATTCACTTTTACTATGTGTAAGAAACTCCGACATTTTCCAGTCTATTCTATCCTACTCAGAAATATGGGTCATGACCCCCTGGATTAACTTCATCGCTCACCAGCGGGCCAACCAGCATCTGGACAATAGTGTCTCGCTCTGGCCTCAGAATGACTGGAGCCTCGACCCGGTACAGCAGGGCAGCAAGCAGGTCTGTACAGCAGACCAGGTATAGGGCCTCATGTCGCAGGACGCTTTGTGACACTCTGGGTCCAAGGGACGGAGTGTGGCCCAGGGCTGGGATGCAGACTCTTCTCCTCACCCAAGAACCACCAAGCACCCGAAGACAGGGGAGCCTCTAGAGCAGCACCTCGGCTAGGGGCCTGGCATCTTCACACGGGGCGCCGGCAGGAGGGGGCATCGCCAAGTGGCTTTGTGGGCAGTGGACGGGGCAAGCGGCAGCCAGGGCAGGAGAGGAAGGCCAGAGCAGACACGGGCAGACGCTGCCTGGAGCTGCGGCTCACAGGCGGGCTTGCAGGCAGCTTGCCGTGGATGCTCCGTAGAACAAACAAAGAGGTCTTGGCAAGCGGCTGAGGGGTCACGGAGCCAGGGACATCTGGGCTCAGCACGTGGTGACCCGGCGGCTGGTGGGGGAGCCTGAGAGGCCTCCTGATTCCTTGTCCCTGTCCTTTCCACCACGCGTTTCATGATGCTGCCGAAGGGGGAGGGGATCTGCATCGGGATACCACCCAGGCCGTGCTGCCCGTCTCAGGCACAGCACCCTCCCTGACTCCCAGGGTCTCCAGGCCTCCACCTGCCCTCAAGATAATCACACAGTCCCATTCCCCACCTGCTCAATGTGTGCAGGGCCACACACGTGACAGTCCTGCCAAGTCCTCCAGGATGTAGGGACTATTTTATCCCAATTTACAGATGTGGAAACTGAGGCCCTGCCCACTCAGTGGCACAACTGGACTGGAACCCCGGTTGGCCGGTCTCTGGAGCCCATGCCCTCCCTGCTGCCCATGCCGCCTCTAGACAGATGTGCCTCTGCACTCACCGCGGGCTTCCGTCCTTCCTTGAGCAGAGTTTTCCTTCTCAGAGGCCCCTCCATGGTGGGGACCGCTGCCGAGCTCCCCAGCGTACAGATGCACGGGCCGGTGGGGCTGCAGGGGAGACCACCAGTCAGACATCGCCTTGGAGGAGCTGAGGTCAGGCACCCTCTCACCCACTGGGGCCCACGGGTCCCCCACTGCCGGGTCCATAATGGCGCCACAGGACAAGGACTCAACAGTGCTGGGCAAGGCTAGGGAGGGGAGGGCCCCGAGGGCCTGGAAAACCTGAAGGACGGTGGCCTTGGGCTCACCCACAGCTGAGAACTTGCACCTCCCTCGTCCTTCTGAGTGCTGAGCGGCTCTAGGCTTGGTGCCCACGTTCCCTGTAATCCAGGCCCCCAGCAGCACCCGTGCCCTATCCTGGCTTCCTCTCCACCTGCGGAGCTTGGGGCCTGCGCAGCACCTCCTCCTTCCTGTGTTGGCAGGAGCAGCGAGGAAGTGGGAGTGGAGGGGATGGAGTAAAAAGGGGGGCAGCGGCCCCAAACCCCCATGCCCTGCGCCTTTGCGGCAGGGCTCCTTTCTCCCCCTCTGCCATGGGGATTCGGGCGCCACCTACAGGTGAAGAGTCCAAGTGCAGCACAGCCCAGGCCGCTCGCCTAAGCACCCGCTTCAGCTCCCTGGATAGGCACCTCCCGTAGACACCTCCCTCAACCCTGCATGAAAGCCGAGCAGCGCTCCCTCCGCATCCCAGTGGAAGGCATCACCACCCACTGGCTGAAGGAGCCAGAAACCTGGGGGTTCTCTCCTCTCGTCAGTTCACCCCCGAAACCTCATCAATCCCAAGGACTCATTGATCCCATGCCCTAAATATGCCCATCTCAGCCACCCCACTCCTCCCAACTCAGGCCAGAACTTGGTCATCCTTTGAACGACTGCCCAATACTCTCGCCTGACCTCCCTGTGTCCACGCTTGCCTTCCTCCCACGCGCCCTGCACACCGTGGCCAGCATGGCCTGGCTCTGCCAATACCCTCCCCCCACCCCCAGGCAACCCCTCCAGTGCCTTTGAGACCACCATCCTCTCCCCCTGCTGGGCGTGGCTCTGGCCCACCTCTCTGGCCTCGCCTGCCACCCTCTCCCCCACTCATTTCTTACAACGAGGACTTTCCTTCACTCCCCAAATCACCCAGCTCTTCCTGCCTCACGGCCCCAGGGGCTGTCCCTTGGGCTGCAGGTACTCTTCTTCCCCCTACACCTCTCTTCACTTTACTTGGCTGACTCCTATCACTCTTCCAGTCTTTCTCCAGGGAGGCCTCCTCTCTGGCCCATCGGCACCCGTGATTTTCTGTTCCGTTTCTGCTTTCCTGAAGCAGCAGCCCTACAGGCTGAGGCAGAGGCTGAGTCCGTCTCGTCGGCAGCATCAAGCACAGTGCTTGGCACCCAGCAAGCACCACAGAGCTACTTGTTGAATAAATGATCACATGAATAAATGAATACCTGTAGACGCAGCTCCGGGTTCTGGGAGAATTCCGAACTGGAACCCGCCAGTTGGGCCCCAGCGTGGCATAGAGACGTCCCCTGCTTCAGAGGAAAAGGGTTGAGTTTTAGCAACAGCCTGGAAAGACCACTCCTGAAGGAGGCGAGGGCATCGCAGACTATGTGGTCATTAGCTCAGGAAGCCTCAGCCCCAACTCTTCCCCCAGCCTCCTCAGTCACACTGCAAGCACATCTGGGGCACAGCTGGAGCTGCTAGGTTAGTGAACACAACACCCCTGGAGCCTCCAACAGGGCGAGTCCCCAAGTCTCCAGGTAAGTGTTTCCTTAACCTTTTAACTGAATGTTCACCTTTCTTCCAGTGTCAAGGGGATGACTAAAATCCAGGCACACCCCTTATCCCAATGTGAGGTTGAGAGAAAATGCTGTGTGGCCCAAATATTCCATGGTCAATCCAATTAAAAGCGCACAGACACGGAATTGTGGGCTGTCTTGCATGTTGGCCCAGGGTGGGGATGGGGTGGGGCAGTGTAGCATCATTATTCACCCGGGCACTACTGAATTCCTCCGTTTGCTACGTCTTCTCCATCGGACAGTCTCTTTGCTGGCCCCAGATGGTTCCCTGCAAACCTGCTCTGTGACCTGCTGCAGACTCCAAGAATTGGTGCTCCAGGACCTCTCCGTGGGCTGCCCATCAGGCCGCTCTCTCACCTGTAGTTCCCCAGCAGTGAGCCTTTCCAGGGGAAGACGTAGCTTCCAGGGCAGGTGGGGATCTTAACCTATGTGGGGGAAGGCTTCCGTCTTCCTCTCCTGTCTTTATCCTTTTCCTCTCTTGGCAGAATGACTTCCTGTGTCTACTTGATCCTCCACCTTCTCCCCACCCCTGCAGCATGGTCTATCCCTGGGCTATAGCTTTCCATTGGCCAAACAATGATGCAACCCAATTTGTAAAGCCAGACAAGGTCCAGACGTCCTTTTCAAGTGTTCCCTCTGTTGTCCACTGCCAGTCCCAGGTTGCCCCATGTTCCCCCGTGGCACTGGACACCTGGGGGGTGGTGTGGGGTCATCGTCATTCACGGCAGCAGGTGCATCGCGCCGTCACCGAGCTCAGGTTCCTCCGAGAGGGGGCTGCGCTGCTCTCTGCCCCTCCATCCTCCACTCAAGAAGGAACTGTTCTTGATGACCATCTTGGGTTTGCTGTCCCGAAGCCCACGTTCAGGGCTGGTGGGAGTCTGATGGTCCTCCAGGTCGACTGCCCCGGGACCCTGTCCCTTTCGTCCATCAGCCACTCCTCTTTAGGTGACAAAGAGCTGCAGCATGTGCTTGGTCCCCCAAGTCCTCGAACGTAATGGGTCTCAGCCCATTCCCCACCCAACCCTCGTGACAGATGATGGTCACAGGCCCACCCCACCCGCACCACGAGCCGTGGCTCAGAGGTCCCGACACGCTCAACTCCCAGCCTACAGGCCACACTGACTCCTCCCTCTCTTCACGGCTGGGCATGACACCACGGCACGTCACATCCCCGTGCTTGAGCAGGCTGTGCAGAGCGCCAACAGACTGCCTCCAGGGACGCTCCCCCCCCACACCCGCCCAGCTGTAACCAGGATCGCTTATGAGTCAGGGCAGGGTCTGACAGTGAGCATCTCTGTGCCCGGAGGACGTCTCCTCATTTGATCTGGATTCCCGCTCTGAGCCGCCGTCTGTTTGGAGCTGGAGATGGAGCCTCCCTTGGCAGAGCTGGATCCTCCGGCCCCTTCTTCTCCACCTTTCTTCTCATGAGTCTTTGTTCCTGGTACCCCAGGACACTGTGTGATGACAGTGGACTCTTCCGCAGACGGGGCGATGTGGTTGGTGCTGCTACCGTCTCTCCATCATTCTCTCCGCTTCTTTGAGACACTCCGTGGCTGCACACTTAACAGACGTTTGGCAGGACTGACGTTTGTTGACAGAGAGCTTTAAGTCAGCGTCTTCCAACCAGTCTAGGCTTTTAAGCAGTCTTTCCTCACGCTCTTCCTGAAGGAGTGAGGTGCTCCCAAGGGCAGTGGACTGCTGGGGGGAGCGCAGGGACGCCGGGGGTCACAGGGCGGCTCACGGGACAGTCACTAATGACCGCTCCTATGTGTCAGGCCATTGATTATCTCACGGGAGCTTTGTTTCAGCACCATCATCCTCCCCAGAATGGGGAACTGAGGCTCAGGGATGTGAAGACACTTAACCGAGGCATGAGCCAAGTAAGTCAGGATTTGAACCCACAGTTTTCAGGGTGGGAGAGAGGTTGAGTTGTCGCATGGGGAGGAGTCCGCCATGGGGACAGGGTCCTCGTTTGGAGCCAGCACCATGTGGGTGGCTTCCTGGCGTTCCGCTCTCAGAGGCACCCCTACTCAACAGGTTCCTGCTGCAGCTCACACTGGGCGGGCTTTGTCAGTGTCTGTGAGGCTGGATGGCCACAGATTTGTAGAGCCTGGGTCTCCTGGGCTGGGGCCACCTCCCAGGTCCCTGGTCCCTTGACTCCCCGATGGAGTCTTCTCCTGGTGGTTCTGGCTGCCTGACATTTAAGAGCAGCTGTCATTTATCGCCCGCCCGTCAGGAGGTGGCTAAGTGCTTCCACACACCGTTCCTCCCAGCTCTGTGAGGGGCGCTGTTCTCACCCTGTCTTAGACGAGGAAACTGGGGCTCAAGGAGGTGAAGCCACTTCACCAATGGGTGAAGCCACCCATTGGCCTGTCACTAGGGATGGAGACACAAGTGCTTACACAGGGAGGATGTCTTTTCCACATGAGCCAAGGGCCTGCATCAGTCAAGCTACTCCAGGTAGGGGAGGTCAGAGCCTGCTCCACCTGGAGCCTGGGGAGTAACGCTGGCTTTGAAGTGCAGTGTAATGGTGACTTTTCCCCAAGGCCAGCTTTTAGGAGACTATAGGCAGGGTGGTGGCCAACCTTCCCTCCCAAGGCAAGCACTGCAGGGCTGGAGGAGAGCTGTGACAGGTGGGGCGGCTCTGGCTGGGCCCAGGCGGGCTAGCATCAGCACAGAGGAGACAGGATCTTCAGCCACTGGAACCACTTCCAGTGCTTTGAGAAGATTTGTTATTTGAATGTTCACGGCCAGAAAACGCAAAATGAGTGGGCAGTGGTATCTGGTGAACTCCAGAAATAAAGGCATTTCTCCAACCGACGGGGGCTCCCAACTCCAGAACCACAGACACCTTTCCCAGCAACATACTGGGAACAAGTGGCTGAACAGAATGTATCCCAGGAGGGCCATTCTACTGCTCCCTCTCAGGGACAGATCTTCAGGAGGATCTGGGGGAAGAGGGCTGCAGCAGGCCACTCTCCTCATGGGGAGTCTGGTCTGGGGAAGCTGTGGGCTGGCAACCAAGTGGAACGCCTCAGGCCCAAAGCGAGTTCAAGAAGAAGAAGAAGAAGATGATGATGATGATGGGGATGATAAAGATGACGATGACGGGGATAGGGTGGTGACGATGAGGAGGATCAGATGATGGGATGATGGTGATGGCGGGGAGGATGGGTACCAGGCAACGTGCTAAGCAGTACTCGTTCACTATCCTATTTAATCACACAATACTGTGGGGCAGGCACTGTTCTTATCCCCACGTTATAGACAAGGAGTCTGAGGCTTAGAGAGGTGGAGTAACTTGCCCAAGATCACAACACAGGGAAGAGGAAGATGGTTGGTGCCACTGAGGTGGAAGCAGCCAGGGTCCTGCTTAGGCCAACAGCATCATGAGAATTCAGACTGGCTGAGGCAGGTCTGAAAGGCATCTTCTCCTCAGTAGTTTTCTAGGTACACATTAGGTGGTAGGTATCTTGGGGGTTAAATATCAGAAAGCCCTGAGTCTCTGTTGCTGGTCCAGGAGTGGGGAGCAAGGAGAAGTCTTGGATAATAATTACACTGAGGCCTCAGTAATCTTGTCTTAGCAGAAGTACCAGTCCCCCCACCATTCTTCTATCTCAAGTGCACAGAGCCCCTGGTAGGAGTGTACCTGTGGAAGGGTTCAAGTGATGCTGTTCATCAACAGTGTCCACCTGTACCAGTAAACCCTTGCTGGGAAGCCGTCCCATTGGACCAGGTCTTGGTCCTTGCCGCTACCTAATGACTTACCCTCATCTGCAGGCAGGAAGCTGCCACCCTAAGTTCTGCTGGGCCTGGGATGTCCCTTCCTGCAGTACTTGTTAAAGGACTTCTGCTGCCTGGGAATCACATTTTTCTCTGGGTAGCGTCCCTGATCCACTGAGTGGGTCCCTAGGAGTCATATCTGCGCTGCGTGCTTAGCTGAGGGGACAGAACCACCCTTGATCCAAGCCAGGTCAATCAGGTTTTCTCTCTTGGCAGTTAAGAACCAGATTTGAGAGGCTGACAGTCAGGCTCTGTGGCTCGCTGAAGCTATAACACGTAAACTTGGGAGCTCTGAGGCATCAAGCTTCCCCAGTGTGAGCTGAGAGGTCTAGAAATCTGGGCTGCAGAAGGAGAGGAGAGCATAGCAGGTATGCATAGAGAAGGGTCAACACCAGAGGGAAGGAGGGTCCTGTCCACCTTCTAGGACCTGACTCTGAGAGGTTGTAGGTGCTGGACAGAGAGGTTGTGGGCAGAGATTTCTCAGCTACCTGTGAAGCCACAGCAGCTAGCAGACAGGGCCCAGCCCTTGTCTGTCAGGGTCCAAGCACAGGATCAAGCAAAAGGCCAGGGACTGTTGCCTGCTATTCTCTCCCAGAGGGGCCTGAGCTCCTGGGTGGAGCCTAACTCACCAGACGTCAGTGTCTGATGCTGACAACAGGGCAAGGGATGTCATCTCTGCGGGAAACCAAAATCAGAAGCTTGGCACATCACCCACCTGGGCTGCCACCCAAGGCAGAGCAGCAGAACGGAGCAGCACGATGGACCCGGGGAACCAGACTGACGGGTAGGAAGGGGAGGGCCACCAGCCTGGGGGGTTCCTGGGCCTCAGCCACAGGGGACGGGGGGGGGCAGTGAGGCCTCTGTGAGGGTCACCCTGAGAACAGCCACCCTCATGGCTGCACTTCAGTTGAAGTGGACCCCTTGCCTCCAGGATCGCCCCCAGAACTTCGCCTCCCCCTCCTAACATGCCGCAGAGTTTGGGGCCCAAGAGGCACCCTTGAACCCTGGCAATCCCAAGGCATCTACCAGAGTCCTCTGACCTTCTCCAGGAGGAAAAGGAGTGTTTTAAAGACTCTGACTTGTGGGTAGCAGGCCTGGGGCTCTGCTGCCATGACTCCACTTTCCTGGGGTCTTCCTAAGGATGCTAGAAGATTTCATAGGCTAAAGACAGCACAGTGCGGAAACTGTGTCACCCAACCTCCTCTACACCCCAGAGCACCTACAGGCCAACTGTCGACAGCACCCCTTAAAGGGGCCTTCCCCGCAATTCAGAGTCACCCTGGAGGCCAGCAGGGCTGGCAGACACTTGCCTGCACTGTAGCCCATCCACCCCATGACGACTGAACTGCCATGTGGGAAATTTTCTCTTCGTCCCAACCAGCCTTAGACTCTGGGATCTCTTGCTTGCTGGCGAGAAGTTCCTACTGAGCGAAATTCATACACATCCCAAAGTAGGTTCCCCGCCAGGAGCAACGGCACCTATGTGTCCAGTATTTCCCGTGAGCATCCTCCCTGTAGAGCTGGGGAACCTGAGGCTCGGAGAGCTTGAGAGACATGCCAAGGTCCTTGAGAGAGCAGGCAGCCCTGACCTCAGCCCTGGCCACCCCTCCACCCCACAACGCTGCTGACAGTGTCCAGAGGTCACGACGACCTCTCTCTGCAGAGGCACATTCAGAACTTCAGAGACCAGGGCTCATCACGGAGCCCACCCCTCCTGCAGAGACTCAGGGACACGCAGCTTCCCTGGGCCACCTCTCCCCTCCTTGGACACGACTCAGGCCTCGCAGCCTCCTCAGGTCCCAGGACCCCCCTTGAGGGCCCACTGTGGTCCTCTTCACCCAATGTCCTTGGCTTTTGCTGAACCATTGCCTCTACCAGAAGCCACCCATGAACCCCCAGTCTGACTCGGGTCCCCCTGCTGGGCTTTCCCGTCTCGTCCTCTTCATGACCCCCTGTGCACCTGGCATCGTGGATTGAATCTCTGTCTCCCACCTGGTCCGTCCGTGAGCTGTGACCGGCCCCCTGATGCAGCTCGACCTCCCCAGGAAGGAGGGTGAACAGCTCTGCTTCTGAGGAGGCTGGTGCATTTTCCTCTCCTGCTCCCTTACCCTCTCCCACCAGAGGGGCTTCCTCCAAGGACCCCTCTGCCTCCTAGTCTCTCCGCCACCCATAGTTTGGCCTGTCACATGAGAAGGCCATTCTGCACAGCCTGGCAACGTCAGACTAGAGCAGAAGGATGGCTGAGTATTTCGGAATGAACTTTGTGACGTGCTTTCATATTTCACCCCTTAAAAAGTGACCAGGAAACATTTCTGATTACACCCTCTTTTAGAAAGTTAAATGTTGTTTCTTTCCTGGGTGAAAAAGAAACATTTACCCATTGCAGAAAATTTGGAGAATACAGAAAAAGAAAATAAAGAAAGTCCCTCAGTAACTCTACAAGCAGAGACAACCAAGAGGAATGGTATTATGTACCTTCATACACACACACATATGTGTTCATCCCCATCACCCACTTCGCTCTCTGTAAAAACCTCATTTAAAATGTTTAACTCCTAGGCTGAGGTTCTTGTTCTCACTTCAGTGCCAGCGCAGGCGTAAAGAAGCAGCTGTTACCTCTTACCGACAGGCCCGACTAACGCTCCCCGCTCCCTGTGCCATTTCTGAGGAGGCTGAGGTTTGGTTGAGGCCAGCCTGGTGCAGCGTCCACAGTTCCCACATTCCACTTCATCCAGGATGCACTGAAAATGCCTTTCCGGGGCCACCTCCCTGCCTCCCTGGGAAAGCAGATGTGACACAGGGCTCTCCTGCCTTCGTCCCACTCCCAGGACCAGGTGAGAAAACACCAGGTCAGGGACGTGAGGGGTGTCCCACCCTTGCCCCCTCCCCAGAGACTCCAGCCTCTGGCTCCCCAGGGCCCTGACCCAGGACCACCACTCTGTCCTCATTCTGGGCTCTGAAGACAGGGAGGGTCTTTGGGGGCCGCCTGGGGGCTGAGAAATGACCAGCATTGCCCAGGGTCTGGCCGCCTCAGGGCTCCCGTCTCTTCCCGTCCCTCCTCAGCCCACGGGCCCTGTGACCTGCTGAGGCAGAGCTGGATTAGGGACAGGAGGGTGAGAGCAGCGGCAGAAGGCCCAGCAGGAACAGTGGCTGGCTGCGGCCACTCCGCCAGGGCAGCCGGGCGGGTCCCGGGACTCTGGGGGCTCCAAAGCGGGTGCTCTTTAAGGCTGGCCACTTCAGGAACCACTGGGCACAGCCTGAGCTCCGGCTGCCACCCAAGGACGCCTGGGGGCCACAGGGCTGAAACGTCCAGGGGGGTGAATCAGGGAAGGCAAACTTGCAAGATGGGCCACACGATCCCACCCTTGGCCAGACAACGAGAACCGTCCTACCTGCCTGTTCACAGCAGCACAAAGGCTGACTATGATGTGCCCTGAGACCAACAGAGGGGTGTGTGCCGGCGGCTGGGTCACTGGCCTGGGCCTCCCGGCCCTGCGTGCTGGTATCTGGCTCCATGTCTCTTCCTGGCCAAGGCCAAGCTTGTCACCAGTGTTGGGGGGCTGGGGGGCAAGTCAGTTGAAGGTTGTGGCCTGTAAGCTTCAGGGCTGTGGGGCAAGGTGCTGCCCCCCTCTCCCAGCCTGGCCTCTGGGGACTGGAAAAGACAGGACCTCTTCCTCTGTGGGGACTGGCCCAGCCCTCTCCTGCACCCTTGTCTCTGGTTCTGACGCCACCGTCCACCCATGCACGTGTAAAGATGCAGGGAGAGCGGGTTCTTACAGCGTTTGCTGGGAACAGCGGGCAGGGGGTCTGGGAGGGGAGGTTCCTTGGGGGCAGCCGCTGGTCTCTGGGGCCAGGAAGAGTGAGGCCCGGCTCCCGGGGAAGAGGGAATCTGTTCCCCTTCAGTGAGCAGGGGCAACGTGGCATGGGGGAGGCCGGCGTGGACGAAGGTCCCGTGGGCCTGGGCTCTGGGCAGGCAGAGGTTAGGAATAAGGAGGCCCAGGCAGCAACAGGAACTGTGGTCACTGAACTGTGAGAGAAACGAGTAACATTTTACAAAGATGTTAAAGCGTGTGAGATAAATCCCCTCCAAGTTTCCCGTGGGGTCTTCAGGAAAGTCTAGAACGCTCACATGCTTTTGAGGGAGTGGACTCTTTCTGGGGGACATGAGAAGAGGCCAGTGCAGGATGGAAATGGAGACTGGAGGCTGGGCCGCGGGAGCTGGAGGCCGAGGGTCAGCTGGCGTCTGGACCGTCAGGACAGCCCTGGGTCTCGGAAGGTGCCAGAGGGGACATCCTAGCCCCGCCGGCATCCTCCAAAGCAGGTGGTCTCCTGTTCCCCTCCGCAAGAAGGGGTGGACTGGGAGCTGGGTCCCGAGGAGGTGAGGGACAGGCCATTCTCCTGGAGGCGGGGCTGGACACCTGCACAGGCCAACTGTCTGTGAGACCAGCGCTTGCCAGAAAGCCCACCCAGAGTCCTGTTAGAGACATTCAGATGGAGAGCGGGTCTAATGCTAGATCCTAAGTGAAAGAGACAGAAGAGACACGCTACAGCGTTTGGTGTTCCCCCTGAGTGGAGCACAGCACCGTCTCCCTGCGCGGGAGTTCTCTCACCACCTTCCTCCCTGGCAGCTCTGAGCTCAGTCGCGGGTGGTTAGTAGGAACCGTATCTGCCACCTTCAGTGACTGGCAAGGTGTCTGGCAGGGAGCAACGCTTAATAAACAGCTTTGAATGAATGAGTGAACAAGTGAACAAAGGAATGAATGAGTGAACACAAGGAATGGATGAGTGAACGAAGGAACGAACGAGTGAACACAAGGAATGGATGAGTGAACGAAGGAATGAACGAGTGAACACGAGGAATGGATGAGTGAACGCAGGAACGAACAAGCCATGAGCAGGTCCAGGTGTGAATACTATTCAGGATCCACGTCCTCTCGTTGGCCCGTGGTTGGGGAGGTGCTGGATTGCCCGTAAGCCCCCTTCCTCAGGGCTGCCCCAGGAGTCCCCTGACCGGTGCTGAGAAAAGTCAAACTTCTGCTCATCAGATCCGGAGTCTGCCCTGTGCCTGTTTGGCTCTCACCCCTCCCTGGGGCGGGCAGGGAAAGGGCAGTGGGGCCCGTTTGCCTGTGCTCCCCAAATCAGAGCAAACATCCCTCCAGGAGGCCTGCGGCGGGACAGAGGGAGGAGCTCCGAGGGGTCAGGGCGTCGTCCCTCCCCCTCT
Organism: Grampus griseus; assembly: GCF_964374135.1. Classification (NCBI taxonomy): domain Eukaryota; kingdom Metazoa; phylum Chordata; class Mammalia; order Artiodactyla; family Delphinidae; genus Grampus; species Grampus griseus. The sequence goes on from NC_139000.1 coordinate 8,383,854, forward strand.
TTAGCCGCCTACCTAGGGTTTCACGAGGACAGATGGACCGGCTGACCGACGTGGGGCCAGTCCCTGCAGTGTCGCAGTGGCTCTGGATGAGGCATGGTGGTGATGAAGTGGGCCCCATGATCGGGGGAGGTGGACGTGGGTCAGCTCTGCCCACCAGGGGCGGGTGAGGCAGGACCGCCACGTCACCTCTCCATGCCTTGCTGTCCACAGGCACGAAACAGGAACATTTTACGAGTAACCACCACCTAGCTAGGTCTGAGGATTGGGAGAGACCAAGACAGGGCCTGGTACACAGGGAGTGCTCAGCAAAGATCACTTACCCCACATGACAGCACTCTGCCCTGTAGGGACGGCCGGATTCACCCCTCCTCTGGTCATTTATGATTGTGGAGGCTGAGGAGACAGGCGGCTTCAACACCAGAGGAGGAGTGTGTGTATATGTGTGAGGCATGTATGCCTGCACTGTGAATGTACACCCGAATCTGTGTGAGCATACGTGAGTGTGCATGTGTATGTGTGTACATACACACGTACGCAGAGGGTGTAGCGTGTGTGCGTGTGTGTCCGTGTGAGTGTGTGTGTGCCTGTGCACACAGGCTAGTGGAAGGGCTACTCTGAGGGACGGTGCAGACCTGCCTCTGCATCACTGGGTCTCCCTGGCTCCCCTCAGAACTTAAATCGCCATGATGCCCTTCACCTTCGGCGGCGCCTAGGCTGTGGGAGCTCCCCGTGCAGAGTCCCTGTCTTCCCAGAGCCCACCTGGTGCCTGGCGCAGAGGAAGCGGCAGCAAGTGGAGTAGGCGCAAGGGGTGAATCCCCGGGGCAGACGGGCGGGCTGCAGGGAGCCCAACCCCGGGCCAGGGTCCCCTTCGTTCACCAGTGCCCAGCATGGCAGGTGTTGGCCCAAAGGCCTGAGGCCACGGGGGTGCAGCGCACTCAGACCCCACCAGGCGGAGCCACAAGCCCATCTCCAGACGAGGCCCGTTCTCAGGCGTCTGGTTTCCAGAACCCTCATTTCAGACCAAATCTGCACCCAGGTCTCCTCGGGCGCTGGCCTCAGACTCCCAGGCCAGCTCTGGACCAGGTGATACGCGGGGCTGCCCGAGCAGGGGCTGGGACGCCCGTCCCATGCCCATCCTGCCCAGCGGCCTTCCTGCCTCGGCAGCCCTGCCCGTGGGCTGCGCACGCTGCCCTGCGGGAGCCACAGGGCAGCCTCACCAGGCTGGGCCGCCGGTGAGGTCGGGGGGGCTGGTCTCCAGCTCCCCGGGCCCTGAGCGACCCCCCTGGGAAGGAGGCCGAGCAGAGGCCACACTCACCTTGCCAGCCCTGAAGACATCTCTTCACTAAACTCTGAGCTCTCACTACTGCCTGCAAGAGGAACACAGATGGGTGAGTGCGGCGGCCTCGCACAAGAGGGGCCACCCGGAGCGGCCCGTTCTCCTGGGTCACCGGGCCCGGGCCCCGAGCTGCACAGACGTGCCGGAGGCACAGCTTCCTGACCCTGTGGCTGTCAGCATGGCTCGGCTTCTGCTTTGCTGCTGCTGTTTCTGACTCTCGGCCCATCCCGTCCCGCTGTTTCCTGCCCCTGAGGGTGGGTCCTCCACTCCCTTTCCTGCCCCTGAGGGCTGCAGTTGCCTGCCCACCAGGCCTCTGGGGTCTGGGCCCTTAGGCCTCTGTCTTGGCCTGGCCTGGCTTCACCACCGCCTCCCTTCTGGCCCAAGTAAAACCAGTGTCAAACAGGCCTCACCTGGTGAAGACAGGGGCCAAACGAGCACACTTCTTCCTCCGAAGGTCAGGGCTCGACTAGACGCTGGTCAGGGAGCAGCTGCATAGCAGCAGACAGAGGCCCCGACGGAGCACCCTTCAGATCCTGGGCAGTGCGCACACAGCGGGGCCCAGCCCTCCCCCAGGCCTGCCCTGTGGCCGACTTGGACTCTCCAAGGCCCGGCTTCAGCCACGAGGACAGCAGACAGATTTTCTCGGAGGGGCCTGGGTTCCACACTCTTTGCCTGGGCTGCCTGCTGACACCACAGCTGGGCAGTGGGAGGGGGAAAAGGAGATCTCAGGTCCCTTGGGAGTTACAGGACGGAGGGGACCAGTTCAGCTCCAGACAGGGCACGTGCACATACGGTAACGTGCTCCCAGCCTTTCAGCTCCAAACGGAAAAACATCTGAGTTTCCCGAGTAGAAGAGCCGAGAACCAAACTGCCTGGTGATCTCCCGCCTGGATACTGGACAGCATTGCGTCTGACTCAGTTTTCTGTCTCAGGAATAGAAAGGCCTGGGCTCAGGCGCAGCTCAGAAAGTTTCCTGGATGTAAAACAGCCACTCTGCTGCCCAGCTGAATGCTCTGGGGCCAGCATTTCCCAGACCGGTTCCTCAGAACCCCATCCCAGAGGACTCTCCAAGGAAGATGGTTCCTGCCCAGATAACGAGGGAACCTGCAGACTCTGCTGCCTTCTGGGAGACCCACAGAGCCCATAGGCACGTTAAAGTCTCTGGGAAGAGACCTGCCTATGTGGTTTATCCCAGCCTTTCCCCAACACACAGACCCTGAATTCTTTCCCCAAGGCACACCCATGAACCGCAGGCTACACTGTCCTAAGCTAGTATAAACCCCCAACCGGGTCCAAGTGGGATGACCTCCTTCCTGGACAGAAGGCAGACATGGACCTTGCTTGTCACAGATTTTCCAGGAGGTAGGAGACAGCTGCCTCCTGCAGTGGCACTGCCTCGGAGATGGGCCTCATTTCAGGAGGACGTGGTATGTGAGATTCCTGCCAGATTGTCCTGTCCGCACCACCCTCTTCCGTCCCATGCCCAGGGGCCCTCCACCCTACAGGCCTCCGACTAACCTGCTGCCAGCCCCAGGAGGGCTCCCTGTTAAGGGAAGTAGACAGACACACAGACTACAGAAGCATGGGCACACTGAAAGGACACAGCCAGCGGAGAGTGCGCTTGTCTGACAGCAGAAATGACCTAGGTGACCTGGTCAGGTGACCTGGACACTGCAGCGGGACAGACCTGTGACCAGAGCTCAACGCCATCCTCAGCTCTGACCCCTCCCCTCCTGGCCCCAGTTTCTGTCCTTCCATGGACATAAGCACCATTTCTGGCTGAAGTTCAGACATATGCTTTCATCCCAGATCAGTTTTTTACCCTCCCTCACTCTGGCTTCTCAGTGTGAAGACAGGGGCACAGTGAGCACCTGGTGGCCGCCCCGCTGCGGTCCCTGGGCAGCACCTCCTCCTCTGCCCTACGTGTGGGGGCCGTGGCTCCCCAGGGACGGAGCCCCGTGGGGGCAGCGACCAGGCTTCGGCAGTTGCCAGCCAAGGATGGCGGGTCTCAGGTCCTTGTCCAGCCTGCCTGCCACTCTCAGGGCCACCAGCAGGATGAGGACAAACCCAGGGCATTTCGTGAAGCCTCGGAGGCTGGGAAGCAAAGGCCTCCCTAGCTCTGGTGACGCCTGTGGGGAGCCCCCTCTGCAGGCGGTGAGGGGCCACCGGGCACTGCACGGTGACAGAGACAGACACACGCTGGGCTGTGGCCCACCCGCTGTGGTGTGCAGGCCGGAGACGCTTACCGAGGGCGAGTCCATTGGTGACGGCAGAGGAGGAGGCGAGGGCGAGGCCCCTGCGGGGGCTGCGCGACTCCAGGACGCTGTCGTCCAGCAGGTGCCTCGCTTTCTCCGATGGGAATGTCGCACTTTTACTCTCAACTACACTCAACTGACACATCATACTGGAAAATGGAAAGGAAGAAAGAGGCAAAGCTCCTTATCTAGGGAGTGACAGTGGTTACACCTGCCCTGGCGTCCTGAACAGACAGCACAGCTGCAGGAGAAAGACCTCCACCCAGAACCGTGGTCTAAGTCCAGGCTCTGCCCTATCTCCCCATGTGACCTTGGGCAAGTCACATCCTTCTTCTGAGCCTCAGTTTCTCCATCTGTCAAATGGGGCCTCACGATACTTGCCCTGCCTGTCTCCCAGGATGACTGTGAGGCTCAAGTGAGCGGATGGTGCTGGTGAGCCGTGGGGCCACACAAGCGAAGGGACAGTGTGACCCTGCGGTCAGCACGTCTGGTGCTGGAGTCACAAACCTGGTCCAAATCCTCACTCCAGCCTTACTCACCACTGCAAGGTACTTCACCTGTCGAACCTCACCAGCCTCGTTCTTACAATGTGTATCATATAGCGCCTAGCTTGGAGGCCTGCAGGGGCTCAGTGAGAGAATGCTGGACAAGCACGTAGCAGAGCGTCCAGCACAGAGCAAGCCCCAAACACTTGGAGAGCAACCCTTTCTCCTCTAGCCTGTGAGTGACTCCAGGGCTGGTCTGGGCTGGTTGAGGCTTGTGTCTTAATGGTGGAAGGAAGGAAGGAAGGAAGGAAGGGAGGGAGGAAGGAAGGAAGGGAGGGAGGGAGGGAGGGAGGGAGGAGGGAAGGGGGGAGGGAAGGGGGAGGGAAGGGGGGAGGGAAGGGAGGAGGGAAGGGAGGAGGGAAGGGGGAGGGAAGGGGGGAGAGAGGGAGGAAGGGACCCAACTGCTCAGGATTCTGTGCCCGACACCCTGGGGACATGGGCATGGCTGCCCCAGCCATGCTGAGGACCATGCATGCCCCCCAGCTGTCAGCCCCACACAGCTGGGTGAACCAGCAGCAGGCTCACTGCTCTGCAGGCTTTCTGCAACAATTCGCAGGCAGAGACTCTGAGCCCCAGTACCCAAGCACCATGAGACACCTAGTGCTCCCTGGATGACAGTCATGGTGTCCACTGGACTCTGGGGTTTTCCACAAGGAGGCACTAACCGAGCTTGGGCAAACCTCCTGGAATCCCTCCACTGTTTCCCTGCCCTTCCCCACATACTTCCTCCCTTGGCTGCCGAGCCCGTGGAACCCTGTCACCAGTTCGCAGGCTGTGCTGCCGCGGATGCCCCCACTCTTCCTGAGCACGTGCCAGGCCTGAGGAGAGGGCACCAGCCCGGGACGCCGCGAGTGCCCATCAGTGACTCCCAGACGGGCGGGGGAGGGTCCGGTGGGCCGGTATTCCCAGCAGCCCTTCAGCCCACACCCCACGCTCAGCCGTCTAGACCCGGGGAGCAGGGGGTGCTCGCTCAGTCACCCACTTGTTGCCCAGGCTGTGGCTCTTCCTGTGTCTTGGAACTGGGGGCGTGGGGAGGCTGCCAGCCACAGATGCGTCAGGACAGGTGGGCCGCCGGCTGAACCTCGCAGAACTGGAGCCGCTGGCGGGGGCTGTGAACAGAGCAGAGAGGTGATGGTGGTGCTGCGGAGGCTCAGGGGAGGGGGGCCGGGTTTGGGGGAAGGCACCTGGCCCAGCTGTCATGGGGGGCAAGGTTCTCCCAAGTCCTGTGGGCTTCCACTCACAAGACCCTGACCCCTCCCTCCCTGCTTCCAGGCTGACAACCGACCGTCAGGAGGGCCAGGGTCCTGCTCTGCGTCGTGGCCCCCTGACTGGGCAGCCCTGCTGCTCATACGGGGGAGAGTGCCGTGGACAGACGTGGGGCTGGACGCGGGGATCAGCAGCCTGGCCTGTTTCCCTGCGGTGAGACTCTTCGGGTGGCAGAGCTGGGCCTTAACAGCGTGACTTCTGAGTCCAGGTCCAGGGCCCTTACCCTGTGCCCTTCCACGGCCACTTTCTGTTCTCAACCACACATCCGACAAAAAGGGATGTGTGGAGGGCTTACTGGGGAGCAGCGGATTTAATGAGAGGAAGCACAGCTAGGTAGGCAGGGGTTCAGACCCCTGGCCTCTCAGCTATTGCCTGGGTGACCTTGGATGGGTTACTTACTCCCGGAGCCTCAGTTTCCTCATCTGAAAGGTGGGAATAATTCACTCACCTGGCAGGTGGTTGGGAGGGGTCATGTAGTAATGTGTGCAGAGTTAGCATTCACTCTGGTTTTATTATGATAATATTACCTTGTCCTCCTCAGCCCCAGTCATGGGGCCAACAGGAGGTCATCAGAGCCAGGGGGTCGGGGCCACAAACCCCACTGAGCCGCACATGCAGAGACGGAGGCAGAATCCTTCATGCTGGCCATGTCCACAGCTATATTTTGTGGGGCGTGGTCTGGACCACTGTGGTACTCTTTAGTTTCTGTGGCTTGGGAAGGGAGGTGTTTAAGGTGTTACGAAGACGGGTTCTTGGACTCTAATCAACAGAAACTGATAAGAGGTCAGACGAGGAATTCAGGCAAGGCTTTACTCGGACTCATGCTCACAGGGGAGCGAAAACAAGTAACAGGTTCCCTTGCTCACTCCCTGAAGGGGGGCGAGCTGGTTCCTTTCGTGGGGTCAGGTCAGGGGCGGATGGGTGGGTAAGGCTGGAGGGGTGGCTTAGGGGGTGTGCCCACCCCTTGGGGGTGCTGTGTGCAGGGATCACGTGTAGTACCCTGCTCAGAAGTGGCAGTTGGGTTTTGGCCTTTTGGTATCTTATTGTTCATAATTTGCCCCAACTGCCCATGCCCGCAGTTATTTTTAGTTCCTTATAGTTTCTCTGTATCTGTTGCTGGAGGAGACGTTTGTCCAGGTGCAAGCCCTGCAGCAAAGGGCCCCAGGTCTAGCCTGTCTCAAAGGGACGTGACCCCAGATGCCAACTTAGCCTTAGCTACCTGGGCCAGACACCGGAAGTGGGGGCCAGGGTTTCCACAAAGGGGCTGGGCCACTTCCTGAGGAGCACATCAAACACCCTGCAAACCAAGGGGCTGCTGCCTGGCCGTGCTGGGGAACGTCCTGGAGGGCCTATGAGGCCCGAGGCCATCCAGGACTCCAGATCCTCCACCACAAGATGGTGCAGGTCCACAAGTGACCTAAGGGTTCCCATGTCCTCCAGCATGCTTGGTTCATTCTTATTTTAGTGTCCAAAACAATGACCCCTGTCCCCAGCCTGTCCACTGCGGAAAGTCTAGCTCCCCTCTGGCACTTCGGAGGGTTCACAAGGCAAGGAACTCACATCATCTTAAGCTCTGAATTCCTGCTCCCAGCTGCCATCCCACTCCCTGCACCCCCTCCACGCCGCACGCCCACCCCCATCTTCTCCTTCACTTCCCCAAGTTCCCGCCGCCACACCCTTACTAGGTCTCCACTGTTCCGTCCAACAGCTATTCCCCAGGAGTCTCCTCCCTCCTTCAGCCCCCTGCACAACTCTTAGACCCCCTCCCCTCCAAAGGATGCCACTCTCCTGCCATGAGAAAACTGTGCTTGTCAAGTTTGATCTTCCTCGCGTCTGGCTCTGCAATTGCCATGTGCACCTCCGTCCACGCCAGCCTACCTGCCAGGCCTGGGGAGCCGGGACCACCTCCCAGCCCTACTGTTCCCTCTGAGAAGTCACCCCCCCCCCCAACTTTCCCCTTCTCGCCACTCAGTCCCCTTCCCCAGCCTGTGCACACACTCGAGTCTCTCATTTGTGAAAAGGTCTCGCGGCCCCGGCTCTCCTCCCGGCCCCGGCTCTCCTCCCGGCCAGCCACGCTTCCTCAGACAGAGGCCTGCTCCTCCTTACTCCGTTGTCACCCCCTCGCTCACTCCTCAAGTCGCTGAACCTGGTTTTCATTCCTGATGACATTCCCACTGACCTCCTTTTGGCCTAATCGTTGAACGCTCATCGGCCTCCTCACCAGCACCCTTGGTGTCTGACGCTCGCGATCGCTCGTCGCAAGGCTCTACTTCCTGGGCGTCTGTGACGTCACGTGCTCCTGCTTCTCCCTGTGCCTCTTCAATCGCCGTCAGTCTGCCTCCTCCACGGGCTCCTTATCCTCCAGCAGCTGGTGTTGTCTACCCAGGCCTCCCTCTTTGGCTCCTGGTTTTGATTTGATTTTAACTCAGCAGATCGGCTGATGAGGCAAGTCTCTACCGCCTTCCTCTTTTCTGAGCCTGAGACCTACATATCCACCCGTTGGCATGACATCTCCATGTGAACTTTCCTAAGATACCACAAGTTCAGCCAGGGTTGAACCTGGACCCTCCTCCTGTATTTCCAGCCTTGGTTGGAGGCCCTGCTGGCCACTCAGTCACCTGGCCTGGAAGGAGGGGTCGTCTTGGCTTCTTCCAGACGGTGACTGGCTTTGCTCTTCTCACTTGCTGTACACGATCGCCAAGGCCCCTAGGTTTTGTACGACCCCTCCCTGCCCATCTCTCTTGTCACCGACTGGTCTGGGTCCCCACACTTTATCTTCTTCCTGCAACCAGTCTAATCTTCTCAGATCCAACCACCATACAGATTCATGAGTGTTTGATAAATGGAAAGCTGACCATGTCATTTCCTTGCTTGAAACGGTCAGGGGCATGGTGCTCTATCCCTGCCATACCTGGTCATTTCAGCTGATCTTACAATCCTGATGGAAGAATAAAGGGACAAAGTAGCCAAGACAAATCCTAAGAAGAATAGTACAGGACTTGCCCTACCCGGTATCAGACCCGAACACAAAACAATAGTAATTCAAACAGTCTGGAGTTGGGGCATGGGCAGAGAACTGTTCAGTGAATCAGAAGTGAAAACCTGGACTTGCTTCATGGTGGTGGCGGCATTACAATTCAGAGGGTAGGGAGGCTCTTTTCAGTACGTGGGGCTAGAACCACTGGGTTCCACGTGGAAAAAGATGAAATTAGAGTCCTCCTACCTTATATTATACAAGTGGATTAATGCCATAAATGTGAAAAGCAAAAATGCAAAACTACTGGGAAAAAACCAGACAATCCTTATGACCTTGGGGAAAGGAAAAAAACAAAAGGCATAAACCCTAAAGGAAAAGAAATGAATAAATTTGACTACATTTAAAATTAAACATTTCTGCACCCAAACAAACAAACAAATAAATAAAAGACAGCAAAAGCAATGTTAAAAGGCAAGTTGTAGTCTGGGAGAAGGTATCTGTCACCCACATCACCAGCAAAGGGTTCATGTTCAGATTTATAGAGAACTTCGAATACCAGTAAGAAAGAGACAAACCCACACCCCCAGAAAACTGGCAAAGGAGACAAACGGGGAAATTCACAAAAGAGGAAATGACCCCAATGACCAATAACTATAGGGAAAGATGCCTTAACCTCACTGGTACTAATGGGAATGCAAATTACAGTAAAAACGAGGTACATTTTCACCTCATTAGACTGTAAAAAATAATTAGCGTGACAATATCAAGTGTTGGCTAGGTGTGGAGAGACAGGAATGCTAGTTTGGGGCTCATTTGAGTGTCAAATACTTGGAAAGCAATTAGCAATGCTGAGTAAAGGTGAAGATGCCATGCCTTCATGGCATCACCATGACCCTGGGATTCCAATTCTGGATGTCTGCCCTCAGGAAACTCTTGCATACATGCACAAGGGGACACGTTTACAATGATGTTCAATGTGGAAACAGCCTGCATGCCCCTCGGTAGGGAAATGGATAAGTGAGCTGTGGTCTATTCATTCAACAAATTCTACAGAGCAGGAAAAAATGAAGAAACTGGATCCACAGGTGTCAGTACGGATAAAATCACAGAAGCATATGCTAAGTTGGAAGAGCAAGTTGCAAAAGAATGTTTATGTGGATGGCATGATGCCCTTTATGTAAAATTTTAAAAACATACCCGAAAATGGTATATATGTTTGTATATAGGCATACCTGTAGTAAAACACAAAAACTTACACAGGATAACACAAACTGTATCAGAAGAGTAGACACCTCCATAGGGAAGAAAGGGAAAGGATGGGGTGAGAGGGACTTCTGCTCTATCTGTAATTAATTAGGAAAATATAAAGAAAGTATGGCAAAATGTTAACTTCTGTTAAACATGGGTGGGAGGTACAATGGGTATTCTCTATGTATAAATGTTTCGTCATTTAAAACGAGCATACTTGAAAAATGAGTGGACACCCCTTCTGTGCCAGGCACTGTGCTAAGGGGCTGTGTTGGACTCCAGATCCGTCCTTCTCCACCCTGTGCCATGAACTGGGGGCTGCACTACGGGGCCTAGGTCAGTGGGCACCCTTCCGTCTGGCTCATGGTCAGCTCAGAATGATGGGGAGCCTGGGCCAGAGACAGGGGAAGGGAGGACAGCGAGGCTAGGGCACTGCTTCCTGCAGCTCTCTCCTGTGGTCACCCGAGAGGTGCGGTCTCCAGGCCCCCTCTGCTCTGTTTTTGGTAACCGCTGCTTCCCTGCACCCTTGCAGGCCTAGGGGCGGTTACAGTGCCCCACTGTTTCTAGCCGGGGGAGCTGGGCTGTGCCTTGGGCTTCCCAACACCCTCGTTCTGACACTCTCCTCTGATCACCCCATTTGAGCGTCATCTGTGTCTGCCACAGCCCTGCAGTGCCTTCACATTTAACCCACACAACACCCCCTGAGGTCCGTTATTAGCCTTGGTTCACAAATGGGGAAGCAGAAGCTCAGGAGGTTAAGCCTCGAGGACAGGGGGCTGGTTGTCGTGGAATCCGGGTCAAGTCTAGGCCTTGTGAATGCACAGAGGGGGCACCTGGGACCACCTGCCCAGCACCTTTGCCAGAAATCGCCCCTCTCCCGATGGGGGTCACAGGGGATCCAACCCCAGACCAGCGCCACTGTGGCCCTGCCCCTGACCTCGGCTTGGGGGAGACACCTTCCCCAGGATTTTCAGATTTGGGCCAGGAAAATGTCTGAGGACAATCTCTCTTTGGGATGGGAAATAAAACCTAGATATGGTGGATGGCCATGTTTCCCTGCCTGTGGAGCAGGCGGGTGGGTCTACGGAGAGAGGCTCACGGTTAAGGCAAAAAGCGAGGTGGAAGGGAGTCCCAGTGGCCCCTGGCCTTCCCTGGCCTGGCTGCTCAGCCTCCCAGCCAGAGTCTGCCTCTGTTGTCTGCAGCCCAAAGAACCTTCTCGAGGAGGCCCCACCACATCACGCTGCCTCTCGGCCAGGTGGCAGGAGAGGGTGCTGCCAAAGCAGCTCCAGGTCTTTGCTCAAAATCCATCAACCTCCTCTGTTAGCAGGAGTGTCCTTGCTCAAAACTTGCCAACACCCCCGACTCTAGCAGCAGTGAACATAAATCTTTAAGTTAAAGGGTCCACAGATGATAAAGGAAGCTACACACACACACACACACACACATACACACACACACACACACAAAGAAAAAAAACACATGGAACCAGCTGGGACCAAGATGGCACGAAGCTGACTTCCAACAGACCCCGAGTCTCATTATATGTTGATCTGACTACATTAGCACATTAAATGATACATCTACTGGTGGCCGGGACTGGACATTAAGGACCAAAGAAGGATAAAAAGGGGGTGGCACCCCACTCCCTCGAAAAAGTCCCGTCCCTTCCCCGGCAGATGAATGCATCCGTCTCCCCATCATTAGCCTCACTCCTCCTCCCTTTGTCTTTACTCTTTAAAATTAATTGATCTGTGAATTTAGTTCCTGCTTCTCCATTCTTTGGCCACTGAATAAAGCTTGTGCTGTGTTGATCTCAGCTTCTGTTTCGTCATTTGCCCATTGGGACCCAAATGGAAAAAATAACCCCCCTCTGCTGAGACAGAGAGCTCAGGCTAAGGCTCCAGCAGGGTCCACACGACATAATTCGGTAACAAGAGGGGGTGCTGCCTGAGGTACCACCAATTCCATCCTGCATATGGCATCTCAAGAACGGGGCTCTGACAGACCAACCCATAATAATGAAGTCAGAGAGTCGTGGCCTGGACTTCACCAACCCTGGGAGGGTCCATGGGAGCCGGCGAGGACTGTGGCTAAGCTTCGTGTATGTGTGCATTTTCCTGTGAGGGGTTCCACGCCGCCATCAGCTTCTTCGAGGTTGTCATTCTTAACCAGGGCATGTTTGTATCAGAAGCATCTGGAGGGTGTGTGAGAAATGGAGTTTCTTGGGCCCATTCCAGGAGGGTCTGATTCTGCTGGCCTAGGGGAGTTTTGGGGGCGCTGATCTCCAGGTGATTCTGACGGGCACCCAGTGAAGAACTTCTGCTCAAAGCGATGGAATGAAAACAAGTCCTGTCCCAGGTGAAACATCTCATGTAGCTGCTGCAGGGAGGAGAGGCAAGCATGGGAGCATCCGGCTTTGTTTCTGTTTTGCACACATTGCTCAATAAATGTATCCACGCGGAGGGTGGAATGCGCCTTGTTTGTCAGCTGCATGTACGTGGGATTACAGTCTCATCGCCTGAGTCACTCTGGCTCCCACCCCAGGTTCAGAAATTATGATAAAGGTCAGATCGCCTGGCTCCTCCTCGTGGTTTGAACTGGTGGTGTCGTAGTATTAAGAATGGTGATAACTGAATGCTAAGGGCCGGGGCCCCGTGCTGTGGGCGGGTCCTCCGAGGAGGGCTGATTTGCAGGTAAGAGAGCCAGGGCTTCTATATCTACCATGCGCAGGACCTGGGCCCAGGGCTACACCACTGTGCTGGTCGTGGCGAGTTGGGCCCACGTGGCGGGGGAGGAGCTCTAGCAGTTCAAAGGTCAGGCATTAGTGGAAACCTGGGAAGGAGGAACACGGTGACACACCTGAGGTGATCTGATAAGCAGGAGGCACTTCCTGAAGGCAACATGTGATGGATAAGGTCCAACTGCTACTCCCGAGGAAGGGAAGGTGAAGGAGACTGACATCTATCATGCAGTAACTGTGTGCCAGGCTTGTGTAAACACTTCAGTGTCTGAATTCGATGACTCCTGTGCAGTTGATACTTTGGCTATCCTCGGCCTCGTGTCGGAGGCACACCAGGTCACGTGGCAGAGGCATGCTGGGTTTGCTCCTTTAACCGGCCGTGTGTGCAGCAAGAGCTCTTCTGGGAACTTCCTCAGCCTCTGCTCACTCCTGATCCACTCCCTTCCCCACCTGTCTCCGGTGGTTCCTGCATCCTGGCTCTGACCCCCAGTTCTGGCTCTCCCAAGACTCCGGACTCACCCTTGGTTTCTCCCACTCAGCTCCTGACTCTCCCTCCAGGCCGAGGCCCAGATCCGCCCCCCTCTTCTCCCTGCTTTGGACAGGAGGCATGCCTGGCCTCAGATGCCCCTCCAGCCAGCTGAGGGAAGGGTTGGGGGGCGGGGGGTGGGGCGCAAGCAGAAGAGGCTGTGATCTCCCTAGGCCCAGGCTCCACGCTGAGGCTGCTCAGACTGCCCTGGGTCTCAGACACTCCCATCCCTGCATTGCGGACCAACAGCCCGGGTTTGACGCCGAAGAAGAAGAATTTCCATTCAGCTGGGACCTAGGGATGGAGGTGGCTTCTCTGACCGTTAAGTAACACTCTGCTACTGAAAGGCCTCATGTTCCTGCCCCAAGGCCTGGGGGGGGCCACCACGTGACAGCACCAGGGACACGTGTCTTCTGGGACCGGTTCTGAGCGGGGGGCTGGCAAGTTTGTTTTTCCCTGTCCTTGGGGCGGGGGCAGTGATAATGAGCCTGGCCCTGGCCTGGCTTAGCAGAGTGTGGTCCCCACTGCCCAGCCCGATATGGCACGGACAGTTGGAAAAACTGACCACGCGGCTTGACTATCTCAGAAGATTGCTCTATTTTTCCTCTGCAAAATTTTTCCATGAATAATCTTTAAGTGGCTGTTTCTTTAGCAGTTTTATTGGAACATATGAGAACTGACAGTCACTGGGGAATGAGATATCATGAAAGAAATCTGGTTTTCATTACATTTCTCTCAAGAAACTGACATGCTGCCCAACAGACCACTCATTGACTGGAAGAGAAAAGAGCACAGGGCCCTCTAATAGTGGCTTTGGAGTGGACAGGATTAAGGATGATGAATGGCGACAGCAAAGAACGTGGAATCCAGAGGCAGACAGGCCTGGGCTCCCACTGGTATCTGCCACCTCCCGGCTGAGTGACCTTGGGCGAGTCACTCGTACCTCTGAGCCTGAATTCTGCATCTGCAAGATGCGGGCAGTGGTCTGGCCTGGCAGGTTGCCTGTGAGGAGGAAACGACACAGCAGCCTCCCGCCTTCCTCAACAACCCCCGGGCCAGGTGCGGTACGGCCACTCTGAATTAGAGCTGATGTTCTGCCTTCATGCAGTTACACTCAAGTGGGGGCAGAGACAAGCAACCAGATAACTACACCCAGGAAAGACACAAGCTTGGATAGGAAAAAAATAAATAAATACGGTGATAGCAAGAACTATTCAATACATCAATTGAATAACTACCACGACCATAATGGTGGTGGTGGTGGTGACGGCTGACATTCATCGAGCCCCTACGAGGTTCCAGATGCTGTGCTCAGTGTTCTGTACACAGGATCTGATGCAAGCTTCACAGTAACACTGCCTCGCACGCCCTGTGGGCATCTCAACGGTGTGGGACCTGCGGTCGGAAGGGTCGGGCGAGGGGCTGCTGAGCAGTGGAGCCATGATCAGGGCACCTGAGAACACACGAAGGTCAGAGAGGACCCGGAGGGTCAGACCTCCAGACTGGCGCAGGAGTTCCAGCAGGGGCAGCTGTACAGGCAGAAGGAACCCAGGACAACAGACACAGGACCTACTCGAGAAACTGCAGAGAGCCAGCCAGGCTGAAGAGCTGAGGGTGGCGAGAGAGAGAGAGAGAGAGAGAGAGAGAGAGAGAGAGAGAGAGTGTGTGTGTGTGTGTGTGTGTGTCAGCGGGGGGGCGGGCCCAGAGGGGCCTAGAGCTCAATGAAGGGAAGGCGTGGAGATTTTTAGGAGAGGGGGTGATATGCTCAGATCTGCACACTAGAAATCTCACTCTGGTCAAGACCACAGGCTGGGAAGGAGAGATGGGAGCCACAGGTGTCTAGGAGGTGGACCGGCTGAGTGGCATGAGGGGGATTCGGGGGTAACTATCAGTGGAGGCCAGTGCTCCTCCCCAAGGAGGGAGCAGGCTGGGGGGGCCGATGAGAAGCTCAGTTTGGGATTGATGTCTGCGGGCCACTGGGTAGATGGGTGAGGTGCTCGGGAGATACGGCAGCTGCGGACAGGTGTGCAGGACTTGTCAGCACAGGGGTGTGTGGAGCCCCGGGAGTGGGCAAGACATCCAGGCTGTAAGTTCAGTGGGAAGGGGGAAGGCCTGGGACAGAAGGCGGGAAACCAGTGTTTGTGGGAGGAGAAGAGAAAGGCTAAGAAGGAACATGTGTGAAACCAGGATCGACAGAACAGATATTTGAGAAAATGATCATTTTAAATTCACAAAGAAAGTGATCTCGTGCTTCGTCCATATTCTAAACGAAGACGGCTCAGAAGTGCTGCACGATTCTGACTGCAGCAGCCCCTGGTCTCAGCTGTCATGTCCTCCTCTCAGAGGTGGCCTTGGCCGGCCAGCCAGCACCAGGAGTCTACCAGGAGCCAGGGGCCTCTTCTAACCATCAGCGTGGACCACAGCAGACAAGCCCAGAGCACCCCAGAAACGACCTCCTGTTCATCCTGTACGTTTCTCTTGGGAGGGAAAGAACTGCTGGTCTTCTCCCGCCCTCAGGGGTGAAATTAGACACGGGCGAGGGCTTTCATTGAGATGCAGGGCCCAGCGCTTCACAGAATTCAGGTCCCTGAGTTCTCACAAAGAGGGCGGCAACCCCATCCTCCTGGGCACGTGTGGCCTGTGCCTGGCCTTCTCGGCGCCCATTCATCCATCTGTGTGTGATCTCCTGCTGACCGTCCATCCCCACCCCCGCCCGACACCAGCCCCGGGAGGAAGGGACCGTGTCCCCAGTGCCCAGTGCAGGCCTGGGCGAGCAGTCGGAGCGCCAGCCAAGTGTGCCGAATGGCCCAGCGCCGTGCCCACGGCTGCAGAGAAGCCGGCTCTGCGGAGGAGGACACGTGGCCGGGACAGGGAGCCTCGTTCCCACGGGTTCCAGCGGCATCAGAGCGGCCCTGTCCCGGGTCAGCACTGCCCGATCTAAGCACCCTGGCAGCCCTGCCGCCGCTCTCGGGGCTGTGCTCCAAGTCTCACACATTCGAAATTAATGGGAGGCAGCTGTGTCGGAGGAAAACGACTCAATCTGGAATCACAAGACTTGCATTCCAGTCCAGCCTCTGCCTGGGCTGAGCTGGGAGCCCGTGGTCCAGCCTGCTCAGGCTCCGAGCCTCCGCGTCGTCCCTGGAGACCAGGATGACAACTGGCACGGTCTGGAGCCACCGAGCACCGCCCTGAGCGTCTGGGGTGCAGCGCCCACCTTCGCCCGATTCCAAGGGGCTCTGTGTCTTTTGGGTTCTTTCCTGCGTGGGCTGAGAGCCCTGTTCTCAGGCCGGGGCCCTCCCTGGGTCTGCCAGAGCCCTGCGGCCCTCCAGGGCCCGGGGGCCCCTCTGCACAGAAAGTCTGTTTGTGTTGAAAGCCTTCTCTGGCCAGGTTTCATGGTGGAGCCTGGGAGCCGGTGACTTTTACATTCACACGCGTTGTTTCTCATACATGTAGCTCTTACAGGTCCTTACTGTGAGCCAGGCTCTATCTCACACTCACTCAGTTTGCCCCAGTTCATTTCCTTCTGAAAAATGGCATCTGATCACCCTTCAACTGCGGTGAGGCCCAGACGCTTTCTCCTCAGAGCCAGAGGCCCAGGTCCCCAGACCCCTGCAGGCAGCAGGTTTAAGTCTTGGCTCATCTGCTTGACCTTGACGCTAACAGGCTACTAAGATGGGAGACTCCAGGGACAAGTAGGTGTGAACTCCAGGGTGAACTGGCTCCCTGGCTCTTGAGCCCCTCACTAGGAGCCCCTACCCACTCTGAGAATATAAGAGGGTGGGGGGGGGTCCTTGTCCCTCACTCGTGCAGTGCTCTCTCACTCTCCTCAACCACAGTGAGGGGTCTCCAGGCCACTTGAGGAGCTTGCTCTATGTCCCCCAGCAGCTGGGAAACCCAGGGCGCTCCCAGTGCCTCACTCAGGCCTGGCCCACATGGCTGCAGCCAGAGGACAGTGGTGGCCACACTAGAGTTAGCTGTGCTCACAGGTCCATCAGTACCAGGACAGGTACGGCCTCCCATGGACCAAGGTGGTCCCTGTGAGGAGAGCTGGCGTGGAGCTGAAGGCTTGAGGGGATACCAAGCAGCAAGAAGCTGGTGGCGGGCACAGACCGAGGGGCCATGCAGTGGCCCCTGGAATAAATCTTCATCTGCCTGGGCCAAGGAACCGCTGGAATCTCTGCAAAACCCATGAAAGTACCATGAGAGGAAGAAGCATCTGGAGTCGGCACTGTGCCCGCACCGTTCTTGGCACCCAGACCCTGCAGTCTGCAAGCCGAGGAAGGTGGAGACCCTGCAGTTAGCAAGCCGAGGAAGGTGGAGAAACGCCCAGGGAGGGAGAGCGGCCAACACCCTTGCTCTCTCATCACAGGTAGTCAGGCCCCAGCTGGGGCGAGGGAAGGAGAGTTAATGCCAAAGCAGGTTTGGAGTTCTACTCTTACATGGAACCAGCCTTCTAAGGACCACGTTGGGACAGCCTGCGACTCCGAAGTGTCTGTGGGAAAGTCACAGATGTGCCAAGGTTGTCACCAGAAGCAGGGTGCTTCCTGCCCTGCACAGATGATGGGGACAGAGCCCAGAGTGCTCTGGGGCCCTCAGATGCATCCTGCTTCTTACACGTGTTGGGTACAGGTGACAACCAGTCCAGAACCCTGGGCTCAGCAACTGGCTCTGCCCCTTCCTCCAGGCATAAGATGGGGGGTGAGGGCATGCACCCCAGCACCTTCACCTATAGGATGGGGATGATATTGCACACACACGCCCCCCCACCTCACAGGGTAGGTGTGAGGCTCACCAAGCGGGCGCGTGGGATGGGCTTAGAACAGTGCCTGGCAGAGGGTATACCCTCAGTACGTGTTAGCTGCCGTTACTATTACGATTACTATTGTTATCTTTGCACCCCTGTTTCCCTACCATGAACCAAGTGGCGAGGTCTACCTGCCCTCTCCTCGGGCCTGGCAGGCCTTTGTAGACTGCCTTGACCTACAGGGTGTGGCAAAAGCAAGGCTATGTGACTTCCGAGGTGGGTCACACAGATGTCATGATGCTTTGGGGACATCCGCTTTCGGGGAGCAATGCCATGCAAGAGTTATGAGACTGCCACGCGGCAGGGGAGCCCAGGCCACACGGGAGGCCACATGTATGTTCGTGTTCTGCCCCAGATAACCAGCCAGCACCACGCATGTCCAGATGGTTCCAGCTCCCAGCATCAAGTCCCTCTCAGCCTTCAAGTCTTTCCAACTGAGACCCCAGATATCGTGGAGCAGAATTTGGACAGGCTGTTTCCTGTCCAGATTCCTGACCTGCAAATCTATGCATAGAATAAAATGGTTGCTTTGTGCCGTTAGGTCCTGGGCTGGCAGGTTATGCGGCCGTGGTACCTGGCGCGGCTGGTGAGTGGTGAGCTGGAGCTGAGGTGAGGGCACTCCAGCCCCCCGTCCAGTGCTCTGCTGGCTGTGTCACGCTGCCCCTCCATCCGGTCAGCATCAGAGCCTGCCTGCGAGGGCCAGGAGCTAACATTCCTTAGTGCTAAGCGCGTGCCAGGCCCTATCTAAGGGCTTTTCCGGCCCAGCCTCAGCCCTGTGAAGTAAGCCTACGTGAAGTATTTATTCCTATTCTCATTTCACCAGTAAGAAAACCGAGGCTCAGAGGGGCTACGCCGATTGCCCAAGGTCCCAGAGCTAGGAAGCGCGGGAGCCAGCCCTTGCGCTCAGGTCCGCCTGACTCCAAAGCAGGGCTTTTACCCGCTGAGCATGGAACAAGGAAGATGGAAAGGTGTGTCGGAGAGCAGTCCTGAAGGAAACTTGCGGCCCAGGGTGAGATTTTCCATGGACTTGCTTTGCTGCCAAAGAATCTTCAGAGAAAACCTGTCAGTTGGTTCAGCCATGTGGAGGTGGGGCTCCCGAGATCTGGAAATGTCTTCACCGGGTCCAAGGCACACACAAACATCACTTGCCCTCTCTTGGGGTCAACGTTCTTTATGATTTTTGCTCTCCAGGAAAATATTAGTTCATTTATATAAACTAAACATTACATATGGGGGGGGGAATAGAAGACGTGGCATTCCTGGCCTTTTTTCTCCCCAGACCAGAAACTGAGAAGGTTTCTCCACTTCCCTTCTCACAGTCTGTCCATCTGTCGGTACAGAGCTGCTGGCACAGCTGCTCCCCAGGGGTGGAGAGTGGGGCGCAGGGGCATCGCAGCGACGGAGTGCCCCCCTGTTCCCTCACGCCTTCTGATGCCTGCCTCCCCCAATAAGGCGTGAATGGAGCCCAGGAGGGCAGGTCTTCGCCGGGTTCCGCCGGGGCCTGGCTCACAGCCGACCCTGGCATGTGAAGCCTCGGGTAAACAGATGCCTCTTGGGGCCTTTCCTCGGCAGGTGTGGGGTGCCTGCTGGCTGGAAAGAGCCCAGAGCTGTAGGCCCGGCCCCCATCCCAGGGAGCCGAGGGAGGCTGCGTTCCTCCCATTCCTGGGCCTGCAAGAGGCACATTCCTGTCCCCGGATCTGGTCGGGCTCCTGCCACGCAGCCCAGTCTAATTGCCAGACGCAGAAGGCCTCCCTGGAGCTGCCCTCTGGCCCCGCCCCCCACGGGACCCCGCGGGTCCCCTCTGTCGTCTGAGGGTGGGAAGCCGGGACCACTGAGTGCGTCTGAAGCCTTCCAGACGCGCCCGGGCCCTCTGGTGATCAATGAAAACCTTAACATCCTGCTTCCAGGCTGGAGCCAGGGATTTGAAAAGTCAGTGCAGACGCTCCTGGGCGCCTGGGTCTGCCGGCCACACTGTGTGGAAACGCCGGCCTCAGCACTTTTCTGGGAGGAACGTGGAGTCAGCAGGCAGCCCGGGAACCAGGTGCCCACAGGGCCCCGCCAGGAGCCCAGAGACCAAGCGCCCCAGGTGCCGGGCTCTGGGAACCCCGGGCTGGTGGGGAAAGCAGACACAGAGGGACAAAGACGCTGCAAGAGGGTATAACGCAAGGTGGGCAAACTCTGGAAAAGGCCAGGTAGTGAATGCTTTAGGCTTTGCAGGCCATGGGGTCTCTGTCCCCACCTCAGCTCTGCTGTCGTAGAGAGCAAGCCGCCAACGTGCCCACGGCTGCGTGTGGCTGTGCTCCGATACAACCAGGGTGGGCTGCGTTAGGGCCGTGGTGTGCTCCTTGCCCACAGTGTAACAGGGGGCCTGACCTGGGGGGTGCGGGTGGGGCTGGGTGGAGGAAAGGCTTCCCTGGGGCCATGACATTTTGCTAAGACCTGAGGAGTGATTCAGGTGACAGAGGCAGAATCATAAATATTGACAATAATATCATCATCCTAATAAAGTTACCCTTGATGAGTGTGTCCCATGAGTCAGGGACTTGCGAAGTGTTTTACACACACGTGACCTCAATACATTTGCACAGCTCACTGTGGGAGGTATGATTATGCCCGCTTTACAGATGGAGAAATTGAGGCTTGGCGGGTATGTGGTCTGCTCTGTCTGACCCTTCAGACGCATTCTTCGCCCTGCTTGGTGCCTGTGGGAGGCTGACCCCCGAGAGGCATCTCTTGGCTCCCTCACCCAGGCCTCCAACTGGGTTTGGCGGATGGGAGGCTCTGGCAGCAGATGGGGTGGGAGGGCAGAGGAGAGAGAGGTCAGCGCATTTTTTTCTCCCCCCTCCTTCCTGCTTCACCCTCCGCTACCACAGCTCCTGCCAAGCTGACCGTCCTCTGCGACTCAGAGCTTGCCAGAGTGGGTAACGTTTTTCCCCACCAGGTCCTTCAGCCTAGAGGCGCTGGGGGCCTCGCTATCCTTTGTGTGCAGTATTTATTCCTACTGCCATTTCACCTTCATTAAGTTTCTTCCGGTGAGTCATCCGGGGGCAATTCTGTTTCCTGCCAGGATTTTCTGACTGATGCTTGAGGTTAGCTAACTTGCTGGCTTCTGGTTTCACATGGCTAATACACAACGGAGCAGGTGGAGGTGATGGGGGATGGGATGGAAGGAGAGTCCAGCTGAACCTTGAGGAGGCTGGACCGGCGGCTGGGTCCCAGCTCCAGTACTGGCTTCCATCATAGGCAGGGGTCAAAAGTGAAAGCAGCTCTTCCTTTCCGGCCCCGGGCTCAGTGAGGGGTCCAGTCCTGCAGACCCCCAACTAGCAGTGTTAGTTTTCTGCGTCTGGCTCCTGTCTCCAACCTGGGGCACTGGGAGATGAATCTTCCAGCATGTCTGGAGGGTAGGAAGTGTGGTGGTGGGCACTTGTGAGCACCTGGGGAAGGCCAGAGATGTATGTGGTCATCCTGACAAGGTATATTACCCAGACAGGGTGCAGAGGCCTCTTATTCAAACTAATTTGGAGGAGACTCCGAAGGGCAGAACACTTCGTATTGGAGTCCACTCTCCGGCTCTGGAATTCTGGCATTCTCTCCTGAAGAAATAGTCTTGAGTGGCTAGAGTTTCCTATTGTTCCCTCTGTGGCCCTAAACGATTGCTTTAGAATCCTACTGCTACTTCCTACATCCCTCTGATAAAATCCCTGCCCCCCGTCCACCCCCTACCCAAGGTCAGGTGTAGCTGAGCGTCCGGAAGGAACACGGCCAACTGAGCGGGGCAAGGTTCTAGAACAGGGGCAGAGCTGAGACGGCAGAGAAAGACCAGTGCCAGGAGCTTCCCTTCTGGTCACCTCTGCTGGTGGGTCATCTGCCACGTGTGGAAGGCAGTGGATGTGGGAGGAGACTGCAGAAGATATTTTCATATTAGGCTCATGGAACACTGTGAAAATCAAGCTCAGGCCAGCACTCCGACTGTCTCTTGAGGTGTGGACAGCAGCACTCCCAAGGCTGTGTGGATCAACCAGTGTCTCCCTCTGCTAAGTTACTGTGGGACACCCGACCACCACCCCAGGAGGGACTAGGGACAGGGTCCAACCTGCACAATGGAGCCAGGAGAGGCTGGGAAAGGTAAGGAGCCTAGAGAAAACCCTCAGGGCAGAGGCCTTGTTTGGGAGGGCTAGTGGCTAGTGGCTCTGTGGCCCTGGGCCAGCAGCACTGCTGCACTGGCCTGGCTCCAGAAAGGAGAAAGAGTGGCTTGAGACATCGACAGGCTGGGGGTGGCACGACACCAGGCAGCAGCCTGCGACAGCCACCCCCTCACCAAACACTCACTGCCTGTCAGACTCTACACTGCGTGCCTTCTGAATATCATTTCAATTTTGACGTTCCAGCGACGCTGGGATGGACGACTTATTATCCCCATCTTATAGGTAAGGAAACTGAGGCCCAGAGGGCATGAAGTGGCTTGTCCAAGACTGCAGTGGCCTAGAACCCAGGTTGGTGTCACCCAAGCTCAAACCAGGAGGAGGAAGTACAGTCAGACCCCCGCCCCCAATCTGGTCCCTCCCCAGGCAGCAGCAGAGCTCAGTCCCAGTGACGAGAGTTGGCTGGAATACGGATAAAAGGAAACTCACAGACATGACTCTGAGGCAGCTAATACCGCGTGCACACGTGGGCAGAGGGCTTTAAAGTGTGACCCTGCCCAGGTGGCACAGCCCTGCAGAGTGAGAGCTAGTGTCACCTCCATCTTGTGGATGAGGCCAGTGAGCATCAGAGAGGTAAAGTGACAAAGCTGGGAACGGCATAGCTTGGATTGGACTTCAAAGCCTGGGCCCCTAATCTCTAGGGAACACTGTCAATATGTCAATAAAACTGATGCCCGAGGAAGGCGAGCCGTCTGTGTGTGGTGGGAAATACCCCAGGCATCCCGCACACCCTTCCGGGGCTTGTCAACCCGAGCCTGGCGGTGGGCCCAATGACAAGGGTCCAGGGGACTGGGAGAAGGTGCTGGGGTTTTCTCTATCCTGTGCATGCTCCCGGCTTGGGGCTCTGACCTTGCCTGTCTTAGGTCTCAGGCTCTTCCAGGGAGCCCCAGCCCAGAGGGGCCCCATGTGATCCGAAGCCTGGGCAGGCTGTAAGCAGGGACGCTGAGTCTGCCAGCCTGCAAACCGGACTCTGGCCTTTGGCTCCACAGGAAAGACCAACCCTGGCAGCCACGTTAGGGTTACTGGAGAGTCTGCCCCCACTTGAGGTGGCTACGATACCTGCAAGATCTTCCTTGGAAGAGACTAGTCTCGGGGAGCTGCTTCCTGGCTCAATTCTGAGCGACAGTCTGAAAACAAAGATTTTCAAAAGATTAGATGGGCTCTGGTGTGTCAGGGGGTGGGGAGCAGAAGCTAACATGTGCACGCTTGGAACTGAGAAGGTGGACTGCTGTTAAGCGCTATTAAAGTCACAGAACCAGGAATACTCTGAGGTTGGCTCCAGCTCACAGCCATTTCCTTCCAATGGCCCCAGGGGATTTCCATGACCAAAAGATAATGGTTAAGGAAGACACAGTAAACAGTGTAATCATGGCCCATCATCTGCGGGGCACAGATGGCACAGTCTTCATTCTCAAGACAACGCTATAAACTAGGAACACCATCCCCGTCTTGTAGAGGAAGAAACTGAGGAGCATCGAAGTCAAGCAGCTTCCCCAGGATTCACAGGGCTAACAGGTGGCCGAGCAGGGGACCAGGGCTGTCTGACCCCAAACCCCAAACCAGGGCGTTTAATCATTAGACTGCACTCTCTCTCAGATGCCCCCAGAGAGGCCTGACGCAATGGTTATTACTATTTTTTAAAAGCATCGATTAAGAACTTCTGGGTGAAAATGACAAGAGTGAAGCCGGCTGCCAGACTTCTCCCTCACCCAACAAAACGAACAAACAATTATAAAGGCTCAGGAGTAAAAGAACTCACCAGCTGCTGCTCAGCAAGGGAGGGGGTATAAACTGAAGCCATGAACTTCAGAAACTCATAGCCAAGAAAAGAAAAAGTGGATCCTGGAGTCTAACCAAGAGTCCTAACTCGGTGCGGCTCCTATCCTGCCCTCTGAGACTTCTTGGTGGGTCTGAGCGGGAGGCCTTCCCTTTCCCTCTTCTGACTGGCTGCAGATTCTGGAGAGAAACGGATGGGCCAGATGGATAGTGTAGGGAATACTCTGATGGAAGCGAAGCCTCCATGGCGGTGGGGGGGGGGATGATTCAACACCTGAGGGTATCCTTTTCTGGAATGGGATACAGCCCGAAACTAGGTGGAGGAAACCCTGCTGTAGGCCTTTCAATAGAGCCGCTGTCTGTAATAAAACAGACCGCTTGCTCTCTGCCTCCATGGAGCCTGAGCCCTGCGTCCCCCCGCCGGCTGCACGAGAGGGCAGAGACTGAGAAGCCCTGGGCCTCACGGCCCAGCAGGAGGCAAACCAGCCCCTCTCACACCGGGGAGCAGGGTCAGACGTCGCCTCCCTTCATGAGAGCCGTGGAATATCCAGATGGAGCCTCTCACATGGAAGCAAGATGAAAAGAAACGGTGTGGCAAACGCTACAAGTGTCCTCTCAGGAAAAAGGGAAAGAGGAAAGAAGAGAGCCTTGTCCAGATTCCCCAGCCTAGAAGGCAGCCCCGAGGCACACGAGGAAATCCCCCACGTCCTTGAGAACTCGGGATGAATAAAACAAAACCCAAAAAATGAGATTAGAACACAAATGGGTAAGATGAAAGGGGAGATTGGAAAGCTAGGGGAACAAACAAATCAAGGACCGAAACGAGACAGGACCGGAGGAATACCAGAGTAGAAACAGACCATCCCAGTGACTGTCGATGAAGAAGATGGAGATTACAGCCATAAGAAAGAAGCTGACGGATTTGGAAGGCAGAACATCCAACATATGGATTCCTGGAACGCTGGAAAGAGAAAAGCCAAGAAGTGGCACAGAAGTAGTCAAAGACAGAAACCAAAAGAATTCCTCTGTCATGAATAAAGAGCATCCCTGTTCCAGGGAAATCTGGTACAGAACCCTCCACTCCGAGGCATTCCTCTTGTGAAGCTTCTGAGCCTCAAGGAATTCTTCACCCACCAGGTAGACAAAACAAGTTGCTTATAAGAGGGAAAAAACAGACTGGCGTGAGCTTTGTCTACAACAGCATCCAGTGCCAGCAGGCAGTGGAGCAGCTCTGCGTGTCCTGAGGGAGGGAAGCAAAGGAGCCCAGCAAGTCAGATGCAAATGTTTTCATGAAAGAGATCGGAGGACTCTTTCGAAAGTGTAGGACTTCCGAAAAACGTACTTCATGACGAAACCCGGCTAAATAAGGGATTGATTTAAAATAAAGACTCCAGGACTGGAGAAGTGACAGGTGGTAAGAATTGAAAATGTTTCGAAACACGAAATAGTAGGAATTATGATTCCTGAACATGAGGTGTATGTTATAAACTTGGATGACGTAGAAATAAGAAAACTCACAAGGATTTGGAAGATGGTGCAGTGGAGGTGAAGCGGGGGGAGCTTGCTAATGATCTCATCTTTCATGACCAGAGTCAACGGACTCTGCTCACCATGGAAATCTAGTTAAAACGGAGCTTAGGTACTCCAACCTCTTCATGTTTTTCCTGACCTCTTTTGTTAATCTTAGAAGGTCCTTTTAGGAAACAATATCTCTTGTGGTGGAGAAATATTTATTTGAAGAGCAGCAATTCCTTATGTTTTATTTCAGTTCCTTTTTCTGGTTAAATTAAAGTAAATACTTTTAATTAAAAATAGCAAGTGTGGTATAATCCAATTTTAATAAATTCTATTCTTGCATCCATCCACCTATCCATCCTTCTCCATATATATATATATATATATGTATATATATGTACTTTTATGCATAGAAAAATGTCCAAAATAATGTTCACTTGATGCCAACAGTCAGGCTTTCTAAGTGGTAGGAATTTGGGTAATTTTTCTTAAATAAAATAAAATAGACTAAAGGCTGAGGAAAACAAAGCACTGGTTGGGCTCCTTGGCCCAACGTCTCCAAAGCAGGTCGGGGCAACGTCATTAAGGTAAGAGCTAAGCCTGCGTCCTCTGGGGTGGGGACCAAGCCTTGGGGGGGTGAGTTGGGCCAGGGAGTGTGGGACGCTCAAGCAGAGTCACAAGCCCTGTGCGTCCCGTGTCACTCAGAGCCAGGGTCTTCCTGGGAAGGGACCCCCTCAGTGGTCTGGGCACAGGGCAAGAACGCAGCCTTCCTCCCTGGGTTTGTCCACTTGGACCACAACAAAGGGCTTTTGTGCAATCCAAGCATTAGGTGCTGGGGGTGTTCAATGTCCTTCAGAACGGAAGGCGTTATTACTCACAACCTGCAGCTTGTCCAAGGATTATCTCATGGCCAGAAGTATTTATAGACCATTTTTCTCCTTAAAGGATATTAGTGTAAATGAAAAACTACTGTCTCCTTAACCGCATTATTGGCACATGAATGGAAAATATTACCCCCGATCCTAAGTGGGAATAATTTCCCACTCCGGGGTACTCTTTTCAGGAACAGCAAATGCTTTGTAAGTAAAAATGAGCAATTTGTGGCAAACGTAATTTTAATGGTAATCTCTGGCCTTTATTTATTGCTGTTATGATTATGTAACAGATCAAAATGTATTATATTCTATTGTAACAATATATTGTACAATAACAACTGAAGACATTATGTTTATGTTCCTAAAGATAGCCAATCATTAGAACCATGTGGGGAGCTTTGAAAAAATACGAATTTCCAGACCCTGCCCCCCCCCCCAACACACACACCTGGATGGCTAGAAGGCTTCCTAGGTGTCTCTGATCCACAGCCAGGGCTGAGATCCACTCCTGCAGAGGTGGCAGGTGAAAAACCTTGAACAGCCATTCCCAAGATCTTGGTGAGTGAAAAGGGGTAACCTGGGGTGTCTCTAGTGGCCACAGCTCTCTACAGTTTCCAGTGACTTTAATGAAGACCAAATCATCAAGCTGATCAAATTTTTAGACACAAAACTGGAAGAGATTTAAAAATATATTGGATAGCAGGATTCAAAGGGATCAGGCATGGTTTACTGGAAGCAACCAGTAAGATGAGATTTAAAACAATACATGTAAAGTTGACGTTTAGGGGGGAAAATGATCAGTTACAAGACGGCTGAGACTTGCCTCCATCATATATCAGGCCATATGAAAAGTCCTGAGGCTCTTAGCTGACCTCAAGCTCAAAGTGAGCCAAGAAGACATCCAGTCAATACGGCAGACAGACCCAACGTGAAAAATCTTCCTTCTGCCTCTAAATACATAGAAATGTTGGATAAATTCCCAGCTGCCACAAATGAAGAAAGAACTGAAAGCCAGAGCAGGTGAGTGGAAGATGAGGCCAAAGGGCCCACAGGGGTCTTCATGGGAACTGGGCCTATTCCACACGGGCTGCATGGGATGGAGACGGGGCCTCAGCCAGCGCCGGATGGCAAGAGTCCAGCAGCAAGCTGGGGCCCCAGGGAGCTGCCTCGTGCATGAAACAGGCTCTCGGAGAGCTCTGTTT
Organism: Grampus griseus; assembly: GCF_964374135.1. Classification (NCBI taxonomy): domain Eukaryota; kingdom Metazoa; phylum Chordata; class Mammalia; order Artiodactyla; family Delphinidae; genus Grampus; species Grampus griseus. Next base: position 8,411,121 of record NC_139000.1, read on the forward strand.
GGCAGCCTGGAGATGTGGCTAGAAAGCTGTCCTTCCACTCAGCGCTGAGTGGGGGCAGGCACTCTTGACCTGGAGCACTAAGCCTGCACCACACACAGCTGTGGAGCCCAAATTCATTCACGCTCCCCACTAGAGAAAGCCACGCTGAGAAGTTGACAGAACACCCTCCTCGGCCCGGTGGCGCCTGTGGGGCTGGGGCGGGTGGGAGGAGACACTCAGCAGCCCTGCTGTGGGCTCTGTGGGGTCAGAGGTCACCTTATGCACATGTGCTGGAGGGGAGGTGCCGGTGCAGCTGCAGTGACCTTCCGTTAGCCCTGCAGGGGGCCGGGGGCACTCACTTGTAGTTGTCGTCTTCCACAAACTTCTGGAGCTCTTCAATGTAGCGCACGGACTTCAGGTACTTCTGCACGTGGGGGAGGGTTGTGAGGTGGTCTGGAGGAGGAGGACAAAACCCAGGGGCTTCAGTCTCTCCCCATCCCCAGGCCCCCCATGAGAAGCTCCTTAGGGACTGAGACATATATTCAGTCTTTCAACAGTTGCTTATGATCCCTTAGGCTGGGCCTGTGCTGGGCCCAGAGGGGTCCCTCAGGAAGTGCCCCCCAGATGGCAGGGCCACAGACACCACACCCTGAGGTCACCACAGTTCCTTGGCTGGGGAAAGATGGGTCTTGGGGGAAAGATGGCCTCCAGCGAGGTGTGTGTGCCCTAAAACAGGTCTCCACTGGAGTAACTGGCCAAGCCTCCCATGCTTGCCCAACCCCGTGTGACAAGAATGCAAGAAGGAATGAACGCCATCCAGCCTGGTGTGCAGGCCCAACCCAGATCCTGGCACAGCCTGAGAGTCTGGCCCACGGGCTGGAGCTGCTGCACCCTAAGAGGAAAGGGAAGGACCTAGACGCTTGAGCGCCTGTTCTGTGCCAGGCTCTACACCCAGTGATTTCTAGAAGCCATCTGCCTCAGCCTTTGCACCTGCCTCATTTCGGGGAGTAAGATGTCAACTGCACACAGGAGGAAGCCATGGCGACTTGCCATGTCACACTGCTGAGAAGTTTTGACCCCAGGTCACCTGCGGCCTTGGCCACACTGCCCTGTCTCTCTGTCCCGCGGTGACTGACGTCAGGTGCCCCCCCCAGACCGTCACAGTCACTGCACTCTTTCTGAGGGAGCCGTAAACCCTCCGTGATGCGCTCTGTCATTCGTTCCCCACAGGGTGGGACAGACCAGTTAAGGAGAGAGGTTGAGGCAGTGGAGGACGCTGTGGAGAGGAGTGGAGAAAGGGTGGGAAAGGGCCCTCGCTTTCCCGGGGCGGCGGGGGGGGGGGGGCGGGCGGGTGCATCCAGGTGCCGCAAGGAGCCCCTGATGGCTCTGCCTCGTAACTGTGAGACTCTCGGCAGGTCATTCTCTTTCTCTAGGGCCTCGGTGTTCTCGTCTCTGAAATGGGGATAATGACCCCTGCTTCACGGAGCTGACGATGGGGAAGGGGCAGGGGAACCTAATGGTAGTAAGAGTGAGCATTTCCTGAGCTCTAATGAAATGCTGGGGTGGGCTAAGGGCTCTGCACAGTCATGTCCCCATCTTTACTATGAGAAAAGTTCAGACTTAGGACAAAGTGACTTTTCAGGAGGCGGAGCCAAGACGTGAACCCACATCTGTCTGACCCCAAAGCTGTGTATGTAATTGCTCTGCTGGCCAGCAGGACCAGTGTCGAGGTCCTTGAGTGGAAAGGGCACTGGGAACACAGTCCCCTCCCTGTTCCTCTGGGCAGAAGAAGAGCTGGTCGGGAAGTGCGGGCGCTTGTAGGGGCGGCACTCATGAGCGGACCTTTGGCTTGTGTGGCCCCCCTGCAGTGGCCTTACCACATGGAGGCTGTTGGTTTCTCCCACCCTACGTACTGGAGGTGGTGTTGCTCTCTTCCTTGGCCCGCTTTGCTGCTTCCAGACTTTTACTCTCCCCCATCCTGTGAAAACCTGCTCCAAGGAGGCACACTCCTGCACCTCGGCCACTCTCCCCCTCTTCTCTGCTGACTTCTGCCGCCGGACGTCCTGGTCACTCAGGCCCATTCCTGGAGGGCCAGGGCACCTGGCTCCCAGTCAAGCCCCATCCCCCACCGTCCACATGGACGGCCCATCAGCATTGCCAGCAACACCTCCTCCAACCATCTCAGATGCCCACCATCACAGTCACCCTTTGTATCTGGTCACGTGTGGCAGAGCCTGGCCAGTTGTTGACCAAGTCATTTCCCTGTTCCCTCTAGGCCCGCAGCTACGTTGCATTCCTGGCCTCCCTCGGCAGAAGTGATGAGCACCACGTGCAAGTCTGGTCCATAAATCCCACTCTGGTATGATTCTCTCTCCTTCTGCATCTTCCAGCTGGATGTAGAGGTCAGTGGAGGACTCGGGGCCATGGGACACGGCAGAGCCACGAGATAGAGGAGCCCAAGTACCTGAATCTGCTTGGAGGAGAGCCACCCAGGAGGTGCCCACAAAGCTCTTCATGAATGAAGGACCTGGGCTCTGCCACTCATTGGACGTGTGACCTTAGACAAGTGACTACACTGTCTTCAGCCTCAGTTTCCTCATCTGTGATACAGAGATGGTAACATCTAGTTTGCATAGTCTCTGAAGATCAAACATGCTTATAAAGGATCCAGAACGTGTTTGATACTCAAGATATCAAAGTGAAAAGCTTTGTGGAGACTACCTGGTTTCTAGAGCTTTCTCACTGACAAGGTGCTGGACCCAAATTTCGGTGATGTAAGATTTCACAATTCCAATACCAGGGGTACTAACCGTAGCTGCAGGAAACTTGTAAATCCGCAATTATTCGGAGAATATTGTTCATCTGATTGGATCTTTGTTCGTTTTCCATGATGCTGCCTGAGGCAGGATATGCAGAATCAATGTAGATTAAATCCAGAAGATAGATGCCTAAAATTAAGGAAGATATTTAATGATGGTAGGTGTTCACCATAAATCAGAACAAAATGGCACAAAACAGAACTGCTGTGCTAGAAGATATAGGGTGACATGGAAAAATGCGGTATGATTTGGGCTTCAATTCCAGTCCTGACTACTAACTCTTCACACAGACTGCTCAACTTTAAATCAAACATCTGAGCAACCACCAAAATGAATGCTGGCAAGATTTTAGCATTTCTAGTTCATACACTCTCCAGCAACAAGGGTTATTACCTGTAACCCAACTGGAAAATAACAGGACACGAAAGGGATGAATGAATGCTTGTGTTTCTTACCAACCACTGCAGTTTAATAGGTCTAAGTTGTCATATCCAGGAGAACACTGTCTGAATTCAGTTTTTCATTTATTCACTTAGCTGTGTGTCTACTTGTTTATCTATCTGTCCACAGATACACATACACACACCCCAAATCATAAATTAAAGAACAAAAGAAGAAATCGAAAAAGCAACTGTCCTTGGTACAAAGAACTAAGGCTAGACAGAGAATTCTCCTGAGGGTGCTTAATAAGAAAATAACGTATGATATGAAAACACTGCTGTGATAGGCCAGCGCAGAGCCTCAGCATGGTCTCATGGCATCACCCCAGGGGGAATTCGGGACAAGCCACCTGGCCAGGGTTGAGAAAACAGGACTGGCTCTGTGGTGTGGCCCAGCTGACTGGCTTGCTGCAGGGTCGGGTCGCACTTTAGTCTCTCTGGAGATGTGCATGGACAACGGGTGACATATCCTTCCAGCAGCCCCCATGAGTACTGCCACTACACCGTTAATATTGGTGGGGTTGAGCAGGAGTAGTGATGTAAAGTAGAATTTAAGGCAGAAAACATTGAACAAGGCAAAGAGGAGTGATTAATATTAATGAAAGGCACAGTGGATTGAGAAGATCTAATGATTACTAACTTCTATGCATAAAGCAACATTGCACCAAAATATACAAAGCAAAAAAGTGCCAAAAATGAAAAGTGGATTCAAGAAAGCCACAAACATGGAGGGAGCCTTTGGTATGTCTCTTCGAGAATTTGTGTGTGTGTGTGTGTGTGTGTGTGTGTGCGTACACATATGTATGTACATACAAAAATATACACACATATATATACATGCATCTACAGATATACATATGTATGTGTCCATATATAAATGTAGTATTTAAGTAACAAAATTAACAAGCGTGGTGTTATATAAATAAAAATATAATCCTTTTTAAATTCTCATGGAATGCTTACAAACACTGATTATATGCTAGTCTATAAAAAAATGCTCAATAAGCTCCAAAAAGTAAATGTCATATTATCTGCTCTCTTTGACCTTACAGTACATCTAGGATTTAACAATATAGAAAAAATTCTAACCGTTTGTTAAACACACACACACACACACACACACACACACACACACACACACACACACAAACACACACACACTCATAAGCAACTCTCAGGTCAAATAAAAAACAAAAAAATCTAAAATAAGAAATCTATTCAAAGGTAATGACAATAAGAACATTACATATCAAAATTTATGGGATCAGACCAAAGTGGTAATCAGAGGAAAATTTATAGCCTTGAAAGTTTACTATTAAACTACTAAGAATGATAACAAATGTAATTAACCAGGTACTTAATATTAAAGCTGTAGGTTTTCTGCATGGCTGGACAAACACTGCACTGACTTACACATTCATTATCTTATTTGTTCTTATAAAACCCATTTTACAGAGGAGGAAAAGGAAATGCACAGAGGATGTTTAACTCGTTCCAGGTCACACAGCCGGTAAATGATGGGGATGGGAGCTGAACCCAAGCCTGCCTCCGCAGAGTACATGCTTCCTGCCATCGCAGTGGGCTGCTGGTGCTGGACACCATGAGTCATTCGTCCGCTTTTAAAATAGCTACACATTTTTACGGGAAACTGTTAATCACAGAAACATGTGCTAGCACTTCTCATAGGAATCATTTCCACTTCCCTTCTTTTTAGTGGCACCATGTTTCCAAAATTTTAAAAATTAGAAGTCATTTCCCTTGTATAGAAGCTCCAAGTTTGGAACATTTAAGTCCACAGATTTATTACTTCTTGACCTTGTTTTTCCTCTTCCCTCTTAAAAATGTAACTCAGCTACCTCCCCAAGGATTCAGCAATGGCAATCCCGAAAATCCCATTAACGCTTCAACCACAACAAAAAGTACCCCCTAGTGCTGAGCATGAGGTGAGGGGATAAGGGACACGAGGCAAGTTCAGAGAGATTAAGAAATGAGCCTGAGGCCTCACAGCGAGTGTGTTGGATTTGAACCCAGGTCTGTCTGGCTCCAGTGCCTGTTCTGACCCACTCACCGGACATGAGAAACACACGAGGAATCAGTTGCCTTTTCTCAAATAACACCCCCGGCATGGAAGGCTCACCCTCCTCTGTCCTGTGAGGACTGGGGCGGGCCCCTCTGCATCCTCTCAGGTCCTGGCTCTGCAGACAGAGGCCAGGAGAAGCTCGCCTTCGAAGGGGCCGAACACCATTTCCACCCCAGCTTCTGCCTGTCCCCTCAGGGCATGGGGAACTCACTACTTCATAGGAGCAAACCCCACTGTAGAGTGTTCATCACCCTCCTCCACAAAACACCTATCTGTTCCCCTGACCTGAGAGTCCAGGCCAGGGCCACCACAGGTGAAGACAGAGGGGACCTCCCAAAGGAGGCCTCCTGGCCCTGGCGGCCGGGGCAGACCCCAAGCCTCAGCAACACCTGGACAGAATTCCCATATGAACAGCCTGTCACTCCCAAAGCAGCAAATCTGCAGGTGATACTGCACAAATCCAGAGAAATCTTCCCAGTATTGTCATTAGCCTGTAACTGGAAATATTTAAAAGCCTAAACCATGATGAAATCATTAGAATAGCCACCTCCCACTTGTACTTGGCCAGAGCAGCGCGAAGCCTGACACACAGCACTCACCACAGCCACCATTAGATACTGACTGGCCTCGTTCATGTATCTACTGTCTGATTCCCCCATCAGACTTTATTAAAACCCCTCTGAGGAGGAAGCGTCCTGTTCCACAAGCTCAACCCCAGCGGCTGGAACAGAGCACACAGGAGCTGCTTGGTGAACATTAGTTGAAAGAAGGAAGGTATGAATGAAGGCATACTTTAGGCCACAAAATAACCTTACAAAGTACATCATTACCCTCATTTCAGAGCTGAAGAAAGAGACATGGGGAGTCAAGTGATGATTATAATAAGACTGACCACTTACTGTGTTCCAGGTCCTAAACTAAGAGCTTTGCCCTGTTTGTTGATTTGCCATAACCATGCTGTTATCAGGGAGGTTTTATCTCTACTTTACAGAGGAAGAAGCTGAAGCTGAGAGCCCTGCATCACTTGTCTGAGATCACACAGCTGGGAAGTGGCAGAGGCAAGATTTGAACACAGGTCAGTCCAGGCTGCCACACTGTCAAGTCCTTCTTTGACCCCAGCTAGATCCCCTGGAGCCTGGCAGCTGGTGAGGCAGGATGGGGCACAGCTGACCCCACAGGCATCCAGGCCATGGCTCTCCCTGCTTGACACCCCCTTGGGGTCAACATTCTCCAGGAGGGCTGACGACTACATGGTGGCTGCACCGTCCACCTCCTCCCCGCGGCCTCCCTGGCACCCATCGTGACACATCTGTCCCAGGTCCCATTGTCAGCGGGCCCACCATGGCCTGGGGGCCCTGCCAGCTCTGCCCCGTGACACACAGCTGTGGTGGAAGTGGGAGAGCGTGGGGCTTGGAGCCAGAAGACCTGGAACACTGGCTCTGCCGCCTACCAGCTGGGTGGCCTCAGGCAAGCCTTTTTGCCTCCCGGGACCTGTGTTTCCTTGTCTGTGACTGGGGATAATGATGGTGATTGTGAAGTCTCCCGGCCCAGGGCCTGGACCACTGAGGTGCCTGTGAAGCTGAGCTGACCCCGAGCCTGGCTCCATGGCGAGGCCCCACTTGGAACTGGAGCGGGACACCCGTGGGAGAGATGCACCCAGCCAGGTTTGCCATAACTGTGGATGGCGCCCAGATGCTGACCACGTGCGGCCACCTACCTCAGACGACCAGCTCTGGGAACTTCCGTCTGGATTGAGACAGCACAGCTGGGATGTCTCAGCTCCCTTCCTTTTACACAGCGTTACTGTGGCAAAAGACACCGTGTTGTTGGCCTTGTCAAGACGGACAATAACTGGACCAGCTACTGGCCCTGGCGGCCGTGAGGCTGAGCAGTGCCAGGGGCTGGAGCTGGACTGGGAGGTGCAGACGCATTGGAGGAAACAACCGTAATACTAACAGCCACTGGCTGCGACAGGAGAGGCTGGCCTTGCTGTACCACAGCATCCTCACCGCAACTGGCACAGCACAGTAGGTGTTCTCACTTCTTCATTTTACAGATTAGGGAATGGAAGCTTACAGAGCAGAAGTGACACATCCAAGACCGTACAACCTACAAGTGGGGGAATCAGGATTTGAATTTATGCCCGCCTGACCCCAAAGATTTGGGACAGAGAGCAGTGCTGAAAGCTGGGGGCTGGGAGTCCTGGCTGGCACAGGGACAAGGGTGCCAGAGTCAGAGCTGGGGCTGCGAGGACCCCTCCTGTGGCCTGCCACCCACCCAAGGACACGGCTGGCAGCCGGCATCCACTCTGTGGCTCGCCTGCCTGCAGACTCAACCTCCTGTGAGATGGACAGCTACCCAGAATATGTTCTGTTCCCTCCTGCCACACCCCACACAGGGCCTGGTGACACTGCTGTGGCTGCAACAGGGGTGCCAACCAGCCTGCCATGGTGAGGCAGAGAGCCCCGGGGCCGGAGATGAGCAGCCCTCTGCTGGCTCTGCTGTGGATGCCTCCCCAGCTGGGTTGGTCCCAAGCCCAGGGGCATGTGGCCAAACCTTCTTCCTGACAGTGAATCCAGGCCCCCCGCCAGGGGTGTCCACAAGACACCCTGGCCCTGAGGAGGGAGTGTCAGGCTGACAAAGGAGGTGCTCTCCTGAACAGACCCTTCTCTTAAGCTGAGGGACACAGGCTCCGTGGTGCAGAGCCTGCTTGAAGCTGGGCGCTCCCAGTCTCCCAGAGCCAAAGCCCGCGGCTGGCACCGGGCTTCACCGCCAGCCCAGAAATTCACTGCTCTCTTGTTTCTCCCATCGCCACCCGTCTCACTTCCATCCCGAGTCTGGTTTTGGTTTTTCTCACACAGCTATCTATTTAATAAGGAAAATTCTGCTGTGTTGAGGGGAAAAAACCTTCCACAGCATAAAAATATGCCACATTTCCATCTTATGCTTTCCATTTTCTTTCTCTCTTTCTTTTAAAGTTTGAGATGAAAGACTTTTTTCCCATTTCTCCTGCTCTGCTTTGAAAAGATCATTTTCAAACTTCAGAAATGAGGAGTGCTGGCACCCGGAACTATACTTGTGTGGTTTGATCACATAAACTCCTGATAAATTCCAAATGAAATAACAGAGCAGCAGCTCATTAAGGTTTTGTTTTTGGTTTTTTTTTTTTTTTTTTATGAGAGCACAAAGCGATGCCATCGACTGCAGAAGGAGATCTCAGTGGGCGGCTCACGCTCCCTGTCTGATGCAGAAGACTGAGTGTTAATTAGTGCCCGTTAATTAGTATCAGTTGTGTAAAACACAGACTTCAGAACAAATCCTCATCTAAAGAATATTATTCCTCAAGTGAAATGTGTTGGAAGCTGGCTGACACTGAGACAAACATTTCCTAGGTCTGCAGAAAGGGGGCGGGGCCAGGCAGTCACACCTCAGGTGGTCAGAGGCCATGTTTCTTAGAGGAGCACATGGCCTCCTGTTTTTCTTGGTGTTGGGGCGGGTGAATCGCAAAGGTACGTGAACAAAGCCTTACAGCCCACAGAGAATCTCCTCTGGCTCCCCGAGGTCAAATGAGGACACAACCACAGATTCCCCCACCCCCCCCACCCCCACCCCCACCCCAGCCCCCCGCCCTGGGGATTACCTGGTAATCTACAGGGGCAATGGGATGGCCTACTGTTTGCAAAGGTTCTCCTAAGAGCTGTGGGAGGGTGTAGCATGTGCTGGTATTCTGACCAGCAGTAAGAAAGGGCATAAGGAGAGGGCATTAATCTGGTGATTATTATTCAGCTTGTTTTGTGCCAGACACTGTGCTAAGTAAATTACACGTACTATCTAATTTAATCCTTCAACAATTCTATTGGCAGTAGAGAAGAAACTGGTACTTTTTGTCTGCCTAACATCTATTCCCAATTCTTTTTTTTTTTTTTAATTTATTCCCAATTCTTTTGGAAACAGCCTTCACTTTTCCTCTGGGGGAAACCATACCTCCCATACTTGTAACCCATGTGGTTTTGGTAGGTCTGAAGCAATTTCATTCCATCCCCTGCCCCAGGGGTAAAAACAAATTTTAAAAACGAACCATTTGGGAAAGGAAAAAAACACTCCAAAAAATTCAGAGATGAAAGAAGGAATTAAAATCACAAACTATCTACATATAGGATGCAATCAAAATCACATAACTCTGCTCAGAGAAAAATTCATAGTCTCAAATGCTTATATTAATAATTAAGAAATATAAAAAAGAAATGAACTTAGTGTTCATTATAGAGAACTAAAAAGAACAAAAGAAAGTAGGAGAAAGCATTAAAAATATAAAATCAGAAATATTTATCACTGCAGAGTGATAAATAAAACCGAAAGTTGGTTCTTTGAAAAAGTCAATAAAGTAGACAATCTTTGGTATGTATGATGGAGGAAAAAACAAAAGGTAAAAACACAGATGTGCATTGTTAGGGTTGAGAGAAGGATATGATTTCAAATATGGAGGAGAAGTTAAAATAGTGGTATGTGCAATTTTTATGCCAACATATTTGAAAATGCAGATGAAATATGTGCTTACTAGGAAAATCTATCTTCCCAAAATTGTCTCAAGAAGGGGCAAAACCTTCAACTCACCAAATAAAGAGAAAATATTAACAATATTAAGAAAGATACCATGATTAAAAAGTACATTATCCAAATGGTTTTATGGACCCATCCATTAAACTGTAAAAGAAAAACCAAATATTACTTAAACTGTTCCAGAGCACAGGAAAAGTCGGAAATATGTGCAGTTCTTTTTATGACTCGAGCATAACCATTATATCAAAACCTGACAGACATGGCATAAAAAAGAGACCAATATCATTAATAAATAAAGATCCAAATAAAACGTTAGCAAATAAAACTCACCAGTGTTTTAAAATAATAAAAATAGCAAATCAAATTAGCAGTATCTTGAAGCAAACAGGTTTACTACAGGATTGCAATGGTATTTCAACAAATGATCTTGAGAGATGCTGAAAAGTCACTGATAACTTTAGTATCTATTCCTGATAAAGCACTAAGCTAGGAACAGACTTCCTTAATATGACAAAGGATGCATGGTAGAAACACTAACACAATCTTCTTAACGTTGAATTCCTATTGAGAGGAACAAGTCAAGAATACTTGCCATTCTGCTATAATTTAACACTATTCTAGATGCACAAATCTATGAGCTAAGACAAAAAAATGTGGTATAAACATTAAAGACACAAGTAACATTGTCATTATTTCCAGGTTACATAATTAGTTACCATGTTAATTATATAATTAAGTAATCTAGGATAATCAACTGGAAAACTATTACAACTAAATAACAGAGTTAAGTTCAAAGTAAATATACATAAATCACTAGCATTCCTTTTTTTATTAAAAAAATTTTTTGACTTCTTTATTGGAGTATAATTGTTTTACAATGGTGTGTTAGTTTCTGCTGTATAACAAAGTGAATCAGCTATATGTATACATATATCCCCATATCCCCTCCCTCTTGCATCTCCCTCCTACCCTCCCTATCCCACCCCTCTAGGTGGTCACAAAGCACCGAGCTGATCTCCCTGTGCTATGCGGCTGCTTCCCACTAGCTATCTGTTTTACATTTGGTAGTGTATATATGTCAATGCTACTCTCCCACTTCACCCCAGCTTACCCTTCCCCCTCCCCATCTCCTCAAGTCCATTCTCTGTGTCTGCATCTTTATTCCTGTCCTGCTCCTAGGTTCGTCAGAACCTTTTTTTTTTTTGATTCCATATATATGTGTTAGCATATGGTATTTGTTTTTCTTTTTCTGACTTACTTCACTCTGTATGACAGACTCTACGTCCATCTACCTCACTACAAATAACTCAATTTTGTTTCTTTTTATGGCTGAGTAATATTCCATTGTGTACATGTGCCACATCTTCTTTATCCATTCATCTGCTGGTGGACACTAGGTTGCTTCCATGTCCTGGCTATTGTAAATAGAGCTGCAGTGAACACTGTGGTACATGACTCTTTTTGAATTATGGTTTTCACAGGGTATATGCCCAGGAGTGGGATTGCTGGGTCATATGGTAGTTCTATTTTTAGTTTTTTAAGCAACCTCCATACTGTTCTCCATAGTGGCTGTATCAATTTACATTCCCACCAACAGCGCAAGACGGTTCCCTTTTCTCCACACCCTCTCCAGCATTTATTGTTTGTAGATTTTTTGATGATGGCCATTCTGACTGGTGTGAGGTGATATCTCATTGTAGTTTTGATTTGCATTTCTCTAATGATTAGTGATGTTGAGCATCCTTTCATGTGTTTGTTGGCAACATGATGTTTGTTTTTTTTTTTGACTTGAATTATATATATGTATACATATTTTGTTTTTAATACAGCAGGTTTTTTTTTTTTTTTTTTTTTGCAGTACGCGGGCCTCTCACTGTTGTGGCCTCTCCCGTTGCGGTGCACAGGCTCCGGATGCGCAGGCTCAGCGGCCATGGCTCACGGGCCCAGCTGCTCCGTGGCATGTGGGATCTTCCCGGACTGGGGCACGAACCCGTGTCCCCTGCATCGGCAGGCGGACTCTCAACCACTGCGCCACCAGGGAAGCCCTAGCAGGTTCTTATTAGTCATCAATTTTCAGTGTATACATGTCAATCCCAATCTCCCAATTCATCACACCCCCATCCCCACCCCCCCACTGCTTTCCCACCTTGGTGTCCATACGTTTGTTCTCTACATCTGTGTCTCAGTTTCTGCTCTGCAAACCGGTTCATCTGTACCATTTTTCTAGGTTCCACCTATATGTGTTAATATACAATATTTGTTTTTCCCTTTCTGACTTACTTCACTCTGTTTGACAGTCTCTAGATCCTACATGATGTGTTTTTAAGTGAACAAATCTGGTATGACTATACACACATATATACACACACACCCCTATATTGATACACACATACACACACCCTATATTGAAATACACACACAGAAACACCTATATTGAGATACACACACACACGCACCCCTATATTGATACACACACACACACATACACACCCTCCCTATAGTGAGATACATACACACCCTATATTGAGATACACACACACACCCCTGTGCTGAGATACACACACACACCACTATGTTGAGATAGATATACACACACACACCACTATGTTGAGATAGATATACACACACACACCACTATGTTGAGATAGATATACACACACACCTCTATACTGAGATACACACACATACACACACAACCCCCATATTGAGATACACACACAACCCCCTATATTGAGCTACACACACACACACACACACACACGAAAGAGAGAGAGAGAGAATATATTGCCCAATCTGTTAACAGCAACCATCTTCAGGGATAGTTTAGGGTTATTTTTTGTTTTATACAATTTTATATTTTTTCAGCCTTTAGCTATGAATATGTACCACTTTTAGAAATAGAAAAGAGCAAGATCTTTATCTCTCCTTCTTTCTTCAAAAAAGCAAACACTTTTTTGGCAGGGAGAAGGGACGTAATAGTTGACGCAAATGATTTTCCAAGCATTCTCAGCTCCTGTTGAAAACCCGGTCTTTAGTTTTTGATGTAAAGGCCACAAACCTCTACCGACTACCTGTGATCTGTCTCCAGGCCATTGTTCACACTTCATTATCACCTTTGGTCTCCACGTCTAACCCATTCCGCCCTGTGATTTCTCAAACCCAATCAGATCGTACCCTTCCTCAATTTAAAATTACCCAACAACTCTCCCTCTGTAGGTGTTCACGGCTCCTGGGTTCCATCCCTCGCCACCTGCTTCTCTGGGCTTTCCTCCCGCCCTCCTCTCATGTGATGCTCTAGCTGGGTGTGGGCCCCGTGTGGCTGGCTCCCTGGACCAGCCCTCTGCTTCGTGCCTCTGAGCTTGGCAGAGCTGTGTCCACCCCATGCCCACTCGGCCTCCTTTTCTGGCTGTTAGCGGGCTCCTCCTGGGCTCTCAGAGCACGCGCCCTCCCCTCGATTACAGTATTTATCACACACTCTTTGAGGGCCAGGTCTGCATCTTTTCCGCCTCTGCATTCTCAAGGGCCCAGCACAGGGTAGGGGACGACCAAACGGGACGCTGAGTCTTTATCTGCACATATATGACTCTTTATCCTGGCCACCGAAATCCCACTGCTCAGTGGATAAGAGCGGCCGTGGCTGCCAAGCACCCCACTCCACAGCCACCCTAACAGGGTCAGCCCTGTGTTCTGGTGTCTCCAAGCTAAATACCCATATTTCTCAGTGCTATGAAGGGCTTCCAGAGGAGCTAACGTCACCAAAAGGAAACGCAAGATGATTCCCCCAGTGAAAGCCTCGGAAACCTGCCTCATGTTGGGTAGAACCGAGGCTGCCCATGTGCCAAGGAAAACACTCTCCAGCTTGTCTTTCCAACCCTGGCTCAAGTATTCGCTACTGTGCACAGAAAGGCTCCCTGGACGTCCGAGGCCACCAGGATTCCAGCCAGAGAATGAGCTCACAGACGGCTGCTTCAATCACCAAAGTATTTTCCACTTCCCCAAATGCGCTCACGTATCTGTGACCACACTTCACCTAGTCTTTAAGTATAACAAAAAAATAATGGAGGCAAAGGCAAAACTGTCAGATTTATTCATTGCTCAATGGAAACTGTGTAACAAAACACGACATTCTAAACCTCAATCACCAATCCCTGCATTCTCTGGGAAACAAGCAACAGATTTGTGGAGGGTTAGCTAGATCTAAACTGATTTTCACTATCTGAAAGCAAATTCTTTTCTGATTTTGCTGAAATGAAATACTGAAAGACTCTCCCTGGGCCCCTTGGGAAGAAAGAAGGCATCCGACTACTAATTTATTTGTGGTTTTCAGGCTCAGGTGTTTTGATCTCTCCCTGCCTTTCTTGATGTAGATGAGAGGATGGGAGTCCCACAGGACTGTCCCGGGAAACCGCTTTCAGAGAACAGGGGCTCCTGTGGCCCTACCGTGGGGGCCATCTCTGTGGGCTCTGCCCTGCTGCAGGTCACACTGGAGACCCTCCCTGGCCCAGCCAGATCCAGCTGGCCCAGGGCCAGCCCAGCCTTTTCCAGCCCTAGGCCATAGTCTCGGTCTGTAGGGGGCGCTACTCCCACGGAGCCTGTGGGCCGATCTCACCAGGGCAGAAGAAGCACACGCCCCCACCAGCAGGGGGCGCTGGAAGTAGTCATGCTGTTGCTAGTCTGGGATTGTCTGTTGGGTGGGATGGGAGGGTGGAGGGGAGCCGGGCTGTCACTGGCTGGAATCATGCGTCAGACTGGAAGGCCCACCCACACCTACTCTCTTTGTGTTACCTGCCCACCCCCCAACCCCTGCCCCGGCCCACTAGACTCAACGCCCTTGGGAAATGATTCAAAACACCTGACCCCCATGACTCTGGGCTCCTGGTCACCTCCTTGAGACCTAGACCTCTACTCTGGTTGGTTCTCCAGCACCAACTTTCCTCAGTCCTGGCTCCTCCCTTTCTTCACAGCACACTGCCGTTCCAGCAGGCTTTGGGGCCAACACTACCCTTACTAGGACATTCATTCCTGGCTATACCATCGGAGGGTGATTTGCAGGGAAGAGAGAGGCCAAAGTGGTAGGAGAGCATGTCTACTGACCAATCAGAAGTGGTGGGGAGCTAGATGGAAGGCGGCGGGTCCCTGTGGGGAGAGGAAGCTTCAAGGGCACAGGGTGATGTGCTCAGGGACCAGCCCACTAGGTGATGTGAAAGGGCATTAGTGCTACAAATATTTACTAAGTGCTTCCCACATTCTGGACACAGGGGTATAGACAGGCACGGTCCCTGACCTCATGAGGTGTACTAGCCGGCAGATGCATTCAACAGAGGCATTAGTTACACAAATAATTAAGGGCACAGAACTGCTAAAAAATAATACTCTAGTGCATACTTACTTTGGGGAATTATCCTCAGGTGCCCATGAGCGACCCCAGAGGAACCAGTGGTGTATGATACAGAGATGGGCAGGCCCCTGCCTCAGTCTCTCTACTCAATTCCAGAGATGCTAAGTAACCTGCCCAAGGTCACTCAGCACAGACATGGCAGAGGTAGGATTTGAGCCCAGGTCTTTGGCCTAGGGCCAACACTCTTATGGACTATGTTATGTGTGTTACTTATAGCTCAATACATGGAGGAGTGATACTGAAACTCGAGGCATCTGTGTTCAAATCCTGGCATTGTCACTTATTTGTTCAGTGTGATCCCGGGTGAGTTCTTCAACTGCTTTCTTCCTCTGGGAAATGGAGACAGTAGCTTCTCACAGGGCTGAGGTGAAGACTCAGGACCTAATGCACAGGAGAGGGGCTGGCGTAGTATCTAGATAAAGCAGGCACTCAATGAAGTGACTTGCAAAAAACAAAAAACAAAAAACAAACACCAACAACTTTAAGAGGTGATGGGGGTACATACCTGTTTCTGAAAACCTTCCAGAAGAGACCAGACAGCCCCTCATAGAGCCTCCCCTGACTTATCACTAAAACTTTTGTGAATAGAAAAAAAGAAGAAAACCACCCCATTAGCTAAGACTGATGGACGGCTTTATTGCTGGAACCTAGGAAGAAACTGAATAGACTACGGGCAGATGTAGAGGACAGAAGTTGAGCAAATGTAGACCTTGCCAATGTGTGCCTCCCAGGGCCTGTCCCCAGACTCAGAGAACCAGCGATATAAAAGCATGAAAACTCGGGTCAATGACCAGTACACTGCCCAGCAGGGGCTGACCTGAGGGGCTCTAGGACTTTCCCCTCCACCTTCTCACACCCATTTGCAGATGGCTACCCCCAGAAAAGAACTAAAGCATGTCCAAGAGGGAAAACCAAATGCCTACTGATAAGCCCCAAAGATGAATAGATTTCACCTTGGTCAAGGACGCATTCAGAAGAAAGAAAATCCAGTAAGGGGCACATGGAAAAATACTGCCAAATAACAGGGCCTGAACTGCATGCAGAAGGGGCTGAGAATGAGAGCATATGTCCTCGGTCTATTCCAGCATCCGGAAGAAGGTTTCAGGACACCTTTTCTCTTCAGCACAGCACAAGAAGACAAGGCTTCTGGGATAGGAGAGAACTGTCAGAGGTGAAACTGCAAGAGGATAAGCTAGAAAGAGAGATGCATGACATAAGAAAAGAAGAAAAAGAAACTAAAAATATGACAGAAGAATTTTAAAAAACATCGGAAGAAGCAAGGAGCAAAATGGGTATTTTGGATACTCACATCAATGATATGGGGGAGCAATTTGGCGAGGTCAAATGCCGAGGAAAAGAGCAAGGGAAGAAAGAATATATGGGATGTGGGGGCCTGAGAACAGAGAGCTGACCCAGGGAAGGGCATCTACCCAAGGAGCGTGTCCCAGGTCCCGGGAAAGAGATCCATCCCTAGACACACCCTGGATAAACGTTTGAATAAAAAAAAAAAGTCTTTCAAAAAAGCAAAAGCAAAAAACCCAAAACCAAAAATCCACCCCAAAACAAAAATAAAACCCCCCAAAACAAAGAAAAACCCATGGAAGTGACCTTGACCCTCCAAGTGCGTTGTAGGGGCCCCTTTTGCTTGGGTCTAATTGAACCTGACCTTCCACCAGAATGACTGTGATGACATACGGTAACTGTCTGTGCAAGTGTTTCCCCGAGGGAGGAGGAGTTTCTCAAAGCAGGAGGTACTGATTATTCATGAAATGTTAGGACATCTGGTGATTTGTCAATTGCTTTCATTTTTTAAGAAGAAAAATATTTTCCCCTAGTGATTACGGTACTTAAGTATAAAGACCCAAAGAGAGGACATATGATTTTGGATGCCATAAAATTTGGTCAATGCACATTTTTTCCATAAGTTTATGGGAATGTTTCACCATCGCAGCCTAAGGGCAGCAGAAGACGTCGACTTCTGGATGCAGTATTAACAGATCACATGTGCTCTAAACCACACTCCCTCGTCAGCAGTCTGTAAAGCCCAGAAACCCCTCCTGCACATGCTGCAGGAGAAAGCAAGCACTCAGTGGCTTGTGTCACTGTGTCAGATGTGGAGGATGCAGGCGAACTCTGAGAATGATGGCTTTTCTGCGGGGCCAAGGGGAGAGGCCACTCAGTCATGGTTGCAACAGCACAGGGAGAGGCAACTCCGTCAAGTCCAGAGTAGATGTGAGTAGAGTGCTTCCTGCCAAATCCAGGAGCACCCAGCACCCAGGAGCACCCAGCACCCAGGAAGCAGGAGCCTGCGCTTGCCTGGAGGTGGGCTGGGGGGCGCTGAGAGGGGGCTGGGGGTGGGGGGATGAGGTAGCCTGGGGACACCAGTAAGAAGATCTATTTGGAGGCTGAAAAAGCTCATCTCAGCTAAAGTCTGCCTCAGGGCAATGGTGAAGGAAGAATATTTTGCAAATGTCCTGTTTCCTGGGTGGCAGTGACCCCGGCTCTGGGCGAAGGTCTGCTCCTCTCCTTCCATCAGGGTTTCCTGACAGTAATCTGGCCTGGATCTTACTCTCAGCAAGACCCTCTGGTGCACAGGGACCCGGGGGTCGGGGAGCTCAAATAGGCTCCTGGGACAAGACAGCTGACTCAGAGCGTGGGGTGGGAGACATGAGCCTCGGGCAAGCGAATGCTGGGAGTGACCAGAGCGTGGTCACACCGAGCGTGGCCCTGGGCTAAGAGCTGCACCTGCATAATCTCATGGAGTCCTCATTTTACAGAAGAGGAAGTAAGCCTCTGAGAGGCTAAATTGTCCCAGATCACACAGCGAGTGCGTGGCAGGGCCAAGAACGCCCCCCAGGCCTCACTTTGGAGTCCGGCTCTGATACTCGCCCTTCCTCGCCCTGGCCTTGCAGGACAGCACGTGAATGCATGAAGCCTGCCAAGGTGGGGTGGGGACACCAGCATTTGTGGGGTGACCCTGAACCAGACTTTGTGCTCTGGGCCTTAGGCCATCTCCTCAGTTCATCTACCAACTGGGCTCCCAGGAAAGCATCATTACCCCCATCATCCAGATGGGGAAACTGAGACTCAGAAACGTAGGGTGACTTTCCAAAGGTCTCCTGGCCAGTAGTTGGAGAAGCCATGATTGGAATCTAGGTTTGGCTGGTCCCAACCTGTGCTCTGTTCAACAGGAGGACTGTAGGGACCCCGCGTTTTGTTTCATGGCACGAGCTGAGTCCTGTGGTCCCTACCCTCCGAGATCCTTACCCCAGGCCTGGAGGGCTGAGTCATAGGCCCTGTCCTCAGAGGGGGAGATGTCCTTCTGGGGAATGGAAACATCTCCAGGCCAGAACAGGACTTAGTTCTAAGTGGATTACCCAGAGCTCAGGCACGGTGATTTGTGGCCCACCAACACACTCCAAATGGTGCCCGGGCCCAGGCTCCAGGGATTAAGTGGTCCTCTGGAGCCTAGCCTGGGGAGGCAGTCCCGGAGTGCCATATAGGATGTGGGCTCTGGAACCAGGCAGCCTGGGGGGAGGGCCAACTCTGCTACTGACGCTCTCAGTGGCCTTAGAAAAGTTCCTCAGCTCCTCTGACCCCAAGTTTTGGCCTCTGTAGCAGGGGACAGGCGTTAGCGGTACCTCCCTCAAGCGGAGGTGGGATGAGTCAGGTGAGGTATGTATATCCCCCTGAAGAAGGTCACTGCCCAGTAAAGGCTGAGGTGATGTGATGACATCACTAGAAGTAACTGTCTGTGGCAGGCCCAGTCTACCGAGAAGGGAGGACCCAGTTTGCATCTTCCAAGCCCCACACTGCCTTCTCCCTCCTCCAGCCCCCCACGTCCTGTTACATCCACAGCAAGGGCTGAACAAGGATGGGACCACCTTGAGAACATCTCGTCCCTTGCTCCTGCCTCTCCTCTGGCTTCCATCACAGAGCTGTGAGGGACACTCTTGTCTGGGGAAAGGGAACCCTCTCTAGTCTTCAGGGCGGCACACGGAGCAGGGAGACCCAGGTCTGAACACCCATTCCACCGGGTGACCCTGGGTAAGCAGCCTGGTCACCTGGACCTGATCTCATTCATTCCCACCTTATACATCCATCCACCCTGAGCATTACATGAGATAATGTAACCACAGCAGGGTGGTTCATTCTTCTGTTCATTTGTTCCATCATTCATTCAATCAGGCATGCATTCATTTTTCATTCACAAAACAGTTGCTGAGCACTGTTTCCACCAACTCTGCACTGGGCTCTGGGGGAATCACAGTGAGAAAAACCAGACGTGCTCCCTGCCTGCCCTCCTGGGCCTGACGACCAAGCACTGAACAGATGCTTCTCTTCCACGGAGACCCCGGGTCCAGTGGGGAGCTGGCCACTACTTGGGTGGCAGAGAGAGCCCCAGGTTGGTGGCCCACGGTTGGGGAGTTCTTCTGCACTTGGCGGGTAGCGCCCTGGGAAGGCTGCTCACCTTCTGAGTAGCCGTAACTTCTGAGTACTGTACTGCCTCCCACAAAATGTGCTTTGTTTCTGACATGTGTGCTCAAACAGGTATAATTTTACATCACATACACTGTTCCCAGTTTGTACAAAATGACTCAGGATTTTGCAGCTACCGATGAGGAATTTAGGGCAGTGGCAGGTCATGGGCAGCAGGTCTATGGGACTTGGGCAAGTTATTTAGTTTATCTGAGTCTCAATTTCCATTTTTGCAAGAGGAGCATATTCCAACCTTGTTTCAAGAATCAGAGCTACTGTATGAAAGCATTTACTACATCACCTGGAATAATAATAATGATAATTACAACACTAATGACTGCTAACGTCTATTAGCATTTACTATGTGCCAAGCATTGTGTTGAGTGCTTTCAGGCATTCGTTTATTCTTTAATTCAACCAATAGTTATCGAGATGCTAGATTAGATACTAGGGATACTGCAAGGAACACAACCAATAGCATCTCCTCTGCTTCTGTGGAGTTGACCACCTAGAGGAGGATCAGATAGTAAACAAGTAACTGCACAAAATAAACTATTTAACTGAAACTGTAATGATAAGAACAACAAAGGAGAAGTACAGTCCTCAGAGTAAATGCCATTACACACGCTTTCTAGGTGAGGAAATTAGGGATCAGAGAGGTTAGGCAACTGGTCTGAGGTCGCATGCCTGGTGAGAGGCAGAGCCAGGCCCCAAATCTCATTAAACGGATTATGCCGAGAATAGCATCAGAGGTTCCAGATCATCTACAGAGAGCCCACCACCTCCCAGGTTCCTCCTCTAGTCTAAGAGCCGCTGCTCAGAGCAAAGGTGGAACCAGAAGGCTCCCTGAGAGCAAAACGACTTAGCTGATCCTCCGTGCACCGTGACCTGCAGCCCTTCCTAACCTGAAGCAGAAAGCTGGAGGGCTTGTCCCGGGGGTCACTCACCCCCGGGAAGGCATCAGGGGGAGGACCTCTATAGTTGATAAATGAGTTTAGGAAAATAACTGCCCCGTTGTTGAAAACTAAGGGTAGTGGGTGTCACCAGTAGGCTGCTTCCGAGGAACCCCAGGTGAGAAGATGCAGGTCGCCACAGGGCCTGGTGGGTCGGCGTGCCTGCCTGGCTCGGCCGTTGGCCAGCTCTGTACAATGGGGAGAATAAATGTACCTCCTTGGAAGGCCACTGTGAGGCTGCAGTGAGATCAGACAAAGCGCTTTACTTGGCACCAGACAGAGCGGCTGTCCTTGCGCAGACACTGAGGGTAAAGCTGGTCTTCCCCACCGCAAGCATATCTCAGTGATAAGAGAGACCTCCCTGGAGGGTGAGGACCTGTACACAGCTCTTGGCTCTTGGTTTGCTTTATTTATGGTAACATTCTTTTAACTTCACTTATTTACATGTCACCTTCATGATTTTTACCAACGTAGCATCTACAGTATACATTTTTTTCTTTTTTTTTTTTTTTGCGGTACGTGGGTCTCTCACTGTTGTGACCTCTCCCGTTGCGGAGCACAGGCTCCGGACGCGCAGGCTCAGCGGCCATGGCTCACGGGCCTAGCCTCTCCACAGCATGTGGGATCTTCCCAGACCGGGGCACGAACCCGTGTCCCCTGCATCGGCAGGCGGACTCTCAACCACTGCGCCACCAGGGAAGCCCCAGTATAAATTTTTTATTGTGATAAATAAACATAACACAAAATTTATTATTAGTGACATTTAGTACTGTCATGATGCTGTGCAACCACCACCGTTATCTTGTTCCAGAACATTTTCATCAATCACTCCAAAAGGAAATCCTGTACTGACTTACACTCCCCCCTCTTTTCAATCTAAGCAACCACTCATCTACTTTCGGTCTCTATGGATTTGCCACTCTGGACATTTCATACACATGGAATCATACAAGATGGGGTCTTTTGTGCCTGCTTCTTTCCCTTAGCATAGCATTCTCAAGGGTCACCGTGTTGGAGCATGTATCAATATTTCATTCCTTTTTATGGCTGAATAATATTCCATTGTATGCATATGCCATATTTTGCTCATCTATTCATCTGTTGGTGGTCATCTAGGTTGTTTCCACCCTCTGGCTACTGTGATAGTGCTGCTATGAACGTTCACATATAAGTTTTTGTGTGAATGCCTGTCTTCAATTCTTTTGGGTATATACCCAGGAGTGGAATTGCTGGGTTACAATATATTTTTTAACCTAACAGTTTTTGAGTGAAATCACGAATTTATTGTGCTAATCGCATTAAGAGAGATACTTAGCTAGCAAAGAAAGAGAGGTAATCTACATGCCATCTAAAATCAGGAGGCCCAAAAGTAGTGCACGTCCACACTCTGGGGAGCTCAGAGCTCAGGTATCCCCTCACTTACCGTGCATGAGGCTGCCAGCAGTGGGTGCTCTGGGGTGGGGTCCCGGGACCTGAGGCTAGGTTAGGTGCAGTGGCTACCGGATGGGTCAAAAGCACTGTTAGAGGGGGCTGGCCAGGGGTCAGAGCCAGAGAGGCAGCATTGGTCATCGGGCCTGAGGGGGAAGCCTCCAGCCCACGTAGTTGTGGGAACACGGGGCACCGAGGAGACAAGGAGGTGGCCTGGAGGGATGGGGTGGAGGGCCCAGGGCTTCGGCCTGCAACAAAGATGACTGCAGAGCCGAGGCCCCAGGAGGGGTCTGGGGCTAGCTGCAGGCTGTCCTGTCCTTCATTGCTCTTGAGGCCGACTCTCCAGGGGCCAGGAGGAGAGGGTGAGGCCACAGCACAGGGGCTGGCCTTCGAGCTTCCTTCACACAGGCTCCATCCGGGAGTCCAGCCCCTACTTGGAGACCTCTGCTTTGCTAATTACGGGACGCCTAGAAAGAAGGGGTTGTTTATGATGGGGACTCTTTCATCTCTGACTTAAATTATACATCATGCGCTAACGTTTTAACTCTGATGTCTTCTGGAATTCAAATGAGACATAAACATACTCCCAGAAGCACAGAGTCTACATTCATTACTGGGACCCCCTTGACCAAATAAGAGGTGTCACCAAGTCTATTTATAGCTTAAACATCTTTCCACTGTCCTTCCCTTAAAATCTATTGAGGTAGTTCCCATAGAAACAAGGAAGAGTGTCCAGCCCCAAACGGTCATTCATTCATTCATCCATTCGGGCTTCATGTCTAGGGGTCGACAGCAATCAAGTCGTGGCAGGAGAACGTGGAGAAAAAGCATAGGGGCTCTGAGCAGAGAAACGGAGTGGACAGAGAAATTTGAATTAATAAATAAAAGCGGCCATTTAAAATCCATTACATCATTAAATTTAAAATAAGACCGATGCCGAAAGCTAGCAAGGCTGTGGTGAAACGGGAAAACCCACACATTGTTGGCAGCAGGGTAAGTTGGTACCACCTTTTTGGAAAGCATTAGGGATTCCAAAGCCAGAAAAATATTGATATCCTTTGACTACGTAATGCCACTCTTAGGAACTTATTCTGAGGAAATAATTTTAAAAGGAGGGAAAACATTGTACACACAAAGGTATTCACTGCAGGGACATCTACGGTGGTTAAAAGCAAAACAAAACAAAACAACAAAAATTGGAAACATTCTAATGTCAAACAATAGGGAAATAGCTAAGAAAATTAAAATGAACTACATGACAAGAATATGGAAACATAAGTGCTAGAACTGGTGGGGTTTGAAGTACTTAAGAAAATTTACAGCAGTCTTGCAAGGTTGTGCATTGCAAGTGCATTTTTTAAAAGAATGTATAATTCATCTTTAAGTAAGATAACACTTTATTCTAATCATTGATATTTACTGTCAGATTTAAGTTTCTCACCAAAGTAGCAATAAATATATATATTTGTTACACATACATGTAAATATAAATAGTCAACAAGCCCCCCACGTTGGGGTTTCCTCCCCAAATACCAGGAAACTTCGTGTCCCTCCTCCTCCCAGTTATTTAATTGGTTAACCATCGCGTGGGGCACACGAAATGCCCGTGAGCCCGCAGTGGCTCCAGGGTCTTATTTACAGCCAGGGGCACAGAGCTTGGAGCCCTCCCTGCGGACGGAGCCACGCCGGCCTGCTGACCTCACTCGACCTGCCGGGACGGTTCCTGCTTCCCTCCAGCTGCAGCCGCCCCTCCCGTCGCCCCCGAGTCTCTGCCCCACTGGCCTTCACCCACGCAGTTGGGTGGGACCACTCCGCCTGGGATCCCAGGCCCTCGGTGGCCTGGTCCATCTCACAGGCACTCGCAGTGGAGGGTGGCACTCGCCCATGAACTTGCTGCACGGTCGTCAATCGGGCACTCTATCCCTACCCTGGGCGCCCGAGACAGAGGCTTCCCACACACCTGCACGTCAGGCCGGTCTGTAAGGACAGTGGCCTTGCTGGCCCTTGAGCCCCTCCTGGAGGCATCCCCTGCTCCTCAAGAGGTGACCAGGCCTCTGACGCTCAGCCTTGGGCTTTTGCCACTGCTGGGCAGGAGAGCCGCAGCCTTGGCTAGCCCGAAACCTGGCCTGCCACCCTGATTTACTTCCCAGCAGTGGGGAGAAGGCAGGTGAAAAGGCATGAGGCCTATGTTCTCCCAGAATGTTCCAGACAGAGCAGCTAGCATTTTAGAGTGCTACTCCCATTTTCACCAACAGACCTATGTGAATGCTGCTCCCATTTTCACAAACAGCTGTGAAAAATGCCAAGTCCTGGAATGGGCTGTTGAATACGTACTACAAAATGACAAATCCCTACCAAAGACACATTTACATATGAGGTAAAAACATGCAACAAAATTTATGTTGTAATTTTCTACATTGAACACGTTTTAACTAAAGAATACATTCCAAAAAAAAAAAGAAAGAAAAGAAAACTTTAAAAACCCGTGTCAGCAAAAGGCTGACATTATTCTTACTTGGGAAGAAATATCCTTTATTCTGAGATTATGGCCTACTTGCATTGTTGGTATTAAAATGTTCTTCCTCGGGGAAACAATGATGATAGTTTTTACTCTCTTTACTCGCCATTTAAAAATAAAGTTGGCAGCCTTGTGAGAGTCTCCAAACTTTCTTTTTGCCCATGAAATCCAAGTCTGGGACCCACTAGCAGGAGATCACACATGTTTCTCTGGCAGCAGGCAGACTGTTGGCTGGCACGGAGGGCGCCAGAGCTGGAAAGCCCCAAGGGCGGCTTGTGAGTCAGGCAAATGAGACGGCCAGGCAGGGAGGCAGCTTTGTGTTGCTGCAGGCTGCAGGATCTCTAAAACTTAAAGAATACTTGAAGGTTGAATAAGTAGGAATTTCAGTTTGGGACAAAAACCTCAAGTTTGAGTTCTCCTCTTTCCTCTTTCTTCCAGTCAGAGTTTACGTCGTACTGTAGAGCGGAGCACCTGAACCCCGGTCTCACTCGGGGCCTCAGCCCCCGGCGCCCCTCCTTGGCCTGGCAGGTGCAGGCTGGCCAAGCCCCAGCTCTCACGCATCTCGGGAGCGGCTCCCAGCTGCTGCGCAGGCTGCCCAGTACTGTTGGGGGGCAACCACCCAGCCCCGCGGAACGGCCATCCCTCCCGGTGCCCAACTTCCAACCTCAGAGTGGCCCCGCCTTGGTGCCTCTCTTATTCCCTTTGGTGGCTGGTTTTCCCCAAAGGCTGCCTATCCCCCACCCCCCAGCTGTCCCTCCCTGGGGGCACCCTGTCGTCTCCTAAGTGAACGACTGGGCTTCCTGCTCTGCCCTCATCTGCCTGTACCCATTCTCCACCCTCCCTCGCCTCCCTCCACCTCCGCCAGCATGGACTTCCAGGCTGACCCCATGCTCATTCTGGTATCTTTAATGTCTCCCTATCTACACTACCTTTTTTTTTTTTTTAAGGTTTAAAAGAACATTTCGTTTCTGATTAAAGGGAATTTATGTTCATCCTAGAAAACAGAGAAAAGCATGAGGAGAAAAATAACTGCCTGTAATCCCACGGTTGTGAAATGAGCACTAGCGGGATCTAGGTGTGTCCCTCACATAAACATACTCCTCCGTACAAGCCGACCGCAGGCCACCGCGTGGTTCTGGTGGACAGTTCCGTTGGTGGAAGGCCCCAGAGGACTCATTCTTCAGTGGAAATGGAAAGGTCCCAACCCCGGAGGCACTGGCGCATTGTCTTATGTACTGGACACCCTAGACGCCTTCTGAGAAGGCCCCAGGAGGTGGACAGGGGCTGCCGCGGGCCCTGCTGCCAGCCCAGGGTATGTCCTGTCCAGGTCCGTCTTGACCGCACATACTCAGAGCTATCGCTTTACACAGGTGCCGGGCCAGCTCCAGGGTCTGGGTGCGGACAGGCGCACATCTGACCCCGTCAGTCAGGCCCTCCCCTGCTTCACCACCTTCTCTGGTGCCCCAAAGCCAACTCTCAAAGTGGGAGGAAAAGGAAGAGGATGGACCTCCTGGGGTGGAGAAGAGGGGCTGCAGTAACAAGAGAGCCCCAGCTCCCTCCCTCCTCCCTCCTACAGGCTTGTTGCCGTGACAATGGCCACAACAATCGTAATCATAATAGCATAAAAGCTGACCCGTGTTCAGAGGTCAGCCCATGCGGAGCATCAAGACCAGCAATCGACACGTGTCATCCATGTTCCCCAACGTGTGGACACACTCCACTGAGAGGATCATTGGTCCAGGGATGGACATTTGTATCTATTTTAACGTGTTTAGAAAAACGGCAGCAGAGCAAACCCTCAAAATCACAGATAAGAATAAAATAGATTTAAAGAGAAAAACTGAGCCAGAACATTAGTAGGATTAGTGAAGATGGTCATAAATGCCCAAAGTTTGGGGAAACATTGCATTGTCTTAGGATCCTCACAGCAGCTGTTCTATGGATGGCAAGGCGCAGGGAGGTTCCTGGCACCTGGGGAGTGACGACTGGGGTTAGGGCCTGAGCCCTGGAGACTGGGCCTCTATCGCCCTGGTCTCCGCTGAGGACACCTCTGCTTTTCCTCCCCTCCACCCTCGCTCTGCTGACCTACCGGCTACTCACACGTGGCCCAGTGGCCTCAGCCCTGCCAGGACCAGAACAGGACACAAAGAATTCAGATTAGGTTTGAGCTACAACTTACGGCCATGAAGGTGCTGCCTACCCACCAGTAACTGCGGCCCTAGTGCACTACTAATAAACCAGTAAGTCCCACAGGCTGAGGACCCCGTGCATGTCTGGCACTGGGCTTCACCGAGGGGGCTACCAGCATTATGCCCACTTTACAGTCGTGGACACTGAGACACGGAGGTGCCCGAGGTCACACAGCTAGGGAAGGACCCAGACTCTGTCCTTCAGTGGCCGACCTCCACAGGACACGCCGCTCTGTGGGCTGACAGCTGGCACGAAGGGTTCTATTTTCCAGGGCCTCCTGGACAACCTGAGGATCGTGGCAACTTGTGAGCTTGTCCAACACCTACTCCCCGGGGGGAGCCCGCGCCTGGGATGCTTCTGGCTTCCGCTTCTTGCACTGGCCTGGGATTGCTGGTGCCCGTCCACCCTCTCTCCTCGGGGCTCCCGGCTCCCGGGACGTGCTCCTTGCTCTCGCCGGCAGCTTGATGGCTGGTACTGCGCCATGAGTACTGGACCAGCTAAGTCGGGCTCGGGTCCTGAGCTCCTGTTTCAGCTCTGGCCCTTACGAGCAACAGAGCCGTGGACGAACTCCCATCCTTCCCTGCAACCCCATAACCTCATCTGTAAACGAGGCGGTTGGAACTTCTGGCTCTGACAGTCAAGAACGCTTTGATCCTAGAGACCAGTGTGCTATACACCGTGTCATGAATATAAGGCTGTGGACACGAGCACACACGTGCTGTCCCCAACGCCTGGACACGGCCCACGCACCCTGCAGCTTGAGGCTCAGGCCGCACTACCTGCAGAGCCCCCCTGCCCACCTCGGCCTCTCCTCTGTAACAATCCATCGCTTTGTAATTAACGGAGCCTGATCCCCATATAAGAGGCTTCCATTCCCCGAGGGCTGCTGCCAGCTCCACATCACACCTCCCTGAACCCTCAGGCAGCCCCATTTACAGAAGAGGGACCTGGGCTCAGAGAACTTGAACAACCTGTCTGAGATCACCTGGACAACGAGGGACAGAGCAGGGTCCAAAGTCTCGTCTGCCCAACCTGTTGATTACCTGACGCCTGCGCCCCCAGGCTGTGAGCACCGAGGCCAGGGGCCACTCTGCCCTACCCAGAGCTGCCTCCCCAGCACTACCGCAGTATCTCCTCCACCACAGGCTCTTAGTAAATAGCTCTTAAATCAAAGAAGCGGCGGGGGGCGGGAGGGAAGACGTGTAACTCAGAACCCTTTTAGTTGCAAGTGACAGAAACTCACCCGGAACAGCTGCAAAATGGGGAAGGACTTTAAGAGTCTCAGAACAGCTCACAGGACCCGCGGCTGCACCTCAGAATCTGGGCAGCCCCAGGACAGCCCCAGGGAGGCTGGCGCGGGGGACTCCAGCCGGTGCTTGCTGCCTGCACAACCTACTCTCCCCTTCTTGGGGCGCAGCTGCACGCCTCATTTACTCAGGCTCTCCATGTGGCAGAGGTCAGGCCACTGGCAGCTGTGGTGTCAGGATATGACAGCACAGCAACCAAGGCAGAGAGATTCCCCCTCTCCCTGGCCTCAGAAAAACAAAACAAAACAATACAGGCAACACTCTAACTGACCTAGTGTGAACCCCACGACGGGCTGGGGGCTGATGTGCTGTGATGGGGCCAGATTCAGGTGTGGTCCTCTGCGGTCAGGTGGTGGGTGAGAAGGAGACCTGTGAAAGCCCCACACAGAGTGGCGGAGAGGGCGGAGCTCCATAACGCTCAGGAGACTCTCCCCTCCCGCTTGCTTCTCTCTCCTCCCACTTCACTCCATCACCTCCGCTGCCATGGCTCCCCTGGCTGGCAGCCCCAGTGGGTCTCACCCATGGAAACGCCCCACTCTGGGCTGCCGCCAACCACACCTCTCCCACCCAGTGAGCTGAGGCTCCTTGGGCAGTCCTGGGCCTTCTGGCCATCTGTGGGAAGTTCAGGTGGCCAGACTGGTGACGCCCAACCTGGGGTCGTTGGATGACTGAGGTCATTACTAGTCTATTGCAGAATTGGAGTCCACTGGGGGCACAGACATGAAATGCTTTATTCTCTCCAACGCCACTCCCCAGCTGCGCTGTGTTGACTCCCCTTTCCAATTTTGGGCAGCTGGTCCCTCAGTGAAATCTGGGCCAGATTCTGTAACTTTGCAGTCACTTTCCATTATTAGCATAGTAGCATTTCAAGATTTAAGACTCGGTTCTGTTTAGTTGAAGACTTGATTCAAACCTCATTCAAAGCTCATCTCTGTTCTCCCTTCCCCCCCTCCCCTCTCCTTGGGGGTTTGGAGGAGGTGGGATGGAGGGTGCTCTGCCATTTTCTTTGTTTGAATCTCCTTCCCTAATGCCTTTCAGACTCCAGCAGACCTCACTGGGCCCACTCTCTCCGGGAGGCGGGGTGGGGAGTGAGATCCGCTCACACAGGGGTCACCTGTCACTGGTGGGAGAACCTGGTCTGGTTCCCTCTGATGCAGGAGGTGATCTGGGTCTCCTAGGGATGTGTTCAGCTGTGTCCTGGCCCCTCCATGGCTGAAGGGCAGCCAGGCACCCTCTCCCTGCCATGAGGGGCACATGTCCTGACCCCTCTCTAGGTTGGGTGTCCCCCACGGCTTGGTGCGGTGGCCACCTGGGCAGCCACAGCTCCTGCCCCACTGCCAGCTTCTGCTCCCTTCACATGGAGACACAGTAACATCTGGGGTAGCTGCTGGCATCCTGTGAGGGCCACCGCGAACGGGAATGGGAGGTGAACCCACCTCTCCCCAGACACCCGCGTTCTTTAAGCCTGGTGATTCCACAGATGCCCCCCTTCAGAAATCCCTACACCAGAAATAGGCACCAGTTTCCATGTTCAGTAGGACCTGAACTTCAGGGGCTATGTGTCAATCACCCTCTCCCTCTTCTTCCCCAGAGAGGGAGGGAGCTGAAAAGGATGCAGCCCCTGCTCTCAGCTGCCCCGGGGTGCTCCCGCACTCCACGGGGCCGAGGGTCCTGCAGTCCCTCATCACGTGCCCAGTCCCTCTCTTGTAGGAGGCACCCCAACCTTCCAAAGGACTCTCCCAGAGACTCCCCACTTGGCTCTGGGGAGAAGCACCCGTCTCATCTCAAACTACCCTTGCTGTGAGTCCAGGACGCTCTCTCCTGCACAACGCCTCCCAGATTCACAGGGGTGGGTGTGGGGAAGGGGCTGAGACTGGAGGTGGGGCCGGAAACCATCACCTCAGTTCCGTTCGACAAACATTATATAGTTACTCTCGGCTGGTCGGAAGCTCTGGTTAGCTACGAGCTTGTTAACGAGAAGGGGGTGAGGCATTTCTTTTCACCTAACACCAGCAGCATGTGTCACAGAGACAGCTTCTATTGCAACATTAAAGAAACAGAGCTCTGTATCAGTTCTGGGGACAAGACCTCGCTCCTGGTGACCCTGGGCAAGACCTCTGACTCTCTGAGGCTCGGTTTCCTCATCTACATGATGTAGATCAGGATAGAGCTTCACACTGTACCTGAACTTCACAGTACACATGGCAGCTGTGATTATTTATAGGAGTTTTCAAAACCCAGAGTTAAGAAGAGACACGAAAGGGGTCCTGGGTGGGGAAGGGATCACAGGCTTGGTGTCCTCAGGCTGCGCCGGTTCTGGCAGAGGAGCCTAGCCCAGCGCCGGGTACACGTGGGCCAGCAACACATATTTCCTTGAATGGGAGGTGTTCTCTTAATTACAGAAGACTGTTCATCTGCTACTTATTAATGAGGTGTTCTGAACACAGATTTAAACTGAATTTGGTCCAGCAACCAAAAGAGACTGTGGGTCGTAAAAAAAAAAGAAAAAAGGAGGAGAGACCCCTGTGTGTGTGTAGGGCCGGTGGCCCTCCTATCCGGGAGGGGCGGGAACCGGCAGCTGTCTCCCGGAGCGCCTGCTGGAGCTGGATGGCAGCCGTGAATACTTTCTTTCTTAAGTGAAGCTCTTCTCTGTGTATGCTGAATTGTGGCATTCACGGGGGGAGTGAGGACAAGAGCATTTACCAAGCGGGTACCAGGCATCCGTGGGTGCAGGCCGGGGGGCAGGGGCCGGAGACCTGGCTGGGCCAAGGCTCTAGCCAGAAAGGAAGCTGAAACCCACTCCTCCGGCCATCCCTCCGACTCCCATGGTAGGTGCTGGGGTGGGGGTGAGAGGACCGGATGAGCACTGTGACCACAGACCTCGGCAGGGGAGAGACAAGGCCCAAAATAGGTTGAGCGTCTGGGGCGTCAGCTGGGATTTGCCCCTTCCAGCAAGTCAGGGCTCAAGCATTCTGTTTACCAAACGCTCTGCACACACAGAAACCAGGACGGTCTGGATTCCACGTTACAGGGGATGGCAGGGGGTGGGGGGAGGGCGCCCCGGGGTGCGTTTCGAGGTGTTGAAAGCTTCTCTCACAATGCCAGGGAGGAGGGCCAGTTCTGGGGGTGCCCATAAAGAGCCTGGCAGAGGAAGAAAGGCGATGGCAGGCCTGCGGGCGGGCGGGGGCTCGTCCCTGCTGGGCGCACCCCACCCCAAGCAGCTCCAGCCTGGCAGGTAGCGGGAAGGGAGTGACGTCTGCAGACAAAGGCGGCTCTGCGGAGGGGAACGCCACCGAAGCATGCGCTGGAGCCCCTGAGAGTAATCGTAATCGGAACCAGCTGAGGATGGAGCTGCGCTTCCAAGGGCTGCCAGGAAGAGGGATTTCCAGCGGCAGAAGCCTGGGGATGTTTCTCTACCCAGGAGCGCTCCCCTGCCCCGCTGCTCTTCTCTCTCCTGGGCCGAGGGTGGGTGGGCATCGGGGAGCAGGGCAGCCCCCTGGGGTGCACTGTGCCTCCTCCCTTGTGTCCTCCTCATGCGGCCTGGCTGCCCGCGCCACAGGCTCTGCAGATGTGGAAGTACCTTACGTGGATACGTCCTAACTGGCGACAAGAACTCTGCGAGCTTGGTGCCTCTGAATGCCCGCTTTGCAGATGACGACACTGAAGCACTGAGAGGTGACAGGAATTGTTCAAGGCCACGCAGCTAGTAAGTGGTGGGAAGCATGATTTTAGAGCCCACACTCTATACAGTACACTGGCCTGCCTGGTAGGAAGATGACGATGATGATGATGAAAAACTAAAGCACTTGTTACATGGCAGGCACTTTGGATACCTTATGTCATTTCATTCTCATGACAACCCTATGAAACATAGGTATTATTTTTATTATCCCCAATTTACAGACGGGGAAATGAAGGCACAAAAGATCAGTTACTTGCCCAAGGCCATTCGGCCAGGAAGGGCAGGTCTTGGGCTCAAACCAAGGTCCCTCTGACTCCAGCACCCATGACTGTACCACCAAGCCCTTCACTCATCCACCCAACAGCAATGACAACTGAGCACCCAATGCTGTGTGCCAGGCACTGTGCTGAGCACTGGGGACCCAGGGGTGACGAGATGACCGCTTCACCCGCACAGCCTGCTGCGGGAGGGAGGGGAGAACACCAATCATACCAGTAAATAAATAAAATTCCAAGTGTGAAGGAAAGTGTATCTGGCCTGAGCGATGCTTCAGAAGGTTTTTTTTTGAGGGGGAAGCGGTGTTTGAAAATTTATAAAAGTAATTTCTGCAAGATGATTTATTATCTTTTACATGTGCCTTTTATTTCCTATTCTGTGCCAGGAAAGCAGTTGGAAGTCAGGGACGTGTTAATAAAATTGGTCGAATGAAGCTTGTTTCACAGTCCAGACATCACCTGCTGCTTAAACACCACATTTTCCCAGGTCAGTGACACCTGGCCATTTTGGTGAAGGAGAGGCAAAGGGAGAGACTAAAAGCCTCAAGCCAGCTCCCAGGAAATGGCTGCGAAAAGCCAAACCACACTTTCCCGGAGTGATGCATAACCGACACCTGCACGTGTAAAACTGCCGTCAGAAGTAGGGATGGTCACGGCTGGGCCACCCGGCCTCATGGTCTTGCAAACTCATCTATCTTGAGAAGTGGTTCCCACAGCGCCGTCCTCATGGGAACTTTTAGAAATGCAAATCCTCAGGCCCCACCCCAGGCCTACAGAATCAGAAACTCTGGGGTGGCAAACTGTGTGTTAACAAGTTCTCAGGTGATTCCAAAGTTGCTAAAGCTTGAGAACCTCTGATCTAGGATGGGCTGGAATGATGAGCATAAGGGACCCAGCGCTGACTGAGTGCCTACGATGTGTCAATCACACAACATCTCAACCTTCATAGTAATTCTGGGAACAAACAGCATTATCCTACAAGTGAAGAAATGAGGATCAGAGTTTCCCTAACTTGCCCATCCTCACGCTGCTGGGAAGCTGAGAGCTTAAAGCCCGTTAACGGCTGTGGACTTTGGATGCAGACAGGCCCAGCCAGTCCAAATCCTGCCTTTGCCACTTACTGGTTGTGTGGCAGTGGGTCAACTCCCTAACCTCTCTGTGCCTGAGCTACCTCATCACTTAAAATGGAAGACAGTAAAGAGAACCTCTCCTGGAAGTTTCTGTTTTTGAGGATTCAGTGAAACAATCCACTTAAAAGGCCTCCCACCATGCCAGGCACACAGTAAGTGTGCAGAAGACGGCAGATATTTTGTAAGAGCACAGACCTTGTAAGTCCCGAAGGCTTCTGAGCCCCCAAAATTGATGTGATCAAGTGCAGGCATTGACTCTCATGTACTTCACTCACAGGAGAGCTCTTCAGACTAGTGCAGTGCCCAGCTACTCTTATTTAGAAATAATTCTACCAGATTTCTGGGACCTCAGCTGGCGAGAAGCAACAAATCAGGAGAGGGATGGGAGGCTGGGAAGGGAAGGTGACTGCTGCCTTGGAAAGAAGAGCTAGAAAAGTAACGACAAACACAGCTGCCTGGAGCTTACAGGCGGTAAAGTTAGTCTATTCACGACGACTGAGTCGCCAAGGAGAGTGTGATTAGCCACGATTTTCAGCGGCTAGTGTGCTCTGTGTGTGTGTGTCTATGTGGGTCTGTGTGAAAAGCTTAATGAGAATGGATAAAAATTTTAAAGCATTGGATGTTTCAAGAGATAACCTTGTAGCTTCCCAGTCACCTTGATTATCCAAAACAGCTTGGTCCTTGGAGCCTGAAGAGCTGAGGCTTGCCCACGACAGAGGCAGGTCACCAGGGTCTGAGAGGCCAGGCTCCTAGTGCCAGACTGCCCAAGTTCAACACTAGCCCACCACGTACCCACTCTGACCCTGGGCAAGTCAAGTAACTTCTTAAGCCTCGGTTTCTGCCTCTGAAAATTGGGTAATAATAAAGGAACCTATCTCTTGGGGTTGCTCTGAGGATCAGTAAGCACTCAGTAAATGTTACAAGTCACATTGGGATGTGCACATGTGCACTTTCCACAAGCCTGCTTCCCGCCATGTTGGTTAAGCAGACTTCAAATACAGACCAAGGCAGGGGCAGGGAGGCAACTCTATGCCTAAAGGACTGTTGGTCGTGAGGCTCTGCGGGAGTGGTTCTGGGACCGACAGACATGTAAACCAGAGAGGGAAAACTAAAGGAGGCCATCTGGAGAGATACAAAATGACCAGTGACCTCCCGAGGACCCAGTGTGTTGGAAACCCAGGATGATGGGGCTCCCAGTTACTAAAGGAAGAGAGCCAGCATTTACCAAACACCTACAGTGGAGCCTGTATTGCACTAGGGTATTTGCACTCACATTGATTCACTTATTCCTGCCAGCCGTTCTGGGAAGGTGGTGTTACCATCCACAGTTGCTAAGTGAGGATACTAAGATGCAGAGAGGACTGGTAACTTTCAGAAGTCACGTGGTTCATAAGAGGCAGAGGTAGAATGCAAGCCCAGGCCTGGCTGACCCCCGTCACGCCACCACGCCAGCCACGGTCCAGCAGGGAGGGGGCGCTGGCGATACACCTGTCCTCACTTTCTCGCCACTCTCTCATCACCTGCTGGCACCTGCCATTGGCCAGAAGGTAAGGGAGCCCATGGAGGCAATCCACACAGGTCAGGCTCTGGGCACGGGGCAGCAACTGGAGAATATCTAGCACAGGGGAAGCCTGTCCCCTGCCCTCCAGGGTTTCAGCCTCAGAGCTGAGGTTTATCCAGTCCAGCACAGGGAGGGTGAGAGGAAGGGCAGTGGGGGTGGTCTGGAGGCTAGCAGGGCTGAAGCAAGCCTCCTGCACCAGCTGCCCCTACTCCCTGCAGGGCCTGTGTGGGTGCCCCTGAGATGCCACACTCCAGACCTACCAGTCAGAGAAGCCAGGGCAGGTCTGAGAGCCTTAAGCCCAGGAAGATGAAGAAACAACCCATTCTGATTTTCAAGGGCCACAGCTACAAGTTCTCGCC
Source organism: Grampus griseus (assembly GCF_964374135.1). Classification (NCBI taxonomy): domain Eukaryota; kingdom Metazoa; phylum Chordata; class Mammalia; order Artiodactyla; family Delphinidae; genus Grampus; species Grampus griseus. The sequence continues at coordinate 8,446,279 of NC_139000.1, forward strand.
TCTCCTTGACAGGGCCTGCTGCAAAGTTCCCCTTGCAGCTTTGGGGCAGCGGAGCCATGAATCTTTGCTGAAAACAATTTCCAGCAAGCCCCAGGAGACCCTGAGCTGTCCATGTCTCTCCAGATAGTAACCTTGTGAGCACCCACCTCAGGAGCTACCTCAAGGATGAAAACAAACTAGTCCACTCCAGCCTGAGGGGACACACAGGATCACATTAACAGCAATTCAAAAATGTTTTATAGACCCCACCAGCATACCTGCAGCACCTCAAGCTCATTCCCAAGTTTCCCCCAGTTATTTCTGGTAGTGTCTAGGGTAGGGTCTCCTCACTCCAGCTCCTTGCTGGTACCTGTTTCCCCACACTCCTAGAGGATGGTGCCCAGCACTACCCAACTGTCAGTGCTGGCTGTGGTCAGGGCTGCCATGTACAGCCGCACAGGGTGTGCACTGCCCAACTGGACAGGGCAGTCCCGACTGTGGGTCACTACCTTGTTCCCAGAACTCTACTTCTAGGGCTCCCAAGTGGCAAACCTTCAAGGTGCTTATCAGTGCAGCACGATGCTCACCATATCAGAGGCGCGCTGGGTTTCTGTCAGCTCTTCCTCCAAAACCTAGCCTGAGTCCAACCACTGGTCACTATCTCCTTGACACTGCCCTGGTGCCAGCCCCCTTGCTTCTCATCTGGACAGCCCCTCAAGTCTCCTAACGGTGTTCTCAGCTCCACGCTTATTCCGCCCGGACCACTCTCCACCCAGTACCAAGAGGGACAATGAGAAAACGCAAAGCAGTGCATATCATCTTCCTGCCTGCAACCCTCCAGGGGCCTCGACTGCGCTCTGAATCCAACCCTAAGGCCTCACCTGGCCTACAGGACCTGCCCGGCCTGCCTCTCTCGTTCTGCCTCCCTCCAGTCTCCTGCTTGGCCCCTCTGCTGGGCCACACTGATCTTTCAGGGCCAAGCTCATTCCCACCCCATTGCTTTTGCACGTGCTGTTCCTTTGCATGGCTGCCTCCTTCCAGTCTTTGGGCCTTGATTCACGTGACCCTCCCTCCTAGAAGCCTTCCCTGAGCACCCTGTTTAAAATAGCCTCCCTCCCACCCCCGCCCACCCCGATCTTTCCTATTCCATTAACTGGTTTCATCAGTCTGGAAATTATCGCATCTCTTCATTGTCTGCCTCCTTAAAGAGACATACACTCCAAAAGGCCAGGGGCTGTGTCTGTCTTGTTCACTGCTGCGTCCCCAGCTCCTGGCACCGTAAACATGTGTGAAGTAACTGAGTGGATGTCTCCCACAGAAGAGGGGGCCTTTGCTCTGCCCCACGGCGCTCGCTGAGACTTGTGGCCCCTAGTCTCACGGCTCAGCACTGCGTGAGCCCTGGTCTCACCACGAGTGCAGTGAAATCAGCTCCTCCGGCCTCTGCTGAGAGCCCTCGCTGTCCAGAGCTCAAGCTCAAGCTGCTCTCTGGGAGCCAGGCCGGATTCAGGCTCCATCCTGGTGGCACCGGAGGTCCACGTGCCTGGGTCTGCGTCTTGGCTCCATCGCTTCAGCTGTAGGCCCTTGGGCAAGCTACTTCATCTCTCTAAACCTTATTTTTCTCAGCTCTAAAAGGAGGAAAGTGGTGCTTCTTACCACCTGGAGTTGTGAATATAAAGAAGATAATTCACATGGGCCTTCCGCACAGCGCCTGCGCCCAGTAAACGCTCAACCAGTGTCGTCGCCATTACTAGTTCCCATGAAGTTGTCTCCCACGTGTTCTTCCGGGACCCGAACGCAGCCATCCTCCCATATCTGCTCAAGCAAAGCAAATCCAGAACCGCACCCCCCCACCCCCCGCCCCAGGCGCTGGCTCATCGCTTTGGATGCCAGCTACAGATAACTTGTGAACAGCAGCTCCCTACGGGTTCACTGAGAAAGATGAAATGAGGGATTTAAAGAGAAATGACTAATATCCGTCATCCCCAGAGATGCACACAACATGGGCCTATCCTCAAGGAACTCACAGCGCAGGAGAGGAGAGCAGATCTGCAAGCGAACGCATCCACTGGGAGGGGGTGACGTCAGCGCCGAGTGGCGGTCCCGTGGACTCAGGTGGCCCCCTGCAAACACGCAGCCCGAACACTACGGAGAACCTCACGTCAAGTCAGATTTTATCACCAAATGAACTTGTGCCAAACTTCTAAAAAAAGGCTTGCTGGGGTGTTTTGTTTGTTTGTTTGTTTGTTACTTTTTCAGCGATCTGGGGTTCTGAATTTGTGGAGGAGGGAGTGTGCTCTCGCAGTCAGGGCCGAGTCATCCAACAGGTGCAGCCAGGCACAGGGCCGGGGGCTCACGATACTATCAGGGGCCCCCAAAATGTTCTAGCTTCCTTTAAAATGAGAGCAAAAAGTGCAATTTTAGGTCAGAAAATGCTTTAATATATAATGTTAGCATATTTGTCCTTACACCAATGCAGTCATGGAAGATGGTTTTTAATATTTTTAGTGGGGGAAGGAGCTCACCAAGTGCCCAGGGTGGGAGGGAGTTGCGGGCCCTACTTGAAGCGCTGCCCGCACAGAACCCGGGAGGACTGGCTGAGATAAGGCCAGGGAACGGACGGGCACAATGCCCGATACGGAGTAAACAATAAACGATGACGACAGTAACGACCGTGATATTTTCAGTCTCTTTTTTCTCACCTATAAAATGGAGTAACTGCTGCCCTCCCCACCCCCAGGCCTGCCGTGAGACTCAAGGGAGACAACAAACGCCAAAACACTTTGGGGACCAGCCCTGCCTGCAGAGGAGAGGGGTAAGACCGGGGACACCGACATCATCCACTTGGACCAGGAACGTGAGCGGACGCCCCTCTGCTGCCTCACCCGCACCCGGCGGGACGGCCCCGAAAGGCCCATCACAGGTACTGCCTTCCTTCATGTACCTGCCTGGCAGACGGATTAGTGGAGAAGGGGGGAGGGCAAGGCTGGGGCAGGGGCACCCGGGAGCCAGATCAGTGCAGGAGGGAGTTACTCAGGACTCCCAGAGCCAGCTTGGGGCAGGCCTGGGGCAGCTCATCAGGGGTTTAGACACAGCCTCGCCACGTCAGAGCGGCTGTCTTTCTCTCCTTGGTCTCCTCCCCGCTCTTCTCCTAGGTAGACTCCCGAATGGTGCCCCTTGCTGCCCTCACCCCTGAGACCCTGAGTCAGAAACCCTGGATGAGCTTTCGAAGGCTAGTATTGCCCTGCAGTCATTCAACAGTCATTCACTAGCGTGTGCTTCTATGCACTAGGCCTCAAGCAAGATGCTCAGGCCAGAGCCCACAATGAGGCAGCCCCAGGCCCAGCCCTCGGAGCTCTATGATGACACCAGCCCATCTCCCCGCCAGCGCCAGCACCTCTGCTTCGTGATCCCACCCTGGCCTCGTGCCTGGGGAGCTCACTCCATCGATCTCTTGCCAGAAGCCCTCATTTATCCGCTCAGCCGCCTCGCTGGGCCCCAGGACAGATAAGCGAGGTCGGTAACAGCTTGGCTACCCCTCGGGACGAGAATTTCAGCAGGTATCTATCTGCAAGCAAATTGCGGTCCTTTCCCACTGACCGTAAAACTGCCTCCAGTCCCTCATCTCCTGTTTAGGACAAAGGTCCCGTCTGATACAGACAACAGTGTTCCAGAAGCAACCGTTTTTAAACATTTTATGCTGGATGGGGATGATTTTAAACAGCTTTGGAAATTTGGGTTGATATTCTTCACTAAATTTGGGAATGTGTTGGCGGGGGAGGTTGGGGGCCATTATTCCTTTAAATATTTCTTCTGCACAATTCTCTCTCCCTTCCCCTTCTGGAACTCCACTTACACAGTTGGCATTGTCCCACAGGTCACTGAAGCACCATTTATTTATCTTTATCTTTAAAAAAAAAAATCTCTGTGCTTGTTTGGATCATTTCTATTACCTGGCTTCAAGTTTGCTGATCCTTTATTCTATAGGATTTAATCTGCTGTTAATTTTATCCAAATTATGTTTCATGTCAGGTGCTGTACCCTTTTGGCTTTAGAATTGCCACTTAGTTTATTTTTATGTGACCCATTTCTCTTCTGAGATTCCCTATCCATGCGTTCATTCTGTACTTCATTTCGTGAAAACCCTGTACAAATTCATAACATGTACACATTTTCAAGTCCTTCTTTACTGATTCCGACATCTGGGTCATCGGTGGGTCTAATTTTATTATTTCTCTTGATCGTGGGTCACGTTTTCTTGCTTCTTCACACGCCTATAATTTTTAAGTTGTGTGCTGGACATTTTGGATGCTACGTTGAAAAGACTCAGTATTTTATTGTCTTCCTCTCAAGAATGTTGTGTTTCATTCTGGCAGGCAGTTAAATTACTGGCATATTCCCTTGACCTTGTGGAGGCTTGGTTTTTAGGTTTTGTTCAGGTAGGTTTATTTTGGTTTTGCCCTTAATCCTAGAGTATAACCCTTAATCCTGGGTTCACTTGTAAGGCATGGCCTTTCTGGGATTAAATTGAGAGCCTTAAGTGCTGGCTAAGCCCCATTAACTTGGCAGGACTTGAACTCCAAACTCCATCTTTCAGGCAGCTGCTGAACTTTCTGCCTCTCAGCTGCTGCTTTCTTTTGGGCTCCCAGGACTCTCTCTCTCTCTCTCTCCCTCTCTCTCTCTCTCTCTCTCTCTCTCTCTCTCTCTCCATGTATACAATTTAGGGGTTAACTAAGGAATCAAGGGGAATTTGTATAGTAGTTTTGGAGCTCCTCATTCTGTGGCTTTCTCCTTTCTAGCATTTCTGCCTTCAATTTCCATCCTCAAGGTCCAATCTCTTTCTCTTCTTCCCAGCCAGTAATGCTGCTGCATTGTTTTGTCATTCTGTGTATCACCATGAGTAGGGAAATACCCTAGTGAGCTTCCTGTCTTTCAAGGAACATGTCTCCTCCAGCTTCTATTGCTTTGGATTGCTTTCAAGTGCTTTCAAGCCGCTGTCTTTTGTGTATTATCCAGCTTTTATCATTGTTACTGACCAGTGGGTTAGTTCAATACAACCTACTCCTCCTTTTCAGGAACTGGACCTCCGCACATCCCAACGGAATTCGCCTTCTCACCCAAACCTCCTGCTTTTTACTGATGCCTTACCATAAACCTAGCCCGCTGGTTGGTGGTCCTTAATTCAGTTGTCTGCCCTCCCTGTTCTCGGTCATAGTCTGTTGGGAAATATCAGCCCCGATAATTCACAGTTTGGTTCAGCTCAGTGTACCCACCAGCGCACTAGAAGATGAAAGAGATGTGTGGCCTCACAAGCCTTGTTAGAGCACCTTATGTAGCTACCTGCGATGGGCTGGGTGTCAAGCTCAATATTTTATAGGTATCTTTTTTTCTTCTCCCCCCAAAACCCTATGAGGGAAGTATTACTATTTTGTTCTACTAACAAGAAGAGTGAGGCTTGGCAAAGTGGGCTTCCTTGCACCAGGCCACACTGCTAGGCAGTAATGGGACTGTGATGAAGACTTACATCAAAGATAGCAGGAACACTGTGCTGTGTTGTCCTGAAAACAAATTACATTTCTTCGATTCTAACGTTTTAACACTTTTTTCTTGTTTTAGGATCTCTGAAATCCAGAGGCATCTTAAAGTTAGTAGCGTGTCAGGGTTTAATTGGCAGTACTTTGTCTCTTTTACTAGAACATGACTCATTTAATGGTTGACGACTTCTCAGATTCGAGGAAGTGTGGCAGTTTTTAGTGATCAAGGCTGCAGTGAGGCTGAGCCATGGGTGAGGGACAAAAAGGCAAGGCCCCTCCTCTCCTGGTCAGCTGGTCTTGGAAAGGCCTACAGGAGTGTCTGAGCATCAGGAAGGCTGTGGAACTGCCAGAAGCGTCCATCCCTCCAGATTTAATGAAGCAGCTGCCTCTGAGCTGAGAGTGAGCCAGCTGGTCCCCTCCTCTCCTGGAGGCCTTGTGGTCGGGTCCTGTGACTTGCTGCCTCATGTCTGGCAGGGGAGCCACATGTTTCCTGGTGAGAAGTTAGGAGACTTCTTTTATGGGAAGTATCTAAGGCAGTGCTAGTAGTCATCCTATACTACCCAGTGTCACAGAGGATGTCCCAGCACACGGAAAGCCCTACGAGGACGCTGTGTCTGTGAAGTGCTTGCCAGGCAAGTCTATCCAAGTGTCAGCACAGGGTGTATGCTCAGTTACAAAGCGGTTTGGAGAGCCTGTTGTCAGCTTGTCCATCTCATTCCCGACTTCCCAACCCACCTGCCAGGGGACAGAGTCCGGGCAGTGCCTCTTCTCAAGCCTGGACATCACCTGCCAAACACATTCACTGCTCAGGCAACAGATACTTATTAAACCCCATCTGAGCACTACCTATGGGCTCCAGGCCAATTTGCCCGAAGCCAATTTGCTGAGACTTCAGTTGAGTGGTTTTCATTTTGTCTTCGTAACAGTATCTTAAGGAATGCTCATTTGGTTTGTCGCCTCTCTCTCACCCTGCAGCTCACGTGGGGGCTTGTCCCCAAGAGGGGAGACTGAAGAACAGAGACAGGAGAGATTTAATTTTCGTTTCCTGGTTTTCTTCATAGGTTCGTAACAAACACTTCACAGGAAATTTCCAAAGCTGTTTAAAATCATCCCCATCCAGCATAAAATGTTTAAAAACGGTTGCTTCTGGAACACTGTTGTCTGTATCAGACGGGACCTTTGTCCTAAACAGGAGATGAGGGACTGGAGGCAGTTTTACGGTCAGTGGGAAAGGACCGCAATTTGCTTGCAGATAGATACCTGCTGAAATTCTCGTCCCGAGGGGTAGCCAAGCTGTTACCGACCTCGCTTATCTGTCCTGGGGCCCAGCGAGGCGGCTGAGCGGATAAATGAGGGCTTCTGGCGTCAGATCAATATCTGGTCTAAGAAGCTCAGTGAATCCCATACAGAATAAATATGAAGAAAATCAAACCTAGTCACATCATCGTCAAATTACTGAAAATCAAAGAGAGACAGAAATCTGAAAAGAAGTCAGAGGGGAAGAGACCCACCACGTACACAGGAGCAACTGCAAGGAAGAGAGCTGACGGCTCACTGGAGATAGTGTAAGCCAGGAGACAATGGAAAGGCGTCTCGGAAGTGCCGAAAGGAAACAGTCAGCTTGGGAAATGCAAAGCCTGAAGTGCTGGTAAGACGCAGGTTGCGAGACGCAGCAACCCCCCCCCCCAAGCACCCGTCTACGTAACACACATTAGTCGTGCACTGCCCCCCGCCTCAGCCCCCACCCCTCATACACAGTTATCTCAGTAGAACATCCCAACATTCCCGACAGGAAAAAGAAAAACAAAAGAACTGTTGACTGTCAGGAAGGTGATAAATAGGAAAACACATGAAATTTATACAAACTGTGGGACATAATGAAGATTCTTTGTATTCTGCCGCCATGTAAACGTCACACATCTTTTTCATTCTGGTAAAAACTATACAAAGAAAAAGAAAGATTCCCTTTTCCTCAAATGCTTTAGTCACATGACACCGGTCCAACAGGCAGGTGGAAACGCAGGGATGGTGCTCACTGAGGTCAGGAGGATTCCAAGATCTGGGAGCCATCAAGGTGGAGGCTTGACGAGGATGTTCTGGGTACGAGTGGGGAGGAGCCTGGGGGCAGGGAGAAGCGGCAGCAACTTCCTGAGCAATGGCGAGTGCCAGGCATTGTGCTAAGCGCGTTAGGTACGTTATCTTATCTTAATCCTCACACTAACCCCTAGGAGTCAGTATTATCATTGCCTTTTTTAACAGGAGGAAACAAAGTTTGAGAGAGAATTGGAAAGTTGCCCAGGTTAGTGACAGAGCTGGGATTTGAGCACAGGTTCGTCAGCCTCTGAGCCACAGCTCTTTACCCTCCCCTGCCAGCCATCTGTTTATTCACTCTGCTGTGCTGGGCTGGACAAAAGGAGAGCTCCACACGGCCCACGCCACACATGCCCCCATGCTCAGGGGACTCCCGGGCAACTAAAACGACCAGAGCCAACGTTACTGAGCACTTACCATGTGTGTTACACTTAACGTGTCACATCTTATTTAATTTTCACAACAGCCCTATGGGGTAAATCCTTACATCATCTTCATTTTCCACAGGAGGAAAGTGAGGCTCAGGGCTACTGGCGGTAGAACCAGAATTTGACTGCCCAGCTCAGGCTCCCCAGGGGTGTGCTTGATTGCCCAAGGCCACCAACAGGGCAGGGGGTGAGGAAAGATGGGCAGGGCACGGCCACCCTGCTGCTCCTTTCCCACTTGGTGGGATCCCAGGAACTTGGAATTGTGAAAGCAAATCTGTTTAGCAACCAAGGGACTTGGGCTGCACCTATTCCCAGAGCAGGGGGGATGTCCTGGGAATGCTTCCTGCCCCAGGGGGTCCCATCGCTTCCAACCACCTCTCTCACCAAGACAGCTGCAACCAACTCCCAGCAGCTCTGATGCCTTGGCCGCCGCACCTGTCAATCCAGTCAACACCAGCGTGGCCCTCTTAGAAACAAAAGCAAGGCGGAAGGAACCCTGTCCTGCTCAGAACCTTGCAGTGCTTCCTGACTGCCCTCGGGATGAAGTCCCCCCTCTGACAAGGCCTCATCCTCTGCCACGCTCCCCTTCTCTCCTCCACACCGCACTCCTCTCAGCTCCTGGAAGAACTCACAGTTGCCCTTGCCTCAGGGTCCGCTCCTGTTACTACTGCAGCGTAACAAATTACCACCAAAACTTTGCGGCCTCAAATAACCATTTCCTTATCCTCATGGGTTCTGTGGGTCAGGAATTCGGGCACGGAACACTAGGATGGCTTATCTCTGCTGCCTGATGGCTGGGGCCTCAGCAGGAAGACGCTATAGCTGGGGATGACTCAATGGCGAGGGGCCTCTTTCCTCACACGCCTGGGGGTTGATGCCAGCTGCCAGCTGGGACCCATGGTACATGCAGTCTTCACACGTCAGCTTCCGGGTAGCTGGACTTCTTGGGGTCCAGCTTGGCTCATGGCGCCAACACACAGTGTGCCAGTGAACAAGGCAGAAGCTGCACTGGCTTCTTTCACCCAGTCTTGGCAGTCGGGTAGTGTCACTCCCACTGCATTCTACTGGTTACAAGCAAGTCAGAAACCACCCACATTCAAGGGGAGGGGGCAGAGATCCTACCTCTCATTGGGAGGAGTGTCAAGGTCTCACTGTGGCGGGGAGATATTGTTGGGGCCACTTCATCTGCTATTCTCTCCGCCCAGGCCACCCTCCCTCTAACCTCACCACCTGCTAACTCTGACCCATCCTCCAGGTTTCAGCTGAAGCACCACTTTGTCAGGGGCCTGCCCTGACTGCTTCATCAGACATCCTGCTTAGATACTCCCTGTGCCCGGTACTTCTCAGGTGCCCAAGTCTGTCTGTCTGTCTCCCCTCCGGCCTGCGAGCTCTGTGAGGACAGAGACTTTGCCTTCCTGGTGCTGGCTCAGAGCAGGTTCCCAAAAAATACATCCTGGAAAAGAGAGTCAGAGAGAGAGAGAGAAAGAAGGAGGGAGGGAGGGAAAGAAGGGAATATGCCTGCATCCAGGCTGTCTAGGGCACAGCTCAGAAGAAGCTGGGCCCCTCTCATATGCTCCGGCTGATCTTGAGCCCCCAGCCTGCCATGGCCCCACCAGGATCCTCCAGGCCCTCTGGAAAATCCACAGGGCGGGCAACACCGTCACCTCCGGAGTCGACGTGGGGAAGGTTTCTGTGCCATCCTGCTGTCTGGCTAATGTGGTGGCCTGTAAGATGCTGGGGTCTTCTGGCAAAGAACACCTTTGCCAGAGGACAAGGTCTGAGCAGGATGGGAGAAGCTGAGGCAAGAAGGAAAGGTGCTCTCCTTCTGCAAAGACAGGGGTGGCTATCCTGGGGAGGGGAGGAGCACGGTGGACCCAGGAACATGATACACCGTGCCTAGCGGCGCAGAGAACCCCACTGAAGTTTCTCTCCCAATTTGTACCCAAACATCATCATCACCACCACCATCATCACTAAAAATGTTTTAAAAGGGAAAGGAGAGTTACCACCAACACTGCACAAGGCTGTTGTCCAGGCAGAGGACAAACCTGCCCTGGCTGCTCCTTCCCAGGACTCGCCTCCGCCCACTGAGCAGGCCCGTCCCCCCGGCCTGTGCCAATGAGCCTGTAGGGCCGCTCGCTGCGTGGGGTCCAGTGCTGTCTCTTCTCTTGCTCTGACTCCACAAACATTCATGAGCTCTGTCTCGGGGGCAGGCTCTGTGCTGAGGGTGCCGATGGACTCCCATCATGTGTTCCTCAAAGAGCCGGACGGGAGGTCCCAGCGGAAGTTCTGGGAGCGCAAGCCCTGACCTGCTGGACGCCAGAGTCCTGAGTTCAGTCCACTAAGGCCTCCTCGCCCTACGCCGAGGCCTTTCCTGCACGACCTCATAGAACCCTCGCCGCAGCCCTTGGAGGTAGATTACTTGTTTTAGCTCATCTACTGATGCATGAGAGGGATGCCCGGAGAGATGCAGTGACTCAATCAAGGCCCCTCAGGTGGGAAGTGATGGAGCATTTCCCCAGCGCTGCCCCCACCCCAGCCAGTGGTAATTCCGCTGTCCCAAGCCACTGCTTCTCCCTAACTTCACAGCCCAGATCCCACTGGCTGCTGTGCAGACAGCCTGGGGCTCCCTTCCCCAGGGTTTAGAGGTAAGAGTGAAGCCTCCAAGAAGGGCGGCTGATGGGGAGAGGCCGTCTGTGCGGGGCTGCCCTGCCTGCCCAACTGGGGCTCGGCAGGGCAGGCCTGGAAGAGGCAGCAATCCAGGGGAGGACCCGGCTCCCTGCAGCCCACACGCCAACCCACGGCCTGCACAGCTGGGGCGGATCTAAACCCATTACCTGAGTCAGAGGGGAAGCTCTCTGCCTCGGCAGAGCGCACCCAGGGCTGCCCGGGCTTTTGGGAGCCGTTGGGCCAGGGAGCAGAGCTGGCCTGGCTGCTCGTGCCAAGGAAGGAGGGGGCCCGACGAGGCCGCCAAAGCAGGCTGGGGCGGGAGGGGCCAGGCCAGCTGGGGCCGGAGCTAGTGTGACATCACCGGGCGGCCCGCCTCTGTCTGGGGCTGAGGGGAGGCCCTGAGCCTTTCTGGGGCCTGGGGGATCCTCTTGCACTGGTGGGTGGAGAGAAGTGCCTGCAGCCAACCAGGGTCAGGCTGTGCTCACAGTTTCCTCCGGCAGCATGTAAAGGCTCCACAAAGGAGTTGGGAGTTCAAATGAGGCTGCCGCAGACGGCCTGAGGATGGACCCCGCGCCCTGAGCAGTGCCGCCTGAGCTCCGGACCTGCAGAGCATGGCACTGGGGCAGCTGCCGGCCCCCGCGAGAGAAGGCAGGTCGTGAGCCACCCGGCGGGACCCCGGGCCAGCCCCCGCCCCATCCCTGGCCGGAGCCCCCGCTGTGGAGGCAGAGCGGAGCGAGCAGAGGCCAGTGAGGCAGGGCTGCTCTGCAGCCGGTCCAGCCTGCGACTCAGGGAGGCCATGGCCAGGCTGCCCCGCTGACGGCCGAGGTGAAGCATGTGAGAGCTGCCCCGGGAGCCAGGCAGGAGGGAAGAGGTAAGAGCCCGACTCTGTGGCACCGAGGTATGGGGGCGAGAGGCAGCAGCTGGCTCCGGGTCTCTGGGCTCAAGAACCCTGACCCCTCCAGCCGGGGAACGCGATGCTCGCAGCTGGGCCCTCCTGCTTTCGCTTGGAGCCAAACAAGGCATCTGCTGGGACAGGACCTGTGGACACCTGGGTAGAGGGTGGAGTTCTGGGGGCGTGAGGTCATGGCTGGGGTTTCGAGGGCTCCATCAGTAAGCCCCACTCTCCTTCAGACAAAGAGCCTTTGGGGTGAAGGCAGGCGGCTCCTGGGCAGGGCTCCGCAGCCGGGGTGTGTGCGCGAGCATGAGCTTGTGTGGACGGGTGCCCTTGAGGGGCCAGCGGGCCGATGGAGTCACGGACGCAGGGCTAGCCCGAGGACTCCGGAAGTTGTCTTTCAGTTTTGGGTTCCTATGCACCCTGGCTGGAGACTCTGCTGAGGCAAAAGCAAACGCTGTCCTGCGAGAGCCGGGAGCCCTCGTTCAGAAAGTTCCCTGGCACTGAGCAGCCTGTACTCATGCCCTCAGCCGGGGAGGAGAGGAGCAGAGGGGTCCAGAGCCGGGAGGGACACATCAGCCAGAGGTTCCTGCCGCTGTGACTCGGGGCACAGCGCTGCCCTGGTTTCCCGGCGGGTCCGAGGACGTCTGGTCCCTCCTCGCACAGGACGGGACGGGATGGGACGGGACGGAGCCCCAGGTCTCCAGCAGGCTGTACGTGGCCTGGCCAGGACACAGGGGAGGATGAGGCTTCCCCGGCACCCGGCAGGGGGATGGTACAGGCTCTGCATCTGAGTCCCTTGAAAGCACTTGTTAGATAACATTTCCAAACAGAAATTCTTCACTGATCCCTCCCTTCTCCTCCTGTGATATGTGTGTCACGGGTCAGCTATTGCCTCTGCTGTGGGATTACGAGAGCTCCCAGAGGGCAGTTCGGTTACTTAGAAAAGGATCCCCTTTCACCAGGGCTCTGAGGAAAGTTGAGAATGCCACTTCCGAAGCTGGCCAAATGCTCCCCACATGTATTTTTCCAAATTGAGACAGAGTGAGGTAGTACGCACAAGCTAGGCTCAAATCCTAGCTCTTCTACTTATGAGCTAAGTGACCCTTGCAGATCATTTAGCCTCTCTAAGCCTCAGTTTCCTTACCTGTAAAATGGGATAACAGTAATGCCCAACTCTTGGTAACAACTAACACTTACATTGCACTTACCAAGAGGTAGAGTCCTCACAACCACCCTATAACACAGGTACTGTTAGTCATCACCATTTCACATGTGAGGAAACTGAGGCACAGAGGTTAAGTGTTGTGCCCAAGGCCACATGGTTGGTAAATGCCAGCACCAGCACTTGAGCCCAGCACTCTGAACCACGCTCCATTGCTTTCTAGGAGGAGCGTGTGGGATCATGACCGGGAAGGCCTTAGCACGGTACCTGGTGTGTGGCAAAGCCTCAGAAAACAATAGTCACTGAGTATTGTGAGCCATAACAACCAGAATTGCAGAGAGAGAAGAGCAGAGACCCAGATTCTCTATCCTGGATACATTCTGCTGGGGTTGTCAGGAAATCCCACCAGGCTGAGCCAGTGCTATGACCACTACTGCCACCCACGCTGGGGATCCTCCCAGGAGCCCGAGGAGGCGGGCTTTATGTCTGGGGCAACTGCAGCACATCCAGATGCTAGAAGTCCACGCGAAGGAGGAGTGCAGATGCACCGACAAAAGGACCTCGGGTGCATCTGATACCAGCCTTACAGTAAAAACATCCTACCCCTCACACAGCACTACTCCCCTGCCTGCTGGTCCGCTCACCAGAACCAGCAGGGAGGAAAGCAAGCTACCACCGTGCTGCAGGAGGTCCACAAAGCGGGAGGACCAATGCCAGGCCTGTCCTGGGGTTGCAGAGGGTGAGGCAGGGACCCCTCCCCCAAACCCCACCCCCATCACCCAAGTCTGGCCACAAGATAAATGGCCAAGTCTGGTGGATTTCATACCAGCCAACACTGATGCATCTTAGCCCCAGACAGTAGCTTCTCTCCTGTGGCCCCAGAGGTCCCTGAACTCTTGGAAGCATTTGGAAAGGCTGACATTAAATATATGCTTCTCTAGCACAAGGCCTCTGGGGCTGCGGAAGCTGCAGGTTTCCTGACTCCACCCGGGAACCACGGCGGCTCACTATGCTCTCTGGGCAGCCCGGGCCAAGTAGAGACTCTGACTGACCTCACAGGCCTGCCTAACACAAATTAGCTTAATTATTATTCAGTAAAGGCAGACAAAAATGTGTGAAGCACATGGCCCAGGAAGGGACTGCACGGTATTCCTGCACTTTCATGGGCAGAGCAACTAAGCCATTTCTCCATCACACAGTGATTTATTAAGTACCACTGTGCTAAGTAAGCCACACGCAGTATCTCATTTCATCCTCGCTACAACCTTAGGAGGCAGGTTCCAGTTTTAGCGTCACATTTTACAGATGAGAAAACAAAGGCTCAGAGAAGTTAAGCAACCTGCCCAAGGTCACACCGCTGGTGATTCTGTGGGATGTGAACGCTGGTCGGTATGGCTCCAAAGTCCACGCCTCTCCCTGCCTCACTCCAATGCCCTGTTCAATGTGTCTCGCAGTCAAGTCTGTTTCGGTTGGTGTCCTAGAGACGCTGCACCATCCCATCTGAAAGCCACGTGCTTACCCGCTCATGTCATAGAAGCCTACCTCTGAGACAGTACAGGCCTCGTCGCCACCCCTCTTACAACCAAGGCTCAGCACAGCTACACAGCACGCCTGCGGTAGCACAGTCAATGAGAGGTGGAACTGGATTCCAAGCCAGGCTGTCTTAGCTCAGAACCCTGCGCAGCTGGTGCTCTGTACGGCTGCCGCCCCCGGCAGCTCCATGGAACTCTGCACCAGCTCAGTGGGGCAGAGCCTCGGGCCAGCAGTCATCTATGTGCCTGAGATACCACTGGTGTGTTTCCCACGTTCCTAACTTGGAGACTCCAAGGGCTGCAGAACCTGAGCTCAGGTCTTCAAGGCCTACACCGGCCACACTTGAGCAATTCCGGAGAAGAGATCCGGGAGCCTCAACTGGCAGCTACAGCAGAACAAACAGAACAGGCAGCAGCCCCGCCCAAGGCAAGTACATTCAGCTTCTGGCCTCTCTCTGAGTCACAGCCCACTTTGTCCAAACTGGTCTCAATTGACAGCAGTCAGATAGCGGAGGCGTTCTGCTTCACGACGCCCACAGCCCAGTGGGAAGAGGGAGAAGGTGAATCTAATAATCACACAAACGCACAACGGTGGGAGACCTGTAAGGAGGAGGCGTGTGGCGCTAAGAGGGAACCGTGAGATGCGTGGCGCTGTCCCCATTTTACAGAAGAGGGAACTGAGGGTCAGCGGGTGCAGCACCTCTGCCAAGGTCCCTCCACTAGCGGGCCAAAAAGCAAGGATCCAAGTCCAGATCTGGGCCCATTCCACCCCGGCCCACTGCCATCCCGGACAAACACACTGCGGGAATCTCAAGAATGAATCAATCCATTGAATAGCATTTCTTTTCTGCGAATTTATATGAAACACCCCAAATAGAAGGGTTATTCAGCCACTAGCAGCTAGGAGTTTGTGGTGATAGATGGGTCACATCAGAACCACATTCTGAGGGTAGTTTCTATGACAAAACCACATTCCGACACAACGACCATAAGCCGTATGACTGACTTAATAACAGCCTTGGGAGGGGAGTTAAAATGTTACAGTGTCCCGTTCCACGTACACATCAGTTTTAAGACACATTCTGATCACAGACATGTTAACGTGCTGGGTGGGGGGAGCCAGGCCTCTCACAATCAAGCTATTGTGTTAGGTGGATTCTCTGGTGAAACCAGCCTGTCTTAGGGCCAGCAGCCCCAGAGCCTCAGCCTCCCGCTGCTGCCTAGTCCTCCAGAAAGGCATGCCCAAGACCACCTCAGAAAAGCCCAGAATGAACTCTGAGGACCCACCCAGCTCCAGGAACGACCAAAGTCCTGCCCAAGATGGACCCACCCCAGCCCCCATGAGGGAAAGGTGGGATCTCTCAGTCACTGCTGGACCTCCAATACCCACTAAGGACAGGGAGAGAAAGGATCTGAATGAATGAAGGAAGGAGGGAGGGAGGGAGCCTCAGACCCAGACACTGTGGCCCCCGGAGGGCAGGCACCTACCTTGCTCCTGCTCTATCTCCAGCCCCCAGCACAGTGGCTGGCACAGAGGAAATGCTCAGGAAATATGTTCAATGAATGAAGTCCTTGAATTCCTATTTAGTAACCCAGGTGCCATCCTGGCTATTGGGTATTCAGAGGGGGAACCGCCCTGACCCCGCTTTTAAGAAGCTTGCAGTCTGGGGTAGAGAACCAGACATGCTGTATCTTGGGGGCTGTGATGGAAGCAGCCCCAGCTGCTTCTGGGAGCTGGAGGAGGGAGAAGGGAGGGGGCCCTCCCTGTGAACAGCCAGCTTCACTGAGAAGGTCAACTTAGCAAGGAAGGCAAGCGTGCCTCAGGCAGGACACAGGGAAGGTGACGAGGCAAAAAGAACAGCACGTGCAGATGCAGGGAGGCATGACAACACAGGCTCTATCTTTCAGCAGGACACTGACAAGACCAGATGTGTGTTTTAGAGAGATAGGCCTGGAGCTGCAAGCAGTGCAGAGTGCAGAGGAGAGAGCGGCTGAGGGCAGGGAGGCCAGGAAGGACTGTGTGGGTAAGAAGGCTGGCTATGGAATCCACAAACCTGGTTCCAAGCCTAGCTCCACCACTTGGTAGCTCTGAGGCCTGGGCAAGACTTCATCCTTACCTCTGTTTCTTCATCTGTGAAATGGGGATAATCATAGCTCCTGCCTTACAAAATTGCTGGGATCAGTGAGGTAGGCACAAAATGGTTGTCCCAGTGCTCAGGGGATAGGCCCTGCCAACAGGCCGAGGTGGCCATGGTGCCAACCACTCAGCCTGGCTCAGAAGAGCAGCTCCAGGCAAGGTCCGGATTTCCCAGGAAGCTGCCCTGGGACAGTGCTGTCCACCCAGTCCCTAGCTGTTCTCTCCCGTCTGAGGCTCCCCCAGTTCCAGGGCTCCAGAGCACAGGAGGCACTGCCGGAAATGCAGCAGCCAACGCAGGAGCCGGGCTCTGAAATGGCTTCTGCAGACTCTCCTGCCTCTGCTCTGTTGGCTGAGGCTCCTGGCACAGAGGGCTCAGTGCACAGGCTTTGGGACCACCTCAAAATGGTTCCCAAATAATGTACCGCGGAAAAGGAACAGCAGCACCCTCGTCCCCCTGGCAAAGGCAACGAGCTCCCGCCGCCTAACCACATCCCCTCTTGCCCCATGAGCTCATAGTATGACCACAACCCACCTCCTCCATGAACTCAGCCCTGCCCTGGAGCCAGCAACACACCAGTGGCAGGAGCATCAGGCAGATTTGACCCTCCACTGCCACTCTTCCAGGCAAATCCGTCTGATCCTACCTACCTGCTGCTCTGGTTCACGCCTGTGTTCCCAGAACCCACGACAGGGCTGGACCCAGGATGCAGCAATACACAATGGCGGGCTGGCTGGGAAGGCTAAGTGGATGGAAGGCTGGCTGGCTGGACAAACGGCTCATTCGAAGGTCTTATTAGAGTTGAACAGGCAGGGTCTGGGAATCAGCTCCAGACTCCCTGGGTACCCACACTGACTTTTGGTGGGGATGATTCACAGAATCCTAGGCTGGGAAGGGATGGCAGTTGGAGATGTGGCTATTCCCTCCCTGGCCTCCAGGCTGGCGGTGAATCACCAGGACAAGTGATGCACAGTTCCTCCTCCAGGGCTTCTAAGGTGAGGACACCACTGCTCATCCTAGATGCCCATTTTGGGGTCTCACCACCTGGATAATCAAGAACTGTTTCTAGCATCCAACAAGACTCACCCTTGTGCTGACCCGAAAGCTATTTCTACTTTGTCAGTCAAGAGTGACTAAGAAGTAACCTGCATCTTGGCCATTGAGCAAACAGACAGGCACCTTTTACTCATACTAGTTGGAGAGATTCTCTTGATGGAGGTGAGGACATGGACCTTGCAGTCGACAGCTGAATCCCAGTCCCGATATTTACTCCAAGGGACCTTAGGCAAGTGACCTAACCTTTCTGGACCTGGGTTTCCTCTACTGCAAATACAGATAATAATACCTTTCTCCTAGGTAAGGAGACCAAATAGTTTGTTACTCAATCAGGACACTTATGAGAATAAAACAGGGTGCTGTCAATAATTAATAAGATAATAGGTCTAACTGGGGCCAACCAGCATGCATGGTCCCCTATTCATAGGGTTGTAAGCACCAATGAGATAGAGCATGGCTGAGCACATAGTAAGTTCACAACAAACAAATGGTAGCTGTTATTATCTATCCTATTGGTCGTGTGGTCAGCTGGGCCCTCTAGGGCCATTTCTTCTGGAATTTTCCTTTATCTGGATCCCTCCCTCAGCCTGGATTACCAGTTGGTTTGGTTCTACCTAACTGCACATCATACATCTCAACCAGCTTTAGCAGGAAAAACTGTCAACTTCAAAGTTTTGATTTTTTCTTTCTGTCCTGATGTTGGTTTAACATCACGATTCATGCTCGGTTCCATCAAACTCAGTCAAGTGCAGCTCAAGTTCCTAGCTTCCTGTCAGGGGCCCGTCGGGCACACTGGGGCCAGGTGGCAGTTCCAGATTCCCTTGCTGCCTTGAAAGGGGCCCAGGCCTCCTGCAGTGCCTCTGGCCTGGACTCATACCTGGCTTTCATCTGTGATCACAGAATGATGGGGCAGGGCTGGCTGGGGAGGGAGGGATGGGTTCTGTGAGCCCCCAGACAGGACTACAACGTGGACTAATCATGAAACACCATCCTGGGAGCTGGATTTAATTCAGGGCCAGCAGTCCCGGGGGTTGCAAGAGCTCTCCTGTTCTCCCCCTGCTTTGGAGTGGGGGCAGTTGTCAGAGAACAATCTCCTTTGAGTTTTCCTGTCACTTCCATACATGCAGCATGGTATATATCTTGGGGTTCTGTTACCAACTGCTACTTAGTTAAGCTGGTAACTTTGGGCAAAATGACTCATGGACTTTGAATCTCAATAGTTTGCTCACCTGCCATGGGGACAACTGTCAGCTCTGCCGTTAGCCTTAAAAGCGTCTTTGTGGGAATTAGAATATTGCTGTGATTTAAATATACAAAACTACAAAGACTGTGAATATGACTTGTGCTCCCTAGGGTTGCATAGTGCACAACCTGGGCCACCACGCACGGCAACCCTGAAATAACGGCTTCCCTCCCAGGGCTGTTGGGAGGATGCAATGAGATAATGTTTATAAAGTGCTTGAATCATGGTGATAATTGGTTGTAGTACTATTTTTTTCAGTATTTGAAATTTTCTTATTCCTACCCTTTGGGGTGAGAACTCACAAGATGACCCCGGGAAAGCAGCTTCTGCCACAGGGCAGGACACACAGCTCTGTCTTATGAAAACGATTCTTCCCACAAAGTGGCCCCTCACCTGGGCTGCGGGGCTGCAGTGCTGAGAGGGACATGGACAGGCGATGTGGGGTCCCACCACAGCAGGCCAAACAGGGACACCTAGAGCTGCCCACCGGAGGCTGGGTGGGACCCAGACCCTGAGGAGGTGGCCTCCCAGTGTGCAGAGCCCGTCATGTGGCTCAGTCGCACCAGCCCCAGTTGTGGGGAGGGAAACCCGTGCATAATGGAAACTCCTCACAATACAGTGTGGAAAAGCAATTTCAAGAATCATTTTTATTTTCACTTTGAAGCCAAGGAAAACAGTTGGATTTGCTTTTCTTTGTTGGTCATAGGAAGAAACTGAGGAGCACCTCTTTGATTGGAGTTGAGTTCTTCTCCAGGCCTAAGATGGCTGGAATGCTGGGGAGTTATTTCTCTTGGGATGCAATTAGTTGAATAAATATCAAGAGAGCAAAAGTAAACAAACTCATTACTGTCCATTAAGAACTGCCAAACTTGCAAAAAACTGAGGAGGGGGTTGACCTTTAAGGAAAATAAATTACGCCAAGGCCAAAGGCAGCACAAAGAGCACAGCCCTTGGTGTCAGGCTGACCCCAGCTCTAGGCTGAGTCAGCTCTGGCTCTTGTCTGCCATGTGCTCCTGGGCAAGTTACTTAGCCTGTCTGGGTTTTGGTGCCCCCATTTATAAACTGGGGGGAATACCAACCTTGCTGGATTCCCTGGGACAGTGTATGTCAGGCACCTAGCACAGTGCCCTGTTCCTTCCCTTCCTTCTTGTAACCCGATTGGCTCCAAGTCACTCCCGCCAAGCCCAGACCCCGCAGAAATGCGACAGTAAGACCCAAAATCATGCGGCTTCATGACTGGTCCCACCAGCAGCAATGCAACCTTGAGCACGTTACCTGACACCCTCTTGAGCTTCAGTTTCCTCACCCTCAAAATGGGCATAATACTACTAACCGGCTCTGAAGGTCGTGGTGATTACATAGATAATGTGTATGTATAGGGCCTTGTGAACCTAAAAAGCTGTACGAGTGTTAACCGTCAAGTTTCGTTCTCTTTTTAATTGAACAGCTATAAGAAATGCTCTTTAAAGATTGCACAGTTTCTGACTGCGTTTGCACGTCTGGTGCCTCCCCGCTCTGTGCCCAGCGCTGTGTGAGATGCTAGGGACCCCATGACAGCCAGGACCAGTCCAACCAGCGGACTCCTTCAGGGTGGGAGGTGAGGCTAGACAGAACTCCTGGGCAGGCCCAGCTCTGTGACATGGAACAAGGCCCTCGGCTGTCAAATGGGAGAGTTAGTCCTGGTATCTCCTCGGGGGGGATGGTAGGATCAAGGAGATGGTACACGTGCTGGACACACTGCCAGAATGTGGTCAGCACTCCTCGCCGCCAGTCGGCTTTGCTGGTGCTCTCATGCTGCTATCATGCCATCCCCACCTCTGGTTTCGGAAGCACTTCCACAGCCCTTAGCTACTGTGCAAGGTGGGTTGGATCACCCCACTTCACAGAAGAGGCTCAACCTTCAGGATCTCAAGCCCAAGGGCACAGAACTTTGCCTGGGAAGCTGTGAGAGCCCACACTTGGGAAGGGACAGAACTCAGTGGTAAACAGTGCCACCATGCCAGGTCTCGAGGCCTGAAGCCAAGTTGCCTTCCTGGTCCTGTGGCAGTAACTTGGCCAAGGTGGAGCCCTCGCCGGCATCCGCAATCAGCATCACAGCAGCATGGAGAGGCAGGTGAGCGGCCTGTGGGAAGGCAGTGCCGGCAGGCCCGCCCAGCCCAGGAGGGCGGCTCCTTCCCATTGGTGTGGGTTGGGTGTGGCCACCGGCACAGGAGCAGCTAAAAGTGCGCTGGAAACTAGGCAAACGCTCACAAACTCAGTGAGGTTTACACTAACGTCATTGCAGCCCTAACCTCATAGTCCGACCCACACCAGAGGCTCCAAACACCTTTCTCTGCCTGGCCTGAAAGGCCTGAGCTGGCCTTCGGAACCAAGCTGGGGCTTCCTCATTCAAGCAGCTCAGCGTGGCCCTGGAGAGCACGGGGTCTGTTCTGTAACTTCCTGCTGTCCAGGCTGCCCACCAGAGAAGCCCCCAGAGGGGTCTGGGGAAGACAAAACCTTCAGGTTCTGTGGCATGGTTGTTATTTTAGGGTAAATTAATGTGAAAATAGAAAGTCATGATGCTAATACTTTATTACTAGAAACCAGATTAAGAACATTTCTGTGTAGTCATTAAGAGTTTGAAGGTTTGAGTACATCAGGCCAGGGCTGAGTCCTGGTTCTGCCACCTTCTAGCTGTGTGATTTTAGGCAAGTCACTTAGCCTCACTGAGTCTCAGTTTCCTCATCTGCAAAATGGAGGGACCTCCCTGGTGGTCCAGTGGTTAAGACTCTGTGCTTCCACTGCACAGGGTGTGGGTTCGATCCCTGGTCGGGGAACTAACATCCCGCATGCTGCACATGGTGGCCAAACAAACATACAAACAAAAAACAAATAACACCAACAAAAAACTAAAACGGAAATAACAACAGTATCTACCAAGAAGCCATTGTGAGAATTCAATAAAGTAGAAAACCCTTGCAAAATGTTGAGTGCAGGGTCAGGCACACAGTGGGCACTCACTAAGTGGATGTTAGGGATGGTAGTAATAAATGTAATACACGCCCACGCCCTCAGGCAGTCACTTGCCTGGGGCTCCCCGGCCCCGCCTGTTACACCCCTTTTCGTAGCACTCCCCACTTCACGGCAACTGTTGGTGGCTGTGTCTTTTCATTCAGTCCACAAATATTCACTGAGCTCCTACATATTCCAGGCCCTGTGCTAGGCACTATGGGTGAGGAGTGACCAAAACAGACAAGCCCCCTGCCCTCATGGAGCTTCCTCTCTCGGGGGTTGGAAGGGAGACACTACATGCCTGATGGTGACGAGGACTCTGGAGGGGGAAGGTGGCGAGGTCACAATTTTAAGTAAGCAGGAAGGCCTCACTGGGAAGGTGATATTTCAGCAAAGACCTGAAAGCGGTGGGGGTGGGGGGGATGCAACACGGAAGGGGCCGAGAGTGTTCTAGGCCAGGTCAAGTGCAAAGGCCCCGCGCCATCGGTGCGCTTGAGGAACGCCCGGGAAGCCAGCATGGCTAGAGCAAGTGCGAGATGAGGTCAGGGAGGGAGTGGGGCCAGAGCGGGGGGCCTTAGAGACCCATAGCTTCTTCTCCAAGACGAGGAGCCACCAGAGGATTTTGAGTAGAAGAGTGACCTGATTTGACTTTTTTACAAGGTTCACTCTGGCTGCTGGGCTGAGGAGATGCTGTAATGGGCAAGTGCAGGAGCAGGGAGACCAGTCAGGTCCAGGCGAGAGGTGAAGGTGGGCTGTACCCGGGGAGGTGGGGAGAAGCAGTAGGATCCTGGGAACAGTCCCAGGATATTGCTATTATAATTTGGTGGTGAATTAGATGTGGGGTATGATGGGAAGAAAGGAGTCAAGGATGACTTCAAGTTTGTTGGCCTGAGCAATCAGAAGAACAGAGTTGCCACTTGCTAACGCAGGAAAAACTGGGATGAACAGGCTGGGATGGAGATGTGGGTAACCCCAGGAGTTCATTTCCGGATGAGTTACGGTTGAGACGCGCGGTAGCAGTGGCAGCAGCAGTAGTTGAGCAGAAATGTCGAAGAGGCAGTTGGATATATGAGTCTGGACTCAGGGTGAGGCCCAGGCTAGAATGGATGAGATCACCAAGGTACAGAAGATGTCTGAGGACTGAGCTCTGCCCAACCCCTCCCCGCCCAGGACAGGGTTGGGGATGAACCAGCAAAGGAGACTGAGGAGTAGCCAGTGAGACAGGAAGAAAGGGTGGTGTTTGGGGAAGGAAGTCCAAGGAGGGAGTGATCTGCCATGTCCCCCGGGTGCTGAGAGGCAACGTATCAGTGAGGACCAGGAACTGGCCACTTGGTCTGGCAAGTGAGGCCCCTGACGATCCTGTCTAGGACACTTGGAATGGAGGGGACGGGGCCACGCCTGATGGGAACGGGCTCAAGAGAGAACAGGAGGAGACAGACTTTCTGGAAACAGTGGGTGTGGGCAACTCTTCAGAGGGTTTTGCTAAAAAGGGGAGCACAGCAATGGAACAGTAGCTGGACAAGGGATGTGAGGTCAAGAGAGGATTTTCTTTTAAGTTGAAAGAAATAACAGCATGGCTATAGAAAAAAATGTGATCATGCCGGAGAGCTGGGGGAGAGCTGCTGGAGCCACGTCCTTGAGTAGGTGAGAGGAGCGATCTATGCACGCATGTCCCCTCCCTCTTGGCCTGGCTCACTCCTACTCAACACTCCAGGGTCAGCATAAAGGTCACTTTCTCAGAGAAGCTTTCCTGACCCCTCTGGTTAGGTCAGTTCCCTGTTCTACCCTTCCACTGCATACACTACTTCTGCCTCACGGCACTTAGGGGCTGTGTAACGATGGGTAAGCCCCGTGAGGGCAGGGGCTGGCTCTGTCCTGTTTGCAGCTGCATCTCCAGCAGCCAGCACACCGTCTGGCATACCACAGATGTTCAATGGATATCTGGGGAAGGAACAAGTGGTCAGAATAGAACTGAAACAAATCTGGAGACACATGTCTGTTTTCTGCTCCCACCTGGCTTAATCGTGTTGCAGTGATGGGGACCGTGCAGTTACTGGCTGCGGGAAATATCTGGATTTAGAAGAGTTGTTTGCTCCTGTTTGGGCTCTGTAGCTTGGCTAACACACAGGCCAAAGCCACATGGCTACACACATCCTTCCATTGACACTGTTCATTACAAACTGAACACATCCATACTATGTCTAGCAAATCATTCATTTAACAAATATTGCAGAAAGCTTGCTTAGTGCAGCATCCTGGGGATACCGGATGGAAACAGACACAGCACCGGCCTTTATGGACCGCAGATCCATGAAGAGATCTCACAGAATTCAGATTCATCTCAACTGTGATGGGTGTTACAAAGGGCACGTCCAGGGGGAAGCTAAATGGTCTGAGGAGTGTGAGGCAGAGGAGGAGGGAGATGGGACAACCCTTCCTCTTCCTCCCCTCCCAGCTTCAAGCTGCCCTCGTGTGGTTCTCAGGCTCCAGGAGCGGCGGGGCCTCGGCCTGCTGCCTTCAGATGCCCAGTCCCCTCCTGTTTCCTTCCTACCTCTGCCGGGCCTGCCTGTCTCCTTCTGTGGCTCCCGGAAGGGCTGCCTCCTGAAGCTGTGTTTTTGGAAACATCTGCACGATAAGAAGGCTGAGCTCCCTTATGGCACAGGCCGCTGGCAGTGACAGGACCCTCACTGAGTCTCCCCTTCTGTTTACTTCCAGGGTTTCATAGTCTCTGCTCTCAAAGAAGAACCCCCACTTTGCAAGGACCATGAGGCCGCTGTGCGTGACGTGCTGGTGGCTGGGACTGCTGGCCGCCCTGGGAGCGGCTGTGGGCCAGAAGGAGGGCTTTGAGGGCACAGAGGAGGGCTCGCCCAGCGAGTTCATCTACCTGAACAGGTACAAGCGGGCCGGCGAGTCCTCGGACAAGTGCACCTACACCTTCATCGTTCCCCAGCAGCGGGTCACAGGCGCCATCTGCGTCAGCTCCAAGGAGCCCGAGGTGCTCCTGGAGAACCGGGTGCACAAGCAGGAGCTGGAGCTGCTCAACAACGAGCTGCTCAAGCAGAAGCGGCAGATCGAGACGCTGCAGCAGCTCGTGGAGGTGGACGGCGGCATCGTGAGCGAGGTGAAGCTGCTGCGCAAGGAAAGCCGCAACATGAACTCGCGGGTCACGCAGCTCTACATGCAGCTCCTGCACGAGATCATCCGCAAGCGGGACAATGCGCTCGAGCTCTCCCAGCTGGAGAACAGGATCCTCAACCAGACGGCTGACATGCTGCAGCTGGCCAGCAAGTACAAGGACCTGGAGCACAAGTACCAGCACCTGGCCACGCTGGCCCACAACCAGTCAGAGATCATCGCGCAGCTGGAGGAGCACTGCCAGCGGGTGCCCGCCGCCCGGCCCGTGCCCCAGCCGCCCCCCGCCGCCCCGCCCCGCGCCTACCAGCCGCCCCCCTACAACCGCATCATCAACCAGATCTCCACCAACGAGATCCAGAGCGACCAGAACCTGAAGGTGCTGCCGCCCCCTCTGCCCACCATGCCCACCCTCACCAGCCTCCCATCCTCCACAGACAAGCCGTCGGGTAAGTCCTTCCGGGAACCTGCAACATCTGGGCCTCAGGGCCGGGCACCAGGCTTCCCTTGGCTGTGACCACAAGTGGGGGAAGAGCCGCGGCAAGTTGAAGCCGGGCCAAAGGCCTGCGCAATCAATCCCCCAGCGGTCCCTTGGGCCAAGCCGCAGGAGCCGGTGGGGTGAGAGGGGGACATTCCTCAGGTGGATGCTCCAAGGTAGAACCAGGAGACAGGGGAATCTCAGAAGACAAGTGTTTTCTGGCTTCTGATAGGAAAAAACCCAGGCCTGAGTCTTCTGGGCTCTGCAAGAGGTGCTCTGTGTTGGCAGGTAGGATGTCTCTCCTGCAAGCTCTCGTACTGTGCCTGGCACAGAACTGGCATTTAGTAAATGCTCACGGAAGAAACAACAGACCAGAGGAAAAGAAAGTGTTATCACAGCAGAAGTATGATGAACACACTGTAGGGAGGGGCTGCGGGGGAGGAAGGAGCACTTTCTAAAGCCCACACATTTCCTAGCGTCGGATGCATCTAGAATTTTCAGTGATGATTCCATACACTCTTAAATACATGTTTCATCTTAAATAAATATGGTAATTCTCAAAATATCATCATGCGGGAGGAATGGGGCTGCTGGTAGGTTTTGAAGCTTGACCCAGATACTGGCGCCGGGTGCTTTCATGTATATTATTACATCATTAACCCCTGCAACTCCTTATGGAAGGTTAACTGAGAGGATGAGTGACTTGCTCACAGGCTTAGGATCCTCAGGCTGAGTCTGAGTTCAGGCCTTTTCACTTTAAAGCTGGGGCTGACTCCTCTGTGCCCGAGGACTCTGGGAATCCTCACTCCGGGGGGAGCATGAGCCCAGCCCCCTGAAGCTCAGTCTCTCATTCATCCAGGACCTTGTGTGCCTTACAAATGGGCTGTCATATGAGGACTACGTTCGTCTTTGCAAAAAAGTAACCATGTATCTGCTTCAAGTCAGAGATATTTTTACTGAAAATATCCTGTTTTACATTTATTTCACACTTCTGAAAATAACCACCAGTACTGGGAAGAGCAGTTTCTTGCTAATTCCAGAGAAGGCTGAACCTGAGTGCACGAGGGTGGCCCACACAAAAGACAAGGGTGGCGCTGTCTGCAGCTCTGTGGGGGTAGCCAGGTGCAGGGCAGAGCATCTTTCCTCGCAGCCAAGCCCTCTACTGGGTGTGCAGGTTGAGGACTTGTGCTCTGGAGCAGGCTGACCTGGGTTCAAATTCTGATTCCCCCACTGATTAGCTCTGGGACATTAGGCAAGTCACTTTGCCCCTCAGAGCCCCTCAGAGCCTCAGTTTCCCCACCTATTAATAGAGGATGGATTAAAATAGTGCCTACCTGAGGATTAAATGAAATACTGCACAACATGTTGTTATCACAGTTCTGGGGCCATGGTAAGTTTCAATACATGGTAGCTATGAGTTTCCTTTGGTCTTGGTCTCTTCATCTTGAAATAGGAGATTGAAATGTAAAAAACAGACCATTTTTAGCTCTAGCTTTCTACAGCTGATGACTGGTTCATCTGTACACATGTCTATTTTAAACAGGGAGTTCCAAAAGAGAGGGCAGAGTGTGCTAATACATCCTGATAGAACACCCAGAGGGTAAAACGTGCCCATGGCACCGAATGCTCAGCTGAATGATATAATTCTGACATGAGGCAGGCTGACCTCAATAGTTAGGCAATAGATCTCCTCTTGCTTAAGCATCTCTGGTTTCTGACTCAACAATTCCAGGACATTCCTGAGCTTGAACTAAGCTGGTGGATACATAGTGTAGGAATAAAGACCTAAGTTTGCACCCAAGCTCTACCTCTTATTAGCTGTTCGCTCATAAGAAAGTTATTTAGCTCTTCTGAGCCTTAATTTTCTCCTCTATAAAATGGGGAGAAGAGTCATACCATCACAGGGTTGCCGTGGAAACTCAATGCAATCAGGCATGTGATATACATCATGTGGGGCAGCCAACAATAGCTGAGCCCCTACTCTTTGCCAATCACAGTGCTGGACTTGGGGGCTTGTGAAAACGACAGTCCTAACCTCCAGGAACTTAGTCTGGGGGAGACGGCAGATTCATGAATGCATTGGGACCTATCCAGTGCCCACCAGTTCTAGACCCTAAAATCAGCACATCAGGTCTGACAAAGGATTTCTCTGAGAGAGAGCACCTGTCAAAGCCAAAATTTCCAGAATGGTGTGAGAACTTATGGGACCAACATAACAAAGTACCTGAAATCAGGAATGCAGTGAAAATCATGGGCTGTGCAGTCACTATGGTAACACCACGGGGTGCTAAGTGCCTGCCTACAGGCACTACATCTATTAAGGTGGCATGACTGAGTCTGCCTGCAGTAGAAGGGACAAGTTGGACGGAGGTGGGGACGTAAGAGTGAAGGATCTGTAAGAGTTTACCGGGTGGACTTGGGAGTTGGGCAATTGAGTTACTAGTGGGTCCCCAGTGGAGATGAGTCCGTGCAAAGACCCAGGGGCGTGGCCCTAATCCTGGCACCTCAAGTAGTTTGGCTCTCCTGCTTCTTCACGTGCATAATTCAGCCTGGAATGTGTGCATTCCAAGGCTCCTGCGTGCACCCAACCCCTTTCCCTCCCACTTAAGGAAGCACACCTGCATGGAGGGAATGGCAGTGGTTTTATTACAGAGGTAATCTGAATCCACTATAATTTACCGTTTTTTTTTTTTTAAGCAAAGCCTTCCCAAATGTTGGTACTGATTGTCAGTAACTGATTCCTTGTGACTCATCTGACCACTGCACTCCCCACGTGAGGCATTCCCTGCCTGAGACTGAGCACCTGGCTACAGAAGCTGAAGGGGCGGGCAGAGCCTGGAGAGAGGCTGGGAGGCCCTGCCCTTTCCTGGTGTTGGACCAGGACATGAGGAAAAGGCAGATGGTCACTCTCAGCCAATCGGCAGAGAGCTCTTATCAGGCCTGTTCTGAGAACTTAGGGGGCAGGTTCTGGTCTTGGAAGACAAAACCTTCCTCTGTGCTCTGGCCCAACAGATTCTTTGCTCTGGGGACATCACTCAGCCAGAGACACTTCTGCAATTAAACACCTCTGCACTCGAGCCTTGGCAGCTCCTAAATCTTTCATTCCGCAACCTCAGAGCCACCTACTCTTCTCCTCATTGTCCGGGCCGCTCAGCCCACAGCACGCCCTTCCCCAGGGGACTGAGGGATCCATGCCCCTTATCTGAAGCTGCGCTCACCAGCTTGTTCCCAGCCAGACAGTAACAGGCTGGCCCCAGGCCAGGCCCAGGCCTCTGAGAGCCTGAGTGACGGAGGCCCAGGCAGCTCCCGGCTTCCCTGGCGTCTCGCTTGGGTTTTGTCCCGTCTCTCTCAGGTCTGGCCAGACCTAAGGGCATTTCCATTAGGGTGATGCTTGTGATAAGGCCTGGGCCAAATGGCCCCGCCTGTGGCCCTCTCCCCTGGGGGGTCCCGTGGCTGCCGCCCTCCCTCCTCCTGTCCATTCTTCCTCACGCTTACACGTCCCCAACCTCCTCCTCCACCTGGGTGCCCTGTGCATGCACGTCAATCAGGTCTGCTAAAGAGGAAGGCTGCAGGGGTCACTTTCTAAGAGTCCAAGGAGAGGACAGCATGGAGCCTCGGCTAGAGCCCGCTCTCAAGGTGGCTCTGGGAGGCCCAGGACACTACTCCTCAGCGCAGCCCAGGCACCGCCGTGCACATGCCAGCCCTCCTGCCACGGCGCCATCCTAGGGACTGACCAGAGAAGAAAAGGCAGTGTGACCACCAGCTGCCACAGTGAGGCCTTGTCTGAAATGAATCTTTAGAAACCAAAAGGAGTAGACATTTCTAGCTGTTTTCTCTCCTGAGAAAAACATAATCAGCTCAGTTTGTTTTCTCAGTGGATAAAGAGGGGACCATAAAATCATAAAATATTAGAGCTTGTTAGAGGCCTCTCGGATCCCCTGGCATAGCCTTCTTGTCCCAGGGTCTGTCAGTGACAGAGCCAACACTGGTCCCTGGACTTGTAACTTCCAGGATATTAAGGTTCAGAGAGGTTAAGTAACTTAGCCAAGATTACACAGCAAGTAAGTGGCTCAGCCAAGGCTCAAACCCAAGGATGTCTTAGCCACTGGGATACTACACATTCCCATGGAAAGGCTAGGGGGCAACTGGTGTAAAAATCACTCTATAAATGCTTGACTTGACCCCAGACCCCAAAATAAGACTTCCAAATTCATTACAAACTACATAATCAAGTGATATTTCAAGAACATTCTTTGCTAGCTTCTTTATAAACAAAAGCCCCTTGAGCTTGAGTGGGGTCATCTTCCTCCTAGCTTTGCTTTCTCTTCTCTCCTCCTGGGGTACTTTGGAGTGCAGTAGCTCTCCCTCTATTACTCAGGCACTTTGCAGGGAGGACACTCGGCTAAATGCTCAGGCTATTTACAGCCCCGGGAGATAAACCACCAGCTTGTTATTGTTACAAGTGGTGAGCTGGCATCCTGCGGCCTGGAAATCCCAACAATTTGGCAAAATGAATGTAATCTAGAAAATCCTGGAGCTCAGGCCTCTGTGGCCAGCTCACTAGTCACACGAATGGACTGCTGTGGTGAACTGATGCCGTGAACTGTATCATAACCCTGAGATACTCCCCCAGAAAAAATGATAAAGAAAGCAGCATTAAGTGAGCATCATACTACAGTGTCTAAGACAAGGTTGCCAGGTTTGTCGAGCACAGTGCGTCACGTACTATTGTAAAAGTAACACAGCCCACTTCTCAGTGATCTCAGTCAGCAGCAAGGAGGGAGGGAGGCCAGAGACTGCCCCGGGAACACTGAGACAGCCCCTTCCACCTCTGCAGCACTTCAGCTGCCCCTGAGATGACTCTGGACGAAGAGCGTGTTGGATCCTGGCCCTGCATCTCGAGCTGAGCCAGTGGAGCTGTAGGGCCTGGAGTGCTTTTATGTCATTTCTTCAAATGAATAAATGATTTTCCCTTCATGGATTTTTTAAATAATTTAAGTTAAAATTACTATACATACAGAGAGAATTTTCACTAGGAAAGTTTTAAGCTTAAGTGACAAATATAACAGTTTTTTAAAAATTTCCAAATGTTGAAATTTCCAAATGTTGAGATATCTTAGGTGGTGTGTTAGAGTGCCATCGAAAAGAACAGAAAATCCAACCATCTGGGCCTCCACCCCGGGCATAACGTGCAGGCTTTCTGCTACAGGCTGTCCAGGCTTCCCCGGGTAACAGGTTTCCTTTCGCAAGGTTTGGTCTGGATGCTAATTATCCTTTGTTGTGGGGATCCCTGTTTCCAGATGGATTTATTATTATTGATTCTCAAACTGGAAAGAACAGAATGAAGATGACAAAGGGAACGCAGCTCATGGTGGTGGGAAGACGGGAGACGGAGGAAGGCACGGGAGGCGCCAGGTGACTCTCGGCACTAGACTGGGAGGGTCAACCCATGGTCACTGCCCCGAGAAGGTTTCTGCCCCGGAGAAGCCCACAGCCTGGTGGGGAGACAGACCCCCACAATCCCAATACATGCGACAGCCACAGCACAGTACAGTGGAAAGAACCAGGGTGTGGGAGGCAGAGCCAGTTCTAACCCCACGTCCTCTGCTTCCCAGTCGTGTGATCACTCTGCCCAGGGGCTTGTGAGGCTGAAATAAAATTGTGTAAAGCACCTGGCATGTGAAAGGCTCTGGATCCGAGGCAGTCATCACTCTTACTATATTCCAGTGAAGATAGATATGTAAGGCACTATGGGAACCCTGAGAAGGACTGAGTAGCTCTTCTGGGGTTGAGGCAGGCTTCCTGGAGGAGGGGACCAGGAGGGCTGAGGGCAGGCAGATGTGCTCTCACAACCACTGCCACTATCATCAAGAAATCATGAAGATCAGGCCTGGTGCTGGGCAAACGTCCTGTGTTCAGAAAGAGAAAAAGGATGACATACTAGAAATTGCATACCAGTTGGCATGTGGTCAAACCCCAGTGAAATTATAGAAAAGATTATGAAGAGGGATGTGTGAGCATTTGGAAAAGTTAGAGGTGATCAATGAAAGCCAACACAGGTTCTCTCAGAACGAGCCCATAAGCTGATTCCCTTTCTTGGGAAGGGTGAACGGGTTGGCCAACCATAGGAATGACCCCCCCGTCCGCGATCTGCAGGGCACAGTCATGGGTCTGATGAGCTCCTCCACGATGTGCCCGCAGAACAGCTCCACTCAGTCCCATCACTGCGACCGGGGAGCCCAGGGCTTCACCCCACCAGTCCAGGGAGCCCTAGGGAACTGCTCACCTCTGCACCCAGGGAGCCCCCCCAGAGCCCCTCCCAGTCTGACCTCTTTTCTTTTTAAAATCGCTTTAAAGTCTCTGTCTGTCCCCCTGCCCAAGGGTACTGGTGGAAACCTAGGAGTGGGCACAGTGCTTTTGAAAGTGTTCTCTGGGAAGCAATACTGTAACATCTGTTTATCCTGAGGTCAAACAGGCAGAAACAGGACCCCTTCAAGCTCTTCATGGGCCCAAGGGGCTCTTACTTGGGGATGCCTCAGGATGTACCAAGTGCGTTGAAATACACCCACCTCGCACATCTAACATAACTTTTACTGTAAAATTTTTGAAAGGATTTTTATAAGTTTGTGTTTGAAATTACTTGGCTAAGTGCAGCACAATTAATTTACGGTCAGCTCTGGCTTCTCGGCAAACATCAGGCATGTTCAGGAATTCTTGTGAAGGGAGAAAAGTGTAACCTACAAATTGTTTTCAAAAGTCATAACATTTTTTAAGAAGGCTAAATTGAACAATTAATGAATTCGACAAAATGTTACACTTTGTAGAAATTTAATTATATACTTACAAATTTTGACTTTGCAGTTTTCTTTTCATATTTTTTAGCTAACAAATTTTTTTAGGCCTCAAATACTTTTCATAAACTCCTGAAAAGCTTGTCAGCCCCAGGCAGTGTGCTCGGTGTCCAAGGACTTAAAGGGCCTGAACAGCAGGCATGAGCGTCTGGACTCTCCCCAGAAGGACCAGAAACGATACTTAGAACGTCACCGCTGGGGCGCTGCAGGAACTTGACTGAGATGGCTTTGGGAATGTACCGTCTGTTCCTGTGTTAGGTTATTGTTTTGTGCTCTGGTTCACTGAAAAGTGGTGAGTGACATAGAATATATATGTTCACAACCAAAATATGATTTCCCCAGCTGTCTGGATACATGAGACTCGAGCAGCACACGTGATTGCTCCTTGCCCCCTGCACTGGGTTTCGGCTGTCCTGCCTCACCCGGGACGCCTGGCAGGTCCTCATGCTGGCCGGGGTGGGACTCACGCCTAAGCAGGACTCACACCTAAGCAGTTGACATGTGCCCTGGTGCTCAGATTATTCATTTGGGTCAGAAAATCCAATTTCAACCCAACTAGTCATTTCTCCTGTTAGAAAACTGGTTCAGGGAGTGGCCAAAAGACTTGTTAGAGGCAGACCATCCATGAGAATAATAGGAAGCAGCACACGGCTCTCATATAAGAGCAGTGCTTCCTGGTGACATCACAGAAGCCTCTCTGCAGTGCCCACATATGGACTAAAACACCCCAGAACCTCTCCCGCAGGCCACAGGGTCCTCTGTGTGGCCTCAGGTGGTCAAGTCTGGAGACGTGGGCTTAGGGGGTAGAGAGGCCTGTCAGGCTGCTGGCCGGCTGTGTGGCCTAGCCCAGCTGACGGCCGGGAAGGACTCTGCCCCTCTCCTCATGGCTCAGGCGCAGCAGGGAGAAGAGGCATCACTCTGGCCCACACAGGCCCGATGTCTACCCACTTCTCAGCTCCTGGCCGCGGCCAATAGGCCTGGTCAGATATTCATGGGGCCGCACTTCCCTAATGGAGGGGTGACTGCACTGAAAATTGATGCAGTTGGTGAGCCCGTTTCTCCACTGGGGCTTGGGTGGGCATCAGGCTGAAGGTGGTCTGCCTCAGACCCACAGGGAGGACACCGGAACTAGGAAGTTACCCGTAGGTCTGGGCTGGCTGCGGGCTCCAACTCGGCTTTACCAGCAGGCCCTACGCTGAGGGTATTGAGCCCCAGAGCAGCCAGCAGTAAGTGGCTTCTGGCTTCCCAGGAGGTGAGGGACCCTGTGTGCCAGATTCCTCTGTCAGGAAACCCAGTGAGGAGGAAGGGAGCAGGGATGGGACTTAGGCCCCCAAACCCGATCGCCTCCAACGCTCACCAGACATTGGGGTCTGGGGGCCCAAGATCTGTAAACTCTGTGTTCCCACTGCCGACGTCCCTTCTCCCCAAGGCCTCCTGACTGCAGGGCCTGTGTGCCTTCCATACCCTGTGCTGCTCCTCTAGGGAACCACACAGACTCGGCACGGCCATGGCAGCCGCGCTTTCCTTCACGTGGAACGTTCTGGCTGCAGCTCCGCCAACAGTGTAAATATACTCTTCGCAGAGATGAGGTCGGGGCGCTCCCTGCACTCAGAGCCTTGTGCCGCTGAGTTAGTGCTGGCCTGGTGCTCCGGGCAGGGCTACCCTATCAGAAGGAG
This sequence comes from Grampus griseus, assembly GCF_964374135.1. Classification (NCBI taxonomy): domain Eukaryota; kingdom Metazoa; phylum Chordata; class Mammalia; order Artiodactyla; family Delphinidae; genus Grampus; species Grampus griseus. The sequence goes on from NC_139000.1 coordinate 8,480,129, forward strand.
CGCCAAGTGAAACACTGCCGGGTACTCCGCGCTGCTCCACTGAAGATGCAGCTTCACTGACCAAAAAAAAGGTTTCCATTCTTCATTCCCATTAGTCTTTGTGGCCCTCTCTACTGAAGTTCTGACTTTCACAATATGCCTTTATGGAAAACATCCATCAGTAAATAATCTTATACTTAGTCTTGGAAATCCGAAAGCAAATACAGTCGCTTGTTTGGGGCTAGGGGATGGCGGGGAGTGGACAGCTTCAAAACTACCAGCTTTCATCTATCAAAGGAAAGAAAAAAAGAACCCTCTCTGGCACCTGCCCTGGTCGGCCTCGTGAGGGGTGCTGTGTTCGGGAGACCCTCAGAACAGGTAGGGTTCTTTCCGTCTGTTTACAGAAGAGATGGAGGCTTAGTAAGGGCCTGCCCAAAGTCACTGTGAGGAGATGCGGCCACCAAGCTTTGAGCTAAGGGCTCCTGACTCCAAGTTTGGGGTCCTGTCCCCAGCACACAAACGCTTCTTGCACAGATTCCTGAGTCAGTGTCTGACACCTCGGCTGACCCCGCAACTATGACACTGTGTATACGTAACAGGTGTAGATTTCTCATCCGAGGAGGATGTTCTGACTCGGCCGTTTTAATGGAGCCGCGTGATAATCTTACTGCTGCCGTTTTCTGCTGCTTTATCATTTTACTGCTGCCAACTTTTCAACACCAAGTATTTTTCTGACTAATTTTCATCCATCATTTAATTTTCTGACCTTTGCCACTAGTGCCTTTAATAAGAAAAGGGAACACGTTTGAATGCTGGAGATCTTCTAGAGCTCTGCAGGGGCATCTGAGAGATAACTGTCTGGAAACATCCTTGATGGAAAGTCCTCAGTGTCATGTGAAGTGAAGGACGTAGATGTATGGAGATTATTTTTTAGTAACAGCAGAAAATACTAAACATGTCTACACTATTTTGCACTTACTCCATGATTCTAGAAAGCATGTCATACCTAAAAAGCCTTCAAGGAAAGAACTGCTAGATTTGCCTTTTAAAAAAAGGAAAGGAAAGATTCTCCATCGTAAGAAACACTAAAATAGTTGTAAAATAGTCGAAATCGTTGTAAAATGCGCAAAGGACACCAAAAGGTAAGCATAGAAGAAAAACAAATCAAAAATTTAAAAAGGCATAACACCTTGACAGAGAAGAAGTATACATTCTTATTTTTCTTAACCTGGCTGACCGGCAATGATTAAGACTAGTTGTAGGGACACAGAGAGAAGACAGCCTGGACCCCTACCCTGGAGTCCACTCCGGTTGAGGAAAAGGATGAGGGCTTTCGAGCGTGGGCTCTGGACGACCACTGGGTTCAGATACCATACCTGCCCCTACCGGGAGGGAGTGTCACCCAACGTCCCCACGCTCCAGTTTCCTCATCTGTAGAGTGGGGAGACTACTAGCTACCTGGCTGGTGTGTCAGGAAGATCTCGGGTATAAATGCATGGATGGGGCACGTAGTAAACGCCCAACACGTGTTGGCTAGTAGAAGTATTTTATTGTTACTACCGTTCCAGTCAAGCCTCTCTCAGAGGCAGGGTTTCATAATCGGGGGTTTGGAAGTCCATTTACCTTCTGATTATAAGCAAAATTGTGTGTCTGTGCATCTTTCTAGTTAGAGGGTCTGGAGCTTCTTCCCCCAAACTCTTAAAGGGATTGGTTGGCTCCAAAACATTTAAAAATATTTGCCTTTTAAAAACAGCCCTTTGTAGAAATGTCAAAGGTAAAGCTGGAACCACTCAGGGAACCCACACAGGTAGCGTAGGATGGGAGCCGCGAAGCTGACCGGCTACCCTCCTGGCGTCCTCGAAGCTTCTCCCCATGTGGCGCCGCCTTCAAAGCCGGCCTTTCAGCCTGAGAATCCATGGAGCCCCATGGCGGCTCTGCAGGAAGAGGCCTGGCTGCTCGTTTTCAGTTGGGTGTTATTCTGCAGGCTTCTGCCGGACCTTCTGTCACCAGCTTCCGCATCGAATGGCCTCTCCTGTGCTTCTGACTTGGTATCGAGCTGGGAGGCCTCCCACGCCCGCTCTGTGCTCTGCTCCAGCTGCCGGAGACAGACTCCCATTCTCTGCTTTGGTCCCCGGGGCCACGGGCTGAACACAACCAAAATCTTTCTCTCCTTCATGAATGTTCGTTCTGGAGGTCTGGCCTCCCCTTCCCAGGACGGAAGAGGCACAAGGCAAAGAAGGAAGCAGCTGCTTGTGCCACATCTGCTACCAGGCGGGTGCTTGGGGCCCTGGCCATCCCTTGGGGGAAGGAGGGCTGGCCAGCAGGTAAATGGCTGGAGGATGAAGTCTGGACCCAGCCCCAGATAGCTGTCAGCGGTGGGCACCCACGCCCACCTTTCTTCTCGGTGCTGTTGAGCGCTGGGGACAGAGGGGTGAGCAAGACAGCCCCCGCCCTGCCGTCAGGTTCCAGGTGGGGATGCTCACGCCCATCTGTGAGGCCTCAGGAAAAGCCCGCTTGAGGTGTCCAACAAAGACCAAACCCAAACTTGTCCTGTTTAACCATCAGGTGTGGACTAATCCAGCCCAAACACAGCTAGGGAGGAATGTGAGAAGTCTGACCTACACAGGAAAAGCTAAATGCACCCGTCCCTGATGCCTGCCCTTTCCGCCCTCCCCCACGCACAGGAAGGACAGGATTCTACAGGAACTCAGGCTGAGAGAAAGCTGGTGAGGTCAGCTCCCCACTCGCTGGACATGGGAGCAGCCCCCGCCTGCCCTAGGCTTCCACAGCCCGGCACAGGACTTGCTGGGGCTGGAACTCAATAAACAGTTGTTGAATAAACATACACATTAATAGAATAAGATGGAATTTTCTTAGGACGTTTGGTCTTAACCATTCTCAGTTTAGGATTGTTTTGAAGAGAAGCTATGTGTGGTGATTTTATTTACTGTAAAATACACAGTTCAATGGCTAGGTCTTGGAAAACGTCGGAAGTTTTCTCAGATCAATAAGGAAGAAGCCAGCTTATTTGGCCCTTGGTGACTCAGGTTTGTACCCTCTTGCTGATGTGACCAATGTCCAAACACAGGAAACCACCAGGGGAAGTGGGGGAGGGGTGTTGAGAGACCTACGGTAGTGACACCCATCCCTTCTGACTGGGCTGCCCAAGCTCGGGGAAGTCACAGATCACAGAACCCCTCTCGTCTCAGTTTCAAAAGAGAGCCATGGATTGGAAGGTGCCCTAGACACCATCCTTTGAGCGCATGGACCTCAAAACATGGGCTCTGAGCACCTGGCCCTCGGTGAGCCTCCTTTGGAAAATACAGATCGAGCTGAACAGAAACTTGGTCCCCCCTAAAGGTGTTTGGAGGCCAGCATCTGAATCCCAGAAATATCCCGAAACCTCTGGCTACAGATTCTGGGCATTGTTTGGGCCCCTGTGACCCCCATGGAAGTTCACTTACTAAAAACTGCAACGACTGTCACCAAGCACCGTCGCGGGCGTGGAGTCAGCCGTGCTGGGAGGGGCAGCGAGCCCGGCTCACTGACCGGGCAGAGCCCGCTCGGTGCTGACGGACGCTGCTGTCTCTCAGCAGGCTCACATCTCTTTTTGCCAGTATAACCAACTTAAAAGAAAAAATCACTCCAGGAACTGCACACAAATGATCCAAGCAATCCTTACAGCCCCAACGAGGTAAACATGATCTCCCTTCTACAAACCGGGGAAACCGAGGGCTTGGAGAGGTAAGGAAGCTCGGCCAAATCACACCACAGGGGAGTCAGGGGTGAAAGTGCGCCCAGGCCCCTAGCCCTGGGCTACCCAAATCAGGCCCCTCACCCTGCAGGTCTGTGGCTTCCAGCTGGAGTCCTGCCCGAGGCCGTGCCGCGCGGGTCGCAGCCAGGGGTGAGGGGAGGGGAGGACGTGGCTCGGCGGCCAGGCAGCAGGGAGGTCTGTGACGGCCGCACACCTGTGTCCCCAGGCCCGTGGAGAGACTGCCTGCAGGCCCTGGAGGATGGTCATGACACCAGCTCCATCTACCTGGTGAAGCCAGAGAACACCAACCGCCTCATGCAGGTGTGGTGCGACCAGAGGCATGACCCCGGGGGCTGGACCGTCATCCAGAGGCGCCTGGACGGCTCGGTCAACTTCTTCCGAAACTGGGAGACGTACAAGGTGAGGACTGCCCACCTGAGGGCCAGGGCCCTCGGAAGGAGGTGCCTGCTGCCTGTCAGGGCCTGTGTGGCCCAAGGGAGGAGGACACTGACAGGGCCGTTTCTGCAAACCCCAGGGTGGGGGGGACCAGCCGCTCCTTCGCTGCCCCACTAGCAACTGTGGCAAGACAGAGACAGGGGTTCAGACCACAAAAGCCCCACGAATGGGGTGGGACTTTCGAAATGCTGGGGTGCAGTAGCCCCTCACCCCAGCCAGGTGTGGGGAGCACCTTGGTCCCAGCTGGGGCTCTCAAGGGGAAGACCTGTCCTCAAAGCCCAGAAGGGGCAAGTCCTAAGGCTCCCAAGCCCCGGGAAAATCTCCCACATAGCCCGTTTTGGGGAACTGTGGGAATACTTGGGTCCTAATTCCAGGGCTCATCCTCTGGGCTCCCAATTCCTGGGAAGTTGAATGCTCTTCCTTGTAGAAGGAAAGGCTGCAAGGGCTCCACCCAACACCCATCTCGCTCTTCTGAACAAAGAAGTGGTACCGAGGACGCGAGGGCAGCTGAGTTCACTGACACCTGCCACACGCCAGGCGCAGCGCTGGGTGCTTCCGTTCATTACCTCCTTTGCTCTCACATCGACCCCAGGAGGAAGACAATGGTCTGGACCCAGTTTGCAGATGAAAAGGTGGCACAGTCAGGAAGGGGGAGAGCAGTGAATACAGCCTAGGCCTCTGACACCTGCAGAGCCGACAAACTCCCTGGACCACGACACCCACACGTGGCTTTGCCATGCCCCGGTCCTGTCCTGCTTGCCCTCCAACCCACCTCACCCTCACGCACTCTGGGACCCTGGGCCTCCCCAGGCCTCAGTCCACCCACTCTAGGGAGGATACTGATAGTATCTAGTTCACAGAGTTGGCATGAGGGTTAATAAAATGACCTACGGAAAGTTCTGCCGACAGTGCCAATATACCGTAAGTACTAACTAAATACTAGCTATTATTATCATTAATGAATCCACCTATTTTTCAAGACTTCAAGTGGCCACCACTCGGCTGATGACACCCAAAAATACTTGGAAAAACTATAACAAATCCCCTGGATTCTAGACCTCGGAGGGTGCTCAGGTGGATGTGGCATGCCTTTGTCACAGCTCACACCTGTGCATTAGTTTACATGGGACCCTCACACACAGCCCCTTCCCAGAGAAGGGAACAGAAGCTCAGAGAAGGTAAGGGAATTGTCCAAGGAACTCATGTTGCATGCCTACTGTGTGCTAGGCTCTTAATTTACCATATTACGTGTGTCCTTATAGCAACCCTGCAGGGAAGGTAACATAGCGTCTCCCACGTTCACACGATGACTAGCATGAAACAGGCACTCTCTAAATAGTCTTGAGTGTTGCATGACTGAGGCTCAGACAGGCAAAGTGACTCATCAAGTGACAGCCAGGTTGGGGGAGTGGGGGATTAAATGCAGGCCTGCCTTCTGCTCTGCCTGTTTCCAGGCCTCTCTGTCTGGCGCTGAGCAGCTGACAGCCGGGCCCTGCTGGCTGAGCGCACTGCATATTCCTCAGTAATGCTTGCCCACGTTTTCCCCAGCAAGGGTTTGGGAACATCGACGGCGAGTACTGGCTGGGCCTGGAGAACATTTACTGGCTGACGAACCAAGGCAACTATAAATTGCTGGTGACCATGGAAGACTGGTCTGGCCGCAAGGTCTTTGCAGAATATGCCAGCTTCCGCCTGGAGCCTGAGAGCGAGTATTATAAGCTGCGGTTGGGGCGCTACCATGGCAACGCCGGTGACTCCTTTACCTGGCACAATGGCAAGCAGTTCACCACCCTGGACAGAGACCATGATGTCTACACAGGTAGGACCGGGGGAGTCACACCCAGGTGCAGGGCAGGGGAAAGAGGTCAGTCAAAGCCGAGACTCTGACTCCCAGGCCTAAGAACAGGAAGATCCCAGGGCCCAGCTGCCCAACCCTGCTCCCATCCCCTGAAGGCCCGCTCCTTTGCCCTCTGCCCACAGATCCCCTTCGCAAGGCTGGGTCAGCATGGCATTTACAAAAAGGGGAAGGTAAAGAGGTGCACAAATTACATATCTGAGGGCCACTCTGGGCCAAGCTGGACATTGTACTGGGCTGTGCGCTGCATCACTCCCTGCCTGAGGCACTGGGTGTCACGGCGACATGTCCCCATGTTACACCCTGGCTAACAATGCTGCCCCACCTCCTACATGCCTGTGCCCTCTCTGGGCCCGTCTCCACATCTGGAAATAAGGACATACCTATGTAGTGGGGTGGTGAGAAGGTGAGAATGTGCCTGAAGTGCTTTGTCTGGGACTTGGCGGAGTCAGGCTCTGAGTGGGTGCAGTCTCTACTGTGTACTGACAATGCAGTGCTATGGGAAGCTATGAGAGGAAACCAGGTAGGAGAGATGAAACGAGCTGTCCAAGATTACATGCCTCAAGTCCAGGTCTTTATTAAACAAAAAAACAAGGGAAAAAACAAAAAACTGTAAGAAACACACACAGTCCAACCCTGAGTCCAGACATCAACCCCCCACATTCATCTCAAGGCTCCACACCTCAATTCCTTGAGATGAGGGCCCCTGGGCCCTCGCTGGCTGGTCCCTGGGGAGCCAAGCCCGCCTCCAGGCCAAGGCTGTTCTCATGGGCAAACCCAGCCCCCTCCTGCCCCAGCTTCCTGATAGGTCCCACTCTAAAGGCCACAGCCTCCCCTTTGAGGACTGTCCCAGGAACCACCTGCACTTCCTTGGCAAGCCCGGCTGCCTACATCCTGAGAATGGATCCCCACTCCAGGTCACCGACACCTCTACCTAGGGTCAGCAGTGCAGAACTGACCCAGCTGCAAGGGCCCCGAGGAGGCAGTGTGTCATCTGAGGCCGGGGCTGCTGAGGCTTCCAGAAGAGCAGGGCAGGAAGAGGACCCTCATCAGAACTGTCAGACTCTGGGGACAGAGAGGCTGGTTACAGCATTTCTTGAGGGCCGTTATGGGGAGCAGGGAGCAGACTGTTCTGCGACCCCAACTGTCAGGCCTGTCCAGCAGCAGGGTCAGTGGACGTGAGGCAGTGAGCTCCCTGTCCCTGGAGGCATGAGAGGCGAGCTCAGGAGGGGCGTCCACTGGCTGATGGGTGGCTGGCTGTGGCGCGCCGAGGGTTCTGCCCTCCAAATCCGATGCTGCCACTTGGACCTCGTGGCCTCGGGTCATGGCCCAGAGGGGCCAGAAAAAAACTTTGGGAAAACGTGGGCTGCTGGGGCTCTGGGGGGTGCCTGGGGCTGAGTCTCCTCTTGGCTTTCTGCCTTAGCCGGCCTGCTCCCTCCTCACCTCGCCCCAAGGCCTCTCCCGGAGCAGAGCTGCCCGCTCCATCGGGCCCCCAAACCCACAAACTTGACCGGGCAGCCCTTCCCCTGAGTGGGGTCTCTCCTGGGGCCTGACAATGTCTTACCCCTCCCTCCTGGTAAGGGCGATGCCCCTGCACGCCTGCTTGTACCTTGCCCACACTTTTACTGTTGTTCCGACTGTTGTTCCGAACTGCTTGTCCTTGGCAGCAAAATCCAGCATGATATGATAGTGCCAGAAACTTTATGAAAATATCTTGCTTTTGTGGAAAAAAAAATTGTTTTTGGCTGGAATACAGACTTGGGAGGAATAGAGGAACATTTCATCTTAAACACTTCCTTTGTCATTCTATAAAGACTCTTGATCTAATAGTTTCAGCTCTTAAAAAACATTCCTAAGAAAAACTGGCCCTCTACCCGCCCACCTCAGGTCATTTCTGTTTTCCTCCCTGGTGCTTGCTCTGCAGCGAGCCCTGGGCTAATCCGTGGCCTCCTTCGGTTCCCACACGGGTCCCGTACTGTGCAGGGGCAGCACGTTCATCCTTATTTTACCGTGAGAATTCAGTGGCTCAACAAGGTTAAGTTGCCTGCCCAAGATCACAGAGCTCGTTAGTCAGCAGGCAGGTCTGAGGCACCGTCCCCTCCCAGGCACCCTTGGTCCAAATGCCTCCACAGGGGGTCCCTCAGAAGCCCGCCGAGCAGACGGTGGACACGGGTAGAACCTCCTCCCTGAGACCTTCTCGCTCTTTCTCTCCTGTAGGCAACTGTGCCCACTACCAGAAGGGCGGCTGGTGGTATAATGCCTGTGCCCACTCCAACCTCAACGGGGTCTGGTACCGCGGGGGCCACTACCGGAGCCGCTACCAGGATGGAGTCTACTGGGCTGAGTTCCGAGGAGGCTCCTACTCACTCAAGAAGGTGGTGATGATGATCCGGCCAAACCCCAACACCTTCCACTAGGCTGGCCCCCCTCCTGACCCCTCGTGGCTGCCAGGAGCCTGCCCGGCTGTGCTGGCCCAGCCCAGAGAGCGCCTCCTTCCAGTTCACCTCAGGACTGGGAGGACTGCGATGCTGGACTATGATTTCCCAAGTCACTGCGGCAGATAATACAACTGAATCCAAGTGGTATTCTCTGTTGCTACTACTCTTCTCCACATCGGACAGCCCCTCGTGTTTCCAGACAGGACAGGACGGCAGACAAGTCTTTCCTTAAATAAATTAAGCCCCAGCAATAAAAACACAACTGCAAAACACCTTCATAATATACACGTGTGTGAGCCGACCTTGTGCACTTATGTGTATACCATGTATATATGCATTTAGATATATACACGTGGCGTATATCTAGATACATATATAGGTTTGCCTTATATACCTAAATACATGTATATTCAATTCTCAGATGCTGAGGCTGTTAACAACAGCTCTGCTCTTAGGAGAAGAGCAGTTCATTCATGTTGTATTACTTGAGTCTAAGGGCAGATCACAGACTGTGTAGCTTTCATTCAAAGAACAATCCTTGGCATCCACAGGCCTGGATTCTTCCAGGACTGTCTACAGTACTATTCTCTCACGTAGGGGTTCTCAACCTCCTTGCTTAAGATCCCCCTTGGCACCTAACCCAATTTCAAAACCCCCATCCCTCTTTATTTCTGTACTTCTCCTCATTCTCAGGACTTTTCACCGCCCACCCATCCACCCATCTATCCATGTATTCAATGCCATTCAATTAAGTGCCTTCCATGCTCCAGTCCCCGGCCACTTGTGTTCCAGGCACCTTTTCTGCTCTTCTCTATTCCTTGCCTACTTACTCCTCACCTTTTCTGTACCCCTGTGCTTTCTTTCCAGGCTACATTCCTTAGCCTCTGAGTAGGAAAGCATGGACTCCACGTGGTCAGGAAAGGGAAAGTCAGGCCCAAAAGCTAACTCTTGGCCACAAGGATAATGGTGTTTGTAGTCTCGTATTTTCCAGTCACAGTTTAGCCTCCCTGTCATTTTAACCTTCACAGAAATAATAACCTACCTTGCCAGCAGATATTCGATTGAAGAGAAGTCATCATCCAATCGTTGGGGGCCCCAAATGGCTACATACCAAAGGTCCCATGCTCTCAGGCCAACTAGTGTCCACATCTCGTCTCCAAACTACACTTCCCCGGAGATCAAGCACCACAAAAATGAGAACTGGCCACTCGTCGTGAGTTACTGAATAACCAGGGGCCACGGAGCCCTGGGTCAGCGCATCACAGTGCGGCGGCTTTCTTAGTCCTGTTAGCCACGGAGCATCAGGCTCGGTACTACCAGGACTCTTGCCAAGCAGGGAGCAAGGGATGAACAAGAAGATGAGACCCTCCTAGAGGGCACGTGGGTCGGGGTGGGAGAGATGTTGGAACGTTCGGTACTGTCCACATCTGGCTGTGTGCCTATTACCTCAGCAGTCTCACAAAGTGTTCCATGTAGCATGTTTTGTGTATATAAAAGGGACATGTTTTTTTTTTTAATATATTCTCAGATTATCCTTGTAATGACACATCTGCAATAAAAGCCATTAGTGCTATTTGGATGTATCTACACTGTGCGTTATTGTTTTAGAATGCCTTCCTGCGACCTCCGATACCAGAGCCTCTTTGAGTAAAACCAGGAAGAGATTCATCCATGGAAATCAATTAAATCACACTTTCCCTATCCCTGGTTTCCAACTCTGCCCTGTGGAGTCCCACGACAGTACCTCAGGCCAAGATGGCTTCCTGGAGCCCCACCTCCTTACATCTAGCTGCGTCCTGGATGTCTCTGCCAGACACAAGCAGTGCAGTCAACACCTGAAACACCTTTCCCCAGGTCTGGTCTCATTTCACCATCTACTCAATTGCTCGGGTGAGAAGCCAGGACTCCTCCCTCCCCCTGGCCAAGGTCGACCCACCCCTCCGTGCAAGGCCTCTTCTCTGCCTTGGTGTAGGCCCTCCTGCCCTCTCCCCTCGACCACAGCAACAGGCTCCCCACCAGACCAAGGAGGCCTGTGCCTCCACCTCCCTCGTCCCAATCCGACTTCCACACTAGCTGCCAGAACCACCTTCCTATAAAACAAATCTGTCGGTAGGGAAGGTGCCTCTGGGCCTGATGAGAAGCCCCAAAACCATAAAGGAAAAGACGAAGGGATAGAACTAAAGAAAGTCCTGAATTTTTTGCCCTCTGAAAAACAAAACAAAATAAAACATGACTGAGATTGAAAGGCAAATATTAAACAAGAGAAAAGTATACGATTAATATTCATGCTATACCAAGAACTCTTTCAAATTAAGAAGAAAGATACAAACACTGTGATAGAAAACTTGGTAAAGCGCACAAACACATTAGAAGACTCACAAACGGCCAGTAAACAAGAAAAGAGGCCAACCTCAGTATAATCAGCAGAGTTGTACATTAAATCAAGCATAAACCATCACATGGTGCCTAGCAGACTGGCAAAAACGAAAAAATGTCAATCTCCACATTGACAAGGGAATGGAGAAATATGTACTCTATGCACTCTGGGTGGAAGTAAACACTGATTCAATCATTTTGAAGAGCAGTTTGGCAAGAGCAGTTTGGTATATATCAAAATTTAAAACGTACTTAAACCTTTGGACTCACCAATCTCTCTTCTTAATGACAAAGTAATGCTGCCCTATGAGAGCCTTTTCTAGCAAAGTTGTACTGTGGAGAGACTGATGTCTACTGAAGCCTACTATGTGTTTGGAATTGGACTTGTGTCTCCTTACGTGACCTCACAGCAGCCTGTGTAGGAGGGACTGTTCCCCTCACTTCACAGAAGGGGAGAAAGTGAGGCTCACAGCCAGACTGCTGGTAAAATGCCCCAGCAGGAGTTAGTCCAGAAGGTTCTAGATGTCAAGCACTAAGAGTTCTCAACTCCCTTCTCCCAACTGCCTAGTCAGTGTTGGGGGTCACAGTGGAATCTGGACACTACTAGGTGTCCTCAACCTCGGCCCAGACCACACCTACCCCCTCCCATACCTGGAGTCGGGTGTGTGGGATGCAAGGATTGACGGCAAAGGAAGATAGGGCCCAACCTTACCAGTCACTGGTCTTATGTCCAAACCCCAAAGCAGAGAGCTCTGGAAAGCCACACTAGACAAGGGGGAGCAACCCTTTACTAAACTAGCTGGGAACCAAACAAAAGCAGGGCCTGACGCCACTGGTTCTCCAACGCCACACACCCTGATACCCAAACCTGGGTCTTGGTCAAATCATACCCCAGCTATATGGAAGGAGAGGGAGGCATAAGCCCATCAGAGATGTGGAGCCCACTCTCCCTGAAGTAAAATGGAGGAAGGGGAGCAAGTTTACCAAACCAACAGCATCAAAGAAGAGAACAGGGAGACGAGAGGGCTGTGCTCAGGCGCCACGCCTGGTGCCCAGGGAGTCGCCCCCCTGCCGGCAAACAGCACTCGGCACAACCAACACACATCAACAGTCCTCCTCGCCCATCCCGCCTGGGGACTTCTAAGGCCTACAGTCATAGGGGTCCTACTGTTACTAAGGTCTCCATGGTGAGTGCCTCTGCAGACCCAGAAGGAAGTCAGTGACACCGTGATCAGTGGAGGGCACCCATCTGCTGGGCTCCTGTGCAGAACACGGCAGGAAGACAGAGATGTTCCCCAAGCAAGTGACACTGAACAGGGCCCCCTCCCCCCGAATCTTGCCAATTTGATCCAGATTGAAAGAGAAACCTTTGAACTACTGCAAACACTGGGGATGGGAATCCATGATGTTCATACTCCACAGATGCTCTTTGGGAGCTCAAGGGGTCCCCCCGATCTCCCAAGAGCACCTCATCTGCTTTATACAGTCTGGTAAAAACTCTCAGTTATAGTAAAGGAAAGCTAGAGAACTGGATTAAACAAAAAAAGGAACATTTTAAGTGTAACAAAATCTTAAACAGGCACTCTTTCAGCCTCGGTTTTTTCTGAGTCTCGAAAGGCTAAGGACAAAATCATAACTGATAAGAGCTCCCACGTTATGGACCAAAAGATGCAAGACCCTCCTTGCAAGAGGGAGGCCCCAAACTGGCTCTGCAGCATTAGCTGGTTGCCCACCTGCAGCCTGTGTAAGAGGCACAGAAAAAGTATCCCGGGGTGGGGGGATGACTCGTCCCCATGATATGCTCCCCCCTGCCACCACAGGGAGGGTAGGTGTTCCCCCTCCTTCAATCAGTGAGAGGAGCTTCCAGGGACCATTCCAAGAGTCTAGCACTACCATCTGACTCACACCTCAAGTCTGCAGGCCAGACGTGGAGAGCAGTAAGAAGCGGGTACTGCGCTGGGAGCAAAGGGCAAGCCCACCGATGGGGGCGGGGAGGCAAGGACACAGTTCCTAGGAACCAGAGGGCAGCCTGGATGGTGAGGAGGGGTGGTGCATGAGACCCAGGAGCCAAGGAGGGGCCATAAGTGGTCGGCTAGAGGAGAAGCACTGCCCCATGGAGGGAGCTGAGTCAGAGGTGCCCCGAAGGGAAATTCTGAAGAAGCAGCAACAAAGAGGGAGAAAAGACAGGAAGAGGGAAAAGACAGAGCGTGGGTACTCTGGGCAGCTGGCATACCCAAGGGTGCCAGCTCTGGGTTCCGACTGAACAGGCCATATCAGAGGGGCCCTTGCCTCTCCCTTGTCTGTCTCGTCTGTTCCAACTCCAAGGGCCACAAAGCTCAGTGGACCAGGAGGGAGGCAATAGAACCGCGGGGTCTGGTGGAGGCACCCGAGCATGTGCCCTCCCCCACCCCAGGCCTCCAGCAGGACCGGCTGTAGGAGTCCAGACTTCGGACTCCTACACTGGATGGTCTGGAGTGACGTGACTATCAACAGCAGAGAGACTTTGGGGCCGCTAAGTTCTCAGCATCGACTGGGAAAAGAACGAAGCCACAGAGTGGGCTGGAAAGGACACTGCGGAAAAATAAAGTTGGTTTCTTCTCACACCTGACTGGGTCCAGCTCATTTAATAAGCTGGTTACATAAGGACATGAGGTATCTCCCGGAGTCCATGAGCAGGGACACAGCTGGGCCTCACAAGGACCAGGAACCAGAAACTGCCTGGAAAGCCTTCAAGAGGCCAGGAATCCGCCCTCTCAGCCTCTCTCTGTCCTCTCCCTTTCCCTGCCTGCAGGGTCTCTCTCTGTTTCTTGTGCATGGATCCGCTTTTCCCAGCATGGAATTTCTAAGCTCACATGTCCTCCTGGTCTGAGTGCCAGCAAAGACCTGAAGACTCTCTCCTCGCAGCCAACTCCCAGCCAGAGGACTCACTGGCCCGCTCGGGTTGGGTGTCCTCACTCTTATCGACTGGGCTCCGAGCAGAGCTGGTGGAAGGAACGCGGCTGCTGGAGCTCAAGGCTGTGGAAGGCATGGGGGAAGTTCCCACGGTCCCAGCTGAGCAGGGGTCAAGGCTGGCTCTATACCCAGAAAGGTGTCTGGACTATACTCCAGCTGTTGTTGGTCCCCATCCTCTCTGGAGACCATATTTTGCCAACTAGGTGGATTCTGTCCCATTACTCGTTAGATCACGTCCTATTCCCCAGCCCCTCCCCTGCTGACTCCTGCCCTCCCAGGCTCAGCTGTGTCACTAAACACGACTGACACACGGCTGTGCCCAGAGGGGCTCTTACTGCCCTTCCTGGATACGCCCTGTTTCTCAATAGTTTTCGTAGATACAGGAGGCAACAAGTTCCCCACTGCTGGGCTCTTCCAGGCAGTATTTGCTCTGGATAACACTCATACCACCCACAATCTATAGGCGCTGTCCATGTGCCAGGCACCATGTGTGTCTCTTTAAACTCTCACAACCACCCTGTGACGTGGGTTCTACAATTACCCAACCTTCGACGTCACAGAAATTGAGGCTCAGAGTTGTACGTGACTTGCCCAAGAACATGCAGCCTGAGATGCTCAGGATGTGAGCTCGAGTCTGACTCCTGAGCTCCTGCCTCTGCAGGATTAGATCACTGTCCCCAATGATGAAATGAAATGACCAAGGCTCCTCTCTCACCCCATCATCACTTCCTGGTACGTCTGAGAATCATGCAGCATGGAGCCTGCTGCCCACAGAAGTGGGTGTGTGAGCTGGCCAGCCAGCCTACCTGTGCAGAAGCAGGTGGATGGACAGTAGGTCCCCAGGTGTCAGGAAGTCAGTTCAGGGCTGTTTGCCCAATTTATCTCAGAGCTGAGGGCACAGAATAATAGGGGGCAGTGATGGAGAATATCTCTCAGCTTCTTGGGGCTCACAATCCTTTGCCAGGGCTAAAGTGGCTGGGCCCTGCCTCTCTCCCTTCCTCTTGGAGAACAATCTACAGACCAAGCGCCGCCCTTTGGCACTAGGAGTGTCCTGCTTGTGGCTGGTCTGGCTCTCACCTCATGTACCAATTCTATCTTGTCCAAGCCTTGGTCTGCACTATCTGGTAACTGGGTCCCTGTTGTGTTGGCTTATCTCCCATTTCCATGCCTTCAGGACAGGGGTTTGCTTGGCTAGTCTCTCTCAGATCCTGCAGTCAGGCCTGAACCAGCTCTAGCCTGGGACTCCACCCCTTGTGGACACATGCCTTGGTACCTACAATCACTGGGACACTCCTGACCTGGGGTATCCCGGGTCAGCTCACCCAAACATGGGAACTCAGACACAGATAATCCCTCCCAGCCGTGCAGCCTTCCCAAAGCCCTTCCACACACAGCACCTCCCCACTGCTCGCCGACGGTCATGATACATCCATCTCCATGGGCGGGTCAGGGGTGCTTCCTTCCCGCTGCTGCAGTACATGTACCCTCCTAAAGTTGAGGGACATCTCACATTAGGAGGACAGCTCCCTGGGCAAGGGTGGACAGGCCACATTCGCCCTGACCCTTAGCAGAGCTGGGAGTGGCCCAGAACCCACAAGGGTAGCTAACAGAGCAAATGGGATTAGAATTGCCTTCCGGAGCAGTGCGATGACAGAGGCCAACGCCCTAGTCATCTGGAAGAGGGGAAAGAATTAGAGGAAGCACACAGCCTCCCTGGAGCCCAGAAAGCTGACCGAGCCCGAGGTGAGTGTGCCGGGCATCGGCTCCTCTCCACGGGAACCCGACAGCCAGGGCAGCGCAGGGCTGTGCTGGGGACGCGGGGAGAGGAATTAAGGACAGACATTCAGGATGCAGACACAGGAAGCAGGGGCAGCTGAGCAGCTGGGTGGGAGGTCTGAAGGCCTGGCTGCCTAGCCCAGGCCCAGGGAGCACGGGCTTGAAGTAGGAAGCAGCTTCTTTGCCAAGAGCACAAAGAACTAGTGGGTAGCGAAATGTGTACTAAAACCAGAGGCCATCTTTCACCTGTCATTTCATTATAAGAAACTGGTTGGTAATGGCTAGCACTGGTGAGAGCAGAGAAGACAGGCAGGCTGGCATGCGTGGGTGGGAGTGGAACTGTAACCCAGGAAGTGGGTTCCCCAGCAGCAGCGACCAAAAAGAAAGTCGCACGTCACCTCTGCCCAGCAATTCCACTTCCAGCTCTTGGTGTTTCAGAAATACTCTGGCAGGTGAGTAAAGATACAAGTAAAAAGGTGTTCTCCACTGCACCACCCGTCCAAGGGAAAAAGTAGAAACAACCTAAGCATTTATCAATTGGGGCTAAACAAATCAACGTACATCCAGGCCCCGTCCAACAAGGCGCCACGTGGCCACGGGTGCCACGGAGCCACTTGGAAGAATGAAGGAGTTCTGTACCTGCTGCCACTGAACAGTACCCACCACACTTCGAGTGGAACAAAAAGTAAGGTGCAAAACAAACTGTCTACCCAAAGGTTCCCATTTTGGTTAAAAAGCACGAGACTCTTCGCACACCCCCATGTGCACTGATACTTCTCCGTGTGGATTCAAGTGCCTGGAAGGACACACCCAACCTGCCAACACTGGCTGCCTCTGAGAAGTAGGAGGGGAGGAAGGGGATTTTCACTTTCTACTTTATAGACTTTCTAGTGTGAGTTTTACAACAAACAATGTGTTACTTTTGTCATTTTAAGAGTTTTTAAAAGATGAATGGGAGTTGAATGGCACTGCTGGGCACAGCCTTTCTGGCCGCAGGAAGCAGAGATCTTGCCCGCCCCCGCTTGAACAGGCACTCCTGGGCCCCTAAAGCCGTGGACGACTTACACTCTAGGCCTTTCTGAGGGTAACTTCCTGGGACCTTTCAGGCTCTAATCAGCTTGTCCCCAGGCACCTTCCTTCCTCACAGAGCTGCCAGAATTCATCTCCTCTCCACGGGGCAACCACCCCCTCTGCCCTAGAAGATTTCCTTCCCTCAAAATTAGCTTCTAATTTTGGGACCCAGCACTTCCTGCTGCCCCAGAGATCAATCTGACAGTCTTTTTTTTTTTAATTAAGGAGGTTTTTTTAATGATAAATATTTTACAGAAAATAATTACTCCCTACAGGGTATTATCTGGAGTTCATTACATGGAATAATTTATTTGCTCTTTACAGCAACCCCATGAGGCAGATCCTGTGATTATTCCCATTTTAAAGATAATGAAGTAACATTTCCAAGAGGACTCAGCTCATTAGCAGTGGAGTCAGGACCTGAAAGAACGCAGTTTGCCTCCAGGGCTCTTGCTCTCAACTACTCTGACATATTGTCTCTGAGAAGTAAACAGAAAATAACACACATCTGAGGAATCTTGTCATCAACGGCTTGTCCTGGATGTATGGGTTCGTAGAGTCCTCTCCGTAAACAGTCAAGAGCAGGTAGGAAGTAATTCCTCCCTTTTGGCCCCTAGATTAGTCCCTTGTTCTAGACATCAGCTCAGCACCCATTGCCAGGGGTACATACCTCCATCTCTACCAGTAGAAGCCCAGGCCCTAGAGACTGAAGACCAGAGAGGGAGAGAAAGGGAGTCCTTTCCTCCCTACAGTCTGCTCTCTAGAGTCTGGAGTGTAGCCTGAGGCATCTGCTCTGTCTGGAGACTGTCAACAGCACTTATGTCCTTTTTCTATGTTGGCCCTACCTCCACAAGGGAGCAGGTCACAGCTCTGGATTTCCATCAATAAAGCAAACCCAAAATCGATACAGGAATTGGACACTTGTCCATTGCGTAAGTTGCTATGTGGGGCGGTTGGGAATCTCCTGATTTGTCTAGGTAGAACTCACCTCTGTCTGCCTGTTTGTCTGTCTGTCTCTCTCTAGGCCCAACTGTAACCTGCTCCTGATTCCATCATGGTGCCCGCTGTAGTCACCTGCAGCAAGTCTGTAGGCACCTTGGGGACAGTGATTTGCCCTCTGCTTCTTTGGCACCTCTCATTTTCCCATGGTGGGTTCATATAAAATATGTGTGCCATGGATGAATGAGTGAATGAGTAAACTTAATGTATTTCAATACTATTTTTAACATCCACAATCTGACAGTCTTTTGTGTGTGGAGTTTTACAGCTGATTTTGTTCCAATACAGATGGGGCAACAAAGTAACAAATGTGGGGTAGTGATAAAGTTGGTGCAATGCACTAGTTATCCATTACTGTGTGACAACCTACCTCCAAATTTAGCACCTCACAACAATAAACATTTGCCGTCTTGCAGTTCCGTGGGTCAGAAGTTTGGGTGTGTTTTAGCTGGGCATCTCTGGCTTAAGGTGTCTCATGAGATGACAGTCATGGAGGGGCTGCGGCCTCCTTTGAAGGCTCCACTCAGGCACAATCTGCTTCCAAGTTCACCCACGTGGCTATCGGCAGGACTCACACCCTCACCACACAGGCCTCGCCAGAGGACAGCCAAACACATGGCTGCTGGATTCCCCCAGGATGCGTGAGCCAAGAAAGAGTAAGACGACAGCAACACCCAACAGAGAAGCAGTCTTTTTATAATCGAATCCCGGAGTGACATCCCATTATTTCTGTCATATAGGATTTGTTAGAAGCAAGTCAGTATGTTCTGCCCATGTTCCAGGGGAAGGGACTACACAAGGGATCGTTGGGGGCCAGCTTAGAAGCTACCTACCACGTGAAATCTTCCAGATTCTCAGGGCCATCGTCCTAACTCTTTCCAAAAGAGACGTCCCAATGGCCCCACGTTATTCCTGCAGCTGGAGAAATTCTAGCCTTTCCTCTATCCCTAATCCTTCTCTTCTTTAGGGCTGGCGGGCCCTGGGAAGGCCCTCCTTCTCCCACCTTGAGCCCCTGTACCACACAGGAGGGCCCTGGAGACATTCCTCTCTTCAGCCCACTGTCTGGTTTCCCCAGAGGGTAAAGGTCTGTTAGCAGGAACATATGGCATAATCTGAGGTTAGTGGTGGGGCTCTGGGGTCGCAGCACTACGATGTGGCAGTAGTAAGTGGTGAAACTTTTAACAAGTCTTATTACGCTTCTGCAACTGTGACATAAGTTAAAAATAGTGCCTTCCTCAGAGGAAGGAGTGTTGGGAGGATTAAATGAGATCATGAGTGTAAAGCGCTCGGTGCGGGGCCTGTTGTGTGGTGGAAGAAGTAAACGTGAGTGCTGGTCATTTTTATTATTGTCAGCTTCTAATTAGAAGTCCAAAGACTAAGGGTCAAAGAGGAGCAGTTGTCTGATGACTCCACAGATTCCTGCTATGGAAACACACCTGCACTTGCACAAAATGGGCTCGTGCTCTCATCTCCTTTCCGGGGTTCAGACAAAACTGCTCGACCCAGAGAAAGGCTGACTGCAGGTCCTCCCTGTGCCCCAGAAGGGACGAATGTGACCAGCTGCTCAGATCTGGGCAGCAAAGCCTGAAGGAAAGAAACCTCTCCCCCAGCGTGTTTTCCTCCCATGCTGCTTCTCTCCATGGAGACAGATGTTAAATGGAGGATGCATAAGTTAAGGCAGGGTGGAACCCCAGCCATGAGCATGAGGTCTTGAGTTAAACTTGGTGTCTGCCTGGCGTACAATGTTGGTAAGTCATAAGTGAAACAGTAGGGTTTTTTCATTCGCAAAATGGGGATTTTAATAACATCCACTGGCTTTTTGTGAAAATTGAGCAAGACTGTGAAGTCCCAGAGAAATGTGGATTTTAAGGTAACAAATCCTGAGATTGCAACAGTAAAGGCAAAATTCTCTCTGGAAGGGAGAGATTTAAAACCATATGCAGCTGATGACTCAAAAAAATAATGGGAAAGGTTTCCTTCATTTGGGATGTATTGTGTCTTTGTGATTATTCTGTTGATCGAGAAGCATGTTTGAGATGCATCAGAAGGTAGCTTTTCCCTGCTTGCTGGGCCCCAGAGGGGGCTGGATCCTTCCTCTATCTGGAGAAGGAGAAACTTGATCAAAGGCTCTCCTGGGCTTGTTGCGCCCTGTAGCACGTGGCCATCGGGCAAAGAGGAGAAAGGCACGGCTCTGGGCTCCAGAAGTAGGCATTCCAGAACGCAGGCTTAAGCTTTTCTTTGTGGCACTGACATCCCCTTAGCCATCCCCGAGCTGTGCTTCCCTGGCTAAGGAAGGAGGAGCCTGGGGCTTCCCTGGTGGCGCAGTGGTTAAGAATCCACCTGCCAGTGCAGGAGACACGGGTTCGAGCCCTGGTCCGGGAAGACCCCACATGCCGCAGAGCAATTAAGCCCACGCACCGCAACTACTGAGCCTGCACTCTAGAGCCTGCAAGCCACAAGTACTAAAGCCGGCGTGCCACAACTACTGAAGCCCATGCGTCTAGAGCCTGTGGTCCACAACAAGACAAGTCACCACAACGAGAAGCCTGCGCAATGCAACAAAGGTTAGCCCCCACTAGCCGCAATTAGAGAAAGCCCACATGCAGCAAAGAAGACCCAACACAGCCAAAAATAAAATAAATAAAATAAATAAATTTATTTTTTAAAAAAGGGGGGAACTTCCCTGGTGGCGCAGTGGTTAAGAATCCGCCTGCCGATGCAGGGGACATGGGTTTGAGCCCTGGTCCGGGAAGATCCCACATGCCGCGGAGCAACTAAGCCCGTGCGCCACAACTCCTGAGCCTGTGCTCTAGAGCCCACGAGACACAGCTACTGAGCCTGCGCTCTAGAGCCCGCGAGCCACAACTACTGAGCCCGCGTGCCATGACTACTGAAGCCCACACGCCTAGAGCCCATGCTCCACAACAAGAGAAGCCACTGACCGCAATAAGAAGCCCGCGCGCTGCAACGAAGAGTAGCCCCCGCTTGCTGCAACTAGAGAAAGCCCGTGTGCAGCAACGAAGACCCAACGCAGCCATAAATAAATAAATTTATTAGAAAAAAACGGAGGAGCCTGGCTGTACACAGGTTCATCTGGAGAGACTGGGTAGGAAAGCAGGAGATGACTGGAGGGAGGGATCAGGGTTTGTGGCCAGGCAGCTGGCTGAGGCACCAGAAACGACCAAGATGGATCTGTGGAACAAATGAGTATTCCTTGGGGATTCTTGGGAACACATGGGGTGGGGAACTGAAGGGAAAAAAGGCTGAATTTCCTGCATGCGGAATGGAATTTTTTCAGTTGGGAGTTAAAGGAAAGAATTAGCCTTAATGCTGGCAAACTTGGGGACAGGTGGATAACACTGTGGTAACCCTAACTTGGGAGCCATCGGACTTTGGTCCTGGGGTGGTACAGGTCCCCACCAAAGGGGCAACAGCCACTCTGATTCGGTTCTGGGAAGCAGAAGATCTGCCGGCATCCATCAGTTCAAGCCCCCTGCCTTCTGGAGGGAGATCAAGAGAGCACGTGCCCGTGCCCTTTCATCTCTGCTCAAATGCGTACATCCTTCATTCTCAAAGCCCAGGCACAGGGAGATGCATGCGTCTCCAATCCGGTATGAGGGACATGCTCACTGATAACTGTTTTAGGTCTCTCCAAGGCTTTGCTCTAAAATGAACTGTTTTCAAAAGGGCTTCCCCTTCCCCTCCCCCACCCCCACCCCAGCAGTTTCTGAAATACGGTGATGCACCACAGGCTGCTGCACGGTCCCCTGCCTGGTTTTCCCTCCTCCAGCCTGACCTCCCCCAAGCCGGACACCTGCTGTCGGCCAGGAGACCCGTGTTCAAGGCAAACCCAAGCCAACCACGCCCTTGCTCAAAACCCTCCTGGTCCCCTACTGCTCGTGGAGGCCAGAGCCTGAGCCCCCCACTCCCAGTGTGCAGGCCCTAAGCAACCTCACCCCTCTCTCCCACTGCAGCTGCTTCTCACGACACCCTCCTCCTGATTCTCTACTCTCCAGGCAGTTTTCCCAGCAAACATGTTTTTCCCCACTTCAGGGCTCTTGCACAAGCCGCTGTCTTTGTCTGGGATGCTCACATGCCACCTCTTCATCCAGCTTATTCATCTTTTAGGGCTTCCCTCCAGAAAACCCTTGCTGGTCCCCCAACCTGGGATGGGTCCCCCTTTATTCACTCCTTTGCCTTTCCCTCCACAGTGCTCGGCTCACTTTGGTTTCTAGTTCACTGCCAGTGATCAGATCTGGGCCGTGAGCGCCACCAGAGCAGAACTGAAGTCTGATGCCCGGGTGAGAACACACCCACCTTGCAGAGGGCCTGGCGTGTGAGGCCCTCAGGCTCAGAGTGTGAGCCCCTCACCCCCAGCTGTTCTGGGGGCTTTGGGGCATCAACGTAAATGCTTCTTTTTGACCAATGACCACTTCTTTTTGAAAGTCCTTTTAGATATCCCACAGTTTAAGTCTGTTAATTTTATACTCAGAATTTGGAAACAACTTGCCTTTATTTTAAACTTCAGAGTCCATATTTGAACATAAAACCTTGCTTTTTAAAAATGGGAGGGTTTGGCTGTTTGAAGGAATAGCTTAGCTTCTAGAAATTTACTTCACATATTAGAAGTCTGGGTAAATTTACCAGGAATCTAAATGTTCTCTAACTATTCAGAACTGTCAGAATGCCTAGTTTTTGTTCCTTGAGAGATCACAATTTTCCACACTGCCTATAGTTACTTTTAGAATCAGGCTCTAAACCTTTTAAAATCTATTACATTTGTAATTTTATTTAGCTATTTCCTGGAGGGAACTATAGGTTCTGAAAACCAAACACCCTCTAAATCAATAAAGCTACTTGGAAGTAAATGGTGTAGCCACGCTTCGCAGCTCATTGCCTGCTTTTGTTATCACTTTGACCTGAACTGGGTATTTACAAGGAGTAGCTATCAGATAAAATTAAGCTGCAAATAACTGACCTGACTATTTCCCACAACTATTTTTGCACTTTGAAGTAAATGGGAATAAACTTTTTGAGACAAAGAGAGTCTTATTTTTGAAATGTAGTAAGTTTTTCCCTCAGTGTTTTTTAAATTATGCTTCACAAAAAACAGTGCACCAAAGTGCAGCCAACTGGCTCTAAAATTTGCATTGGAAGGAGATGGAATACACACCCACATGGTTAATAACGTGCCAGTACTACATGAGGGTATCTTTACATGGAGTAAGAGACACATGTGTGAATAGTCCCAGGAAACCAGTTAGTGTAGAACCTTCCACAGAGGTTTAAAAGAATCATTACAAAAGTAAAACCTATACTTGCTATTAGAGGCAAATAACCACTGAAGCAGCGTTCAAAGTCTCAAGCAGGAACTAAACGAATGAAGCAGCTGGAAATATCGAGGACTGACCTCAAGTCCCTCCCAGAGAATAACTCCCTCTCCCCCAAGGAAAACACCTACAGTGAGGACGTTGCCAGGGGAAAAAGAAATGGTTTCAGACATTTTTTCCTATATTGTACCTTCCAGGAATTATGTAACTCTTCCTCTTTTGATAAACAAATCCATCCCCAGGACAAGTTGGGTTTTCAAGAGGAATCCAGCACTAAAGCCACAACCTGGATTTGGGCAGGGTATGTCCATGGCAATCAGAGGTGCAGGGAGGCCTTAGCTGCCCTCAGGACGGATGGCCCCGCTGAGCCTCAGAATGGGGTCTTTCTTCATTCTTTTTAATGAAACCGTGCCCCCCACCCCCCGCCGCCATGGTAAACCCTCACACACCGTCCTGAGGACAGAAAGCACATTGGAGTCGCCTCCTGTTCTTTCAGTCTGACTTGTACACTGCAGGAGTCATTCTGATGCAAGGATGAGAAATGCAGTCCGATTGGCTCAAGTGGGGAGGGAAATCCTCGTAGCAGGGAAGGAATAGGAGCAGGCGGTGGAGCTAGGCTCACTCAGGGACAAGGAGGGTCTTACAGGAGAACAGAGGCCCGTACGGAGTCTCTTGGGAAGTACCTGCCAGGAAGAGGCAGCTGAGATGAGGTGATCAGGGACAAGGAGGGGGCATCTGTCCAAAAACTCAGTGGCAAGGGGCCCTGGCACGGACTACATGTCCGCTGCAAGTGTGGACCTATCCTGCGGCCTGATGAGAGCCATCATGGTCACGCACGAGGGGCATCTGGCCAGAGGCCTGAATAGGGGACTCATCTGAAAGGGAGGGGTCTGGGAGCATACGCTGAGTCTGATGAGAAGGGACACAGGTCAGCAAGGGGAGATGGTATTCACTGAGTCAGCCCTTGGCTGAGGCCCACCGACCAATCTCTCAGAAGCCCAAGACAGCACTGGTTTGTGGTCCAAGAACAGAGTGTCACAAGAAAGAGCCAAGACAATTCATCCCACTTCACATAGCACCCGATGGAGGCCATTCACAAGTCATAAATGGCAGAGGACATACAGGTGGCAACTGAAAGGGAGGAGTAGGAAAATAATGACCTGAACAGTGGAGGTAGGCTGTCAGGAGAGGGCAGTGTTAAGAGCTTAGGGCTTAGGGCTTCCCTGGTGGCGCAGTGGTTGAGAATCTGCCTGCCAATGCAGGGGACATGGGTTCGAGCCCTGGTCTGGGAGGATCCCACATGCCGCGGAGCAACTAGGCCTGTGAGCCACAACTACTGAGCCTGCACGTCTGGAGCCTGTGCTCCACAACAAGAGAGGCCGCGATAGTGAGAGGCCCGCACACCGCGATGAAGAGTGGCCCCCGCTTGCCACAACTAGAGAAAGCCCTCACACAGAAACGAAGACCCAACACAGCCAAAAATAAAAAAAATTAATTAATAAAAAAAAGAACTTAGGGCTTATAGCCGCACCACTGGGCCAAGGCCTGGCTCTGCCACTCTCCAGTTATGTGACCCGGGGCAACCTCTCAGCACCTGCTTATTCACTGGGCCATTTTGTGAGCATTCATTGAGATGGTGCATTAAAATACCTAGCAAGGTACTGGGCACAGAGAAAGGAGACAATCAACAGCAGCTCTTGTGATCATTTTACGAGAGAGAAGAGGCCATCCTTAACGATCCTGGAGCACCTCTGCTAGTTGAACCAGTGGGCTGCACCCTAATGCCATCAACCCATCCTCCAATTGATTAGCCCCAGGCAAGGTGGGAGTGGGCTTGGGAGCTGCGCACACCAACATGCCCTCCACCTGCAGATCTGAGAGGAAAGGCGCTGTAGTTTACAGCAAGCAGTAAGATGAGAACAAGGACAGGATAAGGAAGCGTGAAAAAAGAGTGATAATGCAATAACATGGCTTAAGTCTAAACAAATGGGAAGGACTTTTACTCCCCTAATAAAGGCAAGATCTCTCATATTGGGCCCAACTACATACGGTTTTTAAGGATCACACTTAAGACAAAACAACTTAAAATATTAAAATGCAAAATATAGTCAAAGATTTATAAAATGAATGCAAAGGAAAAATAAATCAGATTTCAAAGAATTAACACTAACGAAATAAAAGCAAATAATAAATGGAATCAAGATCATTTTGTATGGGACACACTTCATAATGAATCTGCAACTGTTATAAACTTCTATATAGTCATTCGTTGGTATCCATGTGGGATTGGCCCCAGGGCCCCTGCAGATACCAAAATCCAGGGATGCTCAAGTCCCTTATGTGAAATGGCATAGTATTTGCATATAACCTACACACACACTCCCCTACACTTTAAATCATCTCTGGGTTACTTGTAACACCTAATACGATTAAAAGCTATATAAATAGTTGCCAGCACCTGGCAAGTTCAAGCTTTACTTTTTGGAACTTTGTGGATTTTTTTTCCAGAATACTTTCAGTCGAGAGTTGGCTGAATCCATGAATGCAGAACCTAGGGATATGGAGGGCCAACTGTATACTAAATAATGTAAGGCAGAAACTGTTAGAAATGCAAGGGGACTCTAAGACATATTTCTGTCCTTGACAGACCAGGTTGTCAAAAATGAAAAATGTGAATGTTGTAATGATAAGAGTAACTTGAGAGATTACATCTTTTCCAGCGCCCATGAAATATTTATACCAACTGATGTTATATTAAACCACAAGACAAATATCAAACATTTTAAAAAACCTAGAAAGCATATGTTCTAAAACAATGTTAAAAAAAATTAGAGAGAAGACCATTTTTAAAAACCAAAGCCCTTCATAGCTGTGTTATGCATAATAGTGAAATAGTGAGCCAAAATAGTGTTATCCAAAAAGTGAAACAACTCACATATCCGTCAAATGATGATAGATAAATAAAATGTGGTACATCCATTCAATGGAATATTATTTGGCAATAAGGAGGAATGAAATACTGATCATGCTCTAACAGGAATGAACCTTGAAAACATGATGCTCAGGGAAAGAAGCCAGTCATAAAAGACCACATTGTACAATTCAATTCATATGAAATGTCCCAAATAAGCAAATCTATGAAGACAGAAAGTAGATTAGCAGTTCATCTAGGGCTGAGGGTGAGGGGGTGGAAGGCAGGTGGCTAGAAGGAAAAGGAGTGACTATGAATGGGTATGGGGTTTCTCGTTGGGGTGATTAAAAAGTTCTAAAATTGACTGCACTTATGGTCGTACAACTTTGTGAATATACTAAAAACCATCGATTGTACATTTTAAATGGATGCTACATGAATTATAACTCAATAAAGCCATTTGAAAAA
Source organism: Grampus griseus (assembly GCF_964374135.1). Classification (NCBI taxonomy): domain Eukaryota; kingdom Metazoa; phylum Chordata; class Mammalia; order Artiodactyla; family Delphinidae; genus Grampus; species Grampus griseus. The sequence goes on from NC_139000.1 coordinate 8,506,494, forward strand.
ACCAAAAATAAAAACTCAAGCCCTTGAAAATTAAAAAAAACCACTACCTTAAATACACTTGGATAAAAGAAAAACTGAAACTATAATTACAGAACATTTAAAGATATCACTGAGTACACTATGCATTAAAACATGTAGGATACAACAAAAGCAGCAATTAGATGGAAATATATACCCTTAACTGTTTTCCAAATGAAAGTAGAAAGAATAATATATATACAAATAAGCCAATAATTTGTTTACAATAACAAAACAACTTAAGGAAAGCAGAAGAAATGAATTATAAAAGACAAACGCGTAAATTCCATATTTCGTCAAATTTAGGATGTCATCTATTATAAATTTAGGATGCACCATAATTTTATGTAACACTAAGAAAAACTGCTGCCAATTAAACAATGTCACAATGCTTTGTTAGCATCAATTGAAAGATGCATCCCAATTTGAGAGATTTAAAAATGTGGAGGAGAAAAGCACATCCTAGACTAATGGAATATAGTAGATTAGAAAGCAGGAAGACAATGTGACTGATAAACAAATACGAAGTCTAATTCTTTGGAAAGACCAACAGACGTACCTCTGGCAAAGCAAATTAAAAACAGAAAGAGAAAACAAAAATGAAAACAATTAGGAATGCAAAGCAAATATAACCATACATACACAGGAGGTTAACATTTATAGTGAGTATATAAAACCCTATGTTCAAAAACATTAAGTGAGGAAAAACTTTATGCTAATAATTTCAAAAACTTGGGTCAAATGGACAATTTTATACTAACATTAAGTTTTCCAAATTAGATTTAAAAGAATTAGAAAATTAAATACACAATGCTCATAGAGGACAGTTAAAAGTTGTCAAAAATGTATCTCAAAAAACTTACACTAGATTTCTGAAAATACTAGGAGTCACTTCCATAAAACCTTTATTTCCCTTGTTCTTAATACTATTTTATATCATAAAGAGATAGAAAATTTTCATAAAATTACCGTAACTGTGAAAAACCAAACCACAAGAAATACTTTTCACCCGTCAAACTGGCAAAAGAAAAAAAAAAGAAAGGAAAAGAAAAAAAAAAAAAGCACATGAAAATACACAGCATTTGTGCACATGGGGAAAATAGGCAATTTCTTCCCCTTCTAATGAAAATATAAGTTGTTACAACCTCTCCGGAGAGTGTTTTGAAGTATACATGAAAAGGCACACAATTTTGCAAAGTTTTGACCCAGTAATCACACTTCCAGGAATTTATTACAAGGTAAGATTCCTAACTATATAGGTGATTTTTGCAACAGGGATGCCCACTGCAAAATTTTAATAGCAAAAATGTATAGACAAATGTCAATATTAGAGAGATCCCAGTTGCACAAATCCATGTGATGGGACTGAGCCATAGTATAGAAATGCAGGTAATAACATTAAATGTTCACGACAGAGTAAACATACAGATTCTATATGCATCCAAACGAATGAAAAGATATGAAGCAAAACAGGGATTATCTCTAGGTGGGAAAGAAAATGCTACTAATTTTCTTCTCTTCCAAGTTCCTTGCAATGAACATGTATTATTTTCGAATCAGTAAAATCAATAATCATTATAATAATTCTGTTGGAACAAATCTTATATATTAATAATGTCCAGAGAATCAGAAGAGAGGGGTTTGGGCCTGAGTTCCCCCAGTTCAAGAAGATGTGGATAAACCAGTAAGAGTCCTGTGACCCTTCTGAGCTGCAGGCTGGGGAGGCTTGGGATTCACAGATCATTTGTATTAGCAGCAGAATATCCCTTGTTTCAAGACTCTCATCAGGAAATTCCCATCTTTAGGAAGTATCAATAGCCTGTTCTAACCCAAGGAGCCAACCAATCACCTCTTTATCCATGGCCCATGCTGCTTCATGGAAATTTCTCAACTAGAAATTGTAAAAACATCTTATCTGGCAGTGAGCAGGTTTCTTAAAAAATAATAATCCAATTCAGACTCCTACCTAGATAGGGAATACTGGGAACCATCTTCAGGCTTCGGATATATTCCCGAGTCCGCTTGTAATTATCTTCTTTAGACATCAGGTAGTCCAATTTCTCAAAGGTGGTCTTGTCTTTTCTATTCAACAGCTGGAGTGAGAAAAAAACAGAGTATGAGAGAGAAGAGAAATAAGCTGGAAGAAGCAAAAGAGAAAGGATAACTGCAGATGAAAACTAAAAGGAAATGTCCCAAATGGCACGTCTATGATGTGCAGAATCCTGGGCACAACTAAGGATTTTAAGGTGCTGTTTCATGTAGAGATGGAGTGTTTCATAGCCTCGACTTTGTCATTTTTCATAGTCTCACACTTGGAAGATACCCTCCAAAGTTACCTAGTCCCTTGTTCTAGATGATGCCAGAATCCCCTGCATAGCACCCACCTTCACGGCGCATAGACCCTGCAACAGCAAGGAGCTCAGAGAGTAAAGCAAATTGCTCAAGGTCACCTAGAGCTATTTCACAGTCACATCAGGTCTCTCTCCCTGTGTCCACAGAGAGCTTCTTGCTCTCTCCTCAACATCTCTGACATTGCTAAAGGCCCTGGAAGATCTCATACGCTTCACCTGCGTGTGCTGCACACATAGCCAGGCCATCTCTCCAATCTGGTCTATCTCCTCCAGATTCCCTGTGGTCTATGACTGTGTCATATTTACACTGGGTACGGTGTTCTACTCAAAATAAGCCAAACTTCTTTTCCATATGCAGTCATCTAAGGGGTGATTTAGTTATGCAAATACAGGATGAGCAGGCACCCACAGCCCAGAGATTAGAGAAGTAAGAGCCCTCATGACTGAGATCTCTGGAATGTAAAGCTGGTCACCAGGGAAGGGATGGCTCAGTGTTCATAAGGAGGCTTCTTGGAAGAAAGAAATAGAAACTGAATCCTGGTTCTCCAGACTTGACGCTAAGGACTCATGCTGTGGTCATCCTGCAGGTCCCAAGTCAAGGCCCAGTGCCAGGAAATGGCAATAAGTCTCCTTGAATAAAATGGCTTTAAGAAAAGGAGTCTAGGCTGAGAGCAAGCTTGAAAAAGAGAATGTGGGGAAGGATCAGCCAGAGAGGGCTGGCTTTGGCACAGCATGTGACTGATGCTGGGCACCCCCAAGTTTAGCTTCCAGGGCCAGTGCCTCTGGGATCTGAGATCCATGGCGGAGCCCAGGAGAATAAATGGAGGTGTGGACCCTAGGCCAGGAGCATCCTTGGTCAAGTGTGGTGTTGAGACCCCATGGTCTGTGCAAGGACCGGGACCAGCAGCCCTGTCACATCAGTCAGACTGAGATAGGCCAGTGGTCAATAGCTCTATCACACAGCAGAGAGAAGTAGAACAGTGACTGTCCAGCACCAGGGGAAGCTGGCCTTTTGTACTGAAATAGCCCCTTTGGGTTCCTGGGACCCAGGTCTGCAAATTCCAAACTAAGGCCATGCCTGGTGCACCAGCGAACTCAGGCTGCGTCGGCCAATTCCTTGATCCTCAGCCTCTGGAGTCACAGGGGGTGCAGCCTCTGGAGTGCACAGAGGGTGCAGCCCAGGTGAGCAGTGACAGCTTAAGGACTTCAGAGAGGAGAGGCAAAAGAAAAACCCGAAAGGAAGGTCCCAGTGATAGAGAAGTTGGAGAGTAAATAGCAAGCTGTTTTTTTTTTTTTTCCATTGAGAAATTCAGGACACATCAGGGTGGGGATGCTACACAGATGCTAGGGATGACGGCTGCCTAACTGGCTTGCTAATTTAAGGCTGTTATTCATCACATTAACAAATGGACAGGAAATCACTCCATTTCCCATTTGTTGTTTGTAAAGTACCGTAACATACAACTCATCTGGTCTTTACAAAGCCCAGGGACGAAAATGGAGCCAGGGTTACTGCCACTATTTCAGGTTCATAATCACAAGGATTAAGTGACTTGTCAGAGTATCTTTGGGGAACTTGATTCAATAGAGGAGAAAAATGTATATTATAGCAACATGGTAAATAAATAAATAGAGACCGAGAACCCAGACAAACAACAAGTAAATTATGGGCGAGGGAAGCGTCAAGGAAAGCTGTATAGAGAGAGGCATTTGAAATGAACATTTAAGGATAAGGAATTCACTAAATGAACTACCTATACCCAGATGAGAACCAGATACTCTAGTTGTGAATTTCCCCATTGTAAAGTTGAGCAGGCCCCTCACCCCCTTGGCTGGCAGGTCATCTCTTTATTAATGAAACCTAGAACCCCACCGAATCCTTTGGCAGCCACCATGTTCATCCAGCAGTCAGACAAATCCCTGTGTTATCCTCACACACACTGCAGCTGAGCCATCCTGGGGCCCAATGCTCCCTCCACTGGGTCTCTGGACCCAGCTGAGGGATTGCCCTTGTCCCCTGGCATGTTTGGCCTATCTGCCTAGCCTGTCAAGTGCCTCTATGCATGGCACCACAGAGTTGATCAGCAGGACATCTGTGTCCCGACATAGGCATGACCAGGCCAACATGATTCGAGCCCTGGAGGATGTCCCTAAAAACCACCCTGAAGATTGACCTCAAACCAACAACTGGGGTTCTTTAGTGGAGTGGGACAACCAAAGGCAGCCACATTTGCATGCTTCCTAAATTTAAAACCAGGCTCCTCCAGGCCACACCTCTTTCTGTTAACCTTTTCTCTACACACATACTTCCTACCCACCCTCCATCCTTACCCACACACACTCACACACACATTCAGAGGGCTGGGACTGGTTAACTACACTCATCGGCTCCATTATGTGCCCACAAGCGAGATCCAGGATGGCATCAGATTCCTCAGTAGGAATGCACAGCATGCTAGAAAACATGAAAAAAAGCTCAGAACATCTATCTCCCATGCAAGCATTTGCATACTACTTGAGAACTTCCCCCAGCAAAATGAAAAGAATAAACCAAGTCCAGGAAGATATGGGATATAGGAAACAGTGGACCCAGTCCAGCAGTAGTAAAGGGAGATGACAGATAAACAGCAAGACTCAAGAATGACTGGTCTACATCTATCAAGCCCAGAAGAGATGTCTCCAGAGAAAGAGAAGTCTTGATAGAAAACCTGACAGAACAGCACATTTGTGGGGGGGGCGGGTGGATATATTTATTATGTATAATAAAAATAAAATTAAATGAAATAAAGATTTTATATACAATACATAAAAATCTGGTAAGATATTATATATGTTTATGTGTGTATTTACATATACATATAAAATATATGGTAGATAAGTGGTAGCTAGAGTAAGAATTTTTCCTTAAAAGAGATTTAGAGGAACTTCCCCGGTGGCGCAGTGGTTAAGAATACGCCTGCCAATGCAAGGGACACTGGTTCAAACCCTGGTCCGGGAAGATCCCACATGCCGCGGAGCAACTAAGCCCGTGCGCCACAACTACTGAGCCTGTGCTCTAGAGCCCGCGAGCCACAACTACTGAAGCCTACGTGCCTAGAGCCCGTGCTCTGCAACAAGACCAGCCACTGCAGTGAGAAGCCTGCGCACTGCAACAAACAGTAGACCCCACTCTCCGCAACTAGAGAAAGCCCACGCGCAGCAACGAAGACCGAATGCAGCCAAAAATAAGTAAATTAATGGAAAAAAAAGAGAGAGAGAGAGATTTAGAAATGCCGGGGAAACAAAAGAGTATTCCAGAAAAGACATGTTATTCGTAGTTAACCACTTGACTATACAGAGAACCATAGTTGCACATTCCTAATAATTAAAACATGAATACTCATTTAATAAAAGAGATTTAACCATAGTAACATGAGCGTTTTTGAAGAAGGAGGAAAGGTGGTTCAGGAAAACTAAACCAACATCCATCATACGAAGAAGTCACCACATACTGTCTAAAGTGAGTGGATCAAGAAATTGTAGCAAAAACTCATTGATGGAAACATGGCAGAAATTACCAGAAGAAACCACTAAATAACTCTGAGTGTCTGCCTCTGGGGGAATGAATGGGGTATGGAGAGACAGAGCAATGAGTGTTAGTTGTTTCACTAAGACTTTCAGTACTTAGTGATTTTTAAAATTCATGTGCATGTATTATGCTGGAAAAATTCTTTTAAGTTTCATTTTTTAAATATAGGATTTGTTTATTCAAAATATAACAGCATTTACTTGTACATGTTTTTGTTTGTTTGTTTGTTTGTTTGTGGTACGCGGGCCTCTCACTGTTGTGGCCTCTCCCGTTGTGGAGCACAGGCTCCGGACGCGCAGGCTCAGCGGCCATGGCTCACGGGCCCAGCCGCTCCGCGGCATGCGGGATCCTCCCGGACCGGGGCACGAACCCGTGTCCCCTGCATCGGCAGGCAGACTCTCAACCACTGTGCCACCAGGGAAGCCCAACTTTTACATGTTTTAAACTTTTATTACAAGTAGAGCCATAAACTGGAAACCTCATGTGAATTGAGGGTCCTTTAGATTTTAGAGTTTACAGGAAGCCTCAGGAAGAAACCATCAGAACTACATGGAAGAAACCATCAGAACTACATGCAAGAAAACAAATTATCTGCCTACCTAAGTCAAACAGATACTAAAAGCATTCATGTTCAGGAAAAGAGGTAAGGAAATAAAATTAAGGAAAAGTTCACTAAATACAACAGGCAACTTCACTTCTAGTAAAGTTTAGAAGTATTGGGCCACCCTGAGATTTCCCTTCCATAATATTTATCACGATTGTGATCATCTGTACGATTATATCTGTGGTTCCCTCAGCAAATGAAGACTCCCATGAAGGTGGTGACCATGCTGGTTGTATTCACTCCACTATTCCCTGCAACTGGTATGGTTCCTGACACAGAGAAAACACTGCCTAAAGATCTGTTGAACAAAAGAATGAGAAAACTAACAATGACAATTTAAAAATTCAACTCCTTGGAAATTTTTGAACACTCCAATAATTCTTGGGTAAAAGAAGAAATAAAAGCCAAGGTAATGGACTATTTACAAACCATAAACATATAAAACGTATAGATCACTATAGGTTAAACTATGTGATGAGGCCAAAACTGTACTGAGAGGAAAAATGCATGGTTTTTAACTCTTATATAATTAAACAATATGAATATAAATGAACTTAACATTCAACTCAAGAAACTAGGAAAACTGGGCGGAGTGGGGGAGCAGGAGTAGGAGAAATTGATTAATAGATAAAATTAGGAATTATGTTTTTTAAAATATATATATATATAACTAAACACCTAACCTATAGACATGATAACTAAACCCAAGAACTAAATTTTATAAAAATCACAATAAAACAGGTAAAATCTCTATTAAGTAAGGCAAAATGCAAAAATATACATTAGGATTGAGAAAGGGGCAAAACCACATAAGCAAAGTGAACTAAAATTACAAGGTAAAAATAAAATCCCTGAATATTGATTTTAAATAATTTTCATGGTGGCAAGTATCAGCTGCAAGGGATAAATGGAACCCATAAACCACAGGGTCAAATGTCACGAAGATCACAAATCTTGGTCAAACACCTGAAGAAGCAGGTTGCTTTTGGAAATTTCCCTTATCATGCTCTGAGAGCCTATATGTGGCACTCATACTTGACTAATGATGAAAAATTCCCTTCTTCTGGTAAATAGTTCAAAACAGGAAGCTGTCTCCATAGAAGAAAAAAATAAGGCCCTCCAAATCTACTTTATGAGGACGTTGGTATCTTGTTCCCTTGCCTTGAGAGAATAACATTTCTTGATACATGGAAATGTTTTTCAACAAAATAACATTTCTTGATACGTGGAAACGCTTTTCAATGAAGAACCTGTTGCTTCAAATACGTTAAAACTGGCTCAAAATTCTATTTTAATTCCAGTGTCTACTGTTGGTATGGAAAGAATTTTTAGTGCTGCGGATAATCTATGGACCAATGGATTCAACAGACTGAGTATGGAATGAAACTAGGGTGCTTTAAAAAAAGTAATTTTTACCTCTTTAGATACAAACTATTGGTTTCTGAAAAATAAACTACAAAGTCATATATCTAATGTAAAATATTAGATGCAATGGAGACTGTTATAAGTAACATAAGAGAAAACTATGACTTTGAAATTTAGTAAGTGTCCTGGCTAGCTGTCCATATCTGTCTTTGACTAAGGCTATTTTAAACTCTGTACAGATAGATGTTAACCTGTAGAAAACGTAGTAATGCAAATAATTCCAGTCCATATAAAGGCATATGATGTCTCATGGAATCCCACTGATCATCACCCTGGGAAAACTGACTAATTTTCTATCCATTTTAAAGATTATTCCGGGCTTCCCTGGTGGCGCAGTGGTTGGGAGTCCGCCTGCCGATGCAGGGGACGCGGGTTTGTGCCCCGGTCCGGGAGGATCCCACATGCCGCGGAGCGGCTGGGCCCGTGGGCCATGGCCGCTGCGCCTGCGCGTCCGGAGCCTGTGCTCCGCAGCGGGAGAGGCCACAACAGTGAGAGGCCCGCATACCGCAAAAAAAAAAAAAAAAAAAAAAAAAAAAAGATTATTCCCAGGTGGCGCAGTGGTTGAGAGTCCGCCTGCCGATGCAGGGGACACGGGTTTGTGCCCTGGTCCGGGAGGATCCCACATGCCGCGGAGCGGCTGGGCCCGTGAGCCATGGTCGCTGAGCCTGCGTGTCCAGAGCCTGTGCTCCGCAACGGGAGAGGCCACAACAGTGAGAGGCTCGCGTACCGCAAAAAAAAAAAAAAAAAAAAAAAAAGATTATGTCAGCCTTCTTTACCTGACCATAAAAGTGTAGTAATCTCAGTTCTCTTGGAATACAGTTGTAATATCTTACTGGTTCTCATACTAATTAATGAGTTAAATAAAATATTTGACAAGTATTCATTTATACTTGTATGAGTCATGATTTTATCTTTTAAAAAATTATTAACAGTTTATATGCACATACACATATACACATACATACATTCACATGCATACATACATACACAATGCATAATCTTGTAGGACAATTTTAATCATGTATTTCCAATAATTTTGCTAATTAAAAAAAAAAATCTGCTCATGGCAACCCCAGGAGACATTCCCACAAAGCCCCAAGAGCAGGGCCAGGAGGATGTGATTGGTCCTTGAACAGAAGTTTGCCAAGGGCCCATCCTGGGTCCAGAGTTGGTCTGTGTGGGTGAGGAGCCAGGTACCCAATGTACACCCCAATTTGTTCAACCTGGTTGAGCCATGGGAAAGGCTGGCTAAGGCAAGGAAGGGTCAGAAACACTATGAGAGTGCTCTGGAAGGAGAGAACAAACTCCATTATGGGAAGGAGGAACCAGGAAGAGGTGGTCATAGAAACGAGTCTTGAAGGCTTTCAACCAGCAGAAATGGGGCTGGAGAGGCTCCAGAAGCAAAAGAATGCACGAGCAGTGGCCTGGAGGTAGGAACACACAGGGATGCTTAAGGGAGCAGCAGTTTGGCAGAAATGCAGGCAAGTGTTGCCTTGTACAAGGCTGGAAGGTGAGAGAGAGATAGAAACTTCCCATTTGGCAAAGTTTTTTTTTTTTTAATAGATGTTTATTGGAGTATACTTGCTTCACAATACGGTGCTAGTTTCTGTTGCACAACAAAACAAATCAGCCATATGCATACACATGTCCCCATATCCCCTCCCTCTTGAGCCTCCCTCCCATCCTCCCTATCCCACCCCTCTAGGTCATCGCAAAGCACCCAGCTGATCTCCCTGTGCTATGCTGCTGCTTCCCACCAGCCAACTATTATACATTGGGGCGATGCTACTCTCACTTCGCCCCAGCTTCTGCCCCCCACCCCATGTCCTCAAGTCCATTTTCTATGTCTACCTCTTTATTCCTGCCCTGCAACTAGGTTCATCTTTTTTTTTTTTTTTTTAGATTCCATATATATGCGTTCGCATACAGTATTTGTTTTTCTCTTTCTGACTTAACTTCACTCTGTATGACAGACTCTAGGTCCATCCACCTCACTACAGATAACTCAATTTTGTTTCTTTTTATGGCTGAGAAATATTCCATTGTATATATGTGCCGCATCTTCTTTATCCATTCATCTGTCAATGGACACTTAGGTTGCTTCCATGTCCTGGCTATTGTAAACAGTGCTGCAATGAACACTGGGGTGCATGTGTCTTTTTGATTTATGGTTTTCTCAGGGTATATGCCCAGTAGTGGGATTGCTGGGTCATACGGTAGTTCTATTTTTAGATTTTTAAGGAGACTCCATACTGTTTTCCATAGTGGTTGTATCAGTTTACATTCCCACCAACAGTGCAGGAGGGTTCCCTTTCACCACACCCTTTCCAGCATTTACTGTTTCTAGATTTTTTGTTGATGGCCATTCTGACTGGCGTGAGGTGATACCTCATTGTAGTTTTGACTCGCATTTCTCTAACAATTAGTGATGTTGAGCATCTTTTCATGTGCCTCTTGGCCATCTGTATGTCTTCCTTGGTGAAATGTCTATTTAGGTCTTCTGCCCATTTTTTAACTGGATTGTTTGGTTTTTTTGATATTGAGCTCCATGAGCTGTTTGTATATTTTGGAGATTAATCCTTTGTCTGTTGTTTCATTGGCAAATATTTTCTCCCATTCTGAGGGCTGTCTTTTTGTCTTGTTTATGGTTTCCTTTGCTGTGAAAAAACTTTTAAGTTTTATTAAGTCCCATTTGTTTATTAAGTCCCATTTGTTTATTTTTGTTTTTATTTCCGTTACTCTAGGAGGTGGATCAAAAAAGATCTTGCTGTGGTTTATGTCAAAGAGTGTTTTCCCTATGTTTTCCTCTAAGAGTTTTATAGTGCCTGGTGTTACATTTAAGTCTTTAATCCATTTGGAGTTTATTTTTGTGTATGGTGTTAGGGAGTGTTCTAATTTCATTCTTTTACACGTAGCTGTCCAGTTTCCCCAGCACCACTTATTGAAGAGGCTATCTTTTCTCCATTGTATGTCTTTGCCTCCTCTGTCGTAAATTAGGTGCCCATATGTGTGTGGGTTTATCTCTGGGCATTCTACCTTGTACCATTGATCTATATTTCTGTTTTTGTTCCAGTACCATACTGTCTTGATTACTGTAGCTTTGTGGTACAGTTTGAAGTCAGGGAGCCTGATTCCTCCAGGTCTGTTTTTCTTTCTCAGGATTGCTTTGGCTATTCAGGGTCTTTTGTGTTTCCATATAAATTGTAAAAATTTTTGTTCTAATTCTGTGAAGAATGCCATTGGTACTTTGATAGGGATTGCACTGAATCTGTAGATTGCTTTGGGTAGTATAGTCATTTTCACAATATTGATTCTTCCAATCCAAGAACATGGTATATTTCTCCATCTGTTTATGTCATCTTTGATTTCTTTCATCAGTGTCTTATAGTTTTCTGAGTACAAGTCTTTCACCTCCTTAGGCAGGTTTATTCCTAGGTATTTTATTCTTTTTGTTGCAGTGGTAAATGGGAGTGTTTCCTTAATTTCTCTTTCTGATTTTTTGCTGTTGGTGTATAGGGATGCCAGAGATTTCTGTGCATTAATTTTGTATCCTGCAACCTTACCAAATTCATTGATTAGTTCTAGCAGTTTTCTGGTGGCATCTATAGGATTTTCTATGTATAGTATCATGGCAACAGCAACAAGTTTTACTTTTTCTTTTTCAATTTGTATTCCTTTTATTTCTTTTTTTTTCTCTGATTGCTGTGGCTAGGACTTCCAAAACTATGTTGAATAAGAGTGGCGAGAGTGGACATCCTTGTCTTGTTCCTGATCTTAGTGGAAATGCTTTCAGTTTTTCACCATTGAGTACAATGATTGCTGTGGGTCTGTCATATATGGCATTTGTTATGTTGAGGTAGGTTCCCTCTATGACCATTTTCTGGAGAGTTTTTATCATAAACGGGTTTTGAATTTTGTCAAAAGCTTTTTCTGCATCTATTGAGATGATCACACGGTATTTATTCCTTAATTTATTAATGTGGTATATCACATTGATTGATTTGCATATATTGAAGAATCCTTGCATCCCTGGGATAAATCCCACTTAATCATGGTGTATGATCCTTTTAATGTGCTGTTGGATCCTGTTTGCTAGTATGTTGTTCAGGATTTTTGCATCTATGATTTTCAGGGATATTGGTCTATAATTTTCTTTTCTTGTGATATCTTTTTCTGGTTTGGGTATCAGGGCGATGATGGCTTTGTAGAATGAATTTGGGAGTGTTTCTCCCTCTGCAATTTTTTGGAAGAATTTGAGAAGGATGGGTGCTAGCTCTTCTCTAAATGTTTGATAGAATTCGCCTGTGAAGCCATCTGGTCCTGGACTTTCGTTTGCTGGAAGATTTTTAATTATGGTTTCAATTTCATTACTTGTGACAGGTCTGTTTATATTTTCTAATTCTTCCCGGTTCAGTCTTGGAAAATTGTACCTTTCCAAGAATTTGTCCATTTCTTTGTGGTTGTCCATGCTATTGGCATATAGTTGTTTGTAGTAGTCTCTTATAATCCTTTGTATTTCCGCAGTGTCAGTTGTGATTTCTCCTTTTTCATTCCTAATTTTATTGATTTGCGTCTTCTCTCTTTTTTTCTTGATGAGTCTGGCTAAGGATTTATCAATTTTGTTTATCTTCTCAAAGAACCAGCTTTTAGTTTTATTGATCTTTGCTATTGTTTTCTTCGTTTCTATTTCATTTATTTCTGCTCTGATCTTTATGATTTCTTTCCTTCTACTGACTTTGGGTTTTCTTTGTTCTTCTTTCTCTAGTTGTTTTAAGTGTAGATTTAGATTGCTTATTTGAGATTTTTCTTGTTTCTTGAGGTGAGACTGTATTGCTATAAACTTCCCTCTTAGAACTGCTCTTGCTGCATCCCACAGGTTTTAGGTCATCGTGTTTTCATTGTCATTTGTTTCTATGTATTTTTAAATTTCTTCTTTGATTTCTTCAGTGATCTCTTGGTTATTTAGTAGTGCACTGTTTAGCCTCCATGTGTTTGTGTTTTTTACGGTTTTTTTCCTGTAATTGATTTCCAGTCTCACAGCGTTGTGGTCAGAAAAGATGCTTGATATAATTTCAATTTTCTTAAATTTTCCGATGCGTGATTTGTGACCCAAGATGTGATCCTGGAGAATGTTCCATTTGCCCTTGAGAAGAAAGTGTATTCTGCCACTTTCGGGTGGAATGTTCTATAAATATCAATTAGATCTGTCTGGTCTATTGTGTCATTTAAAGCTTGTGTTTCCTTATTTATTTTCTGTTTGGATGATCTGTCCATTGGTGTAAGTGGGGTGTTAAAGTCCCCTACTATTATTGTGTTACTGTTGATTTCTCCTTTCATGGTTGTTAGCATTTGCCTTATGTATTGATTCCTATGCTGGGTGCATAAACATTTATAATTGTTATATCTTCTTCTTGGATTGATCCTTTGATCATTATGTAGTGTCCCTCCTTATCTCCTGTAACAGTCTTTATTTTAAAGTCTATTTTATCTGATAAAAGTATTGCTACTCTGGCTTTCTTTTGATTTCCATTTGCATGGAATATCTTTTTCTATCCCTTCACTTTCAGTCTGTATGTGTCCCTAGGTCTGAAGTGGGTCTCTTGTAGACAGCATATATATGGGTCTTTTTTTTTTTTGTATCCATTCAGCCAGTCTGTGTCTTTTGGTTGGGGCATTTAATCCATTTACATTCAAGGTTATTATCGATATGTATGTTCCTATTACCATTTTCTTAATTGTTTTGGGTTTGTTTTTGTGGGTCTTTTCCTTCTCTTGTGTTTCCCACTTAGAGAAGTTCCTTTAGCATTTGTTGTAGAGCTGGTTTGGTGGTGCTGAATTCTCTTAGCTTTTGTTTGTCTGAAAAGCTTTTGACTTCTCTATCAAATCTGAATGAGATCCTTGCTGGGTAGAGTAATCTTGGTTGTAGGTTCTTCTCTTTCATCACTTTAAGTATATCCTGCCACTCCCTTCTGGCCTGCAGAGTTTTCCCTGAAAAACCAGCTGATAACCTTATGGGGATTCCTTTGTATGTTATTTTTTGTTTTTCCCTTGCTCCTTTTAATATTTTTTCTTTGAATTTAATTTTTGTTAATTTGATTAATATGTGTCTTGGTGTGTTTTTCCTAGGGTTTACCCTGTATGGGACTCTCTGTGCTTCCTGGACTTGGGTGACTGTTTCCTTTCCCACGTTAGGGAAGTTTTCGACTATAATCTCTTCAAATATTTTCTCAGACCCTTCCTTTTTCTCTTCTTTTTCTGGGACTCCTATAATTTGAATGTTGGTGCATTTAGTGTTGTCCCAGTGGTCTCTGAGATTGTCTTCAATTCTTTTCATTCTTTTTTCTTTATTCTGCTCCTCGGCAGTTGTTTCCACCATTTTGTCTTCCAGCTCACTTATTCGTTCTTCTGCCTCAGTTATTCTGTTATTGATTCCTTCTAGTGTATTTTTCATTTCAGTTATTGTGTTGTTCATCTCTGTTTGTTTGTTCTTTAGTTCTTCTCGATCTCTGTTAAACATTTCTTGTATTTTCTCAATCTGTGCCTCCATTCTATTTCCGAGATTCTGGATCATTTTTACTATCATTACTCTGAATTCTTTTTCAGGTAGATTGCCTATCTCCTCTTCATTTATTTGGTCTTGTAGGTTTTTACCTTGCTCCTTCATCTGTGACATGTTTGTTTGCCATCTCTCTCTTTTTTTTTTTTAATGAGTGGGATTGTGTTCTTGTCTTACTGGTTGTTAGGCCTGAGGCTTCTAACACTGGGGTTTGTAGGCTATTGGATAGAGCTGGGTCTTGGTGCTGAGATGAGGAACTCTGTGAGACCTCACTCCTATGAATATTCCCTGGGGTTTGAGGTTCTCTATTAGTCCAGTGGTTTGGACTCAGAGCTCCCACTGCAGGAGTTTTGGCCCAGCCCCAGGTTTGTGAATCAAGATCCCACAAGCCACCTGGGGTGGCAAAAATCACAGCAGTAACCAAGTAAAAAATAAAATTAGACTAGGAAACTAACATATATGTTAGGAAAAATAGAAAAATTAAAATATAGATGAATCAACAACCAGAAGGTACATCAGTACCACAATAGTAAAACAGAGGAGGAGAGAAAAGAGAAAGAAAAAAAGGGGGGAGGCCTTGACTGTGGAGGGCGGGGCTTAAGCAAGGGTGAGGTTTGTGTGGTGGGCAGGGGCAATGCTCAGGACCCACAGGGCTGGAAAAGGCCCTGGGGGCTGTGGGGGTGGAGCTTAGGCTCAAGGAACAGAAGGAGCCCAGGCGTGCCCCCCACCCCTGGTCTCAGAGGGCAGGGGACCTCACCTGGGAGCCCAGCAGGCTTCCTGAGCTCGAGTGGGTGGGGCAAACGCCCTCCACTCCTCTCCCAGAGGGCCCCTCCTGCCTGCCTCTCCTGATCTCCCCAGCCTCAGGGGCGCCGATCCTATCTGGCCTCCACTTCTCCTGCCCCCTCAGTCCCCCTACATCCTACCAGTTCACTTTGGGCTTCCTCCCATCTCCTTGGGCGTCAGAGTCCCCCACCAGCGGCCGGCAGGTGCCCTAGTTGTGGGGAGATGCTAACTCCGTGTCTTCCCACATGGCCACCTTGGCCTGGCAAAGTATGTTTTTGACTTGGCCATTCTGGATACTGTGGACATGTGATGACCAATTTGACTGCTTATTCTACTTTTCCGAATATTTCAACTCAACTTGCCAACAGGGTGCCAATCACAAGCAGCTAAGCATGAACAGTGAATACAAATCAAAGGGGAAAGAATGAGTTGATTGTGGCTGTGTTTGAACAGGAAATTCCTCTGGCCAGCTCTTGCATCTCTGCCGCACGTGACTTGGGGTTCTGGGTGGCTATGTTGCTGGTGGCAGCAGATGCTCCACTGGCCACAGCTGAAAGGTTTATGGTTTGTTTTCTAGTGTCAGGAAGTAGGTGTGAAGTAGGTATGAAACCTTTTGATATTTGCTGCCATTGCCCAAATGCCTCTACTATGTCCTTTGTACTCTGCAAGAATCTCCCTACCCGAGGGATTTCATCAAGTGCCACATTCCCAAATGCAAGTTTTCCTCAAAAACACCCATCGAGACAAACCAAAAACCGTCTCTCTCATCCAAGCTCGGTATCTTCCCTAACTCTAAGGGATCGCTGAAATCCAGGGTTAAAAATTCAAATGACAGTTTAAAATAGACTGACAAAATATTCATTATTATAAAACTAGAGGCAGCGTAATGAATGCTAAAATGATGGATTAAAAAGAGCAGCAGCAAAATGGTTACATCATGCATCAAAAAGAATAAAATACCTGGGACTAATTCTACCTAAGGAGGAAAAAAACCTGTACTCTGAAAACTGTAAGACGCTGATGAAAGAAACTGAAGACAATACAAACAGATGGAAAGATATACCGCATTCTTGGATTGGAAGAATCAGTATTGTTAAAATGACCATACAACCCAAGGCAATCTACAGATTCAATGCAATCCCTATCAAATTGCCAATGGCATTTTTCACAGAATTAGAGCAAAAAAGTTTTTTAATTTGTATGGAAACACAAAAGACCCCAAATAGGCAAAACAATCTTGAGAAAGAAGAACAAAGCTGGAGGAATCACACTCCCTGACTGCAGACTATACTACAAAGCTACAGTAATCAAAAGAGTATGGTACTGTCACAAAACAGACATATAGAACAGGCTAGAAAGCCCAGAAATAAACCCACACACTTATGGGCAATTAATTAATCTATGACAAAGGAGGCAAGAATATACAATATAGAAAAGATAGTCTCTTCAATAAGTGGTACTGGGGGCTTCCCTGGTGGCGCACTGGTTGAGAGTCCGCCTGCCGATGCAGGGGACACGGGTTCGTGCCCCGGTCCGGGAAGATCCCACATGCCGTGGAGCAGCTGGGCCCGTGAGCCATGGCCACTGGGCCTGTGCATCCAGAGCCTGTGCTCCGCAACGGGAGAGGCCACAACAGTGAGAGGCCCGCGTACCGCCAAAAAAAAAAAAAAATAAGTGGTACTGGGAAAACTGGACAGCTACATGTAAAAGAATGAAATTAGAACATTCTCTAACACCATATACAAAAATAAACTCAAAATGGATTAAAGACCTAAATATAAGACCAGATACTATAAAACTCCTAGAGGAAAACAGAGGCAGAACACTCTTTGACATAAATCACCACAATATTTTTTTAGCTCCATCTCCTAGAGTAATGGAAATAAAAACAAAAATAAACAAATGGGACCAAATTAAACTTAAAGCTTTTGCACAGCAAAGGAAACCATAAACAAAATAAAACTGACTGACAAGGGATTAATTTCCAAAATATACAAACAGCTCATAAAGTTTAATATCAAAAACACAAACAACCCAATCAAAAAATAGGCAGAAGACCTAAATAGACATTTCTCCAAAGAAGACATACAGATGGCCAACGGGCACATGAAAAGATGCTCAATATCGCTAATTATTAGAGAAATGAAAACCAAAACTACAATGAGGTATCACCTCACACCAGTCAGAATGGCCATCATTAAAAAGTCTACAGGGCTTCCCTGGTGGCACAGTGGTTGAGAGTCCGCCTGCTGATGCAGGGGACACGGGTTAGTGTCCCGGTCTGGGAAGATCCCACATGCCGCGGAGCAGCTAGGCCTGTGAGCCATGGCCGCTGAGCCTGCGTGTCCAGAGCCTGTGCTCCACAACGGGAGAGGCCACAACAGTGAGAGGACCACGTACCACAAAAAAAAAAAAAAAAAAAAAAGTCTACAAATAATAAATGCTGGAGAGGGTGTGGAAAAAAAGCAAAACCTCCTACACTGTTGGTGGGAATGTAAACTGGTACAGCCACTTTGGAGAACAGTACGGAGCCTCTTTAAAAAACTAAAAATAGAGTTGCCATATGATCCAGCAATCCTACTCCTGGGCATATACCCAGACAAAACTCTAATTTGAAAAGATACATGCACCCACTCTGTTCATAGAAGCACTACTTACAATTGCCAAGACAGGGAAGCATCCTAAGTGTCCATCGACAGATGAATGGACAAAGAAGATGTGGTACATATATACAATGGAATACTACTCAGCCATAAAAAGAATGAAATAATGCCAGTTGCAGCAACATGGATGGACCTAGAGATTATCACACTAAGTAAGCCAGAAAGAGAAAGACAAATATATGATACCACTTATATGTGGAATCTAAAAAAATGATACAAATGAACTTATTTACAAAACAGAAACAGATTCACGGACATGGAAAACATACTCATGGTTACCAAAGGGGATAGGGTGGTGGGGTGGTGGCGGGGAGAAAAAAAGAAAAAGAAAAAAGTCTCATAGTGCAATTTCATGTTAACTTGTTCACTAATTATACAATAAAATTGCTGGAAGGACTTCCCTGGTGGCGCACTGGTTAAGAATCCGCCTGCCAATGCAGGGGACACAGGTTTGGGCCCTGGCCTGGGAAGATCCCACACGCCGCGGAGCAACTAAGCCCGTGTGCCACAACTACTGAGCCTGTGTGTCACAGCTACTGAAGCCCGTGCTCCACAACAAAAGAAGCCACCACAGTGAGAAGCCCGCACACCGCAACAAAGAGTAGACCCCATTTGCTACAACTAGAGAAAGCCTGCGCACAGCAACGAAGACCCAATGCAGCCAAAAATTAATTAATTAATTTTTAAAAAATAAATAAAATTGCTGGAGTAATTTTTTTTTAAAGAAAAAAAAATAACAGTTACATCAGAGAGTCCTGTTCTGGAGGAGTGGTGAGTACAGACACACCCCCAGCCCAGCAAAGGGTGGGGAGTGCTAAAAATTGTCCTTAATCAGGGAAGTGAAAACACCAGAGCTATGTCGTAGGGTGATCACTCCATGGGTGGTGTGAGGAAGACAGTAAGACCAGAAGCAAGGAAACCAGCTAGAAGATGATGATGTTACCAGGTCATAAATCAGAGGGCCTGGCTTACAGTGATGGCAGCCTCTGCCAGCCCATTTGAAAATAGTCAAGAAAAGTTGAAAATAATAATAATAATAACAACAACAACAGCGGCAGCAGCAGCAGCAGTCAATACTTATCTAACCCTTACTATGTGCCAAGCATGGTTCTAAACATTTTTTCATATATTTACTCATTTAATCCTTACCATAAGAGGCAGGTCCAAGGCTGAGCCTGGGAGTCCACACTCTTAATCTGCAAGGGACACTGCCCCTCATTTCTTGGCCTGTGGTCCCCATACCAATTCAGGTCGCGTGTACTGAGACCCAACAGCTACCTGAGGTACAGGCTGGGGCGACAGTTTCTCACAGGAACTTTTTCCCTTGAGGCTTCCCCAGGCTGAGCAGAGATTTTCTGACGAGGGACACTTGCTGGCTCTCTGATTCCTGTGAGTAGCTGAATTCCAGCCCCCCAAGTGCAGACATTGGAACCCCAGCCCCCCGCCAGCTGCAAAGGTCTCCACACAGCGCCTTCTCTGAACTCTGCTCGCCGTGCTGACTCTGAGAGCATTCTTTATTTCTAGCACATGGTGACTTCCCTTTCTTGGCTTCTGGTTCGCTTTGCTTCTTGATTTTTAATTTGGTTTATCTGTGTTTGTGTGTTTGAAGCAGGCAGTTGGGAGGGAGGGGCTTTCCCCCTCATCACCCCGTCTACCATATTGCCTCAAAGTCCAAAAAGTCTGCTCAGAGAGTCTCCTGGCACTCACGATCACTTCCTGGAAGCAAACTTTGATTTCTGACACGCCAAGGGTGAGCTGTCAAAGGAACACAGGAGCAGAGGGCTCCGCGGAGCAGGCATAGGAACGTGGGCCTGGGGCTCCAGAGACAGCTGGGGCGAGAGCAAGGAGGCAGCCACCACCGGGGCACAGAGGACATGGATGAAGCTCTCCAAGCTGGGGAGAGCCCCACGGGACAGGAATCGGATTGGGGAAGGTGAGAGCTGGGTCAGAGCCTTGCAGCACACTTACAGCCAGTGGGTAAGAGGGACAAAAGCAGTCAGGGAGGAGCCAGCTGTCAGAACAGCGGGAAGGGAATAAGCCAAGCAAAGAGAGAGTTTTCAAGAAGGGGGTGACAAAAGTTGTGGCAAAGTCAAGGAAGAGGAGGGTGCAAATATCCACAGAACTCATAATTCTGAGAAACAGTGCAGGCAGGGCTGCCAAGGAATGACTGGGGGATGAGTAATCAGAGGCTGCAAATGTCAGTTTCCTCTGCCTTCCCTCCCCCACCTCACCTCCCACCTGAGACAGGCAGCCCATGCCCGTCACCACTTTCTCAACAACATTAGAGGGGCCACTGGGGCCCACATCAGACACAGGGAAGGAGAGGCACTTCCCGCATGAAAGACTAAAATCCAAAATACGTGACGCCACACATCTGCCTTCCTGGGATATTTGCTCAACGACCCTGTGCCCCCAGATGCCTGAAGTGAGAGCCCTGCTCCCAGGAGGGTTCCCCTTCCAGGCCGCCACCCTGCACACCAGGCCGCCTGACCCACCGGCTGTGACTTCCTCCCTACCAAGCTCTTCAGTTTTCACTTTGCTGCTGCAGATGAGTCAAACTCTCTGGATGAATTCAGTAGGAAAGAGCAAATCATAATAGGAACGTGCACAGAGCAAGCAGAGTGTGTGTGTGTGTGTGTGTGTGTGTGTGTGTGTGTGTGTGTGTGTGTGTGTGTGAGTGTGTGTGTGTGTGTGCACGCGTGTGTGTATGTGTGTACACACGATGTATAGCATACAACTGTAATTAATGAGTGAATCGCCCATAGTCAGGCATTCCATACCCCCCAGGTCACTCCTCTATAAGTCAGGCTCCTCTTGGGACCACCCTGATCAGAGAAAAGTTTTCACCCTCTTGCCAGCTGCTCAGGCCCCAAACCTAGGGATCGTCCTCCAGTCTCTTCCTTTCTTCATCTCCGACATCCTATCCAGCATAAATCCTGCCACCTCTGTCTTCAGAATGCCTCCCCTTTCAGCCTCCTTCTCTCCATGTCCACTGCCACCTCCCCGATGCTAGCCAGCATCACCTCACTCCTGGATTCTGCCCTAACCCTCTAACCTGGCCTCATTTCCACTCCGGCCCCCCTGCAATCCCAATCTGCTATTCACATGGTAGCAACACTAATTAAGAAAACAAAAGCAACTCTAAAGCAGATCATGTCTGTCTCCTGTTTAAAACCCTTCACTGCCCTCAGAATAGAACCTAACTCCTCTCTGGGCTGAGCCCTTCCCAGTACGGCCCCTCCACCCGTCCACAGCACCCTCACAATCTCCCCCAGGCCTGCTGCGCTCCAGCCACACTGGCCTTGGAGTTTCTTCCACCGTGGCCTCTGCACTGGCTGTGCCCTCATCTTGGCCTGGCCGGCTCCCTCTTGTCACTCAGGTCTCAGACAGGCCTTCCCTGAACACCCAGTCAGTCGCTATCGCATCCTCCTCTTTTGGTCTCCGGCATCACTTTTATTCCTATCTGACAGCCCTTGGTTCGTGACTTCATGCATTCAACAAACATTTATTGACCACTTCTTGCACCATCCAGACTAGGCACATGTTTATTCTCCCACAAAAACGTGTCTGTCTCCCCTGGATAACATAAAAGCCCATGAAGACAAGGGCCTTGACCATAGCCTCGGGGTCTGGCATGGAGCAGGCGAGGAGGTGTTCAATAAATATTTGATTTGCAGAATGAATAAGAGCCACACAGTATCTGTGCTCAGGAAATCAGAATTGGCCGATAGGACTTCTTGCTTAGGTCTCATGGCTTTGAGGCAGCCAATATTCCAAAGCGGGCCCAGTGTTGGGATAAATCAGACCCTATCTGCATTTTTCCAGGCCAGCAGAAGGGGACTCCCTCCCTGTTTGTGCATCTAGCCAGCATTTATTATGGGCCTACTATGTGCGAGCCTATGTGCGAGGTCAGCCTCTGCCCTGTCCCAGCTCACCCAGCTGCTGGTACTCAGCAGCCAGCCATGGACAGGCCGACAGGCTGCCCTGCCTACCAGCTAATGACCAGCTGGCCCTCACTGAAGGCCATCCATAGTGAAACCACGCAGCAGGTCTCTTCCCACACCTGTGACCCCCTTCCATCCAGGTTTCCCAGATATCCAGGGTTTCAATGCAACCCCAGTGACTGCAATCAGGGAGCTGGTCATACACTGTCCCCAGGGGCCTGTGTGCCAGCCTCACTTCTCCAGCCCCACTTCCCAAGCAGTGTGTGTGCCTGCTTTTCCCTGCCCTGTGCCCAGCCTGATTCCAACATCAGGTTCCATCATAGACAAGTCATCAAGCAAATGGCCAAGAACATGGACTACGTGTCCATCAAGGCAAAGCTACATCACATCGGCTCTGGCACTCATCAGCTCCATGATCTGAGACAGGTCACTACAACTCCTGGAACCTCAGTTTCCTTCTCTGCAAAATGAAGACTATTAAAGTTCTGACCTTTGGGGCTGCTACGGCTGGTGGACCTGCTCCTCTCTGCTCTGCAGGGTCATGAGATTTCACCAGTCCCAGATCAAGGGACAAGTCGGGGGAGGGGAAGCAGCAATTTTTTGGCAGCGTTTCAGTGGCTAATCTCATTACTGGGAAAAGAAGTAGCAAAAGGCCACAATTCGGCACAACAAACATATACAATTCAAACGACCAGTGTAAACTCAGTCGTTTGGGATATGGAGAAAAAATCAGACTGCACCAAGAAGGAAGGTGATCAAAGAGGGAGGCAGACCTGTAAACAAAACTGCAGAGTAGATGCCCTCTGTGCTCTGTCACAACAGGTGTAGAGAGAGTGTCAGGAATATAGTGGCATCGTCGATTCTGCTGGGCTGGGGGGATTTGGATGAAGGAGAAAGATGGCGAGTTTGGCCCCCACCATTTCCCAACTGCTCTGCACCAATCACTGTCCTTGGACTAACAGGACAGGTGGGCGAAAGGGGAGAGTCTGGTCTGAAACAGGCTGAATGGGGGGTTTACCCAGAACAAACAGCTCCCCACACACGACCTCGGAGATGTCATGCTGAATCCACACGGTGTGTATCACCTCCTCTCTCCCTGACACAGCCTTTGGCAGTTGCCATTCTTATCTCCCAGGATGCTGCATCTCCCCATCTTTTGCCTTGCTAAGTGGCCCTCTGTAACCAAGGAAATAGTCCTGGCTCTCAGCCCTTAGGAGGCAATGGGAGATTTCTCACAAAAAGAACAGTTGTTGTTTCCCTGGGTCCCCCGTCCTTTGGTGACGTGTAACCGCAGCTTCCTGTCCTCTCCCTGGCTCCCACCAGCTAGATGCCAAGGTCAGCGGCCAATCCCAGGGGACCAGCGGAGTAGCAGAAGCCATGGACTAACCAAGGAGTAAGTGGCCAAAAGGCAGCCTTCAAGGCCTGGCTGCAGCTCTCTGGCTCTCTGGCTGTTTGTCCCCTCCCTGGGGCCCTCCTCTGACTTCCCTTCCCCAGATCAAAGGACAAGCAGGGAGAGGGAAAACAGTTCTTTTCTGGCAACATTTCTGTGGCTAAGCTCACTACCAGAAATTAATGGCAAAAGAAGGGTGCGCTTCAGAGGCCAGCAGCCAGGCCAGCAGCAGCCACAGCCAGAACAGAGGCTCAACGGCCTGGGCAGCACCCAGAGTCTGCTGATGTCACCCTTAAAGTTCCTGTTAGAGCACTGTGTATAGAGGAGACAAAACAATAAACAGGCCCGCTCTCTTGTTTTGACTGACAAGGCATCACTGGAACTGTCCTTGTTGAGCTCCATGGGGTGTGGTGGGTAAGCGCAGGGACTCCGGAGCCAGACTGCTCCGGTTTGATTCCCGCTCTGCCTCTTAGCTGGGGAACCCTGCATAAGTCATCCCACCTCTCTGTGCCTCCTCTTGACGGTGGGTAGCTGTCAAGAGGAAATGAGGGGACTTCCCGGGTGGCGCAGTGGTTCAGACTTTGCGCTCCCAATGCAGGGGGCTCAGATGTGATCCCTGCTCAGGGAACTAGATCCCACAGGCATGCTGCAACTAAGAGTTCATGTGCCACAACTAAGGAGCTGGCGAGCTGCAACTAAGGAGCCCGCCCCCGCGACTAAGACCTGGCACAACCAAATAAATAAGTAAATAAATAAATAAATTTATTTTTTTTAAAAAAAGAGGAAATGAGTTAATACAGGGAAAGCTTTTAGAGCAGCGCCTGGCAAATCTGTAAGGAAGAACAGCTGACCCACGTAGCCTGGAAGGGAGTTAGGTGAGGAAGCTCATGCTTTCAAACGGGTCCTGGGTGGATATTTCATTCCAGGCTCTCTGAGGAGCTGTGGGAGATTTATCTTCATTGCAGCAAAGACCCACCAATGGCAGTGATGATCCGGCCACCCTGGCACAGGACTCTGCCGAGCCACAAGGAGCAGTCCTGGATGTTGTTCTGGCCCAATGCTGCCCCACCATCCTGGGCAAGGCACAGCAGCCTGAGGAGAACGCTGGCCAAAGCTCCATGGATGGGCCCTGCCCATCCCTGAGTGGGTGGCATCTCTGTGCAGGCCCCTCATGCTGACTCCCCGCTGCCCTCACTGACTGTGCCACTTATGGGGTCACCGAGAGTCCCTGTGTTACTGACAGTAAGGTCTGTGTACCGTGAGATTCATCATTCCTTCTTCTGGGCCCACACAGAGCTCCCAGCGGTCCAAGAAACAATAGCAGCACCTAAATGATGGAAAATTCATTTGAAAAAGAATCTCCAAGCAACTTTTGAAAAAAGCGTCATGGCTCAGATGGACTCAGGGAATCACAGGGCTGGCAGCAACCACAGAGACCAGTGGCTTCCAAACTTGCTTTGACCTCCAAAGCCACTGCTCAACTGAAGTTCACCCAGAAGCTCAGGACATAAAACTGATGCAAACAGAGCTGCTCTGGCAGAAACCGTGCTCTGGAGGTCTGCTTGGTGCCCTCCGTCCTCTCCCCCAGCCCCTGCTGGCCCCAAGTCAGTTCCAAAGAACCCCTGGGCTCCACAAAGCACTAACGGAGAACCACAGATCCAGGCCAACCTCCCTAAGTAGATAAGAGGAGACGAGTCCCACAGAATCACTCTGCACAGACGGTGCCTGAATGCAGACCCAGTCTTTTGACTCCAGGCTAAAACCTCTCACTCCACTTTGCTATGGCTTGATCTATGGAAAATTGCAATTTAAAGAAACAAGGCTCACTTCTGACAACCTACAACATAATCCCTAAGTATTTTAAAGGCCCCTGAACTAGCCAAGTCTGAAACAGAGCCCAGCCCCGCAGACTGGCAGAAAGAAGTTCGGAAGTGAGTTAGTTGCAGAAGCACAGCTGACAACTCCATACAGTTTCCTTCAGTTCTGTGGGACATAAACAGGTCTTGAAAGGCTTGGGCTGTGTGGCTGTGAGAGACCCCAGACCAGGCGGGCCAGAAGGTGAATGCTAATGAGTGATGGAAATAGCAATGACTTCCCCCGTCAGGCGCAGTGCCAAGCTAAGGAGGATAAAGAGGTCTGAGATATTTTTAAAGTATTTTTACAGCAGAAAACTTTCCTACAGACTCAATTATATAACTGTCAGACTCCACCTCTGGGCTGAAATTATCCATGGCCTTCAGGAAAAAAAAATTATTTTTCCCTACATGAGGGTCACAGGTTCCTCCAAAGAAACTCTTAGCTGCACAGCCAGCAGCCCAGCGCAACTGCAAGGCTTCCCAGGGGCAGTTTGAAGCGGAGGGCAGAAGTCATGCCACTGACCCCGCCATCACACATGATGTTGTCAGGTCCAGAAGGGTCCCCGGCCACGCTGGCTTCCTCACAGTTTCCCTGTCCCAAAACGAGGCTGAGGTCACTGAAGGAGAGAGAGTGGCCAGGGGACACTTCATTAACCCACAGTCATCCTCCGTCGTTGGCAAAGGGCAGACTGAGAAAGGCTTCTGGGGCTTAAGGAATGGAGAACTTCACCAAAGAAAGGACGGCCCAAACCAAAGGAACAGACTTAGGAAGATTAACTTACAGCCCAGGTTTTTGTCAGCCTGAAGATGGGTGCACTTTGTAATGCTGACACCACAGACATGAGAGAATGAAGGTTGTTGAGTTCTAGAAGTTTCTGAAAAGAAAAAAAGATATGGAATAGATTATTTTGCTGCTATAAACAGAACAAAAACATGTTCAAGTGTTACCAAATACTGTCATATTTATGAAATTCAATTACACTTAAAAATATCTCATGTAGAAAATACAGTTCTAGAAAGTTCACAGAAACCATATGCTCTTTTTCTTTCAGATTGTCAAAAGGTGAGTCTGCATCTAAAACATTTGCAAAATTCCATAAGCTGACTAGTCTGGCTGCTGGACAGAAACATGGCTCGGGATGAGGTTTGATAATGTCCTTTCTGTTCTTTTTTTAGATGAATCTGAACTGTCCCAGCAGGCCTTTGTAAACTGAAACCTCCGCTGTGCCAACAACATCAACATGGGTCTACTGAGATTACCTTCACACCCGGAAGTGGGAGGCTGGGGAAAGATGTTATCAATCTGCACGATCTCCTCAGCTGGGAGCACGGAGCTCCAGCTTCCCAGCCACTTGACCATGCTTCTCTGAACCAGGCCC
The DNA here is from genome assembly GCF_964374135.1 of Grampus griseus. Classification (NCBI taxonomy): domain Eukaryota; kingdom Metazoa; phylum Chordata; class Mammalia; order Artiodactyla; family Delphinidae; genus Grampus; species Grampus griseus. Next base: position 8,533,031 of record NC_139000.1, read on the forward strand.
CAAATTAGTGAGAACGTTTGGATTTAATTCCATCTCAGACAAGTTCCTTACCACAGAGGGCAACAGAAGGAGACACAGGTGAGGGTGAGCGCAGAAAAATGTAATTGCTCTGCTCTTGGTTTTATGCTGAGGGAAACCTGCCAACGGGACCCGGGTCCCACTTCTCACTCCCAGGAGTCGGTGAAAGTTGTGTAGCCGGCAGGCTCCACGGAACCAAGAGGCCTGGTTCTAACCCGGGTTCCCACTACTGGTGTGTTCTGTGGCAAGTTACCTAAGCCTTCCGAGCCTCGACATCTTCATATTTAAAATGAGGAAGGTAATCACAGCACCTCTGCTGCGTGGGATGGTGCACATAAACTGCTAGACCAGTGCCTGGCACCCAGGAGAGCGGGCAGTGTGGCGTGGGCTGCTTGTTCTTTGTCAGGAAGACTTGTCCCCAACCCCCCCCCCCACCTGCATGTTCCCACGGCAGCCTGTGCATTTCCTCAGCCCACTGGACTGTATTTGCTTGCACTTGCCCCTCTCTCACCCTGGACTGTGTGTGCCCTGAGAGCCGGGATGAAGCAGTATCTACCATCATATCCCTAGGACCTAGTACAGCACAGAGCAGGGCTTAGTAAAATGAACAAATCCACGAAAAGCCCTTATGCCTAGTCCTCACGGCTCTGTTCCTACCTGGAGATTTCTCCCTTACCACACAAGTTAATACTGCATTTCATACATCTCGTAATATTCCCTAATCGTTTGCTGTGTGTAATAATAGATTCTGAGTGAGCTGAATTTCATCCTTTGTATCTGAATGGCTATGCCTGTCACAGAATTTCTTTTAGAGGTGAAGGTTCTCTGGGAGATTATCTAATCCACCCCTTTCCCATTTTATAGATGGGAAACCAAGGCCCAGAGAAAGGAGGAGGCTCGAACAAGAACATACCCAGGGCACAGCGCCAGCGTGATGATCCACCATCGGAAGATGGCAGAGCTTAAGGAGGAATCGTTTTGGATCCCTTGGGTAGGGACTGGAAACTTCCAAACTGAAAGCACCAGATGGGCTGGAACTTCATCCCACTTTCTCTTGTGGCCCAGCACGAACTCACCGAGAGCAACAAGTATCATTACGCCCAGCAACAGTTCCAGGCACTTCAGAATGCACAGGACGTAAAAGTGTCCATGCCCCTAACATACTTAGAGCTGGATGAACACAACCTTGCTGTGAGGGGCAGCAGAGCAGCTCTCCTGAAGGCAGAGAGACACGCTCCGACTGACCATGGGGCCTGGGCGTGGACACCCACCTCTCTAAGCCTCCCCTTCCTCCTCCGGAAATGGGATAATAATAATGTCATCTTCAAATGAAATCATTTCTGTAAAGCAGCAGCTATGGCACCTGGCCAGAGAGGGGCCGCAGTGAAGGTGAGCTGGCCTAAGACCTCGGTGGGAAGACAACGTGCACACACAAAGCGGGCAGTAAACAGACAGGACGGTGCTCCGCTGAGTCAGGCGAGCCCCGTGGTGGGGAGCAGTGGGCTGGGAGGGGCTGGCAGGACTGTGTAAGAGATGAGAGTGGTCCAGGAAGGCCCGTGGGATCACAGCCTGGGCTGGCAGAGATGAGGGAAGAGGAGGGGCAAGTGGGGTAAAGACGTGAGCCTGGTGCCCAATAACCGGCAAGGACCAACCCTACCAGGGCAGACCCAGGGGGTGGGGTCGGGGCAGCAGGGCCCGGGCCTCAAGTGCAAGATGGGGTGGGGTGAGCTCTGCTGACCGCGAATAAACTGTGCAGGATGTGATGGTGTCACAACCTCCGATGCTGACTAAAAGCCATCAACCCCCGGCACTGGCTAAATCTGAATAGGAGGATGAATGGATTCCAGAGGTAGCCACTGGGGCCTCGTGGAGAGTCTATGAAAGGCCAGCTACAAAGAATGGTTGGCTGCCAAAACCACAGGGCGGAGGGCACCTGCCTGTGCATGCACAGGGGCTGGGAGGCCCAGCAAGCAGCCAGGCTGGTCCCACAGCTGCCTCTGCCTGGGGAAGCTGGGCCAGAGCCCCGTGTCTGAACCCTGCCCAGCTCATCCAGAGCAAATCGTCACCCAAAGTACCAAGGAAACACCTTTTTGCGACAAAAAAGAAAGGAAGGGGAAAAGTAATAATAAAACAGCTTACCTTGGCTATTTTCACAAAATGGCTCAGGATTTCTGCCCTTATTTTTAAAGTCTGTGCTGTTAGAATTTCTCGTACAACCCAAAAACTGACCTGTAGAGTCAAACACAGACACACACACAGACACACACAGACACACACAGACACACACACACACACACACACACACACACACACACACCAGAAAAGTTGTTAAATGCCGGACCAACCAAGTTACCCCGCCCACTACTTCTATGGGATTTCTAAGAGGTTGGGAGACTGACAGAGCAAACCCTAGGGTTGCAGGAGGTTGAGGGTTCCTTTATGACACCTAACCCTACAAGTGGGTCCCATGCCGTCAGCACCAGCTCTCCAATATGCATAGTGGTGCTGTGAGAAATAAGTACTCCCATCATTAGCCAGGGGACTTAGTGGGCCTCCATCGACATATGGGTCTCCCTAAAGGTGCTTCAGGAAATTTTGAGATGTATCAGACAGGATTTCTGCTCAGAAGGATCCCAGTTATGGGGAGATGGATGGATGGATGGATGGACGGATGGACAAATGGCCAGACAAAGGGATATGCATGCTGGCAGTACCACCTATGAGATCCATATCTCCAGCCAGACCCAAGACAAGACGGACTCACCTATATTTGCACAATTACAACAAATTTCATTTTCTAGGAGAGGTTTGCCCAATAATTTAAGTGATACAAAAACATCTCTTAAAGTTCTGTAAAGCAATGCAGGTAAAAGGGCATGTTTTTCTGGAGACAGCATATGCCAAAAGGATATACTGGTACTTTTCGTTCAGAATCTCACTCACACTTGACCATCCTCGAGCCCCTGAGTCCTTTGGTGGGAACAAGAAAGTCATCCATCAGTGTCTAGTTGACTCACACGATGCCTCAATGAAACAAGAGGAGCTTCATGCTGAGAAACACTGGGCAGTGGTTTGCTTTCCTGTTTATGTTTCATGACTATAACAACAGCTCTATGTGAAACACGGATGCCCAAGAGTGCAATGACAGCACCGCAAAGAAAGGAGGAGAGATGGGCAGAGAATGGGGGAGACGTGGAATGAAAAGGAAGGCTAAGCATCTAAAACCTCTAAATTTTACAAAGACTAAAAGAGTTAAGGATAGTCCAGAGTTATCAAAGCATGTTTACTGCTGCAACCAAATGTCTTCCCTTTACTGAAATACTGTCACTTTTCAATGAGAAAACAAGAAAAAATTAAATCACCAAGAATCAAAATTTGGCTTCTTATATTAAGCAGGAATATTATAGAAAAGTTTTCTCTGTGTGATTATCTGTGGTTGCCTCCAGGACGTGCCTGGGTTTCCATAGAATCATTTTTTCCAAGGAATTGCCTAAAATTAAGTTCAGACTCAAATGTTACTAGCCAGTTATGGAAGAAAGATTTTCCATATAGCAAGATTTTTTCTAGGTGATATGCCCATAAACCTTATATTTTAATACATGCACACTTTTATGCCACATAAATCTCAAGTGTGATAGTTTATATGTATAATTTAATAGATTCTTATGTGTCAAAAAAAATCACACCTATTTAAAGCATAATTACGGAACGTGGCAGAGTTGACTCAGGTGGTGTTCAGAGGCAACTCTGGATCAGTTCACTTCAGCAGACTTTCACGAAGCCCTTACTGTGTGCTCCAGGCACTGCGAGTCCAGACCTGTCAGTCCAGAAATCACTGTATTAAAAGGCAGCTGGTGATCATGTCCATCAAACAAGTTCCAACCAAGTGAACTGGAGTATGGGGGAGATAATGAGAAAAGAAGGCTTCCTAGAGGAGGTGGGCCTTGAAAGATGGGTAGACCCTCAACAGGTGAGGAGACCAGGGAGAGCTGAGCGGGTGGACAGGACTGGTGTTGCAGGTGCCCCGTGGGGTTGGGGCGGGAGGGAGGCTGAACTTAGAAGGGAAGGGGGTCTGGAGAAACAAGGGGACACTATGCTGCACAAGGAGAGTTCCAGAGGCTTCTGAGCACAGGAGTGACAGGCTAGACCCTTCTGCAGGAGCAGGGACACCCATCAAGAAGCTGAGGCGATGGTCTAAGTGAGAGACGGGAGGCCTGAGCGAGGGCAGTGTTGAAGGAGATGGAGGAAAGGGGCAGAGGAGAGAGACATTACAAAGGGAGAATCAGCATGGTTTTAAACTGTTTTAATTGTTTTTTAACTACAAAATTTAAGAGAAGCTTAATGTAGAAAACAAAGGGACAGAGATAAGCACAAGAGACAGAAGTCATTTGCAAGCTCGTTCTCACATACAGACCCCTGATAAACACTGTGGTATGTGTCCTTCTTGGAACATATGTTTGTCATGTCTCAGAACATATGTCTGTCTAGTCATAGAACATGTTTCTCCTTTTCAGTTAAATTGGTATATATTAATCATACTATCACAAGAATTTTTATAAATATGTAAGAATATCAACATATCTTTAGCAGCTGCCAAGCATTTCATCTCAGGGATGTCTCCTCATCAAGGAAACTCCTACTGTTGGGTAGCTTATTTCGAATTACTTTGTTGTGATAGACAATGCTGTGGTGAACATATTTATACATATATCTTTATACATTTTTAATTAAGGTCTGAGGATAAATTCCTGTAAGGTAGAGTGAATAAAAGTATGTGTACCTTTTTTCAAAAGTATATATTTAAAAACTTGGCTTCCAAAAGTTTTATTTGTTGATCCATAGAAATTGGAGCAGGCTAATACCAGTTACTACAGCTCTTTTTTTCTTTACTAACTTAGTGGACAAACTAATGTCTCACTGTTCCTATTTTACATTTCTTTCATGACTCCTCAGTTAACATATTTTTGCACGTTTTTTAAGTTTTTTGTTGCAAATATTTATAGGCCATTTGTATTATTTGCCTGTGAAGTATGTGTTCAGGTCCTTCATCCACCTTTCTATTGGGACACCTGTCCTCTGACTCTTGATTACTAAAAGGGGTTTATATTAAAGAGAATACATTACCCCTTTGTGAGTCATACAGTGTGCCAAGAGTGTGGAGAAACTGATACTCATACACTGTTTGCAGGGGTATAAATTCACAGGACCATTTTGAAGAACCACTTGAATATATCTTTCAAGCTGTTAAAAGTTATATTCTCCCTGGAATATTTATCTTACAAAAATACAGAAATGTAGAGTGATATACATACAAGGGTTCACTGAAGCGCTGTTTATAAAGCAAAAGAATATGCCCATCAATAGGGAACTGGTTGCATAAATAATACTATCACCTCAAACTTTGGAAGGAAGTCGCTATGGAAGGAAGGAGGCAGTTGTGCTCCACCTTCTTGAGGGCAAAATATCTACATAGATTATTTGGAATTCTTCTGCATAGGAGGTTTGTCTAGTCTCCCCCATTTATTTATTCCATCATTTGTTTACATCAGAATGGACTCATGGATACTTTGGGGTTTTGATCCAATACTATGTTATTTATTTCCTTACTCAAATTGTTCCAGCTTTGGCCACTGAGAGCTGGCGTCGACATGCCCCCAGCATTGTTTGGTTGGTTTGTATGAGCACCTCCTTACTTTCTGGAACTACAAGATGCTACCGCCTCATCCTGTACATTTCTTGTCCCACTCCGAAACCAGCCATTTCTCCAAGGAGCCTTGGTTCCTTTTTTTAAAAATATTTTATTTATTTATTTACTTATTTATTTTGGCTGCGCCAGCTGGGTCTTAGTTGCAGCATGCGGGATCTTCGTTGCAGCATGCGGACTTCTTAGCTGTGGCATGCATGTGGGATCTAGTTCTCCGACCAGGCATCCAACCAGGGATCGAACCCGGGCCCCTGCATTGGGACACAGAGTCTTACCCACTGGACCAGCAGGGAAGTGCCCCCTGGTTCCTTTTATTAGATAATGGTGTTAGAAACCAAGATCTGGGAGCTACGTGTGCTCGTGCTACTTAGGTATCACTGTTTCTAGGTCCTCTCAGATGCAGAGCAAGGAAGTGTGTGTGTGTGTGTGTGTGTGTGTGTGTGTGTGTGTGTGTGTGTGTGTGTACCCTAACTCTTGTATATATACATACCTATAAATATTTCTATATGTAACCATCTGTATCTATATTAAGCTAAATATGACTTCCTACTAATGTCTCCACCTCCAATCCATTACCATATGGATCACTCTAGCCTCCTCTTGCTTGTCTACAACTGTCTACTCCAACAGGTGAGAGAAACCTGGGTCCCACCATCTGCCACCCATTTCCTTAATTGTTCAATTCCAGTGTTCATGCATAATGGCTCCAGAATTGTTACCCATCCGTCCTTGGGAAACAACTTGATCAGAGTACAGTGCTTACATACAGTTCCTTTTGTCTTTAGTCTTTCAGGCTCCCTCATTTCCAAAGTTACTTAGGCCAGCACCTTTTCCCCTCACCCTTCTCAGGGAGGTTGTTTCATACATTTACAATCCAGTTAGGTTCACTTGTTATGTTCTACATTCCATCCTAGGACCCCTTAATCTCCACAATGATTAAAATTTGCATAGTTAGCACTAAGAGGTTTACTCTTAGTGCTGTAAAGTTCTAAGGGTTTTCACAAATGCACGGTGGCATGTATCCAACATTATAGTATCATACGGAATAGTTTCACCACCCTGAAAAATCCCCTGTTCTTCCCCTCCTCAAAGCTCTCCCCTTCTCACACCTCTGGCAGCCACTCATTTGTTTACCATCTCTATAATTTTAGCTTTCCAGAATTTTTTTCAGCATTTTCCAGAACGTCAAAAAAAAAAAATGGGGGAGGTAATCACACTTATGTTGCCTTTGCAGACTGGTTTCTTTCACTTAGCAATATGTATTTAAGATTCATCCATGTCTTTATATGGCTTGATGGCTTATTCTTTTTTTTTTTTCCAATGAAGACTATTCCATTGTATGAATTTACCAGTTTGCCTATCCTTTCACCTATTGAAGGACATCCTAGTTACTTTCAGTATTTGACTATTATAAATAAAGCTGCTATAAATATTTGTGTGCTATTTGTGTATCTGTGTGTGTGTGTGAATATGTGTATGTGTGTAGATGTAAGATTTCAAATAAACTGGATAAATATTGAGGAGTTCAATTGCTGGATCGCACCATTTTTCATTCCCACCAGCAAGAAATGAGAGTTTGTGTTGCTCCAATTACTTGCCAACAATTGGTATTGTCAGGTTTCGTGAGGTTTTTTGTTTGTTTGTTTTGGGTTGTTTTTTTGTTTGTTTTTTAGCCATTCTAATAGGTGCATAGTGTTTGCATTTCCCTGATGGCAAATAATGCTGAGCATCTTTTCACGTTTATTTGCCCTTGGTTACATCTTTTTGGTAAAGTACTTACTCAGATATTTGGCCTGTTTTTTTTTTTTTTTTTTTGGCTGTGTTGGGTCTTTGTTGCTGTGCGCGGGCTTTCTCTAGTTGCGGCAAGCGGGGCTACTCTTCATTGCAGTGCATGGGCTTCTCATTGGGGTGGCTTCTCTTGTTGCAGAGCACAGGCTCTAGGTGCGCGGGCTTCAGTAGTTGCAGCGTGTCGGCTCAGTAGTTGCAGCGTTCGGGCTCAGTAGTTGTGGCTCGTAGACTCTAGAGCACAGGCTCAGTAGTTGTGGTGCATGGGCTTAGTTGCTCCGTAGCATGTGGGATCTTCCTGGACCAGGGATCGAACCCATGTCCCCTGCATTGGCAGGTGGATTCTTAACCACTGCACCACTAGGGAAGTCCCTGGCCTGTTTTTTAATTGAGTTGTTTTCTTTTTTCAAGATTTTTTTTTTTTTTTGATGTGGACCATTTTTAAGGTCTTTATTGAATTTGTTACAATATTGCTTCTGTTTTACGTTTTGTTTTTTCTGGCCACAAGGCATGTGGGATCTTAGCTCCCAGACCAAGGATCAAATCTGTACCCCCTGCATTGGAAGGCAAAGTCATAACCACTGGACCGCCAGGGAAGTCCCTAACTGGGTTGTTTTCTTATTGTTAAGTATTAAGAATATACTTTGGATTCAAGTCTTTTATCAGATATGTGTTTTGCAAATATTTTTCCCAGTCTGTGCTTTGTCTTTTAATTCTCTTAAAAATGTCTTTTGCAGAATAGAAGATTTTAATTTTAATGAAGTCCAACTTACCAATTTTTTCTTTCATGGATTGTGCTTTGGTGTTATATCTAATAACTCATCACCAAAGGTCATGTAGGGTTTTCTTCTGCGTTTTCTTTTAAAAGTTTTATAGTTTTGTCTTTTACATTTAGGTCTGTGATCAATTTTGAGTTAATTTTTATGAAAGGCCTAAACTCTTGTGTCTAGGTTCATTTTTTCACGTACACAAAAACAGTTCCAATTGTTCCAGCACCATTTGTTGAAGAAATTACTCTTTCTCCACTGAATGCCCTCATGCATTTGTCAAAGGTCAGTTGACTATATTTGTCTGGGTCTATTTCTGGGCTCTCTGTTCTGTTTCATAATCCTGGTCGTCTATTCTTTTGCCAATACCAAGCTGTCTTGATTATTATAGCTTTACAATCAGTCTTGAAATCAGGTAGAGTGAGTCCTCCAACTTCATTCCTTTTCAGTATTGTGCTGGTTATCCTACATCTTTAGCCTTTTCCATATAAACTTTAGAATCAGTTTGCTGATATTTATAAAACAGCTTGCTGGGATTTCAATTAGGATTGAATTGAATCTATAGAACAAGCTGGGAAGAACTGACATCTTAATAATGAGTCTTCTAATACATGAAGATGGAATACCTCTCTATTTCAATCTACTTTGATTTCTTTCATCAGTGTTTTATAGTTTTCCACATACAGAACCTGTACATACTTTGCTAGATTTATACCTAAGTATTTCTCGAGTATGTGTGTGCTACTGTAAATGGTGTTTTTTAAAAAAATTTCAAGTTCCAATTCTTCATTGCTGGTATATAGGGAAGCTTTCATATATTGATCTTGTGCCCTGCAACCTTGCTATACTCCCTTATTAGTTCCAGGAGCTTTAAAAATAGATTTCTTTGAGATTTTCTGTATAGACCATCATGTCATCTGTGAATAAAGACAATTTTATTTCTTCCTGAAGCAACACAAACTTTCACTCTTTGCTGGTGGGAATGCAAAATGGTACAGACGTGATCCAGCAACTGTACTCCTAGATATTTACCCAGTTTATTTGAAGTCTTATGTCCACACCAAAAAAAACCCAGCATGCATATGTTTATAGCAGTTTTACTCATAATCATCAAAAACTGTAAGTCCTTCAGAAGGTGAATGGATAGACTAGTAAATCCATACAATGAGCAGTACTCATAAAAAAGCCATCAAGCCATATAAAGACATGGATGAATCTTAAATGCATATGGCTAAGTGAAAAGACAGTCAGAAAAGGCTACATATATATGAGTTCCTTTTTTTTTTTTTTTTTTTTTTTTACATTCTGGAAAGGTAAAACTTTAGAGATAGCAAGCAGATCAGAATCTGGACCACTGCCTTCCTCTCCATAGCAAACCCTGCCTTATTCCTTGGGTAACATCAACATCACTGTGAACGACCATGGTCATTTCAGCAACTGTTACACACCTATCACTCCAGTCACCTCCTTCTCCAAATTACCCAGGACTGCGCTGCATCAGAAACCTGAAGTTCCAGTCTCGGGCCACAACCTTTAACCTTCTAATCCTCACCTGCTCCTTGACCCCCACCCCACTGCTGTGCCCATCCTTCCCTCTCACCACGCCTTGGAGTCCTTGGTGGCCCTTTTCCTCTTGAGCAGATGGATCCCCTATCATTTGTCACTTCAGCCCCTTCTTAGCCAGTACTTTTAGGTCCCTTGCCCCATGGTCCTTCAAAAAATCTGCTTTGCTCATCATGGATGGATCCAACCACTTGCCTTCCTGTGCCCCTCTCTTTAGGCTGCAAAGTGCAACTAGAGAGAACCAGCGACCCTCATGCCCTGGGGCTACTTTAAAAGCCACAACCTCTATTTCCAGCGGCTCTGCCCACAAGTCTTCCTATATTTCCATAGTCAACCTTCTCTTTCCCCTGGAGTGGTTTTTTCAAGCTCCCCCCAAACCCCTCAAGCTTTCCTCCTGCTTCCCCGCCTTCACCTCCTATTTCACCGAGGAAAGAGGAGCCGTGAACCTTCTTGCACCACACCTGCAAGCAGACCTGTGTCTGTATCTTTCCTTTCTGCAGACTCGCCTTTTACGATGAAGAGGTCCCAGGCCTCGGCCTCTCCCACCTTCGCTGGGACTTCACTTCATTATGTATTCCCTCTCTCTCCTCATCTTTAATTTTTCCCGGTGTACTGGCTCTTTCCATTCAAAATATGTACACCCCCAAGGCTCTTTCTGCTGAAAAGAAAAGAGGAATATTAACACCTCCCTGAACGTCTTCAACCCCTCCAGCTACCCCCTTCTTCTCATCTTTCTCCTTAGAGCCACTGTTCAAGCATCGCCTACACCTGCTCTCTCCATTTCCTCACATCTACCGCTCAAGCTGCTACAGCCCAGCTTCCATTTCACACCGCCGCAGAACAGCTCCTGCTGAGCCTAGCACCGCCGTGCTGCTAAACATAAAAGACTCTTTTTTTAGTCCTTTTAAATGACCCATTCTGTAGCATCCCGTTATCCTTGAGACACTGATTTCCAAGACACCAGCCTTTCTGGGTGTTCTTCTCGTGCCCAGGCTGCTCTTTCTCAGCCCCTTCTCCTCTGCCCTTCCCATAAGCCCTAAGTCTCTCACGTGGGCCTCTGTTGCTCCCTGGGCAATCTCATCTACTCCTGCGGCTTCGAATGCAGGTGACTGCAATATCTGCATCTTCAAGCTGGATCTATCCCCTGACTCCCAGACGCAAATACCCAATTACCTGCTGCATGGTTGAGCTCACACGCCCAGACCTCTCTCCTCTCCGTCATCTCCCCTCTCACAACTGCTCCTCCTCCTCTGCACTCACCACCTCAAAGAGTGCCGCTGCCAAGGACCAAAGCAGGGCCTCCTTTGCGCCTCCCTGTCATCTCCCTCCAAATCCAATCAATCACCCAGTGCTATCATTCGGTCTCTTAATATTCTCTTGAGCCCGGCCACTCTACATCTCTGTCGTTCACCTAGATTAATGGGACAGACTCCAATCCAGTCTCCTGGCCTCCCTTCCTACTGCCCACACCTCTCCTCTGGTTTTCCCACCCTAGCACTGATTCCCCTGGATTGTAATCCCCTCCATCACGTCTGTCTCCCCCACCAGACTATGAGCTAATGATGGCAAGGGCTACATCCAGTTTACTGCTGACCCCCTGAACCTAGCACAGAGCCCGGTACCATGTGCAGTCAATGTCTATTAAATAAATAAATGAATATAACCAGAAGTAATGAGCCTCAAATGAAGGAGGGTTTATACAACGAGGAAAGAATAATTGTTTGGAGGTAGCATTTGGAAGGGAAAATGCTAACACTGCCTCCCAGCCCTGTGATAAATGAAGTCTGGAAGAACAGGGGATTCTACTGGAGTCATGTTCAGAAAAATGCGGGGGGCCCTAAGTAAGGAAACTCACCAGCTATGTGGCTTTGAGCAAGTTACTTCACTTTCCAGAACCTCAGCTTCCTCATCCATAAAATGGGTTTAAAATATCGGCCTCAGTGGGTTTTGTGAAAACAGAATTAGATGATGCAGGTTAAATGCTTAGCACAGTATCTAACTCAGTAAGTTGAGCCTAAGTGCTCAATAACTGTTTTTTAAATAGTCTCGATTAAAGCCAAGAGGAATCAGGAACATTCGGTGACTAGGCTAATGACGCATGCATGGGGTACCAGCAGATTGATCAGGGGAGAAAGCTGAGAGCTGGATGGAAGAGTGCAAGAGGGAAGAGGGTCTGTGGGCGGTTCTGGCCATCCCTCAGCCTCTTCCTGTCCGAGCACCAACTTTCCCTGAGGAACTGCCAGTCCTCCCATCTCAGTCCCTGCGGCCTTGGCCCCCTACCCTACCTCCACGGGAAGGCCTGTTTCTGAGACCTGGCCAGCCAGAGCCTCCTGTTTCCTGGTCAGGGTGATGAGATCACGAAGCGCAGGATGGGGCTCAAGCCAGGGCCATCAACCCCAGAGTCTCTGTTCCAGGACATCAAATGGAGCTACTGAAGAAGAGGAAGGTCTTTTCTGCAGGGGTTGCCCTCACAATGAGCTGTTGGCAGCCATCTTGGAACCACAGAGGAGGGGGCCGCCTGAGGGGAGCCAGCACAGAGAAACCACCTCCCTGAACGTCTCCAGGGACCTCCAGGTGGAGAGAGCAGCGCCATCCAAGCAATACATGAAGTCTAGTCTCTCCCTGGACATTGTTACATAAGCCAGTAAGGCGAGTTTGAGCTGGGGTTTCAGTCATTAAGAACTACGTACGTGTATGTGTGTGTGTGTGTGTGTATATATATATATATATATATATATATATATATATATATATATGAGTCCATGAGAAACGTTAAAGCAGTCCTCCAGGGCAAAATGTTGGGAACCTTTGCCTGGTCCAATCTCTGCTAATACATAAGGGTCCTGAGACCTAGACTTGGACTTGCCTAAGGCCTCAGAACAGGTTAGCAGCAGAGCCTGGACTGGAACCAAGTCATCCGAATTCCCTCTCTGTCTCTTCCTAATTCTTCATCTTCAGGACACAATCTCAACCCCACCGCCAGCACTTAGGCCCAAGGCTAACCTTCCTTTCAGCTTGTAGCTCCCACTACAATACCACCCTTTTTAAGGCTAATATTACTTGTTTACTATATGTCAAGTGCTGAGCTAAACCCTTTACATCCATGACTCTCATTTAATCTTCAAAAATCACTTGAAACGATTCTTCCTATTTTATAAATGAGGAAGGTCAGAGGCTGAAAGACAACCCAAGATCATACAGGCAACAAGTTGTAGAGCTAAGGTGCAAACTCAGGTCTGTTTGATTCCATGTGACCACAGCTCCTCAGCCTGCTGTCCACAGACCTCTAAAGTGTTCATGTACAGACTTTGGGGGGCAGTGGGCAGGGGAGGCAGCAAACCCACTCAGATTAAATGGAAATGTATATATCTATGTATTTATCTGAGGGCAGGTTCATATGTGATATTGTCAGATTCCCAAAGGAATCTGTGATCGGAAAAAGACTGAGAACTTCTGGCTTTATGGTGAACTCCCTGGGGCCAAGACACAAGCCTGGCCCATAACAGACCCTTAGGGAACCTGGCCAAGCTCTTCCATCTCAGCCACTCTATAAACAAATCCGAAGGGACTCAGGTCCCATGGAGAAGCAGGCACGTCCTCAGAGGCCGACCAGAACACTTGGCTGCTGGATTTTTGGTTTGGCCACAGGGAGCCTCAGATTCCCTCGCAACCTCCTTCCAATCAACTAATCTTCCCTTTCTTCCCGAAAAAATGTTTGGATGCCTACTACATACAGACACGGCGCTAAGAGCTCTACCTATATCATTTCATTTCATTTTCGTAACAACTGTGCACAGTGAGTACTATTATCATTCTCATTCACAGATAAAGGAAACAGGCTCAGAAAGGTAAGGGACCTGCTCGCCTTTATCTGGAGTCTGATGAGCAGCTTTGCTGTCACACGTGAAAGTCTGCCAGGAAGAGACGCCAATCAGTTCATCTCACGGAAAGCAGCCCCAGCGGCTGATGGACTGGCCACTGGCCAGTTTTCAAACCAGAGCTACCAGGGCTGTGTCCAGGAACTGCTCTCTAAGTGGCTCACAGGCCAGCAGGGAGACCATTTCTCAGAGCATTCTGTGAGAATGCAGCTTTACTTCTGGCTCATTTCACCCACTTGGTCTGAGCTGGACACAATACAATTGTTCACAGAACAAGCTGCACTGCCCTTTGCCAAGCTGACCTGGCCTCCACGTGCAAAGTAGATTACATCAGAGCCGCCAGTGGCCCTCCTCCGGGAGCTCTGTAGCTGATCAGAGGTGGGACTGAGCTGGCTCCCAGCCAAATAGTTTTGCTAAGGAAACTATGAATCCCCTGATACTGTGTACACATCTGGTTTTTTTTAAAGACTAAGCTCAGTTGAAAAGGAAAAGATTTTGAAAATAAAGAAGAAAAAAAAGAAGGCTTCAGTATTTCTCTTTTCAAAACAAAGGGTGTACAGTCCCTACCACAGATGTGGCTAGGCCTTCCTTAGTTCCTGTTGTATCTCAGAAAACAACAATAATGTGAACTCTGGCCTTGATCATCAGAACACAAGCTGGCGCCTCTCTGAGTCTCTCACTATGCTTGGAGCGGTAACCAGCCAGGGCTGGAGAAGCCTGGAGAGAGCTGAGTAACGGCAATGCGCAGGACCCGGCACTTCCCAGCGGGACGGCCCAGCTGGAGGGAAGGCCCAAAGGGAACCCAGGCCCAATACCCAGAGCCCCAGTCACGCACACTGTGCAACCTCGAGGCCACTGTCCTCATCTGAAACCAGAAAAGCAAGAGGAAAGAGGAAAAGCTGTCAACAGCCCCATTTGGAGCTTTGGTTTGTTCAAAGGGGTCTTGCAGCGTACTTTCTACTGAAGATCATGTTCTGGCAGGTCTGTCTGAGCAGTCAGAAGCCTACCCCACTTACTTGGTCCAAGTCCCTGATATCATTCCTTTAGGTGGGGATGCAGCGCTTCCTACCTGGAGCAAAGGTTCTGATTGGACCAAGTCGGTTTGTAGTAGCATGCATGCGGCCAGTGACCAGGCCATCAGAAATTCAAAGAAATTCAATTCAAAAAGTGTTTCCTGAGTACCTCATTCATTCATTCTACATATATTTACTGAAGGTCTATTATATGCCTGACATAGGGCAAGGTGGTGGGGGACACAGTGATGAACAAGATAGACATGGTTCCTCCCCTCGTGAAGCCCACAGATGGCCAAGGAAGATGGAGACTAAAGAGTTACACAGAATGAGGACAGATGGGGAAAGGACCACATGGAGAAGTACAGGTGCACTGAGGAGACATATGACAGGGAGACCTTATACAGGCTGAGATTCATGGGAGGCTCCTAGAGAGAGTGATATTCCCACTGAGATCTGGTTGGGAGCTGAACAGGGAGGACAGCACGAATGGGGCCCTGATGAGACCAAGATGTGATGCAGCAGGAAAGAGGCGGGAGGCCAGGATGGCCGAAGCCCACAGAGTGGGGGGACAAACGAGATGAGGCTGGAGAGGTGGACAGAAGCCAGACCCACCACGCAGGACCTTGTAGGGCACATTAAGGTGCCCGAACCCTAGCTTAAGTGGAATTGGAAGCCACCGAAATGATTTAAACACAGAAAAGAGGTGTTCAATTCCCCCCGCTGTGTGAAAAAGCACAGATGAAGTGGGGGCTTAGGAAGAGGAGTTTGGACCTGGGGCCAGGTGCCTGAGACTGAAGCCTGGAGGGGCTCCCAGCCCATGGGGGACAACAGAGCGCTATCTGCACAAGCACATGCAAGCGGCATTCTTACCTGGTTAAACCTCCGGGTAAAGGCCACGACGTTGGGAGCGAGACTATGTTTCTCCTTCTTACTCCATCCACAGCTGGCTAGTTCCTGGGAAGCACAAAGTCAATTTCAACAGTGATTCCAATGGGGATGCAAATACAGCAGGGCATCTAACTGGAATGTGGACACAGAGATGGGGAAGGACTGAAGCACTGGCCATCTATGTCCTCCCAGGGTGGGAGAGATTCTCCTCCTCCTCTGGAGAAGAGGGCTGGGTCTCTAGGTGGAGGTGTATCCTGGGACCCCCAGAGGTGAGGGTGAGAAGCAGGACACTTTTCTCCATAACCCCGGCCACATCTCCCAGGACTTCTATGCCAAATTATTCTCAACCCCACCACTGCCACTCTGCCAGCTCCCCGGGACCAGAAGCCCTTTCTTAATGCAAATTGTCTGCGAGAGGGTATAATGTTATATTGAGCAGGATCATACCCCAGGGCTACCTTAAAATTAAAATCTGGCTGAAGATGCTCAGATTTCATTGACCAAGTGACATCCTCCATTCCTGGAACCAGGGGACGTCCTGGGCCAAGCGATCAGAGAAGCTTCTGGAATGACCTCAGATTCTTTCCTGAAGTTGCCCCCCCCCCCACCGCCATCTCTCATATAAACAAAAGGGGGCAGAAAGACAGGTTGCCTTAATATCTTCTTCAGGAGCGTAGTCTCTTCTTTTCTAGCAGATTTAGCATGATAATTTGAAGAGTCAAATGACCTAAATGTTACCTAACAGTGAGGCTGGTTCCTCTCCAAGGGAGGAAATGGGAGCAATCTAATGAGATTACCTGGGGGAAGTAGATAAAAGGATGAAGGAAAAGCCATTAACTAAATGCCCAGCTTTGCCAGCTTGTGCCTTGGTGACCCCTGGCAGAGAGAATGCAGGGAAGGAAAGTTCTCTACCCCTCAGTTACAAGGCTTCCTTCTAACTCATATCCAGCCTCTGTATTATTAATGACATTATTTTTTGCCCCACACCTGGAACTTTTATAAGGGCTTTAGTGAGGGTCGGCTGCCTACCAGCCGGAACAGACACAGATCAGGGGTCTACCAGGAAGTCAGGGGGTGCTGTGGGAATGGCCAAAGACAAACTGAGCAGTTAGGCCTGAAGTGCCGTGCCCTTCAAATGCATCTCAGGACCCAACTGAAGTCACCGGCACGCGCCTGTGGGAAGCCGGCTGCAGGCAATGGGCAGCTCCGGATTCAAGGTGAATGACCTGGACTTGAGAACGCTTGGGAACCAGCCAGGAGCTAAGAAACACAGCTCCTCTTCCTGGAGGCCTCACTTCTATAAATGGCACCATTGTCCTCCCAGTCACCCATATGAAAAAATACAGCAGACATCCTTGACCCTGCCAAGTCCTTCTCACCCTCACAATTTAGACCCCAAGTCATGGTAATGACAATGATATTAACTAATGCTACCATTTACCAAGAATCCCCCATTGTGTCGGTACCGGACAGGGAGCCTCACTTGTTATCTCATGTAATTCTCACCACATCCGTTTTAATACAGAAGAGGGCTGAGTCCTATAGTCATCACCTTGAATGAACGCTCTGG
The DNA here is from genome assembly GCF_964374135.1 of Grampus griseus. Taxonomy (NCBI): domain Eukaryota; kingdom Metazoa; phylum Chordata; class Mammalia; order Artiodactyla; family Delphinidae; genus Grampus; species Grampus griseus. The sequence continues at coordinate 8,550,220 of NC_139000.1, forward strand.
CTCCACTTCTTTTCACAAGTAGACGTGAATCTCTTTGAGCTGTAGAGTTTGCCTGTTTACCATGATTCTCCTCGATGTGTGTATCCGAGTTTCTTTTCTAGCGTATATTTGACCTACAAAGTCAGTTCCATTGACTCCTACTCCACCCCACCTTTAGAACATATGCAGTCGGCAAATGTATATTACTGCCCTTTCGAAAGGTAACTGTGAGGACAAGAGCCTCTCTCCCCTACGGATTCCAAAGCCAGCCCTGGAAATGTATGTGTTATAATCGGATATAAAAGAGAATTTCTAAAACTGATGTTCAAGGACTGGGACATGGTTGTTGCCCAGTTTCTGGCTGGTAGTTGCTCCCTTTGTTTTTCCCTGAATTCTTTAATAAACAGCAGAAGTTATACACACATCCGTAAGTGTGGGGGGCAGGGACGGTACACGTGTGTAAGGGTTCATTTAATTCAGAGTTTGGGTCTATTTCCACACTGTAAGTAACTTAGGAAGGCATCCTCAAAGGGAGCAGTGTGGACCTTACAGACCGAGCCAGGTCAGAGCCCACCCTCCACACACTAGCTGCGTGATGTGTATCTTCTCAGAACCTCAATTTTCTCACCTTAAATGGGTCTGATAATATATTTACCCGTGAAGCTCATTAGAACAGGTAAGATTAAAGCTCACACAGAGGACCTGGCATGTAACAATCACTTGATAAATGTTATTACCCACCCTCCTCTTTCCAGGGTCACGCTGCTGTCAGACACGGCCTTAAATCCAAACACTCCCTTCTTTCTTCCACACACACTCTTGTCGCTGTCTTGAATTATTAACAAAATCGATTATTATTTCTCTTTCATTCTGCTGATGTCATTCAGGCAAGAACCAAAGCAGTTACTTAATACATCTGCCCCAAATTTGTTTGATTTGAATATTTCTAAGACCCTGATTTAAAAACTGCATGTACAGTTCTTGGCGTTTGACAATTCCCTAAGGACCCTTTTGCACTGGAATACATGTCACATTTAAAATTAAAACTTTGGGACTTCCTTGGTGGTCCAGTAGTTAAGACTTCGCCTTCCAACACAGGGGGTGAGGGTCCCACCAATACAGCTAAGATCTCATGTGCCTCACGGCCAAAAGACCAAAACAGAAGCAACATTATAACAAATTCTATAAAGACTTTCCAAAAAATGGTCCACATCAAAAAAAAAATCTTTAAAATGAAAACTTCAACAGAGTAAAACACTATGTTTGAGAGGTTCCTTGATAAAATGGAAAGGGTCCTTTCCTTGCTCTGAATCCCAACCCTGTCACTCATTTCCTGGGTGACCGCTCTCTTGGCATCAGTTGCATCGCTGATGAAAACAGGGATGCTGAGACTAACTCCACAGAATTGTGGCGGAGACCAAGAGAGATAAAGCCTGACAAAGGAGGTGACATGCAGGGCACAGGCCTGGCTCACAGCAGATTCATTTGTTGAATGGACAGGGCATGAACATTCCTCAGTGTTGAAATCTCCCAAATCCAGTGCAGAAAGATTTATCAAGATGTCAAAAGAAATAAGGCCATTCTAACTGCACTAAAACACGTCCCAAGCCCAGCCTCCTTGGCAGTATTCCTCTTCTGTGTTTGGCCTTATAGGAATATGAGATGCCATCTGTGTGAAGTGGGTTTGGAAAACGTGAAGTAATAGAACAACACTCCTCCAGCCACTATTACCTAAAAAAGGTCCATGTTACAGAACAGATTTGAGTGTAATTAAGTTAAAATTGACCAGAGGAGACGGGGCTGGTTCTATAAGGGAGACAAGGGGCTGCGCTGAGGCTGGTAAGGCCTTGGTAGCCCTGCGTGCTGTAGAGCCAGCCCTGTGGCTGCCCTGGGGTGCGCTGGGGCCCTGATCTCGCCCAGGCTGTCCTTGGCTCTGAGCTGTCTGCTGAGGTCCACTGGATGTGAAAGGGCAGTAAGAGCCTGTACAGTCCTTGCCAGCTTCTTCTGGGACCTTTTCTCCATCATGTGGCTGTTCCCTGGGTTCACCGGGGAGAAACTTTCTGCCACTAAATAAACAAATTTACCTGCCTTCTCTCCCTTCCTCAGGCTTTAGTGGAAGAGAGGTCCTGTCCGCTCAGGACCCGCTCTCCTCCTGGCTCCCTCCCCCTCCCTGCTCAGAGGCCTTGCTCTCATGCCCTCTCTGGTCCCTGTATCTTCAACCTCTTCCTCTCCACTTTCTTTCCTGCTAGGATTTTTTTTTTTTTTTTTTTTTGTGGTACGCGGGCCTCTCACTGTTGTGGCCTCTCCTGTTGCACAAGCCAGGCTCCGGACACGCAGGCTCAGCGGCCATGGCTCACGGGCCAAGCCGCTCCGCGGCATGTGGGATCTTCCCAGACCCGAGCACAAACCCGTGTCCCCTGCATCGGCAGGCAGACTCTCAACCACTGCGCCACCAGGGAAGCCCCCTTGCTAGGATTTTAATGTGCAAAAGCCTCTCCCATTAATAATAATAATGGTGGTGACAACAATAACCACGATAGTAATAACAAAAGCCATCTTTTCTAGACCTCCCTGCCGCCTGAAAGGGTTGTCGGTTCTCCCTGTTTCAACCCGCTTCCCTGGCCACCTCCTTCTCTGGTGAGGCAAACTCTCTGCATATTTTCTGTTCTCTGTCCTTGCCCCTCAGCTCTGTGTTCTCTTGGTTGTCTTGACGCCTCTCGGGCCCCCCATTCGCAGTGTATTTTCCAGTTGCTTTGTTCTTTTCTGACACATGTCCCCCAAGCCCCACCAGGGTCGTCTTCCATATTCTCTACATCTGCATCCCTTCCTGGAAGATCACACACACCACCACGGCTTCCACCACATGCCCATGTCCAGCCCAAGTTTCTCTCCTGACTCTAGACCAGGATATTCAGCCACCTCCTGGCCACACCTCCCTTGCCCTCCCACAGGCACCTCAAAATCAGCACGCCCAGAGCCAAAAGGGTGCCTGACCAGCTGCCTCATGTCACCTAACGACATGAGATTCATTTAGACATTCAATCTGACAAAGGAGGGTGTTTATTACAAAGACTGTCCATGGAAAAAATCCCTAACCAAGATAAAAACAACTCTGTCTTAATACCCCCATCTGCAAGCATTCCTAGGTGACAGCAAGAGTCAACACTGGTTTTGGCTCACCCTCGAAGCTTCTCTGGCCACCAGCTTTGTGCTTAGGGTTTTGGGAGTCAGATGCCCTGAGGTGGCCTGAGAAAGGCCTGACCCTGACTGTGCCTGGGGTCAATGAGGTAAGGCCCTGGAAGAGGAGACCTGGGGAGTGGGACAAGTCCTCCCTGAAGACCCCCACAGGATCTAAGCCACTGAGCCATAGGCAGCCACATGTGGCCCTTCCACGCATGTGTTTAATTCTAATTGGAATCTGCTCCAAATCACATTCCTAAAACATGCCCACATGGAAGATGCACCACGTCAAGGAAAGGTCACTAAATCTGACCTCAGGGACCACACCACATTACCATCTTGCTCAATGGCAACCTTTTTTCCTTCCTTCTACCTCCAAGTTTCTCCCCATCCCTCCCATCCTACCCTCTGGAACAATCTTCAGAAGAACTGGTGGGACAGTCACACACTAGTCAAAGGAGTTTTAAAAGCACCCCAGGGAGTGGGTGACCCACTGAGGCAGTGGGGGGAGACAGCGCCAGTTTGGGGGTTGGCAGTGGGGTCTGACTAAGGAGTAAGGCATTTCAGAGCTCTCATACCTCACAGCTGGGAATGCAAAATGGTAGCGCCATTTGGGAGAGCAGTTTCACAGTTTCTTTTAATGTTAAGCATACACTTCACGAAATGACCCAGCAATCTCACTAAAGCAAACATTTCATTTGTACACACAAAAAACTGTGTGCATGTTTATGGCAGTTCTCAATATGGAAATTCTCAATTTCCCCAAACTGGAAACCCAGGTTTCCATCAATTGGTGAAGGGACAAATTGTGATCCATCCATATAATCAAACACTACTTGGCAATAAAAAGGAATGAACTACTGACACAGGCATCAGCAAAGATAAATGTCAAAAGCTTTATGCTAAGTAAAAGGAACCAGACACAAAAATATTATAGGATTCCATTTTTATGACATTTGGAGATAGGTAAAAACTATAGGGACAGAAACCAGATCACTGGCTGCCAGGGGCACAGGGAAGTTCTAAGATGCTAGGCAAGTTCTCGCCCTGGATCGTGGTGGTTCCGTGAGAGAACAGTAGTCTTGCCTACCTTATCCACGGTTTCGCTTTCTGCAGTTTTAGTTACCTGCAGTCAACTGAGGTCCGAACATATTAAATGGAAAATTCCAGAAATAAACAATTCATACATTTTTAAATCATGCACCGTTCTAAAGCATGATGAGATCTCATGCCCTACAGCTCTGTCCAGCTCAGAACGTGAACCATCCCTTTGTCCAGCATATCCTGCCTGTCAGTCAACAAGTGGCCAGCTGTTATTAGATTGATTGTGGTGGTGTCACAGTGCTTGTGTTCAAGCAACCCTTATACTTAATAATGGTCCCAAAGCACAAGAGGAGTGATGCTAGCAATTAGGACATGCCAAGGGACTTCCCTGGTGGTGCAGTGGTTGAGAGTCTGCCTGCCAATGCAGGGGACACAGGTTCGAGCCCTGGTCGGGGAAGATCCCACGTGCCGTGGAGCAACTAAGCCCGTGAGCCACAGCTACTGAGCCTGCACTCTAGAGCCCGCAAGCCACAACTACTGAGCCCATGTGCCACAACTACTGAAGCATGCACACCTAGAGCCCGTGCTCCGCAATAGGAGAAGCCACTACAGTGAGAAGCCCACGCTCCGCAGAGAAGAGCAGCCTCCGCTGGACGCAACTGAGAAAAGCCCGCACACAGCAACGAAGACCCAATGCAGCCGAAAATAAATAAATAATTTTTTTAAAGCGTGAATTTTATTGGATAAAATTAAACTTCAATAAGTGCGACTAAAAAAAAAAAAAAAAAGGAAAGAAAACAGTCCGAGCATCGAGGACTGTGAAGGGAAGCGCAGCAATAACAGCCATACAAAAGAACTAAAGAACAACTAGTTCACGTGGGACTAAGACAAAGAGGCCTGAAGGAGGGTCTCTGGGAAAAAAATAATGCAATTAAAAATGATAGGAATAAAAACATAACAGCAAACTTGAAAAAATTTGAGGACATGATGAGGGCAAATGATGATAGAAAAAAAGCAATTATAATCTCCAGGAATAACAAAAACCAAGAAATTCCTGTTAGTATATTTTTTTTTTGTTTATTTGTTTGGTTGGGTTTTTTTTGCGGTACGCGGGCCTCTCACTGTTGTGGCCTCTCCCGTTGCGGAGCACAGGCTCCGGACGCGCAGGCTCAGCGGCCATGGCTCACGGGCCCAGCCGCTCCGCGGCATGTGGGATCTTCCCAGACCAGGGCATGAACCCGTGTCCCCTGCATCGGCAGGCGGACTCTCAACCACTGCGCCACCAGGGAAGCCCTGTTTGTATATGTTTAAATGTTATATATGTATTTTAATAGTATACATACATTTAAAATAGTATATATTTTAAATGTTTAAATATATATTTTAATAGCTGTATACATTTAAATATTTTATTTTTTCCCCAATGTTAGGCAGTTGATGGATTAAAAGAAAAGGGAATCTGTGGGCCCTTGATGTGAGGCATATTCTCTCTTGAATGGCCCAGGGTCCTTAGAGAATGAAATACAACCCTGGCACACTACCTAGCTTGACACTGAATGACACTTACACATTTACATAGCCATAAAAATGAATGCTGTTTGTTGGTTTGCAACTTTTAGAGTCAACCTAAGGAAAACTGATGGACTTGGTGTAACTGCAAAATGTCAGAATGTTAATTCACTTGACAGTGTAAAAGTACAGCTGACAGAAGGTGGCAAGTGGAGAAGGGGAGGAAAAGCATGGGAAGTGAGCAGTCAAGAGACACTATATAAAGCTGATGAAATCGAGGTCTCAGCGCACCAAATAAAGTTCCAAAAATAACCAGTAGAAGAAAAATCCTCTGGGGAGGGGACTGGAGTAAGGGATCAAAGCCTTTCTTCATGAGCTCTTCTGTACTATTTGAATATCATGAAAAGATTACTTTGAAACAAATTTTAATAGGTGATATGTTATAATATTACACATTGTAAAGCTTCTAAAATTAAATTTTAACAGTTGAGTAAACACTCAAATATACAAAATTTTTATAAACTCATAACCTGCTTATAACCTGTCAGGGTCAACATCTATAACGCAAATGTGTCAACATAAATAGCAGATAGTTTTCAGGTGGCCACTAGGCACTTCTGTACCTTCTGATGGAGTAAGCATGTGAAATCATGACCATCTGAACCTTCAGGAAACAGGCCTGTCCCACAGGAAACGTCAGGGCTTTTACCCAAGTGAATCACAGAGAAGGGAGCAGCTAACCGGGGAGGCTGCCTTAGACCCTCACTGGGACAAAATTGGCTGTGATGAAAAATGGAAGGAAAAGAAAAGGGAAGGAGGAAAGGTAAAAGGAGGCAAGGATGGAAGAAAGAAAGGAAGGGAGAGGAAGAACGGAGGGATCAGGGAAGAGGGGAAAGAAGACCGGAGGGCGGGGGGCCCAGCTGAGCACCAGCCCCCATGCTGGAGGGGCTCCAGGACAGTCAGACGAGACCTCGAGGAGCTCAGTGTCTGGCCGGTGGGGGAGACAGACATGAACACAAATCACTGTAACTCAAGACAACAAAAAGCAACTGCACTTTCCTGCTTTATTTCTGAAGGTTGAAGACCTAAAAAGACATTTCCTAGATCCAAGCTTTCTGAGTGACTGTCAGTGGGCTGAGGCATCTTTAGCTCTTTCCTGGGAGAAGAAGGAGAAAGAGGGGAAAGGGTGAGAAGAAAGGATGAAGAAGGAAGAGGAAGAGAAAAGGAAGAGACAACAGTAATTGACAATTTATAAAACACATCTACATTCGACACCAGAGTTAAAGTATGTTTTATGAAATATAGCAATGGACCAAACAAACATGCTCTTGCTTTCTATGTTCTACAGGAGGGGAGAGAGATGAGAAATTTGTGATTAGTCAAATGATGATAAATCCTTTAAAAAAAATGTTAACCAGGATGAAGGAATGCAATATTGGAGCGGATGCCTCAGGATGCCTGGCTGATAAACCGACTGGAGTGGAGACCACGAACGAGGTTGGCAGCAGGCTCTGCAAGGATCCAGGGAGAGGGTTCCAGGCCGAAGGAAGTGCAAGTGTGAAGACCCTGGAAGCTCTGACAGCGCAAGGTGGGCAATGAGGCTGGAGCTGCTTGAGCCTGGGGCGGGTGGGAGGAGACGGGGTAGGAAGGAAGGGGGTGGAGGCCTCGAGGGCAGGTAAGGACTAGAGTTTATTCTGAGTGGGATTGGAAGGCTACAGAGGGACTGAGCAGAAGCAGCTCCAAAAGCCTCATGCTGTGCGCTGGGTAGGTTTTATCGGACCCAACCCACCCCGTGCTCTTGTGCTGTGCTACATACAATCTAACCTGTACTATAACCTCATACACGGGCAACATAATTTTCTCACGTGAGAGCAATTCACTTTAGTAATTTGAAAGAAACACCTGCTAGGGGCTGCGTGTGGAGAAGGGAGGAGCCCGGCCCCGAGGGAAATGAACACGAGGGCCTCCATAAGGGCTCAGAAGCCCTGGTGAGACAAACCACAGAGGGGGAAAGAATCGCTGGGGACAAATGGGTGCCTTCTGTGGGGTCGGGGTGCATGGGGGTCCCTGACCTAGTAGGAGGAGCTCCGCTTTCTCAGCTTCCAGTCTGTTCATTTCTGTACAGCGGCTGGTTTACAGTCACTACTGTTTCATCAAGTCCTCAAACTACCGTCTGTTTAGCAAACATGCAGATTTAGGGTCATGAAGATGATGCAAACTTCCCCAAACATTCCTTTTCCAGCCCTAGTGTTGTGCAGCTCTGCACAATTAGAACCAGCTGTCCAGGCAGGGCAGCGGCCAAGTGCAACCCTGTGAACAACCTCCAGTCCACGTGACAGCGGCCCTGTGAGCAAAACAGAGAGCGGCCCGCAGTGCAGCCCACCCGGATTCCCGGGCTCGTCACGAGGCCCACAGGGCCTCACGTTCATTTCCCGCTCTCACCCCGGGGACTGCACTCAATCCCCTTTCTCTGTATTCTTGGGATATTTTTTTCTCAAATAACATCATTCAGATGTTCTCTTTTTAAAAAGAATACATTTTTTTGTTTGTTTGTTTGATCAGAGACCTAGCACATGCTCAGTACAGAAAACGTAGACAATACAGAAAGCCCACAGAAGAGAATTTAAATCACCCACTAGCCTAACACCCAGAGAAACCATAATTTACAATCCGGTCAATAATAATGACAATAACAACAACAGCGAACTTTACTGAGCACTTACTAAGTGTCAAACACAATGTCAATCATCTTATGTACATTCATCCTTTGCTCACTGAATTCTCACAGCAACCCTATCAGATAGATACTGTAATTGCCCCCTTTTACAGATGAAGAAATGCAAGCTTAGAGAAGTTAAGCAATTTGCTCAAACCCACATATGTGGTCAACCTGAGAGCCAAGATTCCAACCTGGGTCTGTAGGTCTCAGGAGCCTGGCCCCTCGGCCTCAGAGCAGGTCCATCTCCAGAACGGAGGCCCTTCCCCACTCCCAGGCACAGAGGTACGCAGAGGTACACACGCATACGCACACACACTCTCTCTCTCAATGGAACTCACACTGTAGCTGTGGCTTTGTCCTTACTACCTCGTCATTACAGACATTTTCTCACGTCTGCCCCACCCTCCTTTCACACTCCATACACACTTGACATCTCCTAGAAACAATCCATCATATTCGTCTCCTTTTGTTTTTCCTCTGAGTTCTAGGAGAAAATTTTAGTCTGCCTTTTAATTCTCCTTTTGTTTTCTACAATATCTGGTTTACTGCTCACTGTTTCCACTGCAATTTAAATTTGGTAATCACGTTTTTTCAGCACAATTCAACCCTTCTTAATCTGGATCTTCGCAAACTGCATTCGTCTGTAACACTGCCGGGAACACAAAATGAAATTTCTGGAAGTAATGGGGAGAGGCAGGTTCTGACCTAGTCCTCGCACTGCCTACAATTTTTTGTCCAAACATAACTTTTCTGTGTCTGGTGAGTATGCTAAACACCACATCGGAAACTTGAAAAGTTAACTCAAAATTTCCAGGGCCACGTGATTTTACCAGTGAGTCCTGTCAGACCTCATAATTAAGTGTTTAAGTAACACCTAATTCTTATGCTAAATAATTTATTCCAGAGCACAGAAAGCAATGGAGAGAAGCCCCAAACCCTAACACCTAACAAATACAGAACAAGTGGGAAAAAGAATCATCATACATGGCCCAGCAGGTTTGTCTAAAAAAATGTAAGAATAGGGCTTCCCTGGTGGCCCAGTGGTTGAGAGTCCGCCTGCCGATGCAGGGGACATGGGTTCGTGCCCCGGTCCGGGAAGATCCCACATGCCGCAGAGCGGCTAGGCCCGTGAGCCATGGCCGCTGGGCCTGCGCGCCCGGAGCCTGTGCTCCGCAATGGGAGAGGCCACAACAGTGAGAGGCCCGCGTACCGCAAAAAAAAAAAAAAAAAAAAAAAAAAAAATAAGAATAAGCTAATATTATGAAAACTATTAACATAATAACAGTACATCAATAAATCAAAGAAGAGCAAAGTGTTATGTTCCTCTCAGATACTGAAAAAAGTAATTAGCAAAATGCAACATTTGTTTGGGATTTTAAGAAGAACTTCTTAGAAGCTTAGTAATATCTCAAACCAACAGCCATCATTATATAACAAGAGAAACACTAAAGGAATCTGAATTAAAGTTAGAAACAAGAGGTGGTGCATCCTTTCTCAACAAGGTTCCTTATCTGAACCATAGAACACAGAAAGTGACTTGAGAGTGACTGTCTTAATTCTCCTAAGACTGGGACGTTTGTACACACAATGGACCTTCAGGCATTAGGCTTAATCCTCTCATGGATCCCTGGTTGAGAAAGGCCTATAACCCAGTGCTGGGCAATAGAAATATAATGCAAGCCATATATTTTAAATTTTCTAGTATCCGCATTAAAAAAAGAAAAATACAGGTGAAATTATTTTTAATAATTTATTTTATTCAATATACCCAAATATTATATTTTCAACCTGTAATCAATACAAAATATACAAAATTATCGATGAGACAACTTACATTCTTTTTGTACTATGTCTGAAATCTGGTCTGTTTTTCACACTTACAGAACACCTCAGTTTGGACCAGTCACATTTCAAGTGTCCAGTAGCTAGATGAGGCCGCCATCTTGGACAACACAGCTCTAACCAATGGACAATGACACTGAAATACAAAATACAATTACTGAAAAGGAGAGGTCAGGCAGGTGAACCAAAGATAGGTCGAGAGGCCCCATCAGCAGGGCCAGGGAGAGGTGGGGAGCCAAGGCAGCCAGCTGAGAACCAAAAAGGAAGGTTAGCCCAGGACAAGCAAGAAGACAGAACAGGTAAAGAACCTACTCATGACCGACCTTAAGTAATGGGTTCTGTTTGTCCCTGTTACTGAAGGTCTGACCCCACCTCCACTCCCCTGCTCCCCCAAAGGGAGGTAGAGCTTGTCTCTAATGGATGAGGTAGATCCAGCTGCAGCTATATAGGAACTCAGGTTACAGACAGAATGAAATACGTTCAAAAAAGATGGAGAGGGACTTCCCTGGTAGCACAATGGTTAAGAATCCTCCTGCCAATGCAGGGAGACAGGTTCGAGCCCCGGTCCAGCAAGATCCCACATGCCGCAGAGCAACTAAGCCCGTGTGCCACAACCATTGAGCCTGTGCTCCAGAGCCCACAAGCCACAACTACTGAGCCCGCGCGCCTAGAGCCTGTGCTCCGCAACAAGAGAAGCCACCGCAAAGAGAAGCCCGCACACTGCAATGAAGAGTAGGCCCCGCTCGCCACAGCTAGAGAAAGCCTGCGTGCAGTAACAAAGACCCAACGCAAACAAAAATACATAAATAAAATGAATAAATTTAACAACAACAACAAAAAGATAAAGACATGTGCAGCCCACTTTGGCAATTTCATGTTTTCACAGGGTCTTCCTAAGTAAGGAGTCCTGGGTTCTACTCTCAGCTGTGCCCTGAACCCCCTCTGAGAGTTTGGGTCAGTCCTTCCCACTAGGGGGGCTCAGTGTCCTGTCTGTAAAATACAGTGGCCCTCGATGGTCCTTAAGATCCTCCCAGTTCTCCCATTCTATGAGCCTGCGGGAAGCAGAGGTCACAAGTGTAGCTTTATAGAAAAACGCTATTAAGTAAGCCCTATCCCTGGAGACTCCATGACTGAGCAGTTTTCTTTGCAAGTGTTTTGAGGGGGTGTAGAGAGGCTGAATCTCAGAGACACAGTCAAGAAGGAGGAGGGGGCTTCAGGGCACTGCGCCGGTCCTCAGGGATGGGGTGGACACGACAGTCCGGGGAGGCAGGAGACAGGAACCAGCTGGGGGGAGGCAGGCTGGGGGCAGACAGAGAGAACACAGCCCAGGTTACAGAAAGAGGGAAGGGAATGAAAGTGGAGGCGAGGGGAGGGAAGGGGAGAAGAAAGGAGGGGAGGGAAGGAAGAAGGAAAGAAAAGGGGAAAAAAAAGAGAGAAGAAAGGCGTTCGGGGTTAAATCCAGGTGGGATCAGGTAGGGGAGAGGCGCACCCAGGTGGAGCAGGACCAGGAGGGAGGGTGTGGAGGCCCCACGGGGGCAGCTCGCCATCCAGGGCAGGAGAGAGAGCAGCGGCAGTACCCGGAGAGTGTCCCACAGGCTTTCCACGTCCCCAACAGAAGCATCCTCTGAAGGTCTGCATGTCAGGAGCAGATACAACTGTCTGGTCAGATGCCAAAGAGGCAGCACTGGCCACCTGACACCAGGGACACATCCAGGGAGGCCGAGACCCAAACTGTGTGGCCCCCAATCTCACCAGACAGGAAGAGAACACGGTGGGAGCACACTGAGATAACCGACCACCAGCCCCATGGCTCCTCCTTACTCTGTGAGGAGGGTACTTCTAGACAAGATCAGTCCTGTTCCCAGGCTGAGAATAATAATAATGATGATAATAAAACAATAACAACAGCAGCTCAGCTTGCTTACTGTATGCCAGCACTAGGCTAAATACTTTTCTTACATTAACGTCCCTTAATCTTTTAACAACGGCATTCACCAGGAAGCGCTATTATTGCCCCCCCCCCCGTTTACACACAAGTAAAACTGAGATCCAGAGAGGATAATTCACTTGCCCAAGGTCACACAGCAAATAAGTGACAAAACTGGGATTCAAACCCAGGTGTGTATGACTCTAAAACCTAAGCTCTTAACCACTGTGCTTTCAGCCTGGTCAAGCATTATTCCCATGATTTTTCACCAACATTTTGAATAACACTGGTGGAGTATCTGCAAAGTGGATAGCACTATAGGGGTTACAAAGTGAACAAAATGTCAGGGAAGGAAGAGAAGCACAAGGTATTGCATGTTTCCTACACTTTAGGTCCCGTGCAATGTGCTTACATCTAGTTTATTTTGCTTAAGCTTCAAAGCCAGACCATGAAGTCGATTTTACTATTCTATTTTACAGATGGAAAAACTGAGACTCACAGAGACGAAGTCATGTATACAAGTTCATCTAGGCAGTAAATGGCAGAAACCAGAGCCTGAGCTTTTAATACAAAAAGGTCCCAGGGGGACACTGAGGTATGAGATAAGGTAACCAGACAGGGGGCCTGGGAGTGGACAGATTTCACTCAGAAAAGGCTGAACTGGGGTTGGGGTGGGGGGTGTCGGTAGGGGTGCGTTGTAGAAAACAATGAGCCTGGAGGCTGCACGGGGGCTCAAGGCTGCCCCGCCCTAAGGACATCCTCCCCCACCCCCACCGTACCCCAGCTCCCAGGCCTGACTTCATCTGGATCGAGGCAGAGTTGCAGGAGGGGCCACAGGGTAAGTCTTCATTCATCAAAATAGTTGTTTCATTCTACATGTCACACTGAGTCTTCTCCCCAACCCCTGGTAATTTTCTTTTTGATAACAAGCAACGTGAAGCCCCTGGACAGAGCAGGATTTCTGGAAACAAAGTGAAACCTCTGATAAACTCCAGCAATGGCTCCGCAGCAGGACCTATCACAGGGGTGACTCGGGTTTGACACTGGAACTGTCTGGTGGCAACCAGGGAAGGCCAGTGCACAAGCAGCCAGGAGGAACGGCTCTTTCAGAAAAGCTGTTTCCTCTCCTGAGAAGCTAAAACAAAAACCACCTTTCAAATGTCTGATCTATACAGGGATACTTGTTGAAATTAAAAGTGTGAGGAAGCCTTTCAGCCACCAGAGCCAACAGCCTCTGAGGTGTGACACCACCTTTTGTAGGAGAGGGAGTGAGGCCATGGCTCCGATCACCACCTCAGGCCCGGCCGCCCCTCAACTCTGTCTCCAGCCCCATCTAATCAGTAACGCCAGCTAGTCTCCCCGAGCACCTCCCCGTGCCAGGCTCTGTGCAAGGCTTGGGGGATCGAGCAGTGAGCGTGGCACTTGCCTTCCAGTGGAGAAGACAGGCGTTAATTAAGAACGTGTTGCTAAGTGCCTAAGGACAACTTCCAAGGAGTAATGGAGGGCTGGCACAGCTGAGGAGCAGGGGACTGGGAGCGAGCCAGGTCACGGGGACAGGAGCGGCACGGAGGACAGGCACGGCAGGCAGAGAACAGCCGGCGTGCAGGCCTGGGGGTAGATCCGAGGGCCTGTGAGGAAGCCAGAGCAGGGGGAGCAGAGAGTGGGTGGGGAGGGCTGGACAGGAAGGAATAAACCAGGTCTCACGTGGCCTCCAGGCTCGGGACAGATCCTATGGGCACCGGGGAAACCAGTGGAAATCTTGAAGAAGCTCAGTGACGTGGACAGAGATTTAAGAAGTACAGGGTGGGCGACAGAGCAGGACGGGGCAGAAGTGAGTATGGAGATGAGCATGTAAGATGAGGAGGCGTCCAGAGGGCAGCCTGACCTTGGAGGTGATCCTGGGGACAGAGAGAGGGGGAAGGAGGGGAGACGGGGCAGGGACTGACTAGGGGCAGAGAACATGGGAGAGAGGAGTCGCCGATGAAAGACACCATGTTCCTGGCCTGACCGGGCGGACAGGGGTGCCATCCCAGGGGTGGGGACCACAGCAGGATTCTGGGGAAAGAATCATGGTTTTGGTCTGGGGCATGCTGTGGCCGTAGGGCCTGTGCGAACTTTGGCTGCTGCTTGTTCTGCTTCTTGAAGGAAGCACAGCTCTGCCTATAGAACCAAGTCCCAAGAGCCCCGGGCATGGCATTCAAGTCCTCCACAATGGGACTACCCTATTCTCTGATCTAATTTTGTACAGCACCCTTCCCCTCTCCTTTGCTCTGAGCAAACTAATCTGCTCACTGGTCCCTGTACATGGCCACGTCCTTCCCAACTGCCTTACCAGGTTCAAGCTGTTCCCTCAACCTGGAATGCCCTTTCTTCTGATCTTGTGGCCAAATCACGCGGATCTCTCCAGGCCATGAACAAACAGGACCCCCTCCAGGACGCTCTGTCCACTACCCCGGCTACGAGTATAGGCCCCACTCCCGGACAGTGCTCAGTCTGTCCCCTTCAGTGTGGCCCTTGCCATTATTTACATATATTTCTTACTTTCCCCATTAGACCAGGGATTCTGCATTCGCCCTCGAGTCCCCTGAAAACCAGGCAGGGAGCCTCACACGTGATACATTCAGGTCAATATGTGCCGAATGACTGAACGGTAAGCATGGAACCCGCCGTCCCCAGCAGGCCCAGGAATGCCTAGCCAAGCCACAAGAAGACTGCTGAGAAGAACGGCTCCTCTAACTACATTCAAATCCACAGCTCCGGGCTTCTCTGGTGGCGCAGTGGTTGAGAGTCCGCCTGCCGATGCAGGGGACACGGGTTCATGCCCCGGTCCGGGAGGATCCCACATGCCGCGGAGCGGCTGGGCCCGTGAGCCATGGCCGCTGAGCCTGCGCGTCCGGAGCCTGTGCTCCGCAACGGGAGAGGCCACAACAGTGAGTGGCCCGCGTACTGCAAAAAAAAAAAAAATTCCACAGCTCCACTCGGAGACCACACATTGGCCCCCTTGCACATCAGCCTTCCTCCAGATGCCACTCAGACTCCAAGGGCTGACTATACCTTGACTTCAGCAAATACGCAGCCAAGACGGCTCAGCGCTGCTCTGACCGCCTCCACACCAGAGGGCAGAGGCTCAGAGCCTCCCACAGCCTCACAATCACCTCAAGGGGTCATCTGGGGTCTGAAATGGACCCTGGGGGTATAGGCAGGTAGGCAGGGGCTGGCCACAACCTGAGCCCTGAGTGCCCCAGGTCCAAGAGGAGGGAAAAGTGGCCGAGGAGTGGGGCTGTGCTCTGTGGAATGGGACAGGGCTGGGGAGAGACGTGCAAATTCTGCCGCGCACAGAGGTGTCTGGGCATAACATTTTGAGAGGCTTGCCCTCTCCAAAAAGTTTATCCACAATGCAGAAGAGGAAAAAGGGAAAAAAAACAAGAGATCACAACTTATTTTATGAGTAGTTTTCATCCAAGAATCTCATATTTTCCACTGAAGGAAAAGCCAATCTACATCTAAAGAGTCAAATTTTCAAGACCTACGCTCAAGAGAAGGGAACAATCTCCAGCCATAAATTAAAAGTTTGCTTTAAACTTTCATTTCCCAAGAGAGTCAGAACTTCAGAGCCCTCCACGCCCTGCAGTTGGGCCCTGACTGTCCACCCGTCTAGTCAGAAGGCAAACAACCCAGGCCATTTGTAATGACAAGCAAACACTAATGAATTTCGGAGCATGTCTGGTGCCTGCATTTATAGATCATAAAATCATCTGGCTTCTTCTCACCCATGCTGACATGCCAATGAGGCAACCCCAAATATTTATAGGCAGGAAGGGGTTGCCAGGACCACTCTGTGAGAGGGGGGCCAGGGGTAGAGGGGACTGTCTGTAATCTCCCCATTACATATAAACCCATTTTTATGCTCTGACATTCAGCCTCAATCTTGGCATGCAAAATCCTATTAAACAGTATTTATTTTTTTTTAAACATCAACCTAACTGTCTCAATTGCATACAGGTACAAACCTAGTCAGAAGTTACCAAAGTGGCTTTTTAAATATCAGCCAGTTATAAGAAAAGGATTTAAAATGCAGTTAGATTTTTCCAGTTAGATATATAATTTGTCTAATACACACGGACTGAATTCTAAGTGTCTGGAGGAAAAGTACTTCTGTAAAAAATAGGCTGTCGGTCCGGGGACACCACACATGTCCCCAGCTCCCAGGGCAGACCCCTCATTGCCCAGCCAAGGCAGAGCCCCTGTCTTGGCCACACTGCCATGACCACCCAGGGAGAAGGGATGGTGGTGGCTCTGGGACTCCTTCCACCCCAGAGGACTCCTTCCACGACCCAGATGGCCCAGACTGGCCCCTGGCTGTCTGGGTCCTCCAGAGGCTGACTTTCATCCCCCAAAGAGGCACACACACAAACCACAGGAAGAGTTACTAACATGCAGAATGAGCTCCTGCATAAGGAGATCTTTCTTAACCCCAAATAGCTACACAGCGTTCCCTTCTTAATGGCCAAGTGTCCCACATCTGACCTAAGCCGTGTGCAAATAAAGGCTGTCTGAACATGGACCATTTGGGGGCATCAATGTGCAGAAGCCATAGCTCATTTAACCGGCTCCTCCCAGGCACGAGCCCCTCACCCCACTCTCAGGCTCCATTCAGAAGCCCACACAGTACAAACACGAAGGGTGCTGACTGGAGCAGATAGGGTCTCAGAGCCAGAAGGTCCCCAAGAGGCAGATGATGTATTGGGACAAGGGGACATTGAAGGACACTGGTTCCCCGTTACTCGCACGCTGGGGTGTCTGCCCAGCTCTTGACCATTCCTACTTCTCTGGGAACTGCACCTTGCCCTTGACCCCATCACAGGGGTAGTCACCTTGGATGACAATGAATTCGACCCCCACCGCGCCATCAGTAATTCCTTGTGTATGAATTTGGACTATAGGTGCAGGGAGAGAGAACGGAGTCAGCCTCCAGGGCTTAGGGCAGTCATCTTGTGCCTCCCTTGCCTACCAGGGAGTCAGAGGGAGCCGGCAGAAGCCCCGAGAAAGGGAGCTGAGGAAGGATGGAGGACAGAGAGGAAAGACTAGTCTGGCCAGGTTTCTGAGCCCAGATTCCAGCCTCTCTCCACTTCTGGGTTCCATGAGACACCCCGAGGCTTACAGCAAATTCCCCTTTTTATTGGCAAATTCCCCTTTGTCAAGCTGGCTTGAGCTGTTTTCTGTTACTTGAAACTAAAAACATCACCTGGTCTCCCACTGTTCTGTTCTCACAGCCCAGCAGCCTGGGTGGCCTCAATGAAGGAAAGGGTGAGGAAGGGGAGGGACAGCCTGACGCAGGGCAAGGCTTAGAAAGCCCCTTTCTCAGGGAAACCAATCAAACAGGAATCCAGGGACCTCCTTGGAAGAGTCAGGAGCCAGGAACCAGAGATCCGGGACCTGGTTTCCAGTTTCCAACTCCGAGGGAGTTTGGACTCTGCTGACATTCCCAATGTGCAGCTTTGCTTCCCTGCTTCCCTGCTTCCCTGCAGAGGGGTTATGTAGCTAAAGGTCAATGAAGTCAGGGCTGTGAGCTAATCCTTCAAAAGTGGGAAGGGTGGAGATTAGGAGAGCATCTCATCGCACAGGCATCCTGGGGACATATGCCCCAGAGTATGGAGTTTTTCAGGAAGGGAAAGCTAGCCTGGGCTCAGAGGTTCAGGGACGCAGAGAAGCAAATCGAATTTCCCAAGGCTGCACAGCAGCAAGTGCGAGGCCAGTTCAACCTAGGTGGGCCACTGAACCCATGGTCTCAGCTCCACCCCTTCAGTAGATTTCACCTGCCAACTCTTCTTTCCTGGGGCCTAGAGCAAAGCAGCATTTGTGACCATCAATAAAAATAATAGTGACCTCTTCTCCCCATCCCCCCCAAAGGGACTATTTACAGTCACGGTCCTCAACGAAGGGTGGTCCTGTTAGATGGAGGTGCTCTGTCCGGCTGAGTACCTTAAAGGATGTAAGGCCGCACGCTGGGCTGCAGAAGCTGGGGATTGGATCTGTTCTGTACAGAGAAGGGAGATGGATGGTCCTGAGAGGGGAACAAAGAGCTGGGAAGAGGCTGGGATCAGCTAAAGGACCCACAGTGAGGGTGCAGCCGTTGGTATTTTAGAAACAGTGATGCCTACAGCGCCTGTTAAAGCTGTTAATGTGGGTCCCAAGGTTCCCTTTCCAAGAAGTCTCCATGGCTCCCTCGCACTTTAAGTGGCAGATTCTTTGGGAGGAAGCCGCAGAGTTGTTGCTCCATCACTGTGGTTTGGTGCAGAAATGATGTACGTGCTAGGAATAAGCCTCCAGGGACCTGCACGGATCTGGAGAAAGATCTGGCCTTCCTAAATCCACAGAATTGGCATTCAAGACTCAAGACCAGTTTGCATCCATCTCAGAGAGACATCTGGGTGTAACAACAACAATTTAAGGAAGAAGAAAAAGAGGAAGACGAGGAACAGCAGCAGCAGCCACCTACTGGGCACTAATGTTCCAGCCAGAGGGCTAAGTAAGGACTTAATGCATCATCACACAAACCCTCCCAACAGCACTACGAAGTAGCTACTACTGTCGTCACTGCTTTATAGATGAGATAACAAAGATTTAAAGATGTTAAGGAACCTGCCCAAATTCACACAGCTAGTTTGTGATGGAGTGAGATCTCCACTCAGTTCTGTCTGAACCATAACTCACACTACTTTTTTTTTTTTTTTTTTTTTGGCAGTACGCGGGCCTCTCACTGTTGTGGCCTCTCCCGCTGCAGAGCAACGGGCTCCGGACGCACAGGCTCAGCGGCCATGGCTCACGGGCACAGCCGCTCCGCGGCATGTGGGATCTTCCCGGACCGGGGCACGAACCCGTGTCCCCTGCATCGGCAGGCGGACTCTCAACAACTGCGCCACCAGGGAAGCCCAATAACTCACACTATTAGCCAGTATGCCACACAATATCCCCAAAGATAAGGTGCTAGAGCCCTGACTCTTCCGCTTCCTTTCTGTAAGGTTCTAGGCAACCAGGGATCCTATCCAAGATGCACTCCATCCTGGCTGCTCTGGTTATCACTAGGGCCACCTCTCTCAAGGCTGCTCGTTCAGGTGTTTTGTTTTCCCAGGTCCCACTAAGTGTCCCAACTTTCAGGGACACTTTGACCCCTAAGAAGTCTCCAGTGGCAAGTCAGCTGTCAGGATCTCTTCACAAGCCTAGGGGTCCTCCTCTAGAAAGGGCCAGGATCAGCAGCTCCCAAGAACCTAGAATCTGCTGGAGGGCATGCAGATAGGTCTACAGAATAGACCGATTTAAACCTTCTGAGAGGGACTTCCCTGGCAGCGCAGTGGTTAAGAATCCGCCTGCCAACGCAGGGGACATGGGGTCGATCCCTGGTCCGGAAAGATCCCACATCCTGCAGAGCAACTAAGCCCGTGCACCACAACTACTGAGCCTGTGCTCTAGAGCCTGCGAGCCACAACTACTGGGCCCGCGAGCCACAACTACTGAAGCCCATGTGCCCTAAAGCCCGCACACTGCGACCACTGAGCCCACAGACTGCAACTACTGAAGCCCACGCGCCTAGAGCCCGTGCTCTGCAACAAGAGAAGCCACCGCAAGGAGAAGCCCACGCACAGCAGCAAAGAGTAGCCCCTGCTTGCCAGAACCAGAGAAAGCCCGCGCACAGCAACAAAGACCCAACTCAGCCAAAAATAAATAAATAAATAAACCTTCTGAGGAAGAAGTGAAGTGATCTAATTGCCTTGTCATGCTCCTGGCGCCAGGCACCTCCTGTGGGTGTCTCACAGGCACCTCAAATTCAACACCCACAAAATCAAATTCCCCAAGTGCCCACCCCACCCCCCAACATCTGCTTGTCCTCCATCAGCCACCGAGGTGCCCAGAATCTGCACGTGACCCAGCCACACGGGAGATTTCTTTCAGCGCCCTGTCCTCCCTGTCTGGGTCTCTCACCTCAGGCCTCGGCCCAAGCTGCCCCCTCTGCCAGGAATATTCCTCCTCCTCCCCTGCACCTGACCACCTCCACCTCGCGCCTCAGGTGCAGGTTTACACACCATTTGTTCAGACGAGCTTTCCTGATCCCCTACACGACCCCAGGCCAAGCTGGATGCTCCTTCGAGGGCTCCTATGGCACAAGTAACGCTCCAGACAGGAGCCCTGACTGTTCTTTATCGAGGCACTTGTTGAATTGCCCATCTTCCCTCCCTAGACCATTAGCAACTCGCAGGAATAGCACCTAAGAGCCTAACTTGTTCACCTTTGCGTGTCCGGCTCCTAAGGAGGAACCTGGCTAGAGCGGGTGCCGACTAACTAATTGCTGCTGAGTGAGCGGAATCCTGTATCAGCCCACAGGAAGTAAAGTGATTTGAAAAAATGAGTGTTCCAGATGGTGGCGGCTCAACCCTTTAACCACAGCAAGTTTTCAGTCAGTGAGTCAATGACAATTTACTGAACAGATACTACGTGCCCAGCACCAAGCATTTGAGAGACAAAGACACACGAGGCTTGGGTTTCAGGGCCCTCTGGAATCTAATGAAAGCTATGGGCTCCCTCCTCAGTGAAATGTGAGTCACAAAATTATGTGAAAGTTTTTACACTATTTATTTTTTCATTAATTTTAATTAAAAATCTTTTCAGAAATTATTTCTCTTATTTTTTTCAAGCAAAAAAAAATTAACATCAACTTCCTAAAAAGAATTAAAAGAAATCCAAACTGTGCTAAGACTGTCCCGTGGATCCTCCGGCAGTCCGGCTCGAGAGAGGCAGTTACCAGGGGTCAGTGTGTGGCTCCTCGAGCCAGACCACCTGAGTTCGAATTTGACTCTACCACTGACCAGCCTATAACAATGGGCAGATCCATTAGCCTCTCTGGCCTCTCACTTGAACATGAAGATCATAAAAGTGCCTACCTTATATATGATCGTTGTGAATATTCAGTAGTCCGATTCATGTAAAATTATTAGAATAGTGACTGACACACAGCAAGCACCCAATAAAGACAGCTATAGATATTATGACTGAACACAAAGTTGGAATTGTGAAACACTCGGCATCCAACATACACAACGCTCCTTGACACGTGACACCCTGAGGCTCAGTCGACTTGACGTTTTTGTTTACCAACAGACGTTGAACCCTGGCTCCCAGAGGAAGGCAGTGGCACCAGATCATCACTCCCAAAGCCCACTGATGAGAGTCAGCCAGCATCGGATATCTAGGACCAGCGCTGTTCTCCAAGAGCTGGCCAACTGAATCAATGCTGCATCACCTTCTTTTCTCTCAACCCACTGAGGAAAGCAATGTCAAGGTCTCCTTCACTGAAGAGTTGCCCCCAAGGAAGGACTGTGAATCCAGACTCCCTCTGCGTGTTTTCCTTCCAAAGAGAAGTACAGTGCTCTAGGTATCTCCAGATTTCTGCTGCTGAGGACTTAGCATGACTCTGCCACTCCCGGGCTGCACAAACATTTCTCCCAGCAGTAGAAAGCTCACAGACTTGTCCGGCACAGTCTCCTCTTCTAGAGGAAAGCGTGGCCAAAACGGCCTGTTTTTTCAGAAACATCTATAATGGTGAAATGAAAGGTTTACCTCATTCACGTGGCCAAAAATATCTAGTAAGCCAAGTCATGAATAAATCCCTCTTTCTCTGTTTTGTGTGTTTTCCTTTACTTTCAAAGAAAAAAAAAGTAGAACTTCAGTCTGAAGTTTGGTCAGGTACTTCAAGACTCGTCCTTCGGAGAGCCAGCGAACTCCTGGGTAGTTGAAGCCGCTCTATGTTCTGCTCCATTTCATAGCAAGACCTCCTGGGAAGGCAGTAACCCCAGGCCCCAGCTCTTATGAGACTGTAGGCTTTCAAAGCAGGCTTTCAGGACCACTGCAGCCTTTGACATCTACACACGCTGGCACAGAAAGGCCCAGCCACAGGGGCAGGTGGGCCTTCTTGCTTCATCAACGCTACAAAACCAGATGTGCTGCCAGACGAAGCAGATGCTTCATCCGTGCACAGACAGCCTTGACATTCCTTTCAGTCAAAATGTAGTTTGGCAAGGAAACTGCCTGCCATTCGTGAAGACTTGGAAGTTTCTCAAAGAGGTTTGCAATATAAGAATTCTTCCTGGATGCTGACCACACGCAGGTAACCGGCAGCAACAGGAGCTGGCTGCTCTGAGACTATCATTAGCAGATTGTGCGATGAATTTCAAAAGAATCGGCACAACTACTGATTCTTTCCATGACCTATTTCAAAATACCAGAAGATGGGTCAGCTATTCTAGAAATGATATTATTTGACACAAGAACTGCTTTAATCGCCTTCCTCAGCTCCGAGCCACAGCTCAGCTCAGCCACGTCCAGGTTACGTGGCTTCACCAAGCTCCCTCCTGACTTCTCTTGCTTGGCAAAGCAATAAGCAATTCTGAAGGGTATTCCAAAACAAGGCTTTTGTGTTGCGGTGAATCCGAGCTTTGGAAAATGTTCAGCCTTTCCAAGTCAAGGCTTCTTCTTCCCAATAAGGTCTCCCCTCCCCTAGGAATCTTTGGGAGGTGGGTGCTCCTTCCCCTTTGCAGGTGTCATGTGATCACTGACAAGAGTCCTATCACTGCAGCCTCCATGTCTGGTTATGAAAGGAAGACCAAAGACTATGTAAGCTTCATTGCACTCTTTTTGTTTGACATTTTTTGACTTAAGCTAGGATCACTGCAAATACAAACAGAAGTACATAATCATAAAGGTAAGGTACACTTTCATAAATTCCTTTCAAAGGGAAAATATTAGATAACACAATGACAATGATAACTGTCATTACCCAGATGTATGCAACTCATGCCAACATACACACTTTTGGAGTAGAATGATACCTTAATATGATTTGAGAAAAATAACTTTTTTCTGCAGAAGATAGTTTTCAAAATAAAGAGTAGTTTTCAACATAAAGAGGCTTTTGATTCTGTTTATGACAAAGTAACTAGTATCAGATTAACCATAAAAACTGGATAAAGTAACAACAACAAAAACCTGGCTATTTAAAGATCTTAGAGAGCAAAAGCAGCCAGGAAGTCCCAAGGCCCCAGAAAGAAGGATAATGCACTGAGGGGAGCTCTCTGTTCACTGTTGTTGTTCCATCCTCTGACAATATCAAGTGTCAGCAAAGGTGCGGAACAGCTGAACTCTCCCACACTGGTGATGGGAATGTGCAACACTTTTGAAAACTGTTTGACAGTAACTAGTAAGTGAACATACACATTTCTTATGACCAAGTAATTCCATTCCTGGAAATTATACTCAAGAGTGATGGTGTTTATGTCCAAAAACAGACATGTTCAAGGATGTTTGTGGCAGCGTTATTTACAATAGCCCCAACCTGGAAACAACAAAAATATCCATCAACATTGGAAACGATAAATAAAATAAGGTCTACTCATACAATGGATGGAATACTATACAGAAATGAAAAAGGATAAAGTCCTGCTACACACACAAACACGGTAAGTCTCGCGTATAATGTTAAGTAACAATACAAAGTATATGTTGATACAATATGATTCCACTTATATAAAATTCAAAAATAGACAAACTACTAGTAGTGATAGAAGTTAGAATAAATCACACTTGGGGGTAGTTAATGGCTTGGAGGGGCATGAGGTAGGCTTCTGGGGTATTGGTATGTTTTGTATCTTGATCCAGTGGCAGCTACATAGTTTGTTACTTTGTAAAAATGCATTGAGCTATACCTTCAGACTTGTGCACTTTACTATATGTACTTTTTTTTTATTATTATTATTTTTTTTACATCTTTACTGGAGTATAATTGCTTTACAATGGTGTGTTAGTTTCTGCTTTATAACAAAGTGAATCAGCTATACATATACATATATCCCCATATCTCCTCCCTCTTGCATCTCCCTCTCACCCTCCCTATCCCACCCCTCTAGGTGGTCACAAAGCACCGAGCTGATCTCCCTGTGCTATGCAGCTGCTTCCCACAACTATCTGTTTTACATTTGGTAGCACATATAAGTCCATGCCACCCTCCCACTTCGTCCCAGCTTACACTTCCCCCTCCCTGTGTCCTCAAGTCCATTCTCTATGTCTGCGTCTTTATTCCTGTCCTGCCCCTAGGTTCTTCATAACCTTTTTTTTTTTTTTTTACATTCCAGATATATGTGTTAGCATACGGTATTTTTCTCTTTCTGACTTACTTCACTCTGTATGACAGACTGTAGGTCCATCCACCTCACTACAAATATACGTACTTTTAAAAATCTCTTTAAAAGATAAGGGACTTTAACAGATAATTATTTAATGCAAATACAAGAACAATGTCTTGAGAAGATTATTACGTATGTAGAAGTAAAATGTATGACAATACTACAAAGAATGGGAGAGAGGTAAATGGAAGTACACTCTTCTAAAGTTCTTATATTAAATATGAAATGGTATATTATCACTTGAAAGTAAACTGTTATATGTTAAAGATGTATATTATAAACTCTAAACCAACCACTAAAAGAAATTATACCTAGTTAGCCAATAAAAGAGATTAAATGGAATCATGAAATATGCTCAATTACTTAAAAAGAAGCCAGAAGAAGAGGAAAGAGGGAACAAGAACAGAGTTAAATCCAACCAAATCAGTAATCACATTCAATATAAATAGTCTAAGTACCCCGATTAAAAGGCAGAGGTGGTCAGATTGGGAAAAAAAGCAGGACTCAACTATATGCTTCCTACAACAAACCCACTTTAAATATAAAGTTACAAATAGGTTGAAAGTAACAGGATGAAAAATATATATCATGCTCTCTTAGTCTGTTCAGGCTGCTATAACAAAAATACCATAAATAGAGTGGCTTATAAACAACAGAAACTTATTTCTCACAGTTCTGGAGACTGGGAAGTCCAGGATATGCTGGTAGACTCAGTGTCTGGTAAGGGCCCACTTCTTGGTTCATCTTTTCACTGTGTCCTCACATGGTAGAAGGGATGAGCTAGCTCTCTGGGGTCTCTTTTTAACGGCACTAATCCCAATAATGAGGGATCCACCCAAAGGCCCCATGTTCTAATCCCATCACTGTGGGTGTCTGGATTTCAACATATGAGTTTGAGAGGTACATTCAGACCATGGCACATGCTAACACTGATCAAAAGAAAGATGGCTATACTATCAAACAAAGTAGATTTCAGGGCAAAGAATAGTTCCAGGGATAAGGTGGGTCATTTCATAATGATGAAGGGTAAATTCAATAGGAAGACCTAATTGTAAATGTTTATGCAGCTAATACTAGAATTTAAAAATGCATAAAGCAAAAACTGATAGAATTTAAAGAGAAATCAACAAATCTACAATTATAATGGCAGATTTCAGTACTCTTCTCTCAATAATCAATAGAACAAATAAGTAGCAAATCAGTTAGGTTAGAATATAGATGACTTCAATAATACTATTAACCCACTTGACCTCAATTATATTCATAGAGTGCTCTATGCAAAAACTGCAGAATACACATTTTTTTCAAATTCACTCAGAACTTTATCAAGATTGACCATAGTTATGCCATACATAAAATCTCAATAAATTTAAAATAATTTCAAACCATACAAAGTATGTTCTCTAAACACAATGGAATTAGAAATCAATAGCATAAAATACCTAGAAAATCCCCAAATACTTAGAAACTAAGTAACACATTTTTAATAATTCACAGATCAAAAAGAAATCAAAAGGAAAATTAGAAAACATTTTGAACTGAATGAAGGTAGAAGTCCAAAATACCAAAATGTGTGGGATAAAGCTAAAGCAATGCTTAAAAAGAAATTTATAGCACCAGATGCCTACATTAGAAATGAAGAAAGGTCTCAAATCATTGACCTCAGCTTCCACTTTAAGAAGCTAGAAGAGTGAATTAAACCCAAAGTAAGCAGAAGAAAGGAAATGTTTTTTTAAAAAAATATGAACAGAAATCAATGAATTACCAAACATAAAAGCAATAGAAAAAACTAATGGAAGCAAATGCTCTTTTTCTGAGATCAATAAAATTGATAACCTTAGCCAGACTGATCAGAAAAAAGGAGATACAAATTATCAATACCAGGAATGAGGAAGTGGAAATGATTACAGATCCTATAGATATTAAAAGGGTAAGGGAATATTATGAACAACTTCATGGGAATAAATTTAACAACTTAGACAAAATAGACAAACTCATTGAAAAACACAACCAAAGCTCACTAAAAAAAAGAAATATACTACATGAATACTCTACATCTATTAGAGAAATTGAATTCATAGTTAAAAACCGTTCCACAATAATCTAGCAATTGCACTCCATGGTATTTACCCAAAGGGGATGAAAACTTATACCTACACATAAAAAAACTGCATTTGGATGTTTATAGCAGCTTTATTCATAATTGCCAAAACTTGGAAGCAACCAAGATGTCTCTCAGTAAGACAGGTGAATGGATAAACTGTGGTACATCCAGACGATCGAATATTATTCAGTGCTAAAATGAAATGTTAATCAAGCCATGAAAAGACATGGAAGAGGCTTAAATGCATATTACTAAGTGAAAGAAGGCCATAAAACTGTACGATTCCAACTCTATGACGGGCTGGAAAAGGCAAAGCTATGGAGACACTGAAAAGGTCAGTGGTTGCCAAGGGGGAGAGAGAGGGATGAATAGAGAAAGGATTTTTAGGGCAGGGAAACTATTCTGTATGATACTATAATGGTGGATACATGTCATTATGCATTTGTCAAAACCCATAAAATGTACAAGGGTTCACCAAGAGTGAACCCTAATGTAAACTATGGATGTTGGGTAATAATGATGTGTCAAGTAGGTTCATCGATGAAATGAATGTACCACTCTGATGGGGATGTTGATAGTGGAAAAAACGGTCGGGGGTCGGGGTGGGGACAAGGGGTATATGGGAACACTCTCTAATTTCTGCTCAGTTTTGCTGTGAGCTAAAACTGCTCTTAAAAGTAGTCTATTTAAAAGGAAAAAACAAAAACCTTTCCACAAAGAAAATTCCAGGTCCAGGTGGCTCTACGGATGAAATCTACCAAATATTTACAAAAGAAATCATACCAATTCTACCAATAAACTCTTCTGGAAAATTGAAAAGGAAAGAATGCTTCCTAACTTGTTTTATGAGGTCAGTATTACACCAGAAATATATTAAAACCAGATATTTAAAAAACTGATATTCAAACCAGAAAAAGACATTTCAAGGAAAGAAAAATACAGACCAGTATTCCTCATCATGAACACAGATGCAAAAATTCTTAGCAAAATTTTAGCAAATCCAATCCAACAATATACAAAAACGATTCTACATCATGACCAAGTGGGGTTTATCACAGGAATGCATTCAAAAAATCCATCATGTAATTCTCCTTAGCAACAGACTGAAAAAAAAAAACCCAACATATGATTATCTCAATAGATGTAGGAAAAACATTTGATAAAACCCAATATCCATTCCAGACAAAAATTCTCAGCAAATTGGGATTAGGAGGGAACACCCTCAATCTGATAAAAGCCACGTATAAAAAACCTAGAGCTTACAGCTAATATCATACTTAAAAATGAAAGGCCACTTTTCCTCTAAGACTAGAAACAAGCCAAAGATATCTGCTCTCATCGCTTCTGCTCAACATGGTACTAGAGATTATAGCCAGTTAATAAGACAAGGAAAAGAAATAAAAGCATCTAGTTTAGAAAGAAAGAAACTAAACTGTTGTTATTCACAGAGCTATCATCATCTTGTAGAAAATCCTATAGAATCTACAAAAAAAAGCTCCTAGAATAAGTGAGTTTAGCAAAGTTGTAGGATACAGGTCAATTTACAAAAATCAGTCATATTTCTATAAACTAGTAATGAACAATTGGAATTTAAATAAAATAACATTTACAGCAGCATGGAAAATGAAATACTTAGGAATAAATCTGACAAAAGATGTGTAAGACCTATACACTGAAAAGTATATAGCGTTACTAAAATAACTTAAAGAAGACCTAAATACATGGATGTGCATACTATGTTCATGGTTCCAGGGACGCAGTATTGTAAAGACGCCAATTTTCCCCAGATTGATCTATGGAGTCAACCCAATCACAATCATAGCCTAGCAAGTTTTGTAAAACCTAACAAGCTGATTTGAAAATTCCTATGGAAATGCAAAGGACTAGAATAGCCAAAACCATTTTGAAATAGAAGAACACATTTTAAGGACTTATATTACCTGATTTTAAGAAGACAGCGGTGGGAGTGGAGAGGAGGGAGGGGCTGCAAGGAGCACAAAGAAACTTTCTGGGTGATGGGTATGTTTATTATCTTGATTTGATGATGGTTTCACATGTATATACATACATCCAAACTCATCAAATTATTGGCTTTATTTACGCATGATTTATTATATGTCAATTATGCCTCAATAAAGCTGAAAAAATCTCACTCCATCCTCATGTCCAACTTTTTGAGGTAGTCATATCATCAGCTCCATTTTGCAGACATGTGACTTGAGCCTTGGAGTGATTAAGTGACTTAAGCATGGTCCCAGAGATACAAACCTAGTCCTTCTCACTCCAGAGCCCAGAAAGAAATGCTCTTCTACCTGCCTCTCATTCATCCAACAACTCCTGACAAGTATTGACCCCATAATGTGCCACTGTGGTTGGAGTTAGGGAACAGCAGTGACAAAAGGTCCTTCCTCAGAGATTTCGACACACTGCTGAGCCCAGGGCCCTTCTAAGCTTGACTTATTAGCCTGTTGTTGCTTTTCTCCTTATTACATCACTGACCTCTCTCAAAAGAGGAGAAATATCTTGTTGAGTTTCTGCTGTGCACCAGGCTGCCTGCCCACGTGATCTCCTTGAAGCATCACAGCACTGTGAGACGGGTATCATTTCCATTTTACAATTAAGGAAACGAGGCCCAGGGAGGTAAATGAACCTGCCATGATCACACAGCTGGAGAGCAGCGGAGCCAGGCTTCAAATGCAGATCTTCCTGCCTCCGAAGCGTGAGCCTCCCATCCCACCAAACTGCCTGCAATCAGGCAGTTGCTCCTGCAGCAAGAGTCTAAGTGAACCCTGTTTTTCTCGCAGACAGAATCGCAACCAGGAGGCAAGTCCCCATGGACGAAAACAGCTGTTCGCCAAATGTTCTGTTTTGTGTTATTAATTCATTTAAAGGGAAATTTGGTTTCTAAACAGCACTAATGTCATACCCACACTCAAGAAGGGAAAAAAAATGAGTCTGGAAATTGCAGTGTTGGTTTCATTGGATCAAATGTGCTGCTGGCCTATGTCTGCAGCCAGACCCGACTCCTGCCCCAGACGGCTCTCCCCACCCTTCAGGCAGGTCTTTCTCTGGGGCCCAGAGAGGGACTCCAACCTCTGTCTCCATCATGAAGGGAGCTGGGGGAAAGCCCGTTCCCACTTTGTTTTCATTGTGACAAGAAATCCTTACAAAGGATAGAGTGATTACTAGGAAATGAGAAGCAAATAACAAATGCAAACTCAGAGCAGTAACAGATGAGAAAGACAGCTGCTCAGGCTTCTGTTGCTAACTAACATCAACACTGAAACGCTGGAGCCATCCTCCCCAGGTCTCGGCCCAACTGGAGGGCAGCTGGCTCACCCGCTACTACCTGATTCCGTTTTTTTAACGGAGAGGCAGGGTAGCGTAGACGTCAAGAGTATTCAGTGGCACCTTACTATTATTATTATTACTACTACATCCTACATATATTCAACAAATAACATCAGGCACTGTGCTAGGTCACAGGATATGGGGTACTGGCATGATCCCTGCATCCACGGAGTTTATAATCTAGGAGGGAGACAGACTTGAAACACTAATCGTTCAGACTTTCCAAAGTCGTGACATTTCAGCACAGTGGTGAAGAGCACTGTACATGAGCAGTGGTAGATGGTGAGGTGAGAGGGAACCGAGGGGAAACTGCAGCACCCTGAGATCTAAGCTGCTCACTCCATCTCCTGACAGAGGAGGAGGAATCGCCTGTGATGGGGAAGAGGTGGGCATTCCAGGTGGAGAGCACAGCACGGGGGAAGGCAGGGAGACCAGGGAGGCTGCGGGGCAGCATGGAGCGGTGGGCTGCGGCCGGAGGTCTACTGCTGGCCCATCATGCAGAGCCTGGCCAGCTGGGTAAAAGAGGCAGGTCGGCATCCTAGGAGCACTGAACCTCAGAAGGTTCTAGGCAGGACAGGGACACAGTCGGATTTTGGCTTTAGAAAGATGTCTCCGAATACAGAGAGGAGGTTGAGGGGCCAGGATTGAACGTGGGGAAATGTGATCGGAGGAGAGATGGCAGTGGCTTAGGCTAGGCTGGGTCAGTGGAGGGAAATGGTCTGAGAAAATGGCCCAGCATGTGACCTGAAAGAGGGGTTTTAATGATGTCAGCGAAACCGATCTCCTCTTTACAAAAAACTGCCTTGCTGGCAACGTTCTTCCCTTCTCCCAGGGCCAAACGCTGTGATTCCAAGGAGCAGCAAAGACACACAGGGTTTGTCCGACATCCAACACTGACCTCTGCTTTCTGGAATGCCCGCTTCTTCAGAGCAAGCAAATGGCATCCAGACAAAAGGCCAGAGGGTCAGGTTCCTGAACCCACAGGCAGTGTTTTCCTGAACTGCAACGTGTCATGTGGCCCAGAGGAAACCGTGTACTTCAGTGGGGAGTCTTCCATTCCTCGGCAGACCAGCAGATGCGGGTCCAGCCAGGCCCCAAGGACTCAAGCCCTGATTTGGGGAAGGGTGAAAACAAATCTCTCTAGAGTGAGTGCCCCCCAGGGACAAGCGTTCTATCTGGATACCGCCTCCATTTTCCCAAAACATTTCTTAATGAGCTCCCACCGCCTCCTTCTCACCGGATCTGCCCTTTATTTATTTTTGAGGTAACTTTTTTTTTTAACACCTTTATTAGAGTATAATTGTTTTACAATGGAGTGTTAGTTTCTGCTTTATAACAAAGTGAGTCAGCTATACATATATATATCCCCTTTAAATCCCAGGCTCCCTCCAGGGCTGCAGGGAGGAGGGGAGTGAGGATCCAGGATGCATGCCCAACTGGAACACCCCTTGCCTGCCTTCCACTGACACTCAGCACCTGGCCTGTGCCTCAAACCCAAGTGTCAGGTGCTGGTGACACTCTGGTTCCTTCCTTCATGAAGCTCCAGTCTAGGCCTGCAGCCTTCTTCTGAACCATTTCTGGGCCCTTCCATCTCCCCTCCACGTTGCCATCGGTTCCTGAGCCCAGGATGCTCTCGCCTTCAGCTCTGGCTCACAGTTTCCTCCTCCCACCTCTCCCGCCATCGGGGAGGTCTGTACACTGGGTGGTGTCCTCTCAATTCTGGGTCACAATGCACCTCAACCTCCCCCTGGAAAGACTTTCATCCCCCTCCACCTCAGCTACCCACAAGCACAGCCATCACCCCTTCAAGCACAGTGGCCAGAGCGACCCCACCTCTGACCCTGAACTCTGAAATCCTTCTCCTTCCAGGACCTCCTGGCCTCCCTCCCCTGGACAAAACGCTGCCCACCACCCTGCTCGACTTCAGGACACTGGGCTCCCTGGGCCTCCTCCTGCCTCCAGGGCCACTTCCTCTGCCTCCTTCTCTGCCCTCTGCTCTTCCCTCTGCTCCCCACACGCAGAGTGCACCCCTCTGTCTGCTGTGTCTTCTTGCCTCGGCCCTAACAGCAGCCCCCTATTCAGTCTAGGGCCAGGCCCCTCCCCACCATCACTACCACCCTTGCCTCCCCCCACGGCTGCACACTCCCCAAACCAGTCTCCCTGACTGCAGTGGGCTCTGTCTCCGCAGTTAGAATGAACATCCTAAAATACAAATCTGTCCATGTCACTCCCCTTTTGAAACCCCTCCGTGAACCCCCAAGGTTAACAAGCTAAAGCTCTGCCTCCTGACCCCTCTACCCGCCACTCTCTCCTCGAGGCCCTGCCAGCCCCAAATACCTCTTGTCCACTGTCCGTTTACATGTCCGCCCCTCACTCTCACTGGATGGTGCCCATGACCCTCTGCCTCTGTCTCTCCAGCATGTGGCACAGCAGACAGATGAAGAAGTGAATGATGAGTGAAGGTCCGCCTGACTACTGAGAAATCTGGCAGCGGGGATGGAGCAATGTCGGCAGGAACAGCAAGACTGGAAAACACAGGCACATGGAGACACCTTCTACCTCACTGAGTTTGGTACCCACCGCAGTTTGTTTCCATCACACTCGGGCCTGCTGGACACCCATCCACATGCCTCTGAGACCCTGCACACCCCCAGCTGCCAGTCAGCAAGAGAAGGACACACTGACCTCTGGTGAGCACGCCCACATCCCCGGAAGCCATGCCCTTGAGGAACACAGAACCGAGAGAACAATGGACTCACCGGTTTTTCTCCCCAGAAGCCAGGCACTAAAAGTAGTGTGAAACTTTGGTAAATATACTATCTGCCTTTTAAGTGAGTTATTCACTCTGCCTGAAATGCCCTTCCCACTCCCATCCCATTCCTTGAATCAGCCCTCAGATACGATCCCTTTCAGCCTTCAAGGCTCAGTGCCAGTGTCCTGACTTTAAGGCAGAGAGAGTCTTCCCACGCAGTCTTCGCATGGCCCCCAGGTCACCATGGTGTGAGTCTCCATCTAGACTGCAGCCTCCCTGCCATCCACGGAACTAGGGTGTGAACTTGGGTCTGAAGGACTCCAAGTACAGTGCTCTTAACCACTCTGATACTCAGAGCATCACCTCCTCTGGGCCACTGGCTCCCACCCAGGCATCACTGAATGTTCTTTGGAGCATGATCTCATGTCCAAAATGCACAGAACCCTTGGGCTTCCCTGGTGGCGCAGTGGTTGAGAGTCCGCCTGCCGATGCAGGGGACATGGGTTCGTGCCCCGGTCTGGGAAGATCCCACATGCCACGGAGCAGCTGGGCCCGTGAGCCATGGCTGCTGGGCCTGCGCGTCCGGAGCCTGTGCTCCGCAGCGGGAGAGGCCACAACAGTGAGAAGCCCGCGTACCGCACAAAAAAACAAAAACAAAATGCACAGAACCCAGACTTCCCTCATGGCACTGTGGTTAAGAATCCGCCTGCCAATGCAGAGGACATGGATTCGATCCCTGGTCTGGGAAGATCCCACATGCCGTGGAGCAACTAAGCCCG
The DNA here is from genome assembly GCF_964374135.1 of Grampus griseus. Taxonomy (NCBI): domain Eukaryota; kingdom Metazoa; phylum Chordata; class Mammalia; order Artiodactyla; family Delphinidae; genus Grampus; species Grampus griseus. The sequence goes on from NC_139000.1 coordinate 8,583,636, forward strand.
TGCACCACAACTACTGAGCCTGCACTCTAGAACCCGCGAGCCACAACTATTGAGCCCAAACACCGCAACTACTGAGCCCACATGCCACAACAACTGATGCCCACGCACCTAGAGCCCGTGCTCCACAACAAGAAAAGCAACTGCAATGAGAAGCCCACGCACCACAATGAAGAGTAGCCCCCGCTCGCCACAATTAGAGAAAGTCTGCATGCAGCAATGAAGACCCAATGCAGCCAAATAAATAATTAATTAATTAATTTTTAAAAAATGCAGCAGGGCTGGTTCCATCCCTGGTCAGGGCACTAGATCCCACACGCATGCCGCAATTGAGAGTGTGCATGCCACAAATTCGGAGCCTGCCTGCTGCAACTAAGACCGGTGCACCAAATAAATAAATAAAAATAAATATCTAAAAAATGCACAGAACCTGTTCAAAATATGCACCGGTGAGAAATTACAGCCACAAGTTACTGGGAACTTAGCATACGCAGGCATTGCCCTGAGTTCTTACACGCCCATTGTAAGGTGAAAACTATGGTTCCCCCATTTTACACTTGAGAAAATTGAAGCATAAGGAGAATGAGTAACTTGTCCACAGTCCAAGCTAGGAAGGGTGAAGCTGGGACTGCACCCTGCCTTGCCAGACTGAGCCCGTGCTCTCCAGCACACCGGGCAGCACCAGTGGGCCTAGCAGCTGGGCTTGGATAGAAAGTGGGCTGAGTCAAGCACAGAGCGTGCACATTTTAAGCACATTCTAAGAACAGCAGTTCCCCCTTGATGCTCCATGTTAAAACTAATGACAAAAACAATTCCAACATTCAAACTGGTCTCTGAGAAACTGCTGGGCCTTCAATTCCACAGGCTGGGAGGTGGGCATGATGACAGACAGATTTGGTAGGTGAGGCTGGGGGGAAAATTGCCACCCTGAAAATGTACCCTCTCCCAACGCTGCTGCCACCAGGACCCCTCAGAAAGTCCTCCTTCACAATGCAGCCCCCACCCCGAGCCATGGCAGCCAGGAACCCACCCAGCCCTGCAACCCAATCCACCACGGTGGGGATAGGGTTCTAGGCCACAGCTAGTAAGTTAAACACAGCTGTGAGCTATTATGCTACAAAGTTGTATCTGCCTTAACTCGCCAGTTTTTGATAAAATTGGTCACTTGTTGGAGTCACTGGGGAACCGGGCAGTTATGGTTCCATATTTGCTAACTTCCATTTTCCTTGCTCTCTGCCAATCCTCAACTCACCATCTGCCTGGCTTCCTCTAAGCCCTGGGCCGATGCTCTTGCAGTCCCCCTTGCAGAAATGAGCAGAAGCCACAGTTCTACCCTCAGTTATCAACAGCAGTTGGAAATCTGAATCTTCAAAGACTGAGCTCACCAGAAAAAACCCTTGCTTTCGGGGAAGTGGTTACACCGCAAAACAGGCAACCGGGTAATCACGTCCCCTTACTTGGTACGCCCTCCTTGGCAATGTGCCTAAACTTGGTCAGATAATGTTCTGCTACAGTGCTTCTCCTCTCATTCAGTCATTCAGTCACTCTTCACTCATTCAACACATATTAACTGAGTATCTACTGTGTTCCAGGCACTGGGATTACAACAGGGTCTCTCAGGATGCAGCCCTTCAGAACCAAGTGAGCATAAACTCCTTCTCTGCCCTGGTGCTTCCAAAGACCTTTAGGAGAAGCCAAGGAGGGAGGCCCACCTGCATGTGTAAGTGGTAGGAGGGAGAGAAGAAAAGAAACTAAAGACAAACAGAACTGCAAAGAAATGCTCAAATTTAACTAGTAGTCTGCTGGTTAATAGTAATACTGATGTTATTTTAAAACTATTATACATATATATCATGGGGTAATACAAAAAAGTCATTATTTATTGTTGTTAGAAACCAGAATTGTCAGTGTAAAAGAAAACATATAAAAACCAAGGGAATTAAGTTAACAATCCTGGAATGTTAGATTTGAATCCTGGAATGGAAGATGGAAAGATGAACATTGTATTGGTCGTGTTTCCACATGATAAAGTGGTATAACGAACAATCCTGAAATCTCAGAGGCTCACAATGACAACATTTATTTCATGCTCATCGGTCAGGCGAGTGACTGCAGTTCAGCTAATCTTTGCTGGGTTGGCTGGGCTGTGCCAGGTTAGGCTGGAATTCAGGCTTTGGGTCGGGGTCAGGTCATCTTTAATGTTATTTGGGGACTTGGGCTAAATGCACAATAGCTATGGGTCCCTCACAGAGAGCGGAGGTTCCGAGATGGCTGGTGAAGCTTCCTGCCTCTTACTGGCTCAACTCACCACTTGCATCCCATCACTTGTGCCCAAGTCACGGGCCAGGCACAAAGTCCATGGGGTGAGGGAATATACACCACCCACAGGGGAGTCATGACAAGGATGAGGAGCGAAGGAAGGATTGTGGAGAAATAATACTACCTACCCAATCATGAACTCATGACTTTTCCTTTTAAAAAATAAATATTTCCTAGCCCCGTCCACCAGAAAGGCCTAAAAGCAGTGGCAATCCAGTAGCAATGAACATCCTCTCACCCAGACTGCAGGTTTCTAAATACTACCCTCCACTAAAAGGAACCAGGACTCCTGAGGGAATGCCTGATTCCAGGTCTTCAGCAGGAAATTAGCATACCTTGTTGTATCAAAGAGCAAGGAAGCTATCAAAAAATAATGGGATCATGTTAAAAGGATACAGGAGATGACATGAAAGGGCTCCCATTGGTTAGAGGCAGGGTAATTTATGCATCAAAAAGAATAGTGACTACAACTGACTGAAATGGATTCCCAGCCCCACTCTAACCCTATGGAATCAGAATCTCCAAGGATAAAGCCTAGGCATCTGGATTTTTTTTTTTTTACGGAACTCCTCAAGTGATTCTGATGCACAGTCAGGGCTGAAAGGCGCAGGTTTCCTGATCTTCTGGGAGTCCAGACCACTCACAATGCCCATCTTGCTCTCACGTGCTGGCCTCTGCTTCCTGGAAAGTCTCGTCTACATCAAACGCACAAGTGTCCCTTATACATGTGCTTCCGACGCTGGGGTGGTCCAGCCATAACGTGGCAGACATCATCAAGGGGAAAAGTTGCAGTTTTCAGTCTGCTAACAGCAATAACAAGAGCAGGAAAGCTGGGACAGCTCCCAGGGTGCTCCTTTTAACCACAATTTTGACAATGACATAAGAGTAATAAACTCTTCCGTCTTTAGCTAACATATCATAGATCTAAGACATAAAAGTTTAGGGTCTCTCCAGATACCTCGAAGCAGTTCATTCTTAATCCTCACTCTGCAGCAGAATCACCTGGTAAGCTTCTATACAAAACACAGCTGACTGTGTTCTAGACTCTAACCCAGAGACTCAGATTCCACGGTCTAGGGTGGAGTCCAGGCACCCCGTGTCTCTAAGGCTGCCCAGGTGATTCTGACGTGCAGCCACGATTGAGAACCACAGCTCCAAGCTGGTCTTGAAAGCAAAACATCTCCACCTTAATGTCTTGTGACAACTTGAAACGAGATATGCCCTGAAAGAGGCACCTTCCGAACTGCAGTGCCCTGGGAAAAGTCTCGGTCTGCCCCTCCTTGTGCCTCTGAAGAATTCCCCATCCCTTCCCTCCTGCAGTCAGCCCAAACAGCCACCCCAGCCTCCCTGGGCTCACAGCAGGCTGGGCTGTCCTCCTTGATGCTCAGGACAAAGAATAAAGATCCAAGCGTCTAAACTGCTCCAGATCAAAGCTAAGCAGAGCCGGGTTCAGCTGAGAACTAAGGCAGCCATCGCACAACTACTTCCCCAAGAGGCTCCAACATGTAGTGTGTTGGGCTGTCTTCTGTTTTTGTTTTTGTTTTTAATTAGAAAGAATGTGTAATCCCACATTAGAAGAAAATAGAAAAAGACTGAAGTCAGCCAGTTCAAAAAAGCAAACATAGTTCTGCCCCCAAAACCTAATGAATACAACACACACACACAAACACACACACACACACACACCGAAATACAAATCACTGCCACGTCTTCACACAAATGCTGAGTGCAGCTAGCAATACTAGTTTCCCCCTAATGTGTGGTGGGTTGGATGCCAGCTCTAGGAAGGCCTGGATCCTTTGTCTGGCTTTGTATTAAAATATGCTGTTCTTCTCAAAGTCTGTAAGAAGAAGGGCATCATGTTAAGAGTGGTGTTCTGGAATTCACACCATAGTTTTGACATATCCACCACCCACACCCCTCTTCTCTGAAATCTGCACCCCACTCACAAGGTTGGGTCCTCTCAGCTGTTCTCGCTCATCTTGGCCACCTACTCCTGACCTGAGTCTCTGAACCAGCACCGGACACGGGTCTCAGTGGGGCTGGACTAAGATTTGCTGGTTCAGGTGTGGAAGGTGGCTTCCACAGCATCACGTAAATATGGGCCCTTCGGGGAGGCCAGGTTGGACCACAGGGGCAGACAGGACAGAGGGCAGGAGAGAGAGGAGAGGGAAAGCAGAGGAGAGGCAGGGAGCAGGGAGAGGGCTTGTGTCCTGCTCGGCTCTTCAGGCTGCCTGAGCTCCGTGCCACAGGTTCTGAAAGTGCCCCTTATGCTTGTAGCAAATGCTTCTTCTGCCTATTCAGCTACTCGAAATGGATTTCTATTACTTGATAAGAAAACCAGAATCCTGTCTAAAATAACTGTAAAGCCTCGTTATCAACTGCTAAACATTTCCAGGGATTTTGTTTCGAAGACTAAAATCAACTTTTTTTCTCTTTATTGAATATGCTGTTTCTAAAAATATATGTACGCTTTTAACATGAATTTGTATGTGTTTTGTTGCGGCAACTGGCTTCAAAATCAGAAACAAGGCAACCACCAGCATTTGGTATCAACAGAAAGAAGGCTCTCTAGGAGATGTTCTCTCCCATCTCTGTCTCAACAGTGAGCATCTCCAGAAGAGGTGGCCTGGGCAAAGGAATCAGTGTGGCCAGGCCTGACTCAGGTGTGAAGGCAGTAGGCACCGACTGCCCACAGCCCTGCCAGAGGGGGCCAAATGCAGTGATATCCTCTGGAGAACCTAAACACCTGACTCAAAGAGTGAGCACCTCTGAGAATGGAAAGCTCCTGGATGCTCTCTTTAATGGGGGCTTAAATCAATAACGTGAGTTTATAGAGACTTCAAGAGAGAAACCGGGAAACTGAGTCAGTCTAACATGGCCGACTAAATCCTCCCCTCCCAGCCCCAGCATTAGTAGCAGAGTGTAAAGAACAAGGTACAGACCTCTGGCTGGATGGCTTTAAACACGGGTATGTCCATTAATGTGATCTGGCTCTGCAACAAAAGAGAATCGGGGTTAGAAAATACTGGAAACCAAAAACAGCTGTCATGTGACTTTGAAACTATACAGAGTAATAAAGTAATAAAGTTGTAATAAAGTACGACACTCAGAAGTCATACTTTCCCCCTTGAAATAAAAATCAAGATAGAGTAAAAAATTGGGTAAATTTTGAAAATGCCTCGCCCATCCCTTCCCTCTTCATAAATCTTGATCTACCATTCTTCCTCGAACATGAGATGAACTTCCAATTTAAGAATTGAGGGACTTCCCTGGTGGTCCAGTGGGTAAGACTCCACATTCCCAATGCAGGGGGCCCGGGTTCACTCCCTGGTCGGGGAACTAGATCCCGCATGCATGCCGCAGCTAAGAAGTCCGCATGCCACAACTAAAAGATCTCGCGTGCCGCAACTAAGTAAGACATAGCGCAGCCAAAATAAATTAATTAATTAATTTTTAAAAAAGAATTGATAATAGTAGTTTGGAGGGTGGGAGTGAAAGTAAGGGGAACATTTTAAGTTTGGATATTTTCGTTCTATTTGACTTTTTGTTTCAAGTATGAATTACTTTTACAATTTTTAAAAGTTGCAGACACCATATTATAAGTTAGCATGCTAAACAGAGACACTATCTATTACTGTAAATTTTTTTTTTTAAATTGTGGCTTATAGAAAGTGTACGTTTCTTCTGAAGTCTAAGCCTCCTCTAAATTATATGGTAAAGTGCTATTCAAGATGCATCCACAGACCAGTGTTGGACCATGAACTGTTTATTCCACCAGCCCACAATGAGATAATTACGGAATTTGAGAGCAAGCATTTGGAAACTTTTATAGCAATCCCCATGACATTTTTATTGTATTTTTTTAAAGTATCAGTCATTAACTGATGGGAAAGGAAAAAACTGGTCCTTTATCACAGCTAGCTTGAGAAGCACTAGTTCTGTCAATAGAGAAAACACACATCCAGTTAAAAATCTGTTCCCATTGCTAGAAGCTCATCAGGTGACAGTAAGAGAAAGCGTCATTGCTGACAGCTTTGCAGGCCAAGGCATGGACTGGGCTGACTTCACATGACCTATACCTATCTCCATATGTCACATGGGATGCCAGGAACCAGTTAACAGATGCTTCTGTGACAGGCCAAGGAAAGGAGAGATGAGAGCTTCTGGATGCCCACTAATGAGAGAAGACACCTGTCCATTGTATACAGGGCATCTGGGAGGACATGATGCACTGAACAGACATGGGCTCTGGAATCCACAGGGCTTGGGCATAACTTAATAGCAATATTCTCTTTGACACATGACTTTAACCTCTCCCAGTTTCAGCTGCCACATGTAGAATATGGTGACAATAATCCCTATCTAATAGGATCGTTGTGAGAATTCAAGGCAAGAGGTACAGAATGCCTGGCACCTAATAGATGCCCTCTCTGTATATGTATATGTGTACATATATGTGTGTGTACACATACAGGTGCCAGGCATTCTGTACCTCTTGTCTTGCATTTTCACAAAGATCATACACATGTTTACATATCATAATTTTTTTGGCAAAAGAGGAGTCACATAGATGCGCTTGTGTATTGGCCTATGAACTTATGGTTCCTGCCCAATACATGAGCTAGGAAATAAGGGACCATTAATTTGTTTGAACATCCGTGCTTCAAAGTTGCTCTAAAAAATACTTAAAGGCGGGCTTCCCTGGTGGTGCAGTGGTTGGGAGTCCGCCTGCCGATGCAGGGGACACGGGTTCATGCCCTGGTCCGGGAAGATCCCACATGCCACGGAGCGGCTGGGCCCACTAAGCCTGCGCGTCTGGAGCCTGTGCTCTGCAATGGGAGAGGCCACAACAGTGAGAGGCCCACGTACCACAAAAAAAAAAAAAAAAAAACACTTAAAGGAGGCTGTTACATCAAGTCAGCAAATACTGTCATGAGAAAAAATCTCGTGTCAAGAATACATTGGAGAAAAATGGCAACACACATGGCATGTCAGCTGTAACCACAATCCAGGGCTTAGGTGCAGAATTGTGGTCACCTCTTGGCACAATTTAAAGGTGGTCCAAGATCACTGGATTTCTGGGAAACACAGGATGCAGGCCAAAGCATACCATCTCCAGGGCTGAGGAGGAGACGGAAATAAGGAGGCGGCTTCACCCCTCCAAGGGGCTGGTGCTCATCATGGGCACTGAGGTGAAATGCCTCCACTAACGGAAGCTCAGCAGAGACGTGGATGGCACCAGGGAGTCTGAGCTCTTCCACCTCTGGGTCCACCCACCTGTGGCAAGCAGGCCCTGGACGTCAGCACAACATGAGTGGTTACTATGTGCTGAAGCCCGCGGGCTTGTGTGTCTGGCCCAGAGCTACAGGGCCCTAAGCTCCGTCCCAGGCAGTGCAAATAGACTGGCATTTCTCCTGCCAGACCCATGGAGATTGTTAGCGAAGTGCTCCTCACACGTGGATTAATTCTGCCATCCTGGGGAACAGAAAGGCCTTGTGAAAACAGGAGATTTCAGCTGAGAGCTCACAGGGCCTTGGAAATCTCTCCCGCAGTTCAAGTTAACTCCCAATCCGGAAGAACCGGCAGGATGCTTGTAATGTCCCTTAGGAAAAGAACCAAAAGTCTGCTAATATGAAAATGAGAAAACTTCCTTTCCATCCTGCCATCAGTTCTAGGGTTTGCTACTGAATTTCCAAATGATGTATTAAAATAGTGACTTTATTTATTTATTTATTTATTTTTGCGGTACACGGGCTTCTTACTGTTGTGGCCTCTCCCGTTGCGGAGCACAGGCTCAGAAGCCATGGCTCACGGGCCCAGCCGCTCCGCGGCATGTAGGATCCTCCCGGACCGGGGCACAAACCCGTGTCCCCTGCATTGGCAGGCGGACTCTCAACCACTGTGCCACCAGGGAAGCCCTAAAATAGTGACTTTACACTTCATAGTTTTTTGGATGGTCCGAGTTTCAAATATTCTGATTCCCACTCAGACCATAAATCAGAAAATGTGTTCAGGTATTTTATTCAAGACAAACCACAACAGAGGACACGAGACTGAAAATAGAATGGTTGGTCCCAAACACACAATCAGAGGGTTTTCAGAAGAATCTCTCCTATTTCTATCTTCTCGATTCTGGCCAAAAAAGATGCAGTGTCCAGAGTAAGAATACATAGATAGATAATCATCAGATTATAAATTTCATGTCATTTTACTACAAAGCCAAACACACGTAGAAAAGGTTGCTGATGAGCAATCCTTCTCCAGAAGTTGGAGGCAGGCAGTTTTACCAAAAAGGAGGATGTGGGTAGGAGTGGGAACCGAAGGGCGAGGTCAGGTCCTGCCCCTTTCACAGCTGGCTCCCAGGCTCCTAGGGGTGTGGCACAGCCTCAACAGAAACACAAGACAATGAGGCCCTCGTGGTTCCTGCCATGGTGAGGGCACGTGCCTGTGATGAGGACACTCAGGAACAAGTCTCTTATGGCTTCTCCTTATTTTCGAAAATAAAGCCTTAATACAGGCTATCCAATTAAGCTAGTCACCTGGCAATGCCTTCCTTCACCTTAACCCCTTCTCCCACCTCCTCCCTCCTAGCCCAGGGCCCCCTACAAATCCATGATTTTTAAGGAAATGGCCAATCTCCACATATTACAGAACATTTCTGTAGAGATGAAGCTTTCAGAATGGAGGGACCTAGTGGATCACGTCACAATACAGCCCTACAGAAAAAGAGGAGGTGGCTTTATGTGGATAAATGACAGCAAATTAGCCAAAAAGAAAACAAACTGGTTTTTGCATATGTTGAATGTAGTGTTTTTCCCCCTAACAGTGGCTGACTAAATCCCCTCTTCCCAGCCACAGCCTTATAGTATAAGGCTCTCCTCGAGTCCAAATATACAAAGAAAGCTGTTGGCAAATCAGTGGTATCTCTTATAATAGAAGATATCTTTCAATTTGCATTTAGATCAATCCAAATGAGCCCCAGGAGGGCTCACGGAACAAAAAGTAATCAGCTCCAAAGATACATTCCTGCTTCTACTCCCAGAGCTGCTGTGTCTGACAATTTTAGAATCATAGTCAAGGAAAACAAATTAAAGAGGAAGACACCATTTGTGGTCCATCAGTGCCATCACAACTAATGGGACTATGAGTTGCTCAGTTCTTTTTGGAAAGTAATCTGGCAGTAACCCATAAAAAAAAAGTTCTTAACATTTTATTTTTTAATGTCAAACTTATAAAAAATTTGCGAGAATAATATGATAAACTCTATAACCTTTCACCTAGCTTCATTATTAACATTTGGCCTCATTTCCTTTATTTTTATGTATATAATTATATACATATATATCTATAAAATTATACACACACACACACACATTTTTTCTGAACCATTTGAGAGTAAAATAGAGATATTATGACTCTTCACCTCTTAATCCTTCAGCATTTTATTTCCCAAGAACAAGATGATCCTCTTACATAACGATAAAATTATTATACTTAGGAAATTTATCATTGGTACAACCGTATTATCTAATATACAGTCCACATTCAAAATTTGCTAATTATCCCAATACTGTCTTTTACAGCGAGTTTTTCTTCATCCAGGATCAGGCACTATGTTTAGATATTATCTCCTAAAAATTGAAATGAGCATACTATTGACACAGCAATACCAATTCGTACAGAAAGAAAAGCACAGGTATATAAGAAGATTAGAGAGAGAGAGATCTACATTTAGATACAGAGATGCATATAGATGTTTACTGAACAATTATTTGTAGTAGAAAAAATCTGGAAGTAATCTAGAAGGCCATCAAAAAAGGAACTTGTTGAAAAAAAGTATGGTACATGCAGACTCTGGAATATTATGCAGCTATTAAAAATAGAGAATTAAATCTATACATATTGATCTAGAAGAATGTCCATGATCTGCTGATGACAAAGACAAGTTCCTGCTTTGCTTTGTGCTCTGCTTCCAGCCACTGGGGAGAAGGACTGAGGTCTAGCTGCAGAGCACCCCACTAAAACTATAAGGACCTTTGAAATTATCTTAACCCTTTTGACCATAAAATGACACACATTAACAGGAAACCACATTAAACAAATGCATGGTTTGATGACTTAATTATAAGACGAACACCTTATAACCGTCATCCAGGTCAAGAAACAGCCACCCCAATCGATGGCAGAATGGACCCCAGAAATGTGGTATATACACACAATGGAGTATTATTTGACCTTAAAAAGAAAGGAAATTCTGACACATGCAACAACATAGATGAACCTCAAGGACATTATGCCAAGTGAAATAAGCCAGTTACAAAAAGACAAACAAACACTGTATGGTTCCACTTATATGAGATACCTGGAGTAGTCAGATTCATAGAGACAGAAAGTAAATGGTGTGGGCTGGGGGGAATGGAGAGTTGTTTAATGGGCACAGAGTTTCGGGTCTGCAAGATGAAAACAGCTCTGAAGACTGGTTGCACAGTAGTGTGAGTGTACTTAACACAACTGAACTGTACATTTTAAATGGTTAAGATGGTAATTTTTGTGTTACATATAGTTCACCACAATTAAGAAAAAAAAAAGAGTTCCTCCATGTGCCTTGTCCCAATCACAAGTCCCTCCCTCCTGTCAAAAGTAACCACTATCTTGACTTTCGTCAAGTTTCTCTATAATTTTATCACCCAAGTAGTTTACCAAGACTATATCTTGGTATTGACCATTCTGGGTTGCCCTGGCATGACCAAGAACTTGCATTGAGTGCCAAGATTTATTTATTGGATCAATGGAATGTCACATACAAGGGGGAAATCTAGTTCAGAGTTCGGTCATCCTCCTTGTCATTGGAATGCTAGAATTCCTCAACTGAGTTATGAACTTGGTGGGGGGGGGGGTCCAGCCAAGATGGAGTAACAGTATATTCTTTCAATATGTAGGTTTGAATCTTTTTTTATTTTGTGAACATCTTCTTAAATTATAGTTTAAGTATTTGTTCAGTTTCCTTGCCTTTTATTCTCCTCTTTCAGGGATTTACATTATTTGTATGTTGGATCTTCTTTGCTTATCATTAATATTTGTCACTTTTTTTAATGAATTAATTTCTTTCTTTTTTTTTTTTTTTTTCTGCGGTACATGGGCCTCTCACTGTTGTGGCCCCTCCCGTTGCAAAGCACAGGCTCCGGACGCGCAGGCTCAGCAGCCATGGCTCACGGGCCTAGCCGCTCCGTGGCATGTGGGATCTTCCCAGACCGGGGCACGAACCCGTGTCCCCTGCATCGGCAGGCGGTCTCTCAACCACTGTGCCACCAGAGAAGCCCCCAATTTATTTCTTTTTTTATGGCTGCGTTGGGTCTTCGTTGTTGCATTCAGGCTTTCTCTAGTTGTAGCAAGCGGGGGTTACTCTTCGTTGTGGTGCATGGGCTTCTCACTGCAGCGTCTTCTCTTTGTTGCAAGGCACAGGCTCTAGGCGCACAGGCTTCAGTAGTTGTGGCATGTGGGCTCAGTTGTTGTGGCTCGTGGGCTCTAGAGCCGGGCTCTAGATTGCAGGCTCAGTAGTTGTGGCGCACGGGGTTAGCTGCTCCACGGCATGTGGGAATCTTTCCGGATCAGGGCTCGAACCCGTGTCCCCTTCATTGACAGGTGGATTCTTAACCACTGCACCACCAGGGAAGTCCTAGCACTTTTTTCAAAGTCTTATTATCTCTTTCTTCATTTATTTTGATCTTAAAATTTTTCCTCCCTTAAGGCATTTTCTGTTATGTTTATCTATTCTTGTGTTCCTTCTACTTCAACATTCATTTCCAAAATAACTTTTATTTTCAATGCTTTCCTAACTCTGCCACCTCATTTCTGAGATCTTTCTATTTCAGACTTATGTTGTTCATGTCTTACAGTGTGATCTTAATATTTTCTCTTAGCTTATTTTGAAATAGAAAGGTTATAGTTTTTATCTTTTTTTTTTTTTTTTATCTGTTTTAAGGCATGTCTTTCTGGCATGCTTTCGTTATCTACAGCATTCTGTCCTTACTCTTTTTTTCTTATAATAACTTTGAAAGACTTGATATCAATAATTTTCTGTTGCTTATTTTTATGTAAAATTAGCTTTCCTAATTTTCTAGAGGGGAACATCGTTCAGGGTAGCTTTTCTAACTTCATATAGCTCTTCTTTTGGTTACTTTCATGTAGTGTTCAACAACATGCAGTTGCTTTTTGAGATTTCACACACACACACACACACACACACACACACACACACACATTTACTTAGACCTCCTTTTTCCTTAACTTTCCCTATCCTGATCATTTTCAGTCCACTCCCATACTGAATTTCTCTCTGATATGGAGCCTTCTTCTGGAAGTGAGCCCTGGTTGGTTGGTCTCAAGAGCTCATAGGGCTAGTCCACAGATCTCTTCCACCCATCCATTATCTGAGTGGTCAAAATTCCTGTCAATTTCAGTTGCTATTCTCACATTAATCTGCCGAACTTTCCAGTGAATTCCTGATGGAAATTCTGCGGTTCTCCTATTCTCTGGTCTGTCAAATGCCCCAATACTTACTTCTGCTTTCTCTTATACTGAAGCTGATACTCTGCAGGTCTTTTTGATACTGGTGGAGTATCCACAGCCATTTGTATTTTGGGTTTGATAGGGATAACTTGACACCTAATTTTATTGTAAATATTTCTCATGGGTTTCAGGGTTTGCTATCTAGTTGTTCTGGATGTTTTTATGTGGGGATTCAGGGAGAATAAAGAACTATGCTGCCGCCACCGCCATCTTCCCAGAATCACTCAAATGATTTTTTTATTGGACTCTTGTGTCTGGCTTTTTCCTTTCTTTCATATTATTAGACAGGAAACTAAAATACCAGGTGGTCTGGTTCAGTTCCAACACCTGGCAGCTCCAATACTTCCCCAAAGACCAAAGACCCCAGGGGACCTGGCTTCACATCTAAGCTGAAGACACGCTGGCTCTGGCAGGAGCAGCCAAGTGTTAGTGCTGCACCCTCAGAGCCTTCACTGCCCTTCCCTAGAGTCTTCCCAGACTGGGCTGGGCTGAGCAACACTCTAGGGCTGAGACTAGAAAACCAGGCCCAAAATCTCACCAAGGGGTCTGGCTGGACAATGATGTTCTAGGCGCAGCCTAACTCTCTGCCTTTCCACGTGGGGAACAACTATAAAGGGATTTTTAAACCTCATTATTGCTTCATTCCTTTCACAAAGCTAAAAAACACAGCTCAAAAATACAACAAGCAGGGCTTCCCTGGTGGCTCAGTGGTTAAGAACCTGCCTGCCAACGCAGTGGACACTGGTTCGAGCCCTGGTCCGGGAAGATCCTACATGCCACAGAGCAACGAAGCCCGTGCACCACAACTACTGAGCCTGCGTGCTGCAACTACTGAAGCCTGCACGCCTAGAGCCCATGCTCCACAACAAATAGAAGCTACTGCAATGAGAAGCCCGCGCACCGCAACAAAGAGTAGCTCCCGCTCGCTGCAACTAGAGAAAACCCGCGCACAGCAACGCAGACCCAACGCAGCCTAAATAAATAAATAAATACTACAAGCAGACAAAAGCAAATAGAATATAGAAGCTAAGCCAGCAAGGTCCATGATGTCTTCTACAGGAGAGAGATGCACTATAGTTTTGTGCCTGAGAGGACAGACTAGCACTACGCTGTCTAATACAGTGGTCACTAGCCTCACGCGGCTATTGAGGATCTGAAATGTCGCCAGCGCTCTTAAGTTTAGAAGACTACATTGAGTTTTGAAGATTTAGTGTGAAAAAAGAATGCAAAGTATCTCAACAATTTCATGTTGTTTACAGGTTGAAATGATAATATTTTAGATACAGCAAGTTAAATAAAAAATATTTTTAAAGTAATTTCACCTTTTTTAATGTGGCTACTAAAAATTTTTTAATTGCATATGTGGCTCAGATTGTATTTCTACTCGTCTAGAATGTCAGAAGCCCTGGTTTTAAAGCCCAGACAGATAATGCCGCTTACTATCTGTGTGAAGAGGTGATTTTCCTCTCTATACTGGTGACAGTATACTGGGAATAATAAATATGCCTAATTTGTAAGGCTGTGGTGAAAAGTACATTAGATTAATGCATGTAAAACATTTAGCACAAGACCTAGACAAAGTAGGTGTTCAAAAGTGGGAGCTGCCGGGCTTCCCTGGTGGCGCAGTGGTTGAGAGTCTGCCTGCCGATGCAGGGGACGCGGGTTCGTGCCCCGATCTGGGAGGATCCCACGTGCCGCGGAGCGGCTAGGCCCGTGAGCCATGGCCGCTGGGCCTGCGCGTCCGGAGCCTGTGCTCCGCAGCGGGAGAGGCCATAGCAGTGAGAGGCCCGCGTACCACAAAAAAAAAAAAAAAAAAAAAAAAGTGGGAGCTGCCCTTGTTATCACCATCCAGCATTAGGGGAATAATCAGGAGATGAAGGTTTCAGACCTGGCTCTGCCCACATCTGGCTATATGATCCAGGTTAAAAAAAAAAAAATCTCTTAGATCCTTAGTTTCTTTCTTAGAAAATCGGGAGCTAATAATCTGCCTCATCAGGTTGTTCTGAGGACTGAATTCTTCTAGTCAACGTGTACTATGAGGGAGGCACTATTCTGGGCAATGGGGAAAGAGCCGTGAAAGAGATAAAGTTCCTGTCCTTCAGGAGTTTGCATTCTAGTGGAGGAGCCAGACCATACAAAACACTATTACAGAATGTAATGTAGGGCAGTCATTAGAGATATGAAGAAAACAGAGCAGGGTCAGGGAAGCGTGTGATGTACAGATGCTACTTTAGCCTGTGAAATTCCTGTCTAGGGCTGACATCTGAACAGAGACTGGGAGACATGTGGGAAAGAGCCATTAGGACAGAAGGAAGAAGAAGCACAGGACCCTGAGGCAGGGGGATGCCAGGTGAGTCTGGGGAAGAAAGAGGCAGCTGGCGTGTAGCTGGGGAGCAAGGAGATGGGGCAGGAGAGGAGGCTTGGCCAGACCACGGGGCCCTGGAGGCTCACGAGGAATTCCGGATCTCATTCTAGTATAAGGGAGCCCCTAAAGAGTTTTACACTGGTTTTAAAAGGATCCCTCAGACACACTGAGGGAGGTGACATATGTGCCAGGCTCAGCATGGCCTGGCACAAAGTAAACGTGGGAGCAAGCGATGGCAGAGCAAAGAGATGGGGCCCACTTAGCTCCACAGACCCCTGGAGGGCACCAAACCTGTTACAGCAAGGGGACTGGGAAAAAGTGGGCATGGCCGGAAATAATTCCGTGGTTCTGCAGAGAAATGCAGCCCTGGGCAGCGCTTGCAATCAGGTCACCCCAGAGCTGACGTCCTCCCTCCACCCTCAAAGTGCACAAGGAAGAAACCAGGTCATGGCAAAACGAGGAGCCAAGCCTGCTCCTCCACAACAAAGAAGCACAGGGTCCGACCAGCAGCAACACACTGGCTGAAGGAAAAACAATTCTTTTTAATTTATAATTACAGAATTTGTTCAAATAATATTGTCTATCATTGTAGAAAACAGTCATTGTAAAAATATAGAGAGTAAAAATAAACAAAAAGAAGAAAAATTAAATTCCAATTATTTAGAATCCTACAACCAGAAACTACAGTAAATAATATGTTTGGCTATATAGGTATCCACGTATTTAAGAATATGTAAACATCGGATCTAGACCTCTTCTTATGCAAATATAAATATGTAGGTGTTGTGCATGCTTTTTAAAAATGGCACTATTCTCTGTAAGTTGTGATGTAACCCAGCGGTCCCCAACCTTTTTGGCACCAGAGACCGGTTTCGTGGAAGACAATTTTTCCACCAGGTGGGGAGGAGCGGACGGTTCAGGCGGCAATGCGAGCGATGGGCAGCGGCAGATGAAGCTTCGCTCGCTCGCCCGCCGCTCACCTCCTGCTGTGCGGCCCGCTTCCTAACAGGCCGCGGACCAGTACCGGTCCTCAGCCCAGGGGTTGGGGACCCCTGCTGTAACCTGTTCCTTTCACTTACTATTCATATATATTGTGTACGCCTTCCAAGGTAGTTAAATTCCTAGATAGACAGCTTCCTGTTTTTTTAATCCTTCCAAGTTATTTATTATTTTGCTTTCATATAATTATATTATACATTCCTTCCTTAATTCTTTTTTTAATTTTGATCTTTATAGCAATGCAACAAGTACTAAAATTAATTTTGTAATGCATCTGTAACCAGATAGGTACAAAGGTTTTTCTGCTCCAACAATTTTTCCAAACCAGGTACTACAATACACCTACTGAAAATATTTGTGGGTTTCTTTATTTTTAAAAACTTTTTATTGAAATATAGTTTATTCACAATGTTGTGTTAGTTTTAGGTGTACAGCAAAGTGGTTCAGCTATATATATATATATATATATATATATGTATATATTCTTTTTTTTACATTCTCTCCCATTATAGGTATAGGTACATAAGATATTGAGTATAGTTCCCTGTGCTACACAGTAGGTCCTTCTTTGTTGTCTGTTTTATATAGAGTAGTGTGTATATTTTAATCCAAACTCCTAATTTATCCCTCCCTGCAGACATCACCCTTTTTTAATGCCACATGGTATTTCCTAAAGAATACTTTATTCGGCAATCCCCTATTGTTGGATATACGGCTTATTTCCAATCTGAGCAAACAACCCTGAGCAGTGACCCCCTCGAGCTCCCCGTTATGGTGTCCAGCCACCCACATCAGTCCTGTTACTTACAGCAAACTCCTCGGGAGTCACTTTCAGGACATCGAAGACAACGGCATCGTAGCTCTTGCTGGCATAGTCGCAGCCCTGGCCCTCCAGAGAGTCTGAGCTGCTGCTGCCCTGCAGAGGACAGGGAGAGATGGGGTCGCCTGAGCAGTCTGGCTGACTCCACAATCACTGACTCCCAAACCTCAGAACTGAGGATGCAAGAGGGGCAGAACCGTACAATGATAAAAGCTTCTGTTGTTTAGTGCTTTACCCTATTCCAGGCACTGTGTTAAGCACTTCATATGCATAATCTAATTTAACTCTCATAACAACTCTCTGAGTACACACTATTATTATTCCCATCCTACAGATAAGGAAGTAGAGGCAGTGCTACTTCCCCAATGTATCTCACCTAGGAAACTGAAGAGCCAGAACGTGAGCCCAGTTGTATATCTCTCTTACCCCTCAATCATACATGCCCTCGCTCACTACACCCCAACTGCTTCCAGCTGCCTCTGTGGTGGGGGGGGCGGTGAAAAGATACAGCCCACTCTTCACATCTTAGGAGGCCTGAGGAGATCACCTGTTTTGTTATGTTTTTCAAACATTACCTGGTTTCACCTTTTTCTTTTTTTTCTACTTAAATTCATTGCAGGAAATTATTATACAAAATGTTAAACTGACTCTCAAGGCTTATTTCATGTAGGGGCCACTTGGAATTCAAAGCCTGTTAGCTGATGAGGTGAGAGGTAACCGGCCAGTTTTGGAGACAGCGTGAAAGTTATATTTAGTAGAGCCCCTTGTTAAGAAGAACACCGGGAGTCCTGCATGTAAAGGAAAGGTCTCCCGTAAAAGAGCACGTTAAACTCCCCAGATGTGGCCAGTTACATGAAACCCAACACTGTAGGCATCCCAGAATGCTGAACATACCTTCTCTTCAATTTTACTTAATTCCATCAAATTCTACTTTGGGGAACCAATAGAGCTTACCACCCCAAAACTGTGCCCTGTTCATAAACGGTTTTATTCGTCTCAACCTGTGAAGAGGGATTTTGTGGTTTCCATTAACCTCAACATCTTGGACCGGGATTTAGAGAATATGCTTTTATTAATTCCCCTTTATTTCACTCTTTCCAAAATGGCTATATCTGGAAAAACTTTGCAATCTTACTGGAAACTAGAGTGTTTTTAGGCCAGGGAGGGAAACCAATAGTCAACAACTGAAAACGTGAGGTTAAAAGGAGGAGCAGAAACTTAAACCTGTAGATTTCAATAGGCCTCTGTCATTTAAAGGCTACCAAAAACTCTAAGATGATCTTAAGAAGCTCTGAGCTCTGAAGTCAGACAGGCCTGCTTAGAATGCCAGCTCCACCCGAGCTGCTGTCTGACCTCTTCACTTCGCAGAGCCTCAGCTACCATCTGTAAAATGGCACCATTAGAACCCGCTCCCCAGGGCTGTGGCACAGGTCATACAAAATGAAGCTTACAAAGCAACTGGCAGGATCCCCTCCCTGGGCGATGCTGATTCAAGGGGCCTGGGTGGGCTCAGGCATGGCTATTTTGAAAGTTCCACGGGCGATGGGACATTCTCCTCTGAGGAGAATCTGTGTTAAACTTTTGAAAAGTAATAAAGATTAATCCTGAATACTTCTGGAACTGGCCATCGATTCCACCCCTCGGTCTTACAGACCCTGAGCAATGGCTACCAATAAATCATTCTGCACTTCCATGATCCCCTTCCACGGAGCAGCCTGAAGCAGGTGACGGGGCTGACCTTCTTCCGGGGAGTGTAATGTCATCATGGTCAGGACCAGTGGCTCCAGAGTCACAGAGGCCTGGCTATGAATCCCCACCCACCGCTGACCAGCTGTGTGATTTGAAGCCAGTTCATTCACTGCTCCCTGCCTCAGTTTCCTCGCCTATAAACTGGGGGTGAAACAACAGCACATGCCTGATGGGGTTATTGTGAGGATTAAGTGAGATCATGCCTGTGGAATGTACAAAAGAAGTGCCCGGTATATAGTTAAGCACTAAATCATGGGTGTCTATCTGTATAAACGTGTCACTCAGTCACCAAAATGTATTGAGCACTTCAATTAGACATGCATTCATTTGTTCATTCATTCAACAAATAATTATTGAGCTCCCACCACGTTCTGGATACACATATACATGTATATTTGTATATATACACATATATGTAGATATATATAGTATATATGTGTGTTTGCACACATATGTGTATGTATACATATATACACAGACGGAGGCTAAAAAAGAAAGAAGTTTTACTCTAGACGGAGTGTAAACTGTAAATGGAAAGAGAAGTCTGATTCCTCCAGTTACCAGACAGAGTCCATTCCTGGAATTTCAGGTTTTATAACTTTCCTGTAACACCCCATTGCACCTGCCCCAAACATACACACTCATACAAGCGGCCTTATTTAATCAAAAGTTGCCCCAAATACATTCAGTGGTAGCGGTGGAGGTGGTGGTGGTGATGACGACACAGTAACTTTATTTAAATGTATACTGGCGCCACCTGGGAATTTTAACGGGTACCCACAAGTCTGCTTTCAGAACCAGAGATCAAGCTAAGGAATTTTTTTAAAGGGTTATAAGAAATGGATTGGTTCCTATGAATTCTAGCTGATTGCACAGGATCATTTCAAAAGCCCAGCTCGACCATGAGGGCCTTGTGAGTTCAGAACACGGAGCACCCCCTTGTCCGTTTATCACAGGAGCCCAGCGTTATGCATCTGACATGGTGGTCTCCCCAGGCCTCAGATGACACCCCCTCCCCCGCCTGCCTCTGTTCTATTACAGAACTTGGAAAGCAAACTCCCAAACCCCCAGGGCAGGGGCCCGAGCCCAGGCCACTCTCGACCACCAGCCCTTACAGCCATTTCCTCCTGAGCAAGGTAAATAGGAACACGGGGCCAGCTGGAAGCACTTCTGTCTGACTTCATTCCAGAATGTGTGACCTATTTATAATCAGCCACGGCTTTGCTTGGGAAAGGTCTGATCCCTTCTTGCCACCAAAATGGAATGTGGCACTTGCTACAACTGGACTAGGCAGGTATTTGTTTTTCTTTGAAGAGAACGACTTCAGAAAACACACTGATCCTCAGGACTGACTGCCTCCCAAATCTCACGCCTGGCATGGCTGGTCGGGAGGGCTAAGAATGGTGGCATTCATGGAGGCCTGCAGCCTCCGGGCCAAGACTCAGGGGGCCTGGGTCAGCTGCAAGGAGCCCTGGCCCACCCACCCCACCCACGGCCCCGGCCCTGGTCCTGCAGCCCCAGTACCTGTGGAGTGGCAGAGGTGACCAGCACGCTAGCCATCAGACCATTCCTCTTGTACATAGTCTCCAGGCCACAGGGAGCTTCAGGGCAGCCTCTGTCGGTGACATAACCTGTCTGAAGAAGTCCTGCAAGGCAAAGGGGCTCATAAAAACCAGCCTTCAAACCCAAGCTAATCCCACCCTGGGAGAGAGTTGTGCTGGACTTGAGCTGGTGACCCCAGAGGAGACCTTCAAAGAAAGGTTACACAAGCTGGTGGCCTTCAGGTTAAATATGGCCCACAGATGTAGTCAGCTAGGCTTGTACAGGTTTTAGTATGTTTTAAATTAATCACCAACATTTAAAAATTGGAAGGTTTCACACAGAATTCTGGATTTGTGACTTTTCTGGCAGCACTGGGCCCCATTCCTGCATGACAGCCGTCAGCTGGGCTGGGCAGCGCTGCCCCTTGTACTGGTGCACTTACTGGAGCAAGTGCCTTTCAGACCCCGTCTGGCCTGTACAGCCACTTGGGGACCTGCCTGGCTCCTACAGACACTAGAGTTTGTGACCTTTGTTTTAAAAAGAAGGCAGGTGAAGAAGACAAACTGAATCTACCGTGTTTCCCTGTGCACCAGACCATTCCAT
Source organism: Grampus griseus (assembly GCF_964374135.1). Taxonomy (NCBI): domain Eukaryota; kingdom Metazoa; phylum Chordata; class Mammalia; order Artiodactyla; family Delphinidae; genus Grampus; species Grampus griseus. Next base: position 8,604,602 of record NC_139000.1, read on the forward strand.
CAATAATAATAATATGGATACTAGCTAAGACTCGGAGAGTTCTCGCCACGTGCCATGCACCTTACTTACAGTAACTCCTCTAATGCTCACAACAGTCCTTGGTAGGTCCTGTTATTACCCCCATACTCCAGGTGGGGAATTTGAGGCACAGAGAGGTTAAGTAACTCGTGCTTTGGTGTCTTTGCTCATGCCGTCCCACCAAACCATCATTATTCAGGACCTGGCTCAAATGTCAAATGTCATCTCCCCTGGTTATCGCACCTGGACCACTCAAACAAGAACCAGCGCTCTCATACCAATGTGTACATGCCCCTAGTAGGGCGTTTATCACATCACTGAACATCAGAGCACTGTAGCCACCACCAGCTTTTTCCCAGGAAAGCAATCAGGATGTAATGGGGGAAGGAAAGGAGAAGGCAAAGGGACCAGCTGGAAGCCAACTGCAATTATCAGGAAAGAGACGAGGGTCCTCTGAGCTAGAGTGGCAACAGTGACACCAAAGAGAAGGACACAGACTGAGAGACGGTAAGGACAGAAATGCAACAGAAACTGATGTGGGGGAGGGAGAAGCAGCTGAGGATGCGTGGCTTCTGGCTCGAGGTGCCACAGGCACAGCAACTCTGGAGAGCAGTTTGGCAGTTTCTTAAAAGGTTAAACATCAACTTACCAAATGACCCCACAATTCTACACCTAGGTAACTATCTTTAAAATAAATGAAAACATATGTCCACACAAAAACATGCACATGAATTTATTCATCTTAGCCAAAAGCTGGAAACTAAGTGCCCACCAACTGGGGAATGGATAGACAATGGGATATATCCATACAATGGAATACTACTCAGCAATAAAAAGAAATGGAACACTGATACAAAGTATAACATGAATAAACCTCAGAAACATCATGCTAAGTGAAAGAGGTCACACAAAGGATTGTACAATATGAGGCCATTCTTATGAAATGTCCAAAAAGCCAAATTCATAGAGAGGGGGAGCACATCAATGAGAGGCTGGGGTGGAGGCAGGACTAACTGCAAATGAGCACAGAGGATTTTTCTGGGGTGATGGAAATGTGCTAAAACTGGATGTGGTGATGGTTACACAGTCCCAGAAATCCACAAAGCCATAGGACCATACACTTGGAATGAGTGCATTTTACAGTAGGTAAATTAACCGCAGCAAATGCAGCAGCCACCAGCTGTCTCATGATGGTGACCTGAACTTACACATTTAACTCCCCCCTTCCACATCCCTTTGAAATAATCAAAGAAATATTAAAATACTAAAAACAAATTGTATTAGCACACGATGACAGACAATGGTTATTAATAAGCAAAAACACTTTCAGGATTTCCAGGGGCAGAAGAGATGGGCCTCACCAGTCCTTCCCATCAGGAAACTTACACAAGCCTCTTAGATAGCCTCATCCACCAGAGGACAGACAACAGAAGCAAGAAGAACTACAATCCTGCAGCCTGTGCAACAAAAACCACATTCACAGAAAGATAGACAAGATGAAAAGGCAAACGGCTATGTACCAGATGAAGGAACAAGATAAAACCCCACAAAAACAACTAAATGAAGTGGAGATAGGCAACCTTCCAGAAAAAGAATTCAGAACAATGATAGTGAAGATGATCCAGAACCTCGGAAAAAGGATGGAGGCAAAGATCGAGAAGATGCAAGAAATGTTTAACAACGACGTAGAAGAATTAAAGAACAAACAAACAGAAATGAACAATACACTAACTGAAATGATAACTACACTAGAAGGAATCGATAGCAGAAGAATGGAGGCAGAAGAACGGATAAGTGACCTGGAAGACAGAATGGTGGAACTCACTGCTGCGGAACAGAATAAAGAAAAAAGAATGAAAAGAAATGAAGACAGCCTAAGAGACCTCTGGGACAACATTAAACACAACAGCATTCACATTACAGGGGTCCCAGAAGGAGAAAAGAGAGAGAAAAGACCCGAGAAAATATTTGAAGAGATTATAGTTGAAAACTTCCCTAACATGGGAAAGGAAATAGCCACCCAAGTCCAGGAAGCGCAGCGAGTCCCATACAGGATAAACCCAAGGAGAAACACGCCGAGACACATAGTAATCAAATTGGCAAAAATTAAAGACAAAGAAAAATTATTGAAAGCAGCAAGGGAAAAACAACAAATAAAATAAAAGGGAACTCCCATAAGGTTAACAGCTGATTTCTCAGCAGAAACTCTACAAGCCAGAAGGGAGTGGCATGATATACTTAAAGTGATGAAAGGGAAGAACCTACAACCAAGATTACTCTACCCAACAAGGATCTCATTCAGATTCGATGGAGAAATCAAAAGCTTTACAGACAAGCAAAAGCTCAGAGAATTCAGCACCACCAAACCAGCTCTACAACAAATGCTAAAGGAACTTCTCTAAGTGGGAAACACAAGAGAAGAAAAGGACCTACAAAAACAAACCCAAAACAATTAAGAAAATGGTCACAGGAACATACATATCGATGATTACCTTAAATGTGAATGGATTAAATGCTCCAACCAAAAGACACAGGCTTGCTGAATGGATACAAAAGCAAGACCCATATATATGCTGTCTACAAGAGGCCCACTTCAGACCTAGGGACACATACAGACTGAAAGTGAGGGGATGGAAAAAGATATTCCATGCAAATGGAAATCAAAAGAAAGCTGGAGTAGCAATACTTGTATCAGATAAAATAGACTTTAAAATAAAGAATGTTATAAGAGACAAGGAAGGACACTACACAGTGATCAAGGGATCAATCCAAGAAGAAGATATAACAATTATAAATATATATGCACCCAACATAGGAGCACCTCAATACATAAGGCAACTGCTAACAGCTATAAAAGAGGAAATCGACAGTGACACAATAATAGTGGGGGACTTTAACACCTCACTTACACCAATGGACAGATCACCCAAAATGAAAATACATAAGGAAACATAAGATTTAAATGACACAACAGACCAGATAGATTTAATTGATATTTATAGGACATTCCGTCCAAAAACAGCAGATTACACTTTCTCCTCAAGTGCGCACAGAACATTCTCCAGGATAGATCACATCTTGGGTCACAAATCAAGCCTCAGTAAATTTAAGAAAACTGAAATCATATCAAGCATCTTTTCTGACCACAACACTATGAGATTAGAAATGAATTACAAGGGGAAAAAACGTAAAAAACACAAACACATGGAGGCTAAACAATACGTTACTAAAGAACCAAGAGATCACTGAAGAAATCAAAGAGAAAATCAAAAAATACCCAGAGACAAATGACAATGAAAACACGACGATCCAAAACCTATGGGATGCAGCAAAAGCAGTTCTAAGAGGGAAATTTATAGCTATACAAGCCTACCTCAAGAAACAAGAAAAATCTCAAATAAACAATCTAACCTTACACCTAAAGGAACTAGAGAAAGAAGAACAAACAAAACACAAAGTTAGCAGAAGGAAAGAAATCATAAGGATCAGAGCAGAAATAAATGAAATAGAAACAAAGAAAACAATAGCAAAGATCAATAAAACTAAAAGCTGGTTCTTTGAGAAGATAAACAAAATTGATAAACCATTAGCCAGACTCATCAAGAAAAAGAGGGAGAGGACTCAAATCAATAAAATTAGAAATGAAAAGGGAGAAGTTGCAGCAGACACCACAGAAATACAAAGCATCCTAAGAGACTACTACAAGCAACTCTATGCCAATAAAATGGACAACCTGGAAGAAATGGACAAATTCTTAGAAAGGTATAACCTTCCAAGACTGAACCAGGAAGAAACAGAAAATATGAACAGACCAATCACAAGTAATGAAATTGTAACTGTGATTAAAAATCTTCCAACAAACAAAAGCCCAGGACCAGATGGCTTCACAGGTGAATTCTATCAAATATTTAGAGAAGAGCTAACACCCATCCTTCTCAAACTCTTCCCAAAAATTGCGGAGGAAGGAACACTCCCAAACTCATTCTATGAGGCCACAATCACCCTGACACCAAAACCAGACAAAGATACTACAAAAAAAGAAAGTTACAGACCAGTATCACTGAGGAATATAGATGCAAAGATCCTCAGCAAAACACTAGCAAACAGAATCCAACAACACATTAAAAGAAAAAAAAAGAGAGATGGGCCTGAGGGGAGAGGAACCAGCCTCTGAAATAGAAGCAACACCTCCTAGGAATCAAGTGGATGGGATCCTCCAACAGAAACCTCCAAGTAAGCCCAGAGACTTCCAAGTGGGGAATCTAGAAACGGAAGAGTCCAAAGGCAGCTGAGGGAATCAGGATGCCAGGGCTGTCTCAGACCAGACAAACCAGCTCCCATGGACTGGGGTTGGGGCCGACTCAGCCAGGCTGTGTTGATGGATGGAAGCTGCTCATCCATCTGAACAAAGTGACTCGATCCTAGCCTGACGGAGTCACCATGGGGAGACAGAGTGGCACACAGCCAGCCAACCCTCTTGGGGTGGGTCCAACTTGCTCCAGTTCCAGGCTGAGGTGGGCTTTGCTGCTTTCAGGGAGCGCCCAGCACTCTGCAGGGCTCCCCAAGGGGAGCCCAGACGTGGAGCCCAGTCTGCTCGGCCGGGCTCAAACCAGAGGCCGTGGCTCTCCCCACCGGCCTGGTAACCAGTCACGCAGCCCTTCAGCCTAGGGGCCATGAGTCTCAGACCCTTTTCCATGACCGTCATTTGCTCACTCCCTACTTCCCGTCTGCAGGACGTCGCCAACTTGGCCCATCTCTCCAGTGACCTCTGGTGGTGCACTCGGGGCCCCCACCCCAAGCGCACACGGCGTGAACAGGGAATGCTGATGCTGAGTGAGGCACTGGGCTAAGCACAACATTTTTAGCTCACTTGATCTTCACAACAACCCTGTGAGGCAGAAGCTATTCTCATTCCTGGGAAACTGAGGCCCAGAGAGGTGATGTAACTTACTGCTAGTTAGGTGGCAGAACTGGGGAGTCCAAACCCTGGTCAGCAGACACCAGGGCCTGGGCCTCCTCTGAGGGCCCAGGTGAGGACTGAACAAGAAAATACCTGCAAAGTGCTAGGGTCAGGTCAAACACCAAGCAAGCACTCTGTTAAGGCTATTAATTGCTATTAGTGTTAATTCTAATCCTGCAGTTTCATACATTTATACTTATTCTTTTTTCCTAAAACAAACAATTAACTTAAAACATTAAAGAAAGGACAGCATGGTGCTTTGTGAAACCACAGGCCTCCCCTACTGGGAAGGAGATTTCCAGCTGCGGGCTCCAGGCCCCCAGAGGAGCACAGGCTGAGTCCAGGGGTCCGAGCATAGGGCTCCTCCTCCATGAGGCCTGACCTGCCCCCCACTCCCCCGCACCCGGCCCACTCTGGCCCAGCCCACCTAGAGACAAAGTGACAGCCCACCCATGCTACCCATTGTGCTTCCTACTGGCGGCCTGAGCTGGAAAGACAGACAGACCACTTGTTTCCGATGTGACTCCTGCATATCTCGTCACTGACAAAACAGCCTACTTTATGGGCAGTGACTCTCAGACAAGAGATATTTCACATGCTAAGAAATAAGAGGACCAAGCAGAATGGAACATCCTTTCCAGGGCCCAGAGGAACCCTCACCCATCCACCTGCCATCCCTGAGGCCCGGGCGAGCCCCAACTCCTCGCCAGGGACCAGACTCCCATCAAGGGGGTCAGCCCAGCCCAGGCCCCTCCCTGAGAACCCCTCCTCCACCCCACGGGAAGGCCCCTGAATATGTGGACCGTGCCTCCCAGGCCGGACTGCTTGGACCAGAATGCCCACCTGCATCTCCGGAACTCAGGACCCTACGGTGCCAGTCTCTGCTAGTCAGCTGAACTGAGCACTGTGCTCTCCGGAGGGGAGGGTGGCCAGATCCTGCCCAGTGCAAGGAGAGTCCCTCTGAGTGGGGAGGCAGCAGATGTGCAGAGAGAAGCTGAAGAGGGAGCCTGTGTCTGAAAGAAAAGGTTCCAATCCCCCGGGGCTCTGTAATAAATGCCTCTTTTTCAGTGTCAATTGTTGGAGTAGATCTCCAAAAGACCTTGACCAAGGCTATTTCCTAAATACCAAGTTCATGCCAAGCCACCATAACCCGACCCTAAAAACACAGGGGGTTCATCCTCACGGGGGAAGACGTGCACCATCCTTTCACCTGTCCATCCAAGCATTCATTGAGCTCCTACTTTGTGCAGACTTTGTTCTAGCCAGGAGTTCCTACCATTTTTGTACCTTGGACCCTTTTGGCCATCTGGTGAAGCCCATGGGCCCCTTCTCACAGAAATGTTTTTTTGGTTTATTTTTTGGGGGGGTTTTTTGGGGGTTTTTTGTTTTTTGTGGTACGCGGGCCTCTCACCGTTGTGGCCTCTCCCGTTGTGGAGCATAGGCTCCGGACGTGCAGGCTCAACGGCCATGGCTCACGGGCCCAGCCGCTCCGCAGCATGTGGGATCCTCCCGGACCGGGGCACAAACCCGTGTCCCCTGCATCAGCAGCCAGACTCTCCACCACTGTGCCACCAGGGAAGCCCATCACAGAAATGTTTTTAAATGAATAAAATAAAATTATACAGGAAACCAATTACACAGGACTACTCAGGAAGCCAACTGTATTAAAATTCAGTTATAAAATTATTTTCTAAGTAATTTATAATATACCGCCTGCCGATGCAGGGGACACAGGTTCGTGCCCTGGTCTGCGAAGATCCCACATGCCGCGGAGCGGCTGGGCCCGTGAGCCATGGCCGCTGAGCCTGCGCGTCCGGAGCCTGTGCTCCGCAACGGGAGAGGCCACAACAGTGAAAGGCCCGCGTACCGCAAAGTAATTTATAATATAGTAATATATGTATTTCTTCAGGTAAGGGAATATATAATTGCATTAAATAGCAAGATCTATTGGTGGGTCTAATAACTACCATAATTTCAAAGTAGTCAAGAACATAAATTTTCTGAGATGCATGCCCACAATTATTATGTGATATGGAGGTAGCTGTGACTTTTATTGGTGACAAAGTTCCAGGTACTGTAAATATTACTATAATTTATTGTCTACATTAGCAACTGAGGAAGATGCCAAATTTCAGTTATAAGTTAGTGAAAATAAAGATTTCATTTTTTTCCCATCCAAATGCAGGGAAGGCTGGTCAAGGACCCTGTTCCAGGCACAGGGGACACAAAGCAAACAGACCCTGCCCCTAGAGAACTCACATTCCAGCACGAGTCAGAAACCACATGTGAACTCAGATCATGAGGGTCTTCAGGAAATAAAATAGGGTGGAAGACAGTATTTGCCAGGGTGGTCAAGGAAGGACTTTGAAGATGCAGTATTGAGCTAAAGCCCTAGGAAGAAGTCAACCATAAAAACCAGTCAGAGTGTCCTTTACAGAGGCCACAGCGAGTGCAAAGGGCCTGAGATGCCCAGGAGCTCAGCAGGTGTGTGATGGAGAGAAACGGCCACAGCTGGAGCCCAGTCAGTGGGAGGCAGTGGACAGACAGGCTGGGGCCAGAGCATAAAGGGTCTTGCAGGCCATGGTGGGGAGTTTGGGTTTTACCTAGAATGCCTGGGAATGGGTTCTGAGCAGGGGAGTGACATGATCTGATCTCACTGTTTCTGAAGATCACAGTGGCTATTGTGCAGAGAACTCCATGGGAGGCCAAAGATGGGAGCAGCAAAGCCAGCTGGGTGTAAGAGATGCTGACAGCTCGGACTGCTGGCCATGGGGAAAAGAGATGGATTTGGGAGGGGTTCTGGAGGTGAAACAGACAAGACTTGCTGATGGACTGCATGTGACAGGAGAGGAAAAGAGAGGAACTGAGGATAAATGACTCCTACCTTTAGGGCCATTACGAATGGGTAACTGCTCAGCAGTTCATTCATTCATTGGCTCAACACCCATCCACTGAGACCTGGAGGACCAGTTCTGAGGACCAGAGTCAAAGATGACACAGCCCTGCCCTCCAGGGTCCAGCAGTGTAGCAGGGGGGAGAAAATCCCATAGGTAGATACTCACAGGATACGTGGTGTAACAGATCACAGGTTCACCTTGGGCGTCAAAGAAGACATCACTAAGAGCTGTGGATCTGGTCTTAAAAGGGCAAATGTGAGTGTTTCTAGGCAAGCGGTGGGTGGGCCACAGGCACTCTGAGCATGAGCAGAAGCCCAGAGGTGTGAAAGCACACCCCAGATGCCCGTGTGCCAGGAGAACAGGGAACAGGTTCCCCTCCTCACCTGACCCCAGTCCCTGCCCATCCTAGACTAACAGGGGTGCTAATAAGCAGGCAGGGCTCCCCACGGAGCCAGCTTTAACAGATGGCCCCGACACTACAGCCACAGGAACGGCATCTTGCCTCCTGGTCACTCCCTCAATCCTTCAGTAAACTTGGTGACCCTTTTCCCAAGCCCTGCTCTGTGCAGAGGACTCAGGCCAGCCCTCGAGGAGCTCACACACAGTCTGATTACTGCTGTCATCACAACAATCTATTAGACACTTACTCTGTTTAAGGTTCTGGTTAAGGATTTATATGCATCAAAAAAAAAAACTTCCCTGGGGGCTCAGTGGTTAAGAGTGTGCCTGCCAATGCACGGAACACAGATTTGATCCCAGGTCTGGCAAGATCCCACATGCCGTGGAGCAACTAAGCCCGTGCGCCACAACTACTGAGCCTGAGCTCTAGAGCCCACGAGCCACAACTACTGAGCCCGCATGCCACAACTACTGAAGCCCGCGTGCCTAGAGCCCGTGCTCCACAACAAGAGAAGCCACCGCAATGAGAAGCCCATGCACCGCAACAAAGAGTAGCCCCCACTCGCCACAACTAGAGAAAGCCCGCGTGCAACAACGAAGACCCAACGCAGCCGAAAATTAATAAATTTATTTTTTTTAATTATTTTAAAAAACCATTTTACAGATGAGAAAGCTGAGGCTCAGAGAGAGAAACTACACTGTAACTCGGGGATCCGTTTTTCACACACCTGCCTGCCTGTAACCCCTGCTGGACAGGGAGGCAGTCCGGCACCAAGGAAAGGGTACCAGCTTGTTAAGTTCGGCCAAAAACCCTGTCTTCCCACCCTCCCTCACCTCTTACACACACACACACGCACACACTCTCATACTAATGCCTCCTGCAGGAGGAAAAGATTCTCATGACGTAACTTTGCAAGAACGTGGAGCTGTATCAGAACCACAGCACCACCCCATGTCTCTGGTTTCTGTGTGACAGACTCCAGTCTCGTGTGTGGGCTCCTGAAGAGGGGAAGGAAAGTCCCATATGTGATGTTGGTTTCCTTCCAGACTTTGAGAATTCTCCTTCAATGTTGCAGGTTCAGGAAACCAAGGAAATAGCAGGAGACAGTCTGGTGCAGACCACTGTGGAGAAGGCAGAAAAACCACTTTTTCCTAAGCTTGTGGAGGTTGTTTCAAAGAAAATACACACATCCAGGAATGTTCAAGTACAAGAGAGTGATGTCTTCCAAATGTTTCAGACCAGCACAGAGACGGCCCCGAGCCCGTGTCCGAGCCCGCCTCCTCGCATGGCCATGCTGCTCTCCACAGGCTCGGGCACAGCTGCTCCACCTTCTGCATCTGAACAGAAGATGAAGAGACAGAACCAAAGAGGGTTTCTACCCACAACCAGTTGTTCACTCCACGTCAGGGACAATAAGTGTATGTGTTCTCTCTCCCTCTCTCTCTGGACGGCCACAGTGTGCCCGTTTTGTATTACCAAAAGGCCTCCCCCAGCGTCACAGTCACCCTGAAGCTGGACCACCTGCCAGGCGCCCAGGAAAGGTCCCCTCGTGCGGGCTGGCAGCGGCGCTCTCACTATACCCCCTCCCGACCCTCTCCAAACTGGCCAAGCCTCCTCCTGGCAAGCAGCAGCGCCTGGCGGCTTTCAAAGCGAGGCCCCGGCCACGTGAGCACATGAGACTTGAGATGCCATCCCTTGGCGCCGTGTTCGCCATGCCCTCCCCCGCCCCTTTCAAGCCACCCACCAGATGCTCGACATCCAACATCTCCCCTCCTCACTGAGGGCCAGATAATGAGCTGAGCGGGCTAGACGGCTGAGGAGGCACCACTGTGTCCAAATGCCCCCCTGGCTGAGCCCCCCCGGGGGAGAGAAAGCAGCAGTGTTCGGGGAAGAGGGCTGGCTGTGGAGTCTGAGGGTCTGCAGATAGACAAAAACGAGAGAAAACTTGTGAAACTGAGCAAACCTGGAGAATAGGACAAGGAAGGGCGTCTTCCTGGAGAAGTGAAGCACCTACGTGCATGGAGCTGACGTAGGGCCAGCACAGACAAGCAGCCACCCGCGAATTCACGTGACAGCGCTGACCGGGTGCCCCCCATGCCCCCACACACTGTGCGCTGAGGCCGGGGAGGCAGAAACCAGCGGCCCATCCGTCCTCAGAAAGTCCAGCCTAGCGATGCCTACTCAGGCCTGCTCTTCTCAAGTAGGAGGGCTTCCAGAATCCTTTACAGAAGAGTAATACCTTTAAAAAGGTATAAAATAAACAAGGGAAGTCCCACAATCCCTTGTCCCTGTCCCCAAGGTTACACGTTCACACAGGGTAGGGCAGCATCTGTGCACACAGCCACACACAAATAGATATACAGACAGACACAAGTGTGTGCGTGTATATATGCAGGCACAGCCTGTGGTTCAACACCTCCCACCCCCCAGAGGCTGACAAGCTACAACCACAGGCCTGGCAGGAGCTAAGAATAGGACAGTTACAGCAGAGCAAGTTCTCAGGCAGGAGAAGGAGCTGGGTACCTCTGTGGCTTAGAAAACAGATAAACCAGGATTTGAATTCTCACCCATCACTGACCTTGTGCCCTGGGCAAGTTGCTTGACCTGGCCAAGCCTCACTTTCCTCATCTGTAAAATGGGGAACACTGCAGTAGCAACCTCAAAGATGGCTGAAGGGATTCACAGGATGGTGCACATTAAAAGCGGCCGGCATGGTACATCATTAATGACAGCTATTATTTGTGTTGACACCCGTCACCACCACTTTCACCCTCCCTGGGGCAGGGGTAAGCAAGGGTAATGCTCTCTTAGCATGAGACCGCAAGAAATCACCTCTAAGATAAGGTAATAGGAGGAACGTGACTGAAAAATATGTATTTTTCATAAAACTATGAAAGGGTTCCCAAAAGAAAACGAATCCTCTGGTTGGCAGGATAGTTTCATTTTAGACCCTCTTTGAAAAGGCCGGCTGGAGCTTCCCCATCCCTGCCCCATGCACATGTAATTATCCTTGAAATCAAACGTTCCTCCCTTCCAAGACAAGCCTGCAGAAAACAGGGGGAAGAGAGAAACCCTCACCTGCACCCACTAGCTGGTGAGCAAGACCTGAGTTTTCCACAGGGAGTGGAGGCAGGTTTTAGGAAAATGGGAAACCTAGGGATACGTGTGGGGGAGGACTCAAAGAGAGCTTCGGGAAATCGGGGTAAAAGAGAGAGTGAGAAAATGAGGGTGGCCTGCCTGGGACGTCCCAGACACCCAAGACAGCCTGGGAGCATCCTGATTGGCACGCTTCCATTCTGGAAGCCTGGCAGTGACACTTCCCTTTCTGCACATTAGGGATCGTGAAAGCCAGACCAGGGATCCAGCGCCCCACTCCCTCTCCCCGACTCCGCACAGCCCTCCTCAGCCACCCACTTAATCTTAATTACCGTCCAGGGGACATTTGCTCTGGGGAAAGGCAGGCAGTGTCACCTGCAACTGGAAGAGCGGGGGTGCCTGTGTCCTCATGGGCAGCCACTGGCAGGGATAAGCCCTCTCTGGGGGACACACCACGTCTCACCACCTCCAAACTGACCCGAGCCTCTGCACAGCAGGACGGCCTCCTAAACAGTGTCCCTGCCACACCCCTGCCTCCTCATGGTTTATTCTCAACACAAACAGAGTGATCCTTTGAAAACATAAACCAAAAACTTGCAGGACGTACAGAAAGAGTGGATTTTCCTGTATGCAGAGCATACATACCCAGCTGGAGGAAAACAGGCTGCATCCCAGATCTTCCTCCAGAAGGAAGCTGGAGAAATACCCTGATGGATAACAGAAGACGACTCTGCCTGAGTAGTGACCTTATTATACAGAAGCCGGCAGCGGGAAGAGGAGAAAGTATTCAGCCAGTGGCCTGAGACACCGCAGAACCCTTCAGGGTGGAGCTGGGGACAGCCCTGGGATCTGGCAGCAAGCGTGCCGTGGGCACCTAGGACGGCACCTGGGGGCCCGGCAAAGTCTCTCAGATGAGACGCTTTGACTCTACACGTAGGTGAAGCAGAAGCACAAAAGCCAGGCCATGAATTTCATCCAGCAAGGACCTGGTGTGATCCTCTGGGCAGACTGGGGAGTGTCACAGCCTGGAGGACACTGATGAGACTCAACAACTAGATGCAGGGAGGGATCCTGGGCTGAACCCTGGAGCAGGGGAACTGGTGACATCTGGAAAAGGCTGCTAGCTTAGTTCATAGTGTCACACCTAAACTAACTCACCCAGGTTAATTTGATAACCATACTGTGGTTACGTGAGTCAACAGGGAAGCTGGGTGAATGGTATGTGTAAATGTTATGCGCGGTTTGGCAAATTTCTGTGAGTCTAAAGTTATTTCAAAATAAAAAGTTAAATTTAAAAAGGGATCCTACACCCTCACAACCCCTCAATACACACACACAAGCTCCACCGCCAGGCCTGATGCCTGGGACTCACCATTTCCCGCACAAACCCCGATTCGAGGGTTGTGCTCTGGGGTGTTGAGGTTCGGGCATTTTACGCCTATTACATGTGGGCCAAACACACACCGTCTACAGTAGACAGAGGATCGGACGGAAGGTGGTTTCCTATAAGGAGCAGAGGGTCCCTCCCTCCCTCCTAGTCCCTGCCAAGGGCAGAGGAAGTACTGGTGTGACTGGTGGCGGCCCAGGTCATTGTCTGGACCACATCCGTCAGGAGCATCACCAGGTGTCACAGGTGACACGCCTGTTCAGGGCCCCCTCTTCTCCCCACTGCTGCTCTGAGACCCACAGGGTGGACAAGGCCCCTGCTTGGGCTCAGCCGGCTCTGACTCCCACCTGCACCCGAGTGTGCGCCTGGCATGCACGGCCCTGGGCACTGTCGCTGCCAGAGGAAGGCAAGGACCCAAAATAGGGAGCAAGCGCGGGGGCGGGGGCGGCCCCAGTGGGCTAGGAGGCCATCACTTGCTTCAACCAGTGTTGACCAGAGAGCCCTGGAGTGGGTGACAGGCACGGGCCAGCTCATAGCGAGGGTCCTTTATCCTCCTCTGCTGCTGCCCCTCCTGTGACCAGGAGCTACAGAAACCTCGAGGTGAAGAGGAGGTTGGACAGGACACCCACACTCTTGGGCCTTCCTGACACATACCACTGAGTCCTGACCCACCGTGTACAGTCTGGCCCTTCCCACCAAATTAGGAAGGACGCTGTCTCTAGAGAGTAAGGCAGGGTGGGCAAGGCCGGGCTGCAGAAGGGGAGCAGAAGCAGCGGCAGCAGCAGGACAAAGCCGACGAGGAGCAGAGGGCGTGCCCCGCGGGGTGAGCCGGGTGAGCGTGGGTTTAAGGGAAACACCCACCGAGTTGTAGGCTGTGTCCCAGTGCCATCCCACATTCCGTGGCGAATACGGCAGCGCGAGGGGTGGGAGGGTGCCAAAGGCCGCGTAGAACACGACATCTTCACATCAAACTATATGAATAGATTTTGGTTTCAAGACAATGAACTAGGTCGACACATGTGCTTTCCCCTCTTCTAATCGTGTTGAAATGAAAAATAAGAAGACTGAGAACTCTGTTGCAATGTTGAAGTACAGGGAATGATGACAACAACAAACCAAAAATTAAGAATTCCTAGAAGATGTGAAGCAGATGGAATCGGATAGAGAAGAAAGCTCTGAGTGTTAGACATCTGGCCATAAAGTCAACTGTTTCCTCTATCCAAACAACAGCCAGCTAGAAAACGTTAAGGGCCTACTAAGTAAAGAAAAAAATGCACAGAAGTAAACTGTAAAAGAAATGTACAAAAATCATTTGAAGCAAATTATTAAACTTTACTTATAGACAAAAAAAGAAGACAAATCAAAGGAGAGACATTTCACTCCTTCTGAACACGGAGATGATATTGTAAAGACATCAGTTCTCCCCAGCTGATCTATAAATAAGATGCAAATTCACTCTAAATCCTAAGAGGATTCATTTCGGAATTCAACAGGTTGATTTAAAATTTTGTCTGGAAGAGTAATTAAAAATAGCTAAGAAGTTTTCAAAAAAGAAGTGTAATGAGACGGCACCTGTCCTTTCAGGAAGCCGCAGTTGATGATAAATGGTCAGCAGGACAGAACACAGTCCAGAAAAATAGGATCAAGTATAGCTGAGAATTAATATCTGATCAGGATGGCATTTCAAAAGGTGGGAAGAATGGATTATTCAACAAATGTTGATGAAACAATTTTCTATTCACTTGAGGGGGGGATTTATTTTAAATTTTACCCAGTATCATTTGTAAGAATAAATCTTTGATAAAGATTTAACCAAACCAAAAAACTGCCATAAAAATACCAAAGGAGGGACTTGCCTGGTGGACCAGTGGTTAAGAGTCCACCTTCCAACGCAGGGGACGTGGGTTTGATCCCTGGTCAGGGAACTAAGATCCCACATGCCGCAGGGCAACTAAGCCTGCACACCGCAACTAGAAAGCCCACGTGCCTCAGCGAAGAGCCCATGCACTACAACGAAAGATCCCACATGCCCCAACGAAGATCCCACGTGCCACAACTAAGACCCGACGCAGCCAAATAAATAAATTTTTTTAAAAAAATAAATAAAGCTCTAAGAAAAAAAACAAACAAAGGAAACACAAGTCATTATTCTTTTTTATTGTCCCAGGGTGAAGTCCTCTCTAGGGTGATACAAAAGCTAGAAAACAAAGGAAACTATTGGCAGATTTAACTATGTGAAAAATTAAAACTTCTGTATAGGAAAAGACATCATGAAAGAAGTGAAAGTCAGTCAGTAAACAGGACAGGGTTCTGAAATGCCACATGAGATGATGAAGTTCTCTTAATACAGAAAGAAGGCCCCCAGGAGTTCTGGCTCACTCTCTGCAGAGTGGCCTTGGGCAGGTAGATCAGTATTTACAGACAGAGAAAGATGTCCACAGATTCAGGACATATTCACTCTTATTCATTTGTTCATTCATTCAACAAAAAGTTACCAGAAGTCTAGTATGTGTCAGGTACTATTCTAGGTGCTGGGCATAAAGCAGTGACGAAAAAGCCAGAAATCCCCCAGTACATTCTAGTGGGGGAAACAGACAATAAATAAAGCATTCGGTAAAATATATGGTCTATAAGCTGGTGATAAAAGAGAAAAAAGTAAAGCAGAGAAAGGGTATAGGCAGAGTGGGGAGGGGGAGGGGTTACAATTTTAAATGGGGGCAGTGGTCTGAGAAGTGCTCACTGAGAAAACGACATCTGGACATGTTTTGAAATATTTGTGTATACATGTGAACACTCACAAAAGTCTAGAAGGATATGTACTCAAGTCTTAATGTCAATGCTTCTTACAGGTGCCATTGTACAGCACTTTTACATTCTACTTTTTGTACACTTCAGTATTGTTTGATTTCTTCTAAAATAACTATGGAACACTTATTGTGAGCAACACAGCATTTGGAGGGAAAACTGAAAGTGAATTTCCAGAGACAAGCACTTGAGGGATGCTCCCACCGGCAGGGATCAGACGTAGGAGGTTGGAGTCGGATGTCTGGTGCTCTGGCGCCACCTGGTGGCCATCTCCTAAATGATCAATCTCATTTCCAATCCCCTCAAGGTAGCAATAAAAAAGCGGCAAGACACACAACAACTGTATAAAAACCTATCTGCCCTGTGGACAGGGACTAGAGAGGAAATGCGCAACATAAACAGTTTGATTTGTTGGGGTAGCATGGTCATGGTGGGATTTATTTAGCTTGGATCTCCAATCAGTTCTATGATGACATTTCATTCCTTTGTGTTAACTGCAATGGAGCAGTTCTACGGGGCAGCTGAAGGTAACTCACAGAAATGGAGTGAGAGGCGGGGTGGGCAACACAGAGCCATAACCCAGGCCATCTGCACGTGTGTCCCCAAGAAGTTTGGGGGTTCAGAGTGACAGGACCTCAGGTCACACAGTGGTTGGAGGTGGAGGGGTCTTCCCCAATGGGAGTGCCTGGAAGACGAGGTCCCAGGAGTCTGGCTGGGAGGGGCAGCCATATCCGGGCCCTCAAACGATTAACCGCTAACTGAGCACGTGCGCAGACCACCAAACTGGAGCCTCCTCGCCAAAGTCCAGAGGAAACAGACATCCCACGGGTGATGAGGAAGTGACGTTGATCTCAGCGAGGACTCTGCCTGGAATAGTCTTCCCCTCTCCCCCATCCTTTGGCCCCTCTTCTGTGTGCCCTCACTCAGCCCACTGTAGCACCTGTCACTCTGACAAGAAAGTGCTCTTGCCGGGCATCTCCCTGCTAGACCATGAGCTCTGGAAGGCGAGAGTCACACCTACTCATTCACCCTCGGAGAGCTCCGGGTTTGAGTCCTATGTGACAGCAGGCAAGTGCCCCTCTAAGCTTGAGTTTCTGCGTGGAGATACAGGACTGTCCTCCCCTCGTGTGGTTATGGCAAGGACAACTAATAGCACCAGCTGGCACTCAGGAGTGGTGATGGGCACCAGGCAGCTGTCTAAGCGTTTTATTTGCATTAAGTTCCTGAACTGAGGCCACCTCTGTGGAGTGTTGATCACAGCGCCTGGCATGGGGTAAGTGCTCAAATATTATTTTATTCCCAGTTCCCAACACAGTACCCAGCACTCTGCTGTGTTCTCAGTAAAAATGAATGAACCACTCCCCCAGCCTATTACAGGAAGGGGCAAGTTCAGGGCACGACGGCGATGCTTAAGCGGCCCATCAGCACCCCCAGCCACATGGACTGAGCAAAGGGACTTCAAGGAGAGCACCCCTGCAGGACTGGGGAAGGGGGTATGCAGGGAGAAGTGATGCAAACTCCTGGGGTGGGGGCAGGGGAAGCAGCAACGCTCTGGACTCAGGTTCAGCTCAGGTAGAAGCTGCCACCCAGGAGGGGCCTCAGTGAAAAGTGGGTGGGACTTGCCTTGCCTTAACATAAATCCCTCCAGCCCTGATCCCAGGTGGTCAAGGCCGTGGTCCTCGCAGTAGAGGGTCGGTAGGCAAGGTCACTGAGGGAAGCTGGTGTAAGGCAAGGAAGGGGGCTGAGAGGTACCCAACCCACTGAGAGTCACAGGCACTACCCTGGGGAGGGGGCGGTGCATCCCTCTGCAGGCCCCTCCCCAACCCAGCCACTTGGAAGTGGCTTCCAGTCAAGGAAGGAGAGACTTGCAGACTACAACAGGTGCCAGAAGGGCACTAGAGCAGCTGGTGGCCACGCCCACTGTACTGTCCCCCGCAGTCAGGTGTGCTCAGGGGCTGGTTCTCTCCCTGGAACCATCCTCGTCCCTTCTCTCCTCCCCGCTCCTTCCTGCCCTTTTCCAGCCTCATTGTCAATGTCACTTCCTCTGGGACCTCTTCTGTGATGCCTGACTATGTTGTGTCCTTCTCCTACTGGCTTTTAGAGCACTCAGACTTCTCCTTAGCACTCGTCCTATTTGTCTTGAGTTATATTCGTCCTCCCTGGACGGTCACAGCTGTGGCCACGCTCGGCTGCCTCCCCAAGATTTCCAGCGAGAGGGTCACGCAGGCAGCATCAGGAGCGGCCCACGGCTTCTGCGGCTCACAAACCCTTTTCTGAGCAACCCCACTCCACATGCTTCCCATCTCTGACTCTGAGGTTACAATGGGGCAGAGCCTTTCTCCCGATCAGGAAGGGCCACTGCTGATGCCTATTTATGTGCGGTTCAAGAATGAGATGTCAATGCTAATACAACTGACAGCCTAAACCTTCATCTTTTTTTTTTTTTCGGCCGTGCCACGCAGCATGCAGGACCTTAGTTCCCCGACCAGGGATCAAACCTGGGCCCCCGGCAGAGGAAGCATGGAGTCTTAACCACTGGACTGCCAGGGAATTCCCAAAACATCGTCTTATAGAAAAGAAAACTCAAGTCTCCTTGCTTACAGACTTTTATAAAGGCAATCTCAAAAGAAACAAATGACAAAAAGGAAGGTGTAGCAATTTATCTGGGTTGTTTCTTGATATTTCATCATTCTAAATTATACTTTATCGGACTTCCTATTTAAACTACAAAAGCAACATATCTTTATTGCTATAAGCCAAACCTAAGAGGGGTGTACAAATAAAAAGCCATGAAACCACCCTCCCCCAATGCCGACCCCCTTCCACCCACCTAAGGCAATCACAGTGGGCAGCCAGGAGTACACTCCTCCAAGCCTTTGTGCCAAGCAACATAAATACCTGTAAACAAGTGGGACTAGACCAGAACCCAAGGTCGTACCCTCAAACGCCTGGGGGGTCCAGCAGATCATGTCATGGCGAAGCTACAGGTGTAACAGAATAAGGACAGAGGGGACCTGTGGCCAACTACGCCACTTAAAGCTTTCCATTTTGAACATTTGGAAAGCACTGAACTGGCCATACAAGGTATCTGAGAGAGAGACTGGACAGTGCTCCTTGGGTAGAGTAGCAGAGTTAGTAAGAGCTCAGATTATGGAGACCTGGTAACATCCTGGGCCCAGTGTCTATTGGCTAGGTCACCGTTAAGAAAGTCACTTAGTCTCTGTGCTTCAAATTCCTCCTCTGAAAAGAGGCAATCCAACAGTCCCTTCTTTGTAAGTTCACTGTGAGAAGCGAACTTACAAAGTGAACTAATGTAAAGCACTTAGCACTCGCCTGGCACACACTATTACTGGCCACCAGTCTGCAACCACTGCTGGAGACATTATTCTGCAATTTGTTTTTTAAACCTAACAATGTGTCATGGGCTTCCCTCATGTCAAGGTAGAGAGAGCTGGATCCTTTTTAATAACTGCCTAATACATGGCTGATGGGGGCTCCCATTCCTTCCACTTTTTTGCCACTACAAACAGTGGCGCAGAAAACAGCTTTGTACTGCTTTTTGCATTGGTGCTTTATTTCTGCATGAATTGCTGCTGGGTTGACAGATATGGATATTTAATACTCATTAAATATTTTCAATTATATTCCCCCAAAGTTAGAACAATTCATACTCCCAACAGCAATGTAAGGGAGCACTCATTTCCCCCAATCACTTGCTAACATTGGATTTTATCAATCTTTGTAACATTTTGCCACTTAAAAAGGTAAAAAAGAAAACTATTGTTTTTATTTGCATTCTGCTAGTGATGATCTTTTGAGGCAGAGATTTCCAACTTCTTTCTTTCTCCTTTTCTTCTTCAGCAAGAAAACTAGTTTTAGCTAAGCACACTCCATGCTCCCTTGCTGCTCAGTGTGGCTAAGCTCCACTCGGTGAGATGTAAATGTTAGTGCTGTGTGAGACTTCTGAGAAATATCTGAAAGGGAAAGTGTACACCCTTCTTCTCCCCTTTCTCCTTCTGGCTTCTGGAATGCAGATGTGACGACTGGAGCTCAAGCAGCCATCTTGAGTCAGGCGGCAATCTGCTATGGCTGGAAGAGCAGCGAGATATAGAACCTGGCGGCTCTGTGATGACTTAGATTCCACCACACCAACCTCTTTACTTTTTCATGAAATGATATAAACCCTTATATGTTTAAGCCATTGTTATTCTGGGGTTATCCACTACATGCAACAAAATCTATTCCTAACCAATACACCTTCTGATTCCCAAAAGTCAAAATTGAACCTTTATTTCTCTTTTTTGTAATACACATAAATAACAATGCCTTTATGTTTTATTTGCCCTATGTTTATTTAAGTCTCTTAAAAGTGGAACACTCATTTTCCCACTCTCCCATTCTTTCTCCCAAAGCCTTGGGTTTTACAGAGATGGTTTAGAATTTTTATTTTCAGCCGGTTATGTTTTCCCATACAGTTCTCCTCTATTTTAAAAGTTCTTAATAACACACAATAAAAATTCTAACTCACAGTAGCTATATCCAATGAGATTAATCTCTGTGCACTAAAGGGTGCACCACGGCTCACTGCTTCCTGCACTCTCCATGTCCCCCACCCCAGAATCTCTGCTCTAACTGTCCTTTGGTCAGAGAACTTCAATGGGCGTTTTCCTCAGGCACACCTACCAGATGACGTATGCTTTATGTCCTCACGCATGTGCAATGTCTTTCTTTCACAATGACCAGGAGTGACATCTCGGCTGGTTCAGCGAGGGTTGTGGCCCCCTCTCTCCAACAGTCTGGAGACCCCGGACCACCGTCTTCCGGTCTCCAGGGCTGCATATGGAAGGGCCAATGAGAGTCTAATTCTCTCTCCTTTGAAAACAGCTTGTTCTTTCTTCCTACAAAACTTTAAGATTTTTCTCTTTCTTCTTGGAGTTTAGGAATTTTACTAGAAAGTAGGTCTAAGTGTTGGGCTTTGCGTGGGATGAATGGATCCATTTAATCTGAAGAATCAAATCTGTCTTCAATTCAGTGACATTTTCTTTTATTGTTTTCCTATTACTCCTCCATCTATTCCTTTTTCTCCTTCTGGAACTCCCATGACTCCATGGCAGGTCCCCTGGATAAGGTCTCCAAGGCCTTCCCTCATGGACAGTGTCTCACATTTTAATTCATTATTTCCATTTCTTTTTATTATTGTTCTGGGTTGTGAGGCATTTCTTCTACTTGACCTTCCAAACCACCAATTTCAGTTCTTAAATTGATTTTTAAATTCAAAAGCCATGTGTTTTAGTTCCAGCAAGCCTCTGGTACCCTTTAAATGCGTCCCCCTAGGAGCTCTCTCCTTGTAAAGTTCTTACACATCCTCTCCTTCCATCCTGCCTCAAAGGAACCACTGCTCCAAGTGTGAAGTCTGGCTTCCCTCTTTCTCCAGCTAAGATCCCAAAAAGCCGTCATGTGTCTTTGCCTGCTGAAGGGTGCAGGTTCACACAGCCCCTGTTCATGGCAGACCACTCGAGCTTCTGTGGCAGTGACAAGCCTGAGGCCCTGTACGACCTGACAGCCTCTGTTCAAGGGGACCCAAGTGAAATGAGGTGGCAAACTGTGATCTTCCTGCTGAGAAGTGGGGAGGAGACCCTCTGCTCTTTGGTCCCCTAGTGATGATGGGGGAGAGGCAGTCCTCTCCCAGCTTCATGGACAGGGAGCAATTCTGCCCAGATCCCCTGGGATTGGCAAGATCGGGCAGTCCCTCAGAGGGCATAGGAAGCAAGTGGGCAGCTGCAGCCCCTCTCATGGAATCCAGTTCTAAGCAGCCTCAAAAGCACAGACAGAGGAGAGGAACTGCATTTCTAGAACTAGACTGACCTAGAGTCAAATATCAACTCTGACACTTATTTGCTGTGTGATCACAGGGAAATTACTTATCTCTGAGTCTCAGTTTTCTCATATGCTCTTACCTTTAAACCAAGAGTTATTTCCAGCATCCTCCTAAGGGGAACCAATCCCTCTGATACGTAAGTTTCAGGGAACTTGCTTCTTCTAAGCACTATATGAATTACTTGTATTGTAGTTAATCATGCAATATCAAGGAAGGAAGACTGGGGCCCTGGCAGGAAAGCATCAGAAACTTTACCTTCTGCCTCTTTGTGAAAATAGGTTGACAGAAGGGTAAGGCTACTAGAAGAATCTGAAAAATATTGTAATATTTCAGCTTTTAGCATTTTTGTGACTGCTCCTACCTGAATAAAATCTCCTAGGATTCTTCTAGGCAAATACTCGCTGCCTCTTCCCCTATTATCTTACGGTGTCTCAAGACTTGAGGACCATGGCTGCAAAGGGGATGGATGCTGGGAGCCAGGAGAGAGTCCATGTTGGTCCCAGTTTAGTAAAATTTATGGAGCACCTACTACGTATAAGGCATTGAGCAAGGCACTGCACAGAATACAATAATGAGGAAGACACAACCCCTGCCTTAAGAGGGCTTGAAGTCTAGTCAAGGAGCTAAGGCAGGAAGTACAGGGGACATCAAAAAAGCACAATGCAATGCGGATCGTGGCCAGGGCCATGAGAGGGGGTTGAAACAAGTGTCAGGACAGTTTAAAAGGAGGAGAGCTCCAGTGAGTTGGGGAGTGCAGAAAAGCATTCTTGGAAGAGGTGCCGGATGGGGTGGGCAGAATCTCAGGGAACAAGAATTGGGGGTGTGGGGGGGGAGGGGAGAGGGAGGCAGGGGGTTGACAAGTAGATTATAGAGTCTCTTGAAGATGATGATCAAGTCTTATTCCTTGAATCTTATAAGATTCCTTGTATCTTCATATTCCTTCACCCATCCTCCCAGGGCCAAGCGTAACTCACACAATGAGCCGGTCCTCTCTGATGAAGGGTCTGAAGCAAGGACAGCCAAAAGTGAGGAGGGGAGCTGAACTGAGAGAGGGGAGGGGCTTGTGGGGAGGTATAAGGACCTGACTGAGCTTGAGAGAAAGGAGGTTGCCCAAGTCACCCCAACTGCTAGGAGGCCGATACAGAATGTTTGTCTTCTGAGCAACAAGAGCAAAAGGATGACAGCAAAACAGGGTGGCAACAAGTGGTTTTGCACGAGGAGGAGGCAGAGAAAGAAAGGAAAAAACTCTTATACAAGAACCAGTGGTGAAAACCCCAGAGCTTAATTCATCTGGCGAGAAGAAGCCCCTAAAACACCCTGTGCGTGTGGCTCACTGAGGATGCCTGATGTCCCGAAAGCCCCTGTGCCCTCCTCAACCCTGCAGACTTGCTGACAGCAGGTTCCTCTGACTGCAACAGGACCCGGCTCACCCGTACCAGCTGCACCTCTGGGTGCCACAGCCTGGCTCTCTGCTCAAGAGGGCACAGGTCACTAGGGTCAGTGAACCCACTTACCAGGAACACATGTTGGGCTTCATAATCCCAGGCCAATAGGATAAACCATCCCAGCACGTCTCTTTCCAAACAGTAGCCGCTGTAAAAAGTAGGGGGGATAATTCCATTTACACGATGTTCCAGACGGTAAGACTTGTTTCTCAAGGCTCAGCAAGGTCAAACCAACTATAGTGCTAGAAGATCTGATTTGAATCTGTTCTTTGAAATGTCAAAAACCTTCCCCATAGATCAATATGTGATATCATTAGCCTATCAGGTAGCAGAGCCTGTCCTAAAATCACCGGAATTAACTTCAACTTCTTCGGTCACTATTCTCCTTTCCCACCATGCTTTGGATACATGCTGTGGTAAGCATGGGAGGGTCCGCCTGGGGACCCCTGCCTCAGAGTGCATGCCAGGGAGGCAATGCCCAGCCCGCCCAGCACGGGGGCAGCCTCTCAGCCGCCCACTGGCACAGACAAGCATCCTGCACCCGGCGCCTGCAGAGGGCCCAGGGGCTGGTTTGTTTTCCTTCCTCCAAAGCGCCCCCTCCCTCCGCCCCCCACCGCCAGGTGGGCGGCTTCATGACCTCCTTCACTGCGGAAAGTTGCCTTCGGCTCCTTCGGGTCCTTCCTTTAACCTAAATGTTTCCGCGTCTTCTCCTGACCCCCCACTCCCACCTCTGAGGAAGAGGCGTCCACCAGAGACCCAGGGCCGGCACCCCCCTCGCACCTCAGTCTCCTCCACTCTCTCGGCCTGAGAACGTCCGCAGTTCTCCCAGTCTTCCAAAGAGCTTCGGCCCTTGAACTCCAGGCTGCTTCCTCCCCACCACCCACGGCAACACCCCTCCCGACTTCGGGTCAGCAGGACCGCCTAACGGCTGAGGCTCAGGCTAGTGGCCGAGCTCTCGGTAGCCTCCAACACGGCTCACCAGTCCCTCTTTCTGGAAACTCATCAGCAGCCTCAAACAATGACCTCGTGCTTCTCCTCCTCCTGTCTCCTCAGCCTCTCTGGCCACCTCTGCTGGCTCCTTTCTTCTGCTCACCCGCTTCCAGAGCTGCCTCGCAGCCCCTCCCCACAGGAACCCAAGGCGCTAAAAGGCCAGGCCCTGCCTCCCTCTCCACCCTCCCCTGGCACACACTTCGCACTCCAGCAGCAAGAAACCAACCCAAACACAGGCCACCGACCGAACCGACTGAGGCCCTCACTCGCCACCTGCTTCCCGCAGCCAGGCCCGGCTCGGGCTGCCCCGTTTTGTTGCGACCTTGAGTCACAGCTCATCAAACTTTCAGATCCTTCACTCCCAACAGCTGAAAAAACATTAAGCAAGCACCTCTAACATACATATGTTTATTCGTAAATTAAATATATGTTCTAAAGTACCGACACGTTCTATACGTTACAAAACAAATGCAAACAATTGAAGAGATAAAGATGAAATATGTTAAATTATTTTATTCTATAATACAAAAAACTTTCCTTCTCATTATTAATAATAATTTCAGTGAAAGCAATGTGACTGCTATGCTTCCTTTGACAGAGTTTTAAATAAACTTTACATGGAAGTACAGCATCAGTGCAGAAGAATGCATACAATGATACAGTACCAGCGCACAGGCCAAAGGGTTCCCGCAAAGTGAACATACCCGTGTAACAGCACCCAGATGGAGGAACGTCATGAGCCCCCCACCACCCACCGCACCTCCTTCGATCTTTACCTGCCTCCCAAGGGTGGTCACCACTCTGCTTTCTAACAGCAGAGATTACTTCTGTCCGTTTAAACTTTATACGAATGGAGCCATACAGTACACAACCTTTTGTGCCTGAATGAACATTATGTCTGTGAAATTCATCCCGATTTTTCATTTTTCATGGTTGTTTACGAACTCATACTGATCAGTTTCCCACTGTGGGAGTTGACCCTGCATCTGTCCACTCTGCTGCTGATGGACACTGGCATTGTTTCCAGTCTGGGCTATCACAGGTGGTGCTGCTATAACACTCTTGAGCGATGCCATTTGGTAACACATTTGCATGCCTTCCTGTTGGGTTGATGCCCAAGAGCAGAACTGCTGGGTCCTAAGGTGAGTACGTGTTCAGTTTGGGTAGATGATGCCAAACAGTTTTCCCAAGTGGCTGAACCAATTCACACTCCTCCCAGCAGGGTATGAGCATTCTGGCTGCTCGGCACCTTGGCCAGCACTTGATACAGTATATATATATATTTTTCATTTTAGCCATGCTGGTCAGTAAGATATCACAAAGTAAGTATTACGATCACTTTTAAAGGAGATTGAAATCAGTGCTTCTTTCAAGCTCACAAAACTAAGGTGAATCAGAGCAGGAACCCAGGTCTTCTGACTCCGAATAGCATACTGTGTCTACTTGCAATGAAATACTATTTCCAACATAAACACCCCAACAAGAGGCTAACGCACTGATAAAAAGAACGTGCTTATGGACTATGCCAATCCCAACACCTGACTCATGACAGGAAAGAAAGAATAAAAGGGTGTATCAACCCAACTTTGAAACAGACATATATAAGAAGTCTGGCGATCTTTCCATCCCTCACATTTGTACAGTTCTTTAGAGTACAGACTGTGTTCATATGCATGATCTCTGGTTTCAGCAGGAATTTTATTCCTGCTTTTTCTGTTAATTAAGGTTTAATGTTATATCTTCTTTTAATAATCAATTCATTTGTATTCTATTTTATAATCATAATCACAATTATTTAGAAATAACTTTATATTTGAATGGTTCCACTCTGACTGCCAATCCTTTCCTACTCTGACTTGTCCATTCATGGGCTTTCATTTTGACTCATCTCTCCGTTACTGGAGCATGGCTTCCAGTGATTTTTTCCCCCCAGGAATGGTGCGTGGGTGTGGCAAAAGCTACACTCAAGATGTGTCCTTGTAAGACTGAAATGAATTTCTGTTGCCATCAAATGTGAAATAAAACTTGGCTGAGTATGAAATTCTTGGGTCACAACCCTTCCCTCAAAACTCGATGAGGACTGCTCCACTGCCTCTGGCACCTGTGCTGCAGACAAGCCTGAGCCTAGCTTAGTTTTTTTTTCTTGGATTTAAAGGTTCCTTCTACCAGAATGCTAATGGTATCCTCTCACTATCCTTGAAATTAAAACAAAAACAAAAAACAAAAAAACTTCACCTGGATATGTGAAGTGTTAGATAATTTTGTTACTTTTGCCTGGTTCATGATGAGCCCTTATAATTTACGGATTCAGGTCCTTCTTCGGTTCGGGAAAATTGAGGATTTGCTCTGGTCTCCAGTCTGGTCCATCATCCACGTCTGCGGTCTCCTCTGTTGCTTTCCTGTCCCTTGTGAAATTGGCAGTTTGTCCTCCTCCTGACCCCTTGAATTTCTGCAGTGCCACTAATTTCAGTGCTGGCATGTGTGATTTATTGCCCCACGTTCTTTAAGTCCACAAGCTCCTGCTTCACCTCAGTCTGTTGACTCATCATTTCGTCTTTCATAGCACCTATAACTTCTCTTAGAGGACAAAGAAGATGATGTTTGAAATGTACTTCAGTTTACTGAGTAAAAGTTTGGAAACTTCTTTCCCAAAGCCTGATCTTCTCTATTTTTTGCACCCTTGTTTATTTCCCTTTATACTGCTGGATCTTTTCAGTGGGTCCTCTCTAGTTTAATTTGTCTATTCGTTCATTCTTGAATGAGGACAGATGAGACCTGGCCTGACATTTATCCAAAAATAGTGCAGATGGGCTCCCCTTGGTCCCCTCTCCATTCACCCTGGTGGATTCAAAGCTAAGGTCCAACACCATCTCCATCACTCATCAACGGTGACCACTCTTTAGTTAACGTCTTCACTTCTTTTGCCTATTTCCTCCTGTATAAAACTAGAAAGTCGAGCTAATCTTCAAATGTCTTTTAAAGCTCCACATTTTTGTAATACTTTTATACATCACCTAGGTTTAAAATTTCATTAGTTTGGAACCAATTGTCAAGGATTTTGCTAAATATACGTATAAACAAAAAAGACCCTATTTCTTAAGAAAGACTTGCTGTACTCAATTTTTAATTAAGAAAACCACAAATATTAAGCTCAAGAAACAGACTTCATTTGATTATACATAAGAAAAAAGAGAATTATAAATAATTTACAAGAGCTAGCAGAGTACATGCCCCAGGGATGTGCTGGGTATGAAATGTGTACAAGAGGCAAAAGCTAAACACAAGGAACGGAGAGTAGCCTTTCTCTCCCATTCCGCCTCCCCACTGCACCTTCAGTCTTGTCTAAACACGGCACACCAGGTGGAAAGACTGCCAGCTGCCTGAGCCATGGCTGGGCCTGCCTTTCCGCAGCCCACAGCCATTCTACAGGGTAGCGTTGACTGAGAGCTTCCCATTGCACACGCGTCTCCATGCATCGTCCCATTTGATCCTGACAACACCTGTTGGGAGACTCAGTCCTCCGCGGTCTCTGGCACTCCAACCTGTCTTGTGGGAACTGCCAAGAATGCAAGGTCCTGATCACCCTTTACCTAGGCCATTTCACAGGGTTGTGTTGCAGAGAGCAACCTTGAGAGATGCGACAATGTCTCCCTCAGGGACAAAGGGCGGCCTTGCTCACTGCCTGCCATAAAGCAGCAGGTTCCCCAGGCTTGTGTCTCTCAGATGTGACACAAGGCAAAGCATCCATCTGGACCCACAGTGTCACCTCCATGGGACTTGGGGGAAGGGGAACTGACACACACTGATGCTTATGCTGGTAATAAAGTCCTTTGTCTGACTCAGGAGTTATACATACCAAAAGATACCAAGTAGACAAGAAAGTTCTCCCTCCTAATTCCCCCTACTACCTGATTCAGTAACCTGTCTCTCCTAGATCTTACTGCAGAATTCAATATACATCTTCCCACCTTTAACTCCATTTTTTTGTCCTTTACCTCAAACTCACCTAGAATCCACTGCAGTAGTGGTTAAGCTTATCAATTCTTTTCAGCATTGAAATCCAAATGCCCCAACGTAACAATTATTCCTTCCCGTGCTTCTGTGTAACTCCTGATATCTCATGAATTTAGCTCCTGGGTAAGTTACCAATGAACTGACTTCTTTTCCATTCATCTGTTTTCCTGCTTTTACCCAGGCGCCATGTGGGATTAATAAATTATTGCCTTATAGTAAGTTTTGGAGGCTCAACCATTTATAGGCTCCACATCTGTTAAATTGGGCCAGTAATGGTGAGGCTGGTCCCCAATATCCATCCTCCTCTTCTTCTTCAGTAACAGAACTTCTGGTTTTTAGATGGACATATGGTTTCCCTGAATACAGGTTACATTTCCCAGCTTCCCTTACTGCCATGTGTGGCCATAAGACCAAGAGAAGGCCGATGGGATGCAAGAAGTGTCATGTGCAATTGCTGTAAAGTGGCCCTCAAAGTCTGCAACGTAGATGCAAAAGCCAGAGTTCCAGCAGCCATTTCAGGCCATAAAGTGACCTTGGTCTTAGAAGCCATCCCCAAGATCACCTCACGATGGAACAAGACAGAAGGAACCTGGGTCTCTGACCATGTAGGCTCAATACTCTGAGCTGATTACCCTCCTGACTTCTCACACATAAGACAGAAACTTCAATCTTATTTATGTCTTCATTATTTTGAGTTCTCTGTCATTCATACCCTAACCTACAGAAATGGCTCCCTCATAAAGAGAATGCTAGAAGGTTACATGAGAGTATGTATCACAACAGATATCCATTTTTATATTCCCCCAACAAAGGGGCAAGTGCTGTTTTTACACAGAGCAGGCAACTCAAACATTCGCTGAAACAAACAGAATCTGGAAGAATGAGGCCATTTCACTGCCTTAAAATTTTTTTTACCAATTTATTTTTCCAGATGAAGATCGCTATTTTATCAAGTTTTATAAAATGTATCATTGGAATTGCATTAAATCTTTACCAATATTTGGAGATATAGTATTGTCACTATTACTATGTTTAGACTTCCCTGGAAAGAGCCAGAAATTGATTGATTGACTCATTGATTTTCATCCTATCTATTCAAAACATTTAATATGAGGCTACTCTGTAATAAGCCTATTCATAAAAATGAGACTTTGTGGAGTTGGCGAACAGACCTTAGGTAAATAAGCTCTCGTGCCCCAGTGCCCACCAAACACTGAGGGAGGTGAAAGAGGTGGTGACAATCTCTACCATCACTAAAGACTAAGGCTAATGTGCTACTTTGTCCTCATCACCTCCAGCTGTTGATCCAGAATCTTCTTGCCTCGCTTCTTCACAGCCAATAACACTCCCCTGACCAAGGTTCCTGGGCCTGGGGCTTTTTCATCTTCCATCATGTAAACTTTCCTGTGATGCTCCACTGTCATCCTTATCCTCTCAGTGCTCCTGCCCGTAGGTGAGGGTCACAGAGCTGACCCTGTTATTGCTGAAGTTCTTTATTTCACACACTTGCTATATGGGTGGGGTTTAGTCCAGTGGAGATATCTGCAGAGGTCCTCAGCTGATGATGGTACCATCATCATCACTATTACTACTGCCATTTACTGAAGCAATACTCTGTGACAGATACTTTGGTAAGCACCTTACCCATAGGAATATACCACTTGGTCCTTACAATAATTCTCTAAGATGGGTAATGTTATCACTGGGTATTGTTTCAAGTGAGAAAACTGAGGCCCAAAGAAGTTAGATAACTTATCCAAGGACACACAGTCGATAAGAGTATCCTCCCTGGCTATGGCAGCAAGCCCTTGGGCAAAGGCAGGATTTGAACCCAGCTCAGTCTGACCCCCTATTCTCAACCATTTCTTTATGTTCCATCCCACAGAGCTGAACATGTTATGTTCTGTAAGGTACATGCCCTCCCATCTGTCCATCTATTCCCTTCTCTTCGACTAAGCATTGGGGTTTCTCAACTAAACAAACATTAATCCCTTTTCTTCTTCCTTTCCTGAGAAACAAACGGCTTTATACCAGGATGGTTGGCCCTGGTATTAAGGACAGCTACTTCCCTCCAGGTATGCCTGACCCTGTCTCACTACTCTTCAGCTGTGGCTTTCAGCACCAGGGTCAGTGGTAAGCAGGTCTCTGCCTCCGTCCTACACTCCTAGGTCTTTGGGTTCAGGGTGATACTTACAATAGACATGTTGGATCATAGATCAGTCTCCCACTGGCTCTCTCAGATTAAAGGCTCTTCCCCAGGTTCTGTCAGCTGATCTGAGGCATTCTGTCCTACCAGGGGGATGGAACTCCACTTTGGCAACTTGGGACCCTCCCTCCACCAGCCGTCTGAGTAGATCTCAGGTACTCTTATAACTCTAAGACCTTACTTGTAAGTTCTGGAAATTCTACAGCAGGCTCTTCCCTGTTATCCAAGCTCAGGACACATGGAGGACCAAGGATGCACTCCCAAGTCACAGGGCTCCCACACCACATTGGTCCAGGCCCAGTGGTTTCTCACCTTCAGAACTTCCTCCCACATGTCTGGTAGCTGCCTTTCCTGGGATCTAGACACATCCCCTTCCCACTGAGGTTGCAGACCCACCCTGAACCCCAGAATGCCAGATGGGGCCCCAACTTTCCTGCTTCAGGAGCCAGAGATTTCAGTCCGAAGGGCCAGCAAAAGAAGGCAGGGGTGGATTTCTCAAGAAGGTTCTGAGAGAGGCTGAAGGGTTTAATGGATGCAGAGCCTCCTCTGCAGTCTTTCACACACGGAAGCAAAGGTCATTAAAACGACCTCTCTCATGTGGGAATGGCTCCGCTGTTAGGGAAAATAAGGGGATCAGGGGTGGCACCAGAGCACTCAGCTTCCGGGGGACAGGGTCAGAGGCCTGCGGGAAGAGAGCTGGAGGGGATCCCACCCCACCAATTCCCATAGCATCACCTTCTTAGGTCGCTCCTTCCTCACTGACCACCCCTCTGCTCCTTCCCCAACTCTCCCACTGTGCCCCGCCCCACATGCTGGCTCCCCCAGCAGTCCAGCCAGGACCCTCTGCTCCCTACACATACCCTTACTGAGTAACTCCCACCTCCCCAAGGGCCAAGGCTCTCTCTCCAGACCAGTGGGGCATCAGAACCACCTGTGAAAACCCTTCGACACACAGATGACCAGCCTCTCTCCCACAAACACCACGGAGGATTCTGCTCTGGCTCAGACCTCTCTCTGAGCTCCAGGCTAGCAGGCCAGCTGCCGGGTGCTGTCCCACAGGTGTCCCACAGGTGTCCCAAACTCAAAATGGCCAAAACCAAACTCACAACTTCCCCTCCCAACTCAACACTCCTCTCACGTTCCTTATCCTGTGACTGTCCAGCACTTCACATCACTAAGTGAGAAACCCTGGCACTGCCCACCCTCCCTCCCATCCGCTAAATCTCCAAGGAGAGAGGCCTCTACCTTGGTTTCTCTCAAACCCACCTTCTCCTCTCCATCCCTATGGCTCCCTCACCCATCTCCCAAATGCCAGTCTCCTCCCATACCACCCATCCTCCACACCAGGAGTATAACTGAAGGGGTCTCTCTCCTCCTATAACTCTGGAACAAATCTCCACCGGCCACAGAATAACATCCGAACTCCTAAGCACTGCTAGCGAGTCCCTCTGAGGACTGACCCCAAACCACCTTTCTGACCTGTTTCCTGCAACTCCACACAGCTCACCACACCTTAGCCACAGCATGGTCTCTCCTGCTTCTGGACCCCTGTTATCTGTTTCCTCTGCCTGTGTTCCCCTGCACCTGGGACACAGAACATCTATTTTTGAGATCCTGTGAGTCTGACTTGGTGCCATGAGCTTCCACTTCCACTACTTACCAGCCCCAACACAGCACCATCGTCATTTATTTACTCCCATCTGTCGGCTGGTGGGCTCCTGAGGGCAAGGACTGCAGTGTCAGGCCCAGTTACATGCCCAGTAAGTGTTTACTTCATGAGTGAAACCACTAATGAGATCAAGGTGTTCTTCCACCCCCTCAAGAAGCAAAGGAAGCAACCAATCTTTAAAGCAATAAAAATAAGGCCAACTGCTATCTGGGAAACCATGGCAGGTAATGTTTCAGTAACAGATGCTTTTGGTGATAGATGGGAGTTCTGAAAAAGAAGAGTCAGCAACGACAGACTCTGTCAGGCGTCTCCAGCACAGGTCAAGAAAGCAATGCCCTGATCACTGGGCCGTGAGCACTGCAGAGTCCCCTCACGCTCAGGGCTCTGACCACCCCGGCTGTGTGACTTCGTGAATTCATCACACCCTTGCCCCAACTGGGATCACGACACATGCAGTCGCCACCTCTTCACCTTGCTAGCTCCAACTCCTCTTTCCTCTGGGAAGCTGTCTCTGACCTCCCAACTGCTTTATGGCCTCTGAGCACCTTGTACTCTTCTTTTACAGCCATTGTCAGTGCTGTAATTAATCTTTCGTACACTTATTTGTTACGGTTTTTGTACTTATTTTTATACTTAACTTCACTACTAGACTGTGAGCCAAAAGACAGCAAGGACCAGACTTGTCTTTTTCCTCTACTGCAGCCCCACACTCGGCACAGTGCTAGCACTCAGCAGGCCCTGAACAAGGACTGGATGGATGCGAGGGTGGGTGGGTAGATGGATGGATGGACGGCAGATGGACAGATGGACTGGCAGGCAGGCAGGTCTGGAAGACAGGGAAGAACAAGGAATAAGGCTGCCTTTCGTGACTGGTACAATAGTTTAATAACATCGAGCTCTCTTTACTCTGATGCAACCCTCGGAAAGCAACCTCAGATCTTAAAACTGGGGCTTTCAGGGCTTCCCTGGTGGCGCAGTGGTTGAGAGTCCGCCTGCCGATGTAGGGGACACGGGTTTGTGCCTCGGTCCGGAAAGATCCCACATGCCGCGGAGCGGCTGGGCCCGGAGCCATGGCCGCTGAGCCTGCGCGTCCGGAGCCTGTGCTCCGCAACGGAGAGGCCACAACAGTGAGAGGCCTGTGTACCGCCAAAAAAAAAAAAAAAAAAAAAAACTGGGGCTTTCCCACTAACGAAAGGATGCACACACACTGGGGATATTCCTATTTACTTGGAAAGCAGGTGTCAGAGCAAAGTGACACACTTGGCATTCTGGCTTCATACCCAGTGATCCTCCTATAATACCAGGCTGCTCTCTCTGTTCCACAAGTATACTGGCTATATTGATAAAAATAGGTTCCAATAATCTCTCAGCCCCCTAACATCATGATGAAGCCCCCTAAGATCAACACGCATATTGCTAGCAGACCACAAGAGGCACTGCCTTTTCTCAGCCAGCCACCATCACCAAATACCGGTGCTGGGCACCAAGTCAGGTGTTAGCTCCTCTTCCCCACAGTCACACTATAGATTCAACAGGGGACGCTGAAGCTGAGGTTTTCATCAGAGAGAAATGCTTCTTCATGGACATGGTCTATGAGCAACGTTACATGACCTGCAGGCAGCTACTGAGAAACTGCAACATACAAATGGATGGGTTTTACAGGTGGAGAATCAGTACGCCTGAGTATGAAACCCTGGCAAAGTCCCCATCCTCATGTGGAGAGTAGGAAGAGTGGACTCAACGATCTCTAACCTTCAGATCAGACTGACACTACAACTGATGAGCACAACGGCCACAGCAATGCTCACTGCAAAAGAGCCCCGTGGCAGGTATACCCAGAGACAAATTAGAGAAATAGGCTAACTGAAGCAACGAGCACCTTTTGAAAACAACAAAGTAACGCTACATATCAATCAGCAAGTAACTTCTAATCCTATCAAAAAGCTTCCCAGAAAGAACAAATTCTAATCTTAGTTATCAACTAATCAGCACATACATCAATCCCGTACCTTCGCTATTTATAAGAAAGATCAGGGTTTCCTGGTCCCTAGAATGAAAGCAGACCTTAAACCCATCACCCCAAACTGAACTCAACTCCTCAAATTCAATTATCAGTAACATTAAAACAACTAAAGCCAAGACAAACTATTACAAGTACCGTTTGTCCATGAATCCCTGTTTCCCTATCTCACCTGTGATTCTTCCAATGTGTATCAGAAACCACACCTCAAGGCAGCCCGGGCTGTGAGAAAAGACACCTGAGGAGCCCTCTGCGTCTCCCATAGCTCCATCTTGGGCAATTCCTCCACCCTCTCTGAGCTTCCATTTTCTCCTCTGCACACCAAAGCCCGCCCCACCTACCCTGCAGAATCATTATGAGGCTAAAGACACAGGTGTCAGAGACTTTGTAAAGTGTTGAAATATTTTATAAAAAAGGGACCTCAGATCCAACAACCTTCTCATTTTATAGATTCAAATCAGTCACTGGGCACTCACCCTTTATTTCATTTGTCCATTTAACAAGCATTTATATACTACTTGCTACGTGCCAGATGCTACGGCAGGCACTGAGGACAGGACTGTGAGCAAAGCCACAGTCCATGGTGGGACGGGACTGCACACCCTGCACTGGGGAGCTGGACGTAAGACAACAGTTACACCAGTTACACCGAAGAGCATGTCGTGACACCCGCGGGCCATGGAAACGATTTGAGTTTTTTCTAAGAGAAACCAGAAGCTACTGAAGGGATTTAAGCAGAGGGAACAACACACTCAGATCGTTCTGGCTGCCGAGTACTAGCCCTGGGCTAGGCCCTGAATACGGTGGGAAGAAGAAATGCAGACTTTGGCTCTGCAAAGTCTGGTGGGGGAGTCACAGGAAGCTGAGGCTGCTACACGCCAGAGCAGGGCGTTGTGGGAGCCCCGTGGGAACACTCCTAAATGCCAGCGGCCTGAAAGTGCTGGAGATATGGTACCTAGAGAGAAAAAACAAAAAAAAACACAGCTACAGGGAGGGCACAAAATAAGAAATATCTTAAAATAGTGAAAGTCACTAATTCCACGTAACAGACTTTATTGCCACAAAAAGAGACACAGCAAATTCTCCTGAATTTATTAACTTGTTTTCCATAAATATTTAATTACTCAGAAATGTATCAAAAACACAGATTCCCCCTGACCTACTTATCAAGCTTATACAAGAATGGGTGAGAATTACTGTATCCAATAAATACGAATTTAATTACATTACTCTTTCGTCTCTAATAAGATGATTTCAAAGAAACCATTGACTGTTGAGGCCAAACATTTACACTTTCTTCTGATTACTCAAGTTAACTGTCTTAATCTTAAAATAAAATCTGATAATAAAAATATTTAAATCCTAAAGAGGGAAAGTATAATGTTGCATAAGTTTATATTAAAGTTCCATTATTTGGACTTGAGGATATGGGGAGCGGGAAGGGTAAGCTGTGACAAAGCGAGAGAGAGGCATGGACATATATACACTACCAGGTAGTGTATATAGTGTAGGTAGATAGCTAGTGGGAAGCAGCCGCATAGCACATATATACATATATACATACACTACCAGGTAGTGTATATAGTGTATATAGTGTAGGTAGATAGCTAGTGGGAAGCAGCCGCATAGCACAGGAGATCAGCTCGGTGCTTTGTGACCGCCTGGAGGGGTGGGATAGGGAGGGTGGGAGGGAGGGAGATGCAAGACGGAAGAGATATGGGAACATATGTATATGTATAACTGATTCACTTTGTTATAAAGCAGAAACTAACATACCATTGTAAAGCAATCATACTCCAATAAAGATGTAAAAAAAAATAAATACAAAGAAATAAAAAATAAAGTCCCATTATTTACATGGAATCACAGAACAGTGAAACAGAAAGTACTTGGGAAACCAGCCTTCAGTTCCTGGACAGGTCTGAGACAAGGCCCACGCTTGGGGTGACTCCACCCTCCCCCTCACCAGCACCTACTGCTTTTGTGGGCGTCAAGGCTTGCGTGCACAGTCTCAGTGCAGGCTGAGTACTGCCTGCCACCCTGGGTGCTCCCACCAGCCCTCACCACCAAGTACCTCTGAGCTTTAACACATCCCTTGTGCAATAACTCACATAACTTCCATAGGCAATAAGTTAACATCCCCTGCAAAAAAACAAGCATCCTGACAGCCCTCTAACAATGGGTTAAGAGAAGATTATTCTAGCTCACGCCGACTGGACGCTCATGAAGTGCAAGCACTATGCTAAGCCCTGTTCCTCGTCATCTCCTTGAAGTCCTGTAAGAACCAGATGGAGGTAAGTACCATCACACTTCCTGTATTGATGAGGAAAAGAGGAATGGTCACCTGCCCAAAGTCAAAGGGCTTGTGAGTAGGGTCAGGACACAAACCCACATAGGCCTGACTCCAGAGTCTGCTGTAAGTGCTGCCCTGTCTACCTCTTTGACGCTCAGGAGATAAATCTCCTTCGAAGAACACAAGGGATTTGAAAGCTCTGCAGAAAAACCAGGGAAGAATGTGCCTCTCCACGTCTTCATGGTCTCTGCTCTCCTCAGTAAGTGCAGGCGAGACAAGCCTGACTCATGCCTCCCTTTGGGGAAAAGCCATGGAACTGATCAGTGCAGGGGGTCAAAGAGAAGGTGCTCGCGATGGTGCTGGGCTGGAACCACCTGTGAGAAGAGCTCATGCAAAAACGGGGGAGGAAACACCTGTGGGCCTGTAAGGAAAGTCCCAAGGACTCCTTGAGCACTCTGTGACTTCAGAGCTGGTTTCTCAGATACCTTGGCCATCACCTTCACCACCAACTGGCACCGTCTACACTAGAACCTGGAGAAAACAGCCAAACAGGTGCTTCCTGGTGCTGCCCCAGCACCAAGGATAAATAAAAAGACAGTGAGCACTCTGTAAGCACCAGCTTCCCGTCAGGCACCACGCTAAGCAGCCCACAGCATTATTCCACTGAATCTTCAATGACAGGCCCCAGTAAGGTAACCCTGCCATCCCCATTTTACAAATCAGTTAACTGAGACTAAGAGTGGGGAAGACACTGGCCCAAGGTCACAGAGGTTGTGTGGAGGAGCCAGAATTGGAACCCAGATCTGGCTGCAGAGTGTGAATCTGCTTGGCCACTTCACTCGGGGTCCTCTGTCACCGCCAATCCCCTCCTGGTCACATTCTGTTTGCACGTGACTCCTCCACCAACCATCCGCTCCCCAAGGGCAGGATGGAGATCCTTCATCTCCATATGCCCAGCACTCAGCAGAGGGCTTGGCCCAAAGCAGGAGCGCAGCAAGGCTGGTGGATGGATGCCCACAGGAAGGAAGTAGCCCCAGGATGCCCCTCACAGAAGCCAACCCAACCAACTCTCCCCATCCCTGATCAGAATCTACAGACCATCTACTCAGCTCCCTGAGGCCTGCTCCTCCGCAAGTCCACCTCAAGGGAAGGGTCAGCAGCCACACTTCTGGGGAAGGGGGAGGTGGGCTTCAGCAAGTATGAGCAGTTCATTTTCAGACTTGTCCTTCTTTCTGTTTCCCCATCTTGTCCTGGAGCAAATAATTCTTCCCTCTCCCACCCCTAAGACTTTGTAGGACAAGTATCACCACTCAGAGCCAAAGCCTACCACTAGTATATGGCACATGTGTGTCTCAGTCAGCACTCAAATACTTGGGGAATGAAGCAATAGAGTCCAGAGTCTGGGATTCACCAGAGACCTATCAATAAGAGTCTGCCAACATTCGGTAGCATGACCTGTCTGAGCAGAGGTCCATCACAATGTCCACCAAGAGCCTACCCTGGAGACTCAGAAGCAAAGAAAGCAGGAAACTTTCCCTGTGCAGGGACGAGACAGGTATAGAATAATGCATGCAATAGTGAGGCACATGAACCGATCAAGGTACACACACAATGAAAGCCAAGGGAGCACAGACAGGAGTGGTCACTTGTAGAGCAACTGAGTAGATTTCACAGAGAAGGGAAAAGTTGAACTGAGAAGCCATTCCCAAACCACCAAGGGAAAGTCATTGTTTCCTGCCTCCCTGAGCCCCATACTGCTCACCTCCCCACCGCTGAGCCCTGTTCTGTCATCAGTGACTTGTGTGCCTGTCTCTCTGCACAGTATGTGAGCACCTTGAGGGCAAGGACTTTGGGCATTCTCCATGGCTCACCCTCAGCTGTCCAGTAAATATCTGCTAACAAAGAATAAGAGTCTAGTTTAGATTATTAAAAA
Organism: Grampus griseus; assembly: GCF_964374135.1. Lineage (NCBI taxonomy): Eukaryota > Metazoa > Chordata > Mammalia > Artiodactyla > Delphinidae > Grampus > Grampus griseus. The sequence continues at coordinate 8,642,613 of NC_139000.1, forward strand.
CACAGCAGCTACCCCTTCTTGAGCATCTACTATGATCTATTACTGCAAGTACTTTGCATACATGATCTCATTTCTTCTACACAAAAACCCCAAAAGGCAGATCCTATCATCACCATCCATTTTACAGATAAGGAAACTGAAACGCAGAAAGATTAGGTAAATTGCCCCAAGTCATACAGCCAGTAAGTGACAGAGCCGGACTTTGAATCATGGGCTGAATGAAAAATCAGTTTTCAATTACTAGTGAACAAATCCCTTTTCCTTTCTCTTTCTGTGTCTGCCTTGCATCCAGATACATGGATTGCCCTTTAGTTTATTGTTCACTGGAACCAAAGCCATTTCTTTTCTAGAGAAAAACAAGGGCTATCTCTTGTTAGTCTTCTAAACAATGACTGCTAACCATTACTGAGTAAACATCATGGTGGGGTGGGGGAGCATGGAGACACAAAATTGTGCTTAAGATATCAGTCAAAAACATCTATTAAGGAGGAACTGTATGTACCAACTGGAACATTTTCCAATGTTGGAACAATTTCCAAATAGATCAAGTAAATAAATAAAGGAGCAAGAGTACGTATAGGATGCTATTCTTTGTATAAGAGAAAAAATATATAACAAAACAAGAAAATGGTAACAGTGGTTGCCACTAGGGAGAGGACTGGGAACTGGCAGCTTGAGGCAAGAAAGACACTTTACAATTTGTCCCCCTTGAACTACTTGTCTTTTTTTAAAAAAATCCATGTGTGATTTTTTTAATTCTTAAAAAAAATAAGACAAAAACACCATTTGAAGAAACTCCTTATTGCCAGGCCTTTTCCAAATGCTCACATACATATGACTGCAACCATGAAAAAAACTTGTATGTTTATGAAAAACTGGGTGAACTTAATGTGTGGTGAAATAGGACTGTAAAACAACTTTTGTCTTTCATGTTGAGGTTCGCTAATTTCACTATAAAGTTGTTGCAACATTTTTTTCTGCAATAAATAAAATGCACTTTGAAGGTGCAGATACGGCATACATATAAGCAGCAGAGATAATCTGCCACACCTTCTTCTGAAAGTCCTTCATCTGTCCCTTCGACAAGTATTTAATGAGCACCTACTATGTGCCAGGCAAAGTGCTCAACAGGTTTTTTGGGTTTTTTTTTAAGATGTTGGGGGTAGGAGTTTTTATTAATTAATTTATTTATTTTTGCTGTGTTGGGTCTTCGTTTCTGTGCGAGGGCTTTCTCTAGTTGTGGCACGCGGGGGCCACTTTTCACCGCGGTGCGCGGGCCTCTCACTATCACGGGCCTCTCTTGTTATGGAGCACAGGCTCCAGATGCGCAGGCTCAGTAGTTGTGGCTCATGGGCCTAGTTGCTCCGCGGCATGTGGGATCCTCCCAGACCAGGGCTCGAACCCGTGTTCCCTGCATTAGCAGGCAGATTCTCAACGACTGCGCCACCAGGGAAGCCCTCAACAGGTATTTTTAAAAGAAGAGCTAAACAACAGGTCACTAGCTTCCTCCCTCCTGCCTTTCGGGAAAACATGCCAATCAGAAGGCCAGAGCTAGGATCACTCTTGATGTTCACGTATTCTAACACCATCCTCACTCAGCTAAGAAAACTGAGGCCTGGACAGGGGAAGGGCTCTGATCAAGGTTACATAAGAAGCGAAGGCCTCAAAATTACTTGTCCTGGGCTTCCCTGGTGGCTCAGTGGTTGATAGTCCGCCTGCCGATGCGGGGGACACGGGTTCGTGCCCCGGTCCGGGAAGATCCCACATGCCGCGGAGCGGCTGGGCCCGTGAGCCATGGCCGCTGGGCCTGCGCGTCCGGAGCCTGTGCTCCGCAACGGGAGAGGCCACAGCGGTGAGAGGCCCGCGTACCTCAAAAAAAAAAAAAAAAAAAATTACTTGTCCTGCTCTCCTCACATGCGACATGCTGTTTTGTTGTGTTGAAAGATGGGCAGTCAGGGAGGGGCAGAAACATACCCTAACACTGACAGCCTAATATATCAGGTGCTTTCACAGATCTTGTCAAATTTATTCTTCATAACAACTTCTCAAGGTGGACATGATTATCCTTGTTTTACAAATAAGGAGATGAAAGCTCTGAGAAGCTAAGAAACTGGTGTATAAGGCTTCAAACACGTATCTCTCTGACTTCCAAGCCAGAGCTCTGACCCTCCATGCTGAAAAGGAAAATCAGGTAGACTGGAGCCATATCACAGAGAGCCCTGGAGGCAAGATTTTCCATTAACGAAGTTTCTCTCTCAACCCTGGATGCTGTCACTCCAACACCACCAATCTCAAAGCCAGTCCCCTCATTACCCAACACATGTTGTAGCTCTTGTTGCCACCAAGTTTGGGCTTTCCTTTTAACCCACAGAGCATGATGGTTATCCAGAGCGCAGCAATCTCTGAGAGACATTTACATCGTTTCTGCTGGGACAGAATGGGATAATTCACACGTGCTGCTTTTAGAGCCTTTGGGTGCCTGCCACACAAGCACGGACCCCAGTAAGGACCCATCCCTTAGATGCCATCCCCATGATGCCACTGGGTCACCGCCACACCAGGTGGTAGTGAGAGAGGCCAGCACCATGGAAGTTGGTCCCCCAAAGTCCCACAGCATCTGAAGTGAAGAAAAATGCAGGCCAGTACAGGAGAAGCCTCCTCCTGCCTTCTCTTCTGTCCCTGCAACACAGGCAGCAGGAATTGGTCACACTGCTAGTGAGCAGAGGCACTGCGCAATGAAAGGTCACACGTATGGGTATGGGACACCCTTCCAAACAGGAGGGAGCCCCATCACCTCGCTTTCTTCTCTCTGCCCGGTAGAAACCTAACAAAGTTCTGGCATTCCCCTATTGTGGGTGTCTTCCTTCAGGCATGTGGTAAAGTCAGTGTCATACTTGGGTGGGGAGGGGAAATTCCATAAGGCTCGAGTCTAAGCCTTATGCTCCAGTTCAGAGTCCTCACTGGGGTTGGGGTCTAAAGGTCAGCAAACAATGAAACGTTCCTGTGCTTCCATCTGCCATTCTCCCCGCCACAGCTCCCTCAGAGGCCTCACAGGGAGCAGCAGTCACCATCTCACCACAAACCTCATCCCAACCTCAAGCAGGAAAATGGTCTACCGATTAGAAATCCCCTCCTCTTTCGACCCTCAGTCTCCAAACACAATCTGCCCATCGGCACAGAGGCAGCAGACTCACAACTTTACCCGACGATGTACCCAGTAGGCACTGTTCCATCCCATCCTCACAAGGCCCCTGAGAGGCACACAAGGCAGGAACCAGGATGCTCACTTCGCAGAGGAAGAAACAAAGCTCAGAGAGGTGAAAGACTCTCCAGGTAACACAGAGGTAAAAGCTTCTGAATCCTCACTCCTGTTCTGCCCCCTCACCAGGCTGCCATTTCAGTCTTTTGGAGACGACCACTGTTAAGATTTGCAGCAACATCTGGTACCAGGAGCCAGCAAGCCAGAACCTTTCAAGCTTCACACTAACTACTCTGCCAGCACACACATTTCTCAACAGCTGATGGGATGAAAGCCAACAGCCCCACCAATCTAGGAGACAGGAAAAGCCCCCGAGACTGAAAAACGGGGCGCCCCACTTAAGGGCACGGCGTGGCATGGGGGAAGCCGCCGGCCTAGTAACCAGGGCAGCTAAGACCCAAGTCCGACCCAGGAGACGCACAGGCAGGCCTAGCCGCCCCTTCCGGCCCAGCCGCAACCTCGAAGCCTCCAGAATCCTCAGAGAGCCCAAAGCTCCTGCTTCCACTCAAACTCCCTGGACAGTGGGGAGGGCGGCTTTCCCTTTTCCCGCGACCACTCACCCTTTGCCCGCTTCTTACCTGGGGCCCCGCTTCCGGACCTGCAACCACTCGGGGCCCCGCCCCCCACCGCTGCAGGTCTCCCTAGCCCCGCCCCTTGCACCTGTGGTTTCCTCAGGTCCGGTCTCTCCACCCGCTTTGGCCTCACCTCGCTGCCCCCTCCCCCGGTAAACCTGTGGTCCCACCCGGCCCCGCCCCCCGCACCTGCAGCCCCCCCGGCCCCTCCCAACTGCCTCCTCCAGCCCCGCCCCCCGCACCGGCGGCCTTTCCCCACCTCCACCCCCACACTCGCTGTACTCCATACCAAAACCCCCATTCCCACCACACACTTAAAGCCCCCGGCCCGGTCCCCGTGCCCGAGACCGCCGGACACAATCCCTACACCCCCCCCTGCCCCGAGGCCCCTCGCCGGCCCAGCGGCCCCTCGGGGTCCCGCCCCACACACCTGCAGCTCCCTCCGGCCCGGCCCTCAGGGCCCCGCCCCGCCCGACGCTCCTCTCACCGCCCGCTCTCGCCGCCGCCGCCGCAGTCCCGGCCGGTCACCTTGACGCGGGCCGCAATGGCTGCCGTCGCCTCCGCATGGCCCTGGGAGCGGCCCAGGCGGCAGCGGCGCCTTCGCTCGGAGGCCAGGGCCGGGCCAAGCCGGGCCAGGGCCGGGCGCAGCTGGAGCGCGGGCCGACGAGGGAGCGGAGCCGGCGCCCAGCCGCAGTAGGAACCGTCCTCTCCTGGGTCTGAGCGGCGGGCCGCTCAGCCAATCGGCGCGCGGCGCCAGACCAGTCTCCCCAACCAGCTCGGCGCAGAGGCGGAGACACGCAAATCGACCGGCTGGGCGCGCCAGTGCGCAGCCGCTGCAGCCCAGATCCTCCCTGGCCTCGCTCGGCCTGCGCTGCAGCCCTCAGATGTCGTCTCCGCCTTCGAGGATGCTCAACTGCCCGCACACCCTCCTCAGCGCCCCGCCACGCCCATCCCCTTCCTAGAAATAGCAGCGCATCTTATTCTCCATACATCCTTCCAGGTCTCATACAATTTACCCTTGAAACCTCTACCTAGGAGTTATTGTTTTCAACAAAAAATTGTTTTGTGAGAAACATCACCTTAATGCCCATTCTTTACAACTCGGAGGTAGGCACAGAACACAGAACGTCAAAGCCAGAAGAAACCTTCGAGAGCCTCGGGTCCAGCCCGTTTATTTTACAGCTGGGCAAAATTAAGCCCCTCGAGGTGAAGGGACTTGCCCAAGACCACACAAGTGCAAAGCTGAGAAATGAGGTTGTCTGTTGTGTCTGCTCTCAGATTCTTTACTCTGCCACGCACGATGAGGTGAGCAGAAGGGTTAAGTCATTTGATCAAAGTCGCAGAGGTAAGTTGTAAAGACAGTTGAAGCCAGTTCTGTGAAGCCCTGTAAGTCGGAACCACAGAAAATCTCTGCTCGGCCTCCCACAGAAAGGAGGCCCTATGTCCTGCGTTACTCTGAATGATTCTTGGACACACAGACAAGTAGAACGTCATTTTGACAATTTTCAAATTCATTTTGCAGTAACATCAGCGTATGGAAAGATTTGGTTACTGTCTTCCCAAAGCTTATGGAAGAAAAAGAGAGAAACGAAAAGAAATAGTCAGTGGAAATTAAACCATTTCTAAGTCTTCAGGAATCTCTGAGGGAAATTTCTGCCATGTTGCATTAAGAAAGAATAATCATCAAAGAAGATACTTAGCTATTTTACTTAAAGAGAACAAGAGACAATGTAATGCAATGGTTCATTCTGCTCAGAGCCTCTGGATTCAAAAATGCACAGGGTGGGTGTTGAGTGCAAACTCTGGGGACTTTTGACTGCCTGAATCCAAACTCTGCTTCTGCCACCAGCAAGCTGTGTGTAAGTAAGCAAGTTATTTAACATCTCTGTGCCTCAGTTTCTTTATTGAAAAATAAATATGCTGAAAATAGCACCCTCTTCAGAAAGGCTGCTGGGAGCTTTCAATGAGGTGACACATGGAAGAAGGCCTAGTACCTAACAGGAGCTCAATAAACATTAGCTATTGTTATTTCTACATGTGTGACTTAGGGCAAGCATGGAAGTTCAGCACAGTGCATGTAATATATGCTTGCTAAATGACATCTCTTATTTTTAATATGCTCATGCATAGCTTCTAAGTTTTCTTCAATGAACATAGATTCTTTTGTAATATATCAAAAAGTTATTGTAAACCCAATTTTAAAATGAGAAAAGGATTTGAATAGTTATCCAAAGAAGATCTACAAATGCCAATAAGCACATGGAAAGATGCTCAATGTCATTAGCCATCAAATGCAAATCAAAACCACAATAAGATACCTATTCACACCCATTAGGATGGCCATAGCAAATAAGATGGACAATAACAAGGGTTGGTGAGGAGATGGAGAAATTGGAACCCTCAAACACTGCTAGTGGGAGTGTAAAATGGTGCCACCACTTTGGAAAATAGTACCTTAAAAGTTAAACATAAGAGGCTTCCCTGGTGGCTCAGTGGTTGAGAGTCCGCCTGCCGATGCAGGGGACACGGGTTCGTGCCCCGGTCTGGGAAGATCCCACATGCCGTGGAGCGGCTGGGCCCGTGAGCCATGGCCGCTGAGCCTGCGCGTCCGGAGCCTGTGCTCCGCAACGGGAGAGGCCACAACGGTGAGAGGCCCGCGTACCGCAAAAAAAAAAAAAAAAAGTTGAACATAGGGTTACCATGTGATCCAAGAATTCCTAGGTATATGCTCAAGAGAAATGAAGACATATGTCCATATAAAAAACTGGTACACAAATGTTCACAATATCCAAAAAGTGGAAATAACCCAGTGTCCATCAGCTGATAAATGGATAAATAAAATGTGGTATATCTATACAATGGAATATAAAAAGAAATGAAGTACTAATGCATGCAATAACATGGATGAACCTTGCAAACATGCTAAGTGAAAAAGCCAGATCACATATGATTCCATTTATATAAAATGTCCGGAATAGGAAAATCTATATATAGAGAGAGTAGATTAGTGGTTGTCTAGGGCTGGGAAGATGCAAGAATTGGGAGTAATGGCTAAGGCATGTGGACTTTCTTTTTGAGATAATGAAAATATTCTAAAATTGGTGATTGCACAACTCTGTGAATATACTGAAAGCCATTGCATTGCACACTTTTAATGGGTGAATTATATAGTGTATGAATTTATCTCAATAAAGCTGTTTTTAAAAGTTATCAGAAAGTCTGATCAGTCATGTCACTCCTATGCTCAAACACCGTGTAACAGGATGTGGAGAGGATCTTAGCTGCATCTGCTTGGGTTTAGATCACCCACCGTGAAAATGTGATGTGCTGGTGGAATGGGCCAACTCTAAATGAGGGGAAGGAACTTTTGAGCCAGGGGAGGAAAGGAGGGCTGGAAAAGTCACCAAGGCCAGGCCAGCTGCCTCCGCATAGGCTTGTATTTCATGGAGAGCCAAGCTTTGGGACAGTTCAAGGAGATGTTTTCATTAGAGATGTTGATCAACAAGGAAGCTGTGGTAAACAGACTCTAAGGTGGCCCCCATAATCCTCACCTCCCAATGTCTATGGGCTTGTGTGATCCCCTTCCCTGAGTGTGGACAGGACCTGACTTGCTTCTAACCAGCAGAATAAGGCAAAGATTTTAGGTTGTATGTGATTACGTTACATAAGTTGTAAACCATCTAGCTAGGAGACTCTCTCTTGCTGGCTTTGAGGATATAAACAGCCATGTTGTGAGCTGCCCTGTGGAGAAGATCACCCAGCAAGGATCTGAGAGTAACCTGCAGCCAATAGCCAGCAAGAAACTGGAGCCCTCAGTCCAGCAGCCTTCAAGGAACTGAATGGTGCCAATAATCATGTGAGCTCAGAAGCAGATCCTTACCCTGTCAAGCCTCAGATGAGACTGCAGCCCCCGCCAACATGTTGATTATATCCTTGTGAGACCCTGAAGCAGAGGACCCAGCTAAGCTGTGCCAGACTCCTGACGCACAGAAACGTTGACTGACTAAGCCACTGCCCAGCAAGCAAAGAGGATGCCCTCCTGGTGGAACACAGGAAGTCCCTGGAACAAGGTGGTGGCTCAACTGCTAATGATTTCACTGGCGGTGACCTGGGTGGTGATATTTATCCCCGTGGAGGACGATACTGTGGTTGATGCTATGAGGCCAGTGTTTGACAAACATGGGGAGGATAATGCCTACAGAGACAGAGGAAGTTAGATGGCTGGTTAAAGCTATGTTTTATTACAGAAGGATGATGAGAGACCAAGAGCTGTTCAGGAGCAGTTAATGGCTAAGTGTGAGAGCCAGAGAGCTCTGGAGGTAGCTTACAAAGAGGCTCTCATCACCTATGCAGTGGAAGGACAGACACATTGAGTGGCAGGCTGAAAACCTGACTATTAGAGTCTAGAGCTCCAGAGATATTTGCTCAGCCAAGACAAGTCTGTTTGGTGAAGGTCAGAGCCCTGGTGGGGAAAACCTAGGACTCTAAATAATGGAATGGAGACATCTGGATGGATGTTCCTGGGGATGTTGACTCTGCAGCATGAACCCGAAGCTCCTCCGGGCTTGCACACTTTTCTTTATTAAGAACCGGAGCTACCACTGTGCTGGCAGGTGCTACAGAAGCCCTTCCCCACAGACAACAGGTGTCCCTACCAGCAGTGCTGCCCCTACCTCCTCTCCAGGTGGCCGGGCTGGTAACTAGGGTTAAATCTCAGCATAACCTGGCTGTTTATGCCCAGGGCCTGATAAGGAAAAAAATAGGCTATATACCTGAAGAATGGAAGAATTAGCCAGCATGTACTGGCAGAAGCCAGGGGAGTACCCCTGGGGTTGAATTTTGAGGGTGCTTGATCAAGGAAGCTGGAATGTAAGACTAGATAAGCAAGAATTCATTGACTTGGGGATACTTTCTCAGGACATGGGATGTAACACCCTAGCAAGGACTCCAGCTACTGGAGTGGCTCTTAGAAGCCTGGAAAGAAGCAATGGCCAATTCTCAGTGAAGCGGAAATACCTAATTGCCCTGGAAGATGGTAGACAAAGTGGCCATGCTGAAATGGTCATACAGTCGATCTTCATTATTCATGTTTCCATATTTGTGAATTAGCCTAGTGCTAAAACTTATTTGCAATCCAAAAATCCACATTCCCAGCACTGTCAAGGTCATTCACAGAAGGCAAAAATTTGAGTCACCCAATGTGTGTCCGGGCAGAGGTCAAATGAGGTGACACTCTTGTTTAGCTCTCACACTGTAAACAACTGTCTTTTTCATGATCTATTTAGTGCCACGTTTTTCACATTTTTATACTTTTTCTTGGTGATTTTGCTGTTTAAAATGGCCCCCAGGCATACTGCCGAAGTGCTGTCCAGGGTTCTAAGCACATCTCAGTAAGATGTGCCTTACTGAGAAAGTGCATGTGTTAGATGAACTTGGTTCAGGCATGAGTTACAGAGCTGCTGGTCGTGAGTTCCGTGTGAAAAGATCACCAATATGTATCACGTAAGGTGTCTTTAAACAGAAACACACATAAAACAAGGGTATGTATTGATTGGTTGGCAAAAATGTTGTGACCAGTGACTCAAAAGAACCTAACCCTGTATTTCCCCTAGGAGCAATGGTTCAGTATTCACTAACTTCGTGTTCTCAGTGACTTTATAGGGCATAATTCCTGAGAATAATGAGTCAACTCTACCTCTCATCGGTAGAGTCTAACTAGTAACCCTTCTGGCAAGGAATGCTGGGAAATGTAGTTCTCCTAAGCGTCCAGACCTTGCGATACATGGGAGGGTATAGAAGAAATATGGTTCTAAGTTGCTACAGACAAGCCAGTACAAATATGTTAAACCATTAAACATTCAAGAAATGTTAATGGTTGCCCCAAGGTTTACAATATATATCTTTAGTTAATCAGATCCTATCTTCAAATAATATCATTTCTCATGGAGTGTAAGGAACTTATTACCCTGAGGAAACATGTAATGATGGAAGGAAGTAGCGCCTGTTCCCAGGGCTGAAGGGACAAAGGAAAGTAAGAGTTCTGATCACCAATTCCACTGTGTGGGAGGGGGCATGGTTTTCCCCACACCAACTGGCAATTCTCCAACACCATCTGGGTGTCCTACAGTTCAACTCAATTCTGATTCTGTCTATCCAGAGACAGCATCAAATTCCACAGGTTAAGGGCTCAGTCCCACAGGAATGTCTCTGACTTCAGCCACCAATCGAAAGTCCAGGTTGTTACCTGCTTCTGACCAACTGGCTATAAATCAGAGGTTCCCACAACCCCCTCCCTGGGCTTGATTAATTTGCTAGAGTGGCTCACAAGAACTCAGGAAACTGGGTTACTCAAGAGATTACCAGCTTATTTTGAAAGATATTAAAGGAGAGGGATCAATATACAGTTGAAGAGATTCAGAGGGCAAGGTTCTGAGCAATGGAATTTCTGTCCTCATGGAGTTTCAGGCCTGGCACGGTGGCACATGGAAGCTTTCTAGTTTACCAACCTGGAAGCTCCTTGAACCCCATCCTTTATGATGGAGTTTTATGGAGTCTTCACTACATCAGCACCATGGATTAGATCATTGGCCATTGGTGATTGATTCAGCCTCCAGCCCTTCTTTCTTCCCCAGAGGTCTTGCGGGTGGCACTAAAAGTTCCAACCCTCTATTCATTGGTTCCCCTGGCAATCAGCTCCCCCCATGTTTGGGGGATTCCCAAAAGTCACCTCATTAACACACCAGTTGAAAGGGGCTCATTGTGATAACATGATACCCATTTCATCGTTATGGCTCTGAAGCATTTTTTTCCCCCAGGAACTGGGGACGCGATACCACATATTTTAACAAAATATGCTGTCCTTTCTCTAATTGCTTAGGAAATTCTAGGGTTTGGGGAGCTGTGAGCCAGGAACCATGAATGAAGACCAAATATATATAAAAAATATATATTTGGTCATCTGAATGACCAAATATATATTTCTTATAAATCACCTATCACAGAATGATTCTAGGTTATCAGAACCTAAAAGTTCAGGGGAAAAAAAAGCCCAGTGAAGCTGATCCACAGAATCATGAGGAACTGAACTGGTTATTGTTCTAAAGCACTAAGTTTTGGGATGGTTTGTTAGGTTGCAATAGATAACTGATACAAATATCTTCACACTCTGTGAACATTCTGAGAGGTCAATCTGCATATCTCTTCTCAAAGCCCTCTTGTGACCGTCTTCCAGTCCTTTTCTTTCCAAATCCCTGACCATCTACCCAGACAATTAGCCATTGCCCTGCCCATGAATCTATATATACCTGCAATTCTGGTCATCTTTCAGCCAATAAAAATGGACAACCAAATGCACTGCCCACTGGGAGGATTTCTCTTTACACCATCTCTTGCATGGGGCTGAGATTTTTTCAGCAGTCATTTCTAGTAGGTGCTAGCACAGGTGGAGGTTGAGGCTCTAAGTTTAGACTGAGGTAGAGGAGGCCATACAGCAGGAGTAGGTGTTACGGGTATAGAGTCACATATTCATACAAGGTATGAATAGTACCTCCTGGACATTCTCGAATCCGATCTCATATACCATTTCTACTTGATGATTGCTGCTGCCCAAACTTTTGGCTCAGTGGGTCAGATAATGTCCAGTTCTTCAAGGGCAGCTCGGTCACATGGTGACTCAGTGCTCCAGTATTAGGAAATGGAGATATAAAAAAAAATGTTTAATGCAGATAATAAATAATAGTACCCACCTTACAGAGTTGTTCTGAGGACTCAAGGAAATAATGCATGAATAGTGCTTGATATATTGTCTGGCACCTAATGTTCAACAAATGTTTAGTAAGTGTTTAATGAATGGCAGCCGTCATTGATTGGTACATCCATAGTAGTATAGTAGGAGCTTCCCATGTAGGTCTGATGAAAATTAATGTGCCAAACATGTCACATTTTAGCATACCATTTATGTCTCATTGAAATATAATATAGTAACACCCTAGTTCTAGACATCAGTCTTTACACTTAGTGACTGTAAGTCAGTGGTAGATTCAGACCCATTTTCCCTGTGTTCCAAAGTCAGATTTCTAGGTGGATCAGTCTGAGGGCTGGCCCCAGACCCTGGTGAAGTCCCCAAGGCCATCTACCCTGGGAGCCAATTGGCTGACTTTCCCTTGGTACAAACCTCAACCTCTTCAGCAATCTTCTCTATGAAAAAGCCTTTTCAACTTTGGCATTTCTGTAACAGACACTCCAGAAATATTCATTGAATTGAGTTCTACTGCCTCCCCATGGCCATGGGGTAAAATCCAAATTTCTTAGCTTGAAATAAAATATACCCGAACATCTGGCTCCCTATCCACCCTCATCTCCTAATTGCTAGCATTCATAAAACATTTACAATGTTTCAACTCATTAAATACATGATCTCATTCAATAAACATAGATATCTATAGGTATTCAATATAGAGGCCATTATGTATGTTATTATGTAATGTAATATCATATGTCATATATACATGTGTATATTTTAAGTAGTCTCACACAACATATGTTCCTTTGTAAGTTGCTTTCCTACACTCAACAATATGTCATGGATATTTCTCCATGCCTTAAAGGTTTTATGCATTTATATCATCATTTTAGATGATTCCCTACAATAGCATTGTAGGAATGTATCAGATTTACTGATGGACATTATAAGGGCTTACAACTTTCCGATATTATAATCAACACTGGGATGAATAAATTTGTACATCTGTTATTTGTTAGACTACTTTGTTAGGTTAAATTCTTAAAAGTAGTACCACTGGGCTTCCCTGGTGGCGCAGTGGTTGTGAGTCTGCCTGCCGATGCTGGGGACACGGGTTCGTGTCCCGGTCCGGGAAGATCCCACATGCCGCGGAGCGGCTGGGCCCGTGAGCCATGGCCGCTGAGCCTGTGCGTCCGGAGCCTGTGCTCCGCAACGGCAGAGGCCACAGCAGTGAGAGGCCCGCGTACCGCAAAAAAAAAAAAAAAAAGTAGTACCACTGTGTCGAAGGGAATATGCATTTAACTTTTTGAAGCATGGTACCAATCTACCTTCCAGAGATGTTATACTGACTTATAAACCCAACATCAGGTGTGAGTGTCCAATTTTCCCTCACCCTCATCAATGCTGGGTATTGCCAACTGAATAAATAGAAAAACGGTCTCTTGTTATTGCTTTGATTGCTTTCTGCAGAGATAAAGTATCTTTACCATGTACTTATTAGCCTTGAGTATTTCTTCTGGGAATTGCTTCTTTAGGTCCTTTCCCTTTTTAGAATTGGACCATTCATCTTTTCCTTATTAATTTTAAAAAGCTCTTGCACTGGGACTTCCCTGGTGGCACAGTGGTTAAGAATCCACCTGCAAATGCAGGGGACATGGGTTCGAGCTCTGGTCCAGGAAGATCCCACATACCGCAGAGCAACTAAGCCCTTGCACCACAACTACTGAGCCCGCGAGCCACACTACTGAAGCCCACGCGCCTAGAGCCCACGCTCCACAACAAGAGAAGTCGCCGCAGTGAGAAGCCAGCGCACCACAACGAAGAGTAGCCCCTGCTCGTTGCAACTAGAGAAAGGCTGCGTGCAGCGGCGAAGACCCAACACAGCCAAAAATAAATAAAAATAAATAAATTTATAAAGAAAAAAAGCTCTTGTACTATATGTTGCAAAGTGGTTTTTTTGTTTTGTTGTTTTGCTTTTACTGAACATATTTTACATTGTATATAGTCAAACCTATTTTTTCCCTTAGGATTTTTTCTATTTGGTCTTACCCTTAAGAAGATCTTCCCCGCTGCAAAAGCAAATAATCCATCACCATTTTTTCCTAATTAGTTTTTTTCATGGTTTCATTCTTCTACAATTAACTATTTAATTCACCTGAATTTTGCTTCATGGTCTTTTTTAAAAAAATATTTATGTGTTTATTTATTTATTTGGCTGTGCCAGGTCTTAGTTGCGGTACACGGGATCTTTGTTGCTACATGCAGGATTCTTTAGTTGTGGCATGCGGGATCTTTTAGTTGTAGCACGTGGGATCTAGTTCCCTGACCAGGGATCAAACTCCGGCCCCCTGCATTGGGAGCGTGGAGTCTTAGCCACTGGACCACCAGGAAGTCCCTGCTTCATGGTCTTGCCCCCTCTTCACTTAGCTGGGCCTCCTCCCTCCAGCAGGATATAGGTTCTCAAGGGAACTCAAAACTGGACACAGGCCTTAAAGCTGAGGTCTCTATTTACAGGATGTGTCCACTGGCTCCAGCCAATGAATGCAGTTTATATCCAATGCAGAACCAGCAGCATTTCAATGGTTTTTCACAGTGCACCAGGGCTGGCAAAGGCTCTTGACAATGTAATCCTTTTCAGAGACAGTAGGAAGGCATGGTGTCCTGGAATCAAGGTCAGGCCACCTGAGTTCTGCCATCCAGAGCCTGAGAGAGTGGTCATCTTAGTGCCCAGGACAAAGGTAGAGGATACCCTGTCCTGGGACCTCTGGCCTCCTAGAGTTCTCAGGGTTACCAGACCCTGTCGCTGGCTCTCTCGGGGGGATCAGTGAGGCCCCAGCTATCCACACAGAGCCCCCAGGAAGGATGCCATTAAATTCTTTCCATCTGGGCTTAGACCATTATATCCAGATAGCAACTGACACTTTATAAAGGGAAACATTTCCACAAGGAAAACTGTAAGCAGAGAGGCGCTGGGCTTACCTTCAGAGTGGAAGCCTCCAGTCCTTACAGGGACTACAGCTGGTCATCCCCTGACCGCAGTTGGACGTGGGGCCTTTCAACAGAGCATGGTGACAGGAGGTCCCTGGGGCCCCATTCTGGGGAAAGAGGGACCATGCAGTGGAGGGAAAGAAGGGAACTAGCAGTTTAGTTACTGAACACCAATAACATTCCCATTTCGCCACCAGCCTGGCCAGGGTCCAGCAGGGAGGAAGGAGTGCATGAGGTCCCAGTGAGGGGATGCAGTTGTGCTGAAAGGGCAGAAAGGAAGTGGAATGAAGCCAGCAGTCGGCCCCTGCTTTCCCTCCCAAGGATGAGACGCCCAAGACAGGAATCCCTTTGCCCGGCTGAATTAGCACCAGCACCTGTGAGGTTCAGAAAGCCTCAGCTCCCAGCCCCGGAGACCCAGTGATCACAGTGAGAGGATAACCCTCAAAGGGAATGGTGTGAGGCCTCCGAGGAAATTCAGATGCAAAAGTCCAGCCTCAGAGCCCAGATCTCCAAAATGAAAGGTGGCTTTTGATTCTCACATTAATATTTGGAGAAGTAAATGGAGAGAGTGAAGGAGCTGAGGGGTAAAACAAAAATACAACAAAAAATCCCTGAAAATCGCTCCAGGGACCCAGATGTGTGATGAATGGAACATCTGGCAGAGATAGGCTAGTTAAAATAACGGTCACACAAAAGCAATTCTTTTGCCAAAGACGTGTTCTTCCAAGTTATAGATTCCTCAGTTCCAACAAAATTCTGTCAGAAACATGTCTCCTGATAATATCTGTTAAAGCCCTGAAGTGGAGGGGGGTGGGCAGACAGAAAGAGGAAGGATGTTCCCATGGCCTAGGCTCTAGAGAAAATAGCTTAGAGTCACATTCAGCCTAGAGAAGCCCAAAGAGATGGCTGGAGGGAGCCGGGAATGCTGTGGTTCTTGGGGTAGAACAGAGAGCCGAGGGGCCAACTCCGAGAGGCAGTTTTGGAGCTCAGGATAAGGAAGGACTTTCTATCATGGAAAGCGGTCAAAGCGGAGTCCCCTGGGAGGCAGCCAGTTCCCACAAGCAAGTAGAAACTGGAGATTAGTTACAAGGACTAGGCTAGGGAGTCCTAGTACTGGGAGGCGGGGAGTAGATGGCCTGGGAGGGCCCTTCCCACTCTTAGGAGAGTGCAAGTGTCTTGAGCAACCTGGGGAAGGGGGCAGAATTCAAAATGACTTATCCTCTGATTTGCCCTTTTTTTTGGGCCGTGCCACGTGGCATGCGAGATCTTAGTTCCCTGACCAGGGATCAAACCCATGCCCCGTGCAGTGGAAGCGTGGAGTCCTAACCACTGGACAGCCAGGGAATGTCCCCTGATTTGCACATTTTAAACACACACACACACACACACACACACACACACACACACACACACACACACGGCACCTGAGGGAGCTGCAAGCAAACTTGCATTATCCATTCTAGCTCAGAGGCCCGGGCTATGCACAGCCACTAGTGGGGTCCAGGGGAGCCCAGGGAAGGACAACAGGGCAAATCTTGCATCAGGACACAAAGAAGAGGGCCCAAGGGCTGATCAGAGTGCCAAGGCTGAGGCCAAAAGGGGTGAAGACATGCTTTGAGTGCGGGGACCTCGCTGCCTCCACAGCAAAGCGAGATGGGCTTGTCTACGTAGCCTAAGGGGGTAGCAGCGACATCTAGCTAGCTGCCCTGAAGGGTCATGTCCATAGCCCCTAGAAGCCCAGCCAGACTGTCCTAAAGGCCAAGCTCCTTTAGGGAAGAGGCAGGAACAAGAGAAGCCCTAGTAAGCAACCTCTTTGACAGATGACGGGCGGGGCACCTGTTTGCTGCCTGAGTTGGAAACAGACACAGCTCTGTCCCTGCAGACTCAGGCAGGTTACCCTGCGGGTGACTGCATTATAATCCATTATAATTTAAACATATACCTCCTCCCACTGCCACTTTAGAATAATAGCACATTCTTGACCAATGAAAGCTAGAGCAGCAAGCTTTATTGTGCATCTTCCGTCAAGCACAGCAATCACCCAGTGAGGGCTCCACTGCACTACCCCAAGTTGATAACGTTCCGCAACATTAGTTTCCTTTGAGGTGGGCTCTTTCTGCCATTTACTTTGTGTTCTGAAGTTTGGAGTCCCACTTGCTGACAAAACTTATGCAAGCTAGGCCTGCCTTGCAGAACAAAAGGAAAACATCACAGAGATATTTAATTATGAGTCACTGAGGCTTGAGGGGTTTTCAAGGAAATGGTCCGGGGATTGGTTGGTGGTTGCTAACACTGAAAGGACATCACGGACATCCCTGCAGCCAGGTGGGGATAATTATGAACTATGATGGGAAGAAAGCAATGCGAGCACAGATCATGACTTAGGACAAATGAAGAGCCAGCTACTGCCAATGGCCTTTGCCAGCAAAGCAGCTCAATGCGGTCTACACCACATCTGCTCCAATTCAGTTTATCTGCTTCAGGTGGTGTTCTCATTGCCAGGACCGCATCCCCTTGGGATCGTTCCTCTAACCCTGCCTGAGAGGCTCGTCCCTGATTCTTGATGTTGGGTGACTATTCCAGCCTCAGGGAAAAAGCAAACCTACAGAAGCCACTGCCTCACAACTTATCTGAGCCATGAGTGCAGCTTCAACGTTTTACAGACAAACTGGGGCTGAAGAGGGTATCAGGCAAAGGTATGGCTAGAAGCCAGACCTCCAGATTCACGCAAGTCGATGCACTTTCTCCATCATGCTCTTAGTACCTGCAGAATCCCGCAGGCTGCCAGCTAGCGATGAAGCCAGTTCCTACGTGGACCTCTTACACCACGCACCATCGCACTGCCTGCTCGACCGTAAAGGTGACAACCTGTTCTACAGCAAGGAGCAAGTCAGCTCTATCAGCACAGGAGCTAAATTTAATCCTGGCCCGCTTCCCAGCCACACTGCCCTGCTTGACCCTCCCAGAATATCTGCTTTTGCTCATTCATTCAATCCTGCCTGTGCGCCTGCTGCGATGCCAGGCCCTGTGGGCTAAGGATATATAGGTGAGGGAGACAGTCCAGGATCCCTGCTGTTATGGAGCTTGCAGGCTAGAGGGAGAAACATTAATTGAATAATCTCACTAATCAATACACAGCTACCAGTTTTTCAGAGCAATGAATTACGCTGTAGGGCTGGAGGAACACAGCTCAACAAAGGGCTCTGTTAAAGGGGCCTGACCTAGAAGGGCTGCTGCAGGGCTCCCTGCCGGAGGGAGGCCTGAGCTATTAATAAAATCTGGGGAGGAGGAGTTAACTGGCTTCTCGGGAGAAGACGTTATACCGAACAGAAGTTCGTGGGCCAAACAAACCAAAAGGTCGAAGTTTGGAGCAGAGAAACGTTTATTTTAGCGCCAAGCAAGGAGGACGGTGGCAGAACTGGGGGTGAAGGCTGCAGGGTGTGTGACTTTCTTCTGACTGGTTGGTGATAACAGGGTAGTGCTCCAGGACTCTGGTGCTCCGCCTGAATAACTCCACCTGGGGGGGCCTTAGTTCCCGCAGAACTCAAAGGTATATTGTTATGTATATATCCCTTGAGGAGGGACCAGGCGCTGCCCGTAGCTGACTACAGTTTCTTGACTGCTCCTCCTCTGTTTCTGCAATCCTTCCCTTTTCTGATTAGCAACCGTTTGAATCTGCGCTTTGGTACTCAGGGAAGGTTTAGGAGGCTGAAACCTTCCTCCTGAAAACAATAAATGGGGGACATGGAAAGGCTTCCGTACCCAGGAGGGCGCCACAGGGTCTTGCTCAGTTTCAGAGAGCTGGAGGCAGGAGACAGGGCGTGTGCACCTCCAAGCTCTGTGGTGGGAGTGAACAAGGCACATTCGATGGAGCCAGAGGGTACTTCGGCAGGAAAATGCGGAAAGGGTTCACCAGCGATCCTGGCTGCAGACTTCGGCCCCCTGACAATCCAGTCTCTACCCCACATGGTAAAGGTCAGAGACAGATCTGCTGCTTTCTCGTCTTTGCAGCAGCACGGTGGCACAAGAGCTTCTTAGGAAATCCTAACCTTTCAAAAACAGTGGTTAACAGAAACTATGACACCGGAGGATGTTTGTCAGAGCCTGTGAAACTCAGGGGGCCAGAAGAGGTAAATCCGGAGGAAGACCACAGCACATCTGCTCTAGCAGCATTTTTATTTACAAACAGCAATTTCCATTGACTTTATACCATAAAAAAGCCATTTACAAGCAAGAAACAAGAATTCAGAACAAAATTAAGCAGCACTGAAGTATTCATGTCACAAATCTAAAACAAAATGAATACAAGAGTAAAATATCATTTGAATAAATAGTCTTAAATTCATGCTATAAAATAATCCTTAATGGCAAGTTACTAGTTGATACAGCATCCGCTTAGCTAGCTTCATTTACTTCATATGGTGATGAAGCGTGGAGTTGTGAGGTTACCAGTTTATATTGCAAGATAATGACACTGTGTTAAGTCATTCAAATTGCTCAACCATTTATAACGGAAAAAAATGTTAGCCCTACTAATAAAAGTGGTGAGAGAGATGGTTTTCACATTAGGAAAATGGTCATTCTCGAAGAAACCAGGTAAGTTTACCTCTTACTATACTCAGGGCAGCAACCAAAGGCTTGGGCAGCAAGTCCAAAGGTTGAATTCACAGCATACTTGTCACTGAGGGGCAGCAAGAGGTCTGTTTACTGAATCTGCTGCAAGGCTAACTCCAGGACTTGATAGAGAACTACACCAGCCCTGTCTGTGCCAGACCCAAGGGGAACCAGAGAGAAAAGGTTCTCTTGTGGGCCGAGAAGTCAAGCACTGGGCAGAAACAGTGGAAACACTCTGGCACTTACTGAAGAGACGTATGTGACGAGTGACAACCATTACAAATTTCGAACAATGTGAATGACTCTTCTGAACTTTCAGTTCAGTTGCACTGAGTAATATGAAACCTATGATTTATGAACTAGATAGTTTCATATAAAGAATTTACATAATTCCCCAATACTTTCATATATAAAATTTAATAAATAACCCTGACCAGTCTAGAAGCACCATTCAAGGGGCATGTGCCCTTGGAAAATAGTTTAGGTGTTGCATATTTGAGTCCCTTTCAGTGGAGGCTTCACAGGAAACCATTACAGAATTTAACAATAACGACGACGACGACAACAAAAAAAATCACAGTCACTAATGGAAAACATTGTTAAAATAAAATACATTGATTTCTTTAAAGTAAAGCTCATTCACATAGATGATGCCCTCCCAGCCCTTGTTTTGTGTTCCTGCAAATTCTTCCTAGAGTCTAGGCTGTAAAAACAAAAGTAAAAACAAAACCACACACAAAAATATGCAGGCCTATGGTCTGGGCTAGGGGAAAAACAAAGACTTGTTATAACTGCTATCATTAGAAAAGACATCTACTCATGCTCTGGAAGATTTAGAAGTTAGCAATTTAGTTCTACAGTATATTCTGCTTAACAGTGAACCGACAGTATCCTTTCTGCTGTTAAAAAAAAAAAAAAGAAAGAAAGAACAAACAAAAAACAAAACTGCCAAGGCAGAGCCAATTGGGAGGCTTTCCACTGACCCCAAAATTAACTTGACTTCATATACTGTATTTACAAATATAATTTCTAAATGTATTTACAGCTTTAGTAGAAATTAGAGGGTAGAGAACTGATTAGAATGAAAATAACTGTTTAAAACCACACACATTAGTAAAAGTATAAAATTCTTTGTTTTCACAGTTTGTAATAACAGGTTAAACACCTATAGAAAAGGACGCTGTCACTGTCTTCACATTGTCTACGTATTTGAAAAGGTAGCTCAAGAAGAGACTCAATTATGAACAAACCTATATGAATTCAGGATATATTTTACTGTAAAAGATTTCTTCACATATCACTTTTATCTTAATTGATTTTTGCATTTGTTATAAATGAAACATCTAACCTAAAACTGTACAGAAATAGGGACTTTGCTTTCCAAAAAGAGTCGCTCTAAGGAGTTACACAGCGGACTTCGTCTGCAGAGACGTGAAGTGAACTTCGGGGAGAGAATGTTTCTGTTCTGTGGTCACGTTAATCCTCCTGGCACATCCTCATGTGACAAGGCACAATTAATTGCTGCTGCCCGATGTGAACGGAGTTAATCTTTCACTCGCCCTGCACACTGAGAAGCACGGCAGGCAGTGCGCGCGCTCAGAGAGGCCACGCAGCTCTGTGCTGGCCCGCGCGCGGCCTCCCTCGAAGCCCTGTGGGACCTTACAGTACTGGGTTATGGCTTGAGAATTCATTCTTAACACTGCTAGCAGTGGAAAGGGTAAAGTGTTAGCAACATGAATGGGAGCAAGTGGAACTTGCAAAATGTGGAATCATGATTATTAGAGAGAAACGCAATCAATTTTCTGCCCCTTAACAGTCCCATTACAACGTCTGAACCTGAACTGTACAATCAAAGCAATGTATATTTTTGTCAAAGACAATTTTGGATAAGTCACTCTTTGGTAAACTCAAACCAGTTAAACAAATTTACAAATACAAAGAATTCCATGTAAATAAGGTTAAGACGGACACGGTGACAAGAACCAGGACATTCAAGGCGCTTGCCCCAAGTGCCGCCCCTCCTCACTTGTCTCGTTTATCACAGGATGCTCTGGAGACCTCTCAGAAGGCCCCAAGCCTGAGTGAAAAGGAGGCTCCTTCCCTGAGCCTGACCTCTCATGTCCTCGATTTGGGCGCTTCTTGTCACAAACTTAATTTGTATCACAACACAAATTTTTTGCATTTAATTCTTTGACGGAAAAAAAAAAATCAAACTTATTCATGTAAGGAAAAAAAATCACAAACATTTACCTGAAACCCCAGAACATATTTAAGTGGGTAAACACTTGGGGTCCAGCCTCCCCTTGAGGCACACGGCTTTGACAGGAGTTGAGCAAGTGCTTCAGGGAGAGAACAGACCCCTGACTTAGGCAGTCTGACAGGAAAAGGCATACTATATACCCGGTTAGCAGAAGTCGCTCCTTGGAGCGGCAGGACTCGCGTGTGTCTGTACGTAGTAACACTGATGTGGAGAGCAGCGGCTCACGCGTGAACAGATCCCCTGTGCTAAAGAGATGCTACTGCACAGCTACCACCCCCGGGGGCGATCACACACAAGGGCCTGAATGATTTTTTCCCCAAAAAAAACCAAAAAAAAAAAAAAAAAAATCCCCAAACACCCCCCACCCCAACTCCATTCTTGGTATTTTAAGAGCCAAAAAAGCACGGAAAACCAGCAAACATCTACTTTTGTATTCCTTTAACTCCTAGCCTCTGAGGTTGGTCCGAATTTCGCTTTTGTTTTTCTCTTAGGTGGTCTGTGCTCTTCTCCCGTGGAGACACACTAGTTGTGAGTTTCAGGGCCAAGGTTCTCAAGCAGAGAGCCTGGAGTGCTGACATCTTACCGACAGCCTGCAGCACAAACTCACCACCAAACTGCTTACAACATTACTCTCTGCCGGAGTACACAGTACCAGGGCAATCTCATAAAGCCCGTTTTGTATACTAGGAGCACATGGGTGAACAAAATATAAAACTGAAGACACTTCCTCAAGTACTAACAAAACATTATCCAAATAGGACTCGGGTATGTTTTTATACAGTAATGTGTTTGCCAGCACATGCTTTTGAGGTCTTTTTTCAAGCTATAAACTCAAGAGAGGAAAAAAATTATAATTCACTTTTACCATTAGATTTCACATTTTCTACAACTATACTGACCTAAAAGATACATAACATAAAAATAGCACCACGTGACCAAAAAAATGGTGACACACAGAGATTTGGTGACACACAGAGTATCTTAGAGGGCTTTTTAACTGTTGGTTTCTTCAAGCAGGAAACACTGAGAGAGCGGGGGAGCCACGGAGGCTCTCATCAGCTCACACAATACTAAGATAGATATATTGCTTGCAATTCCCATAGAGTATATCTTTACAAAAAGTACAAATTCCAAGTTCTGCAGTTTCCCTGGGAACTGCATGTAGAAAAAGTTGCTGTGCACCTGAACTGGCTGTTTGAAAAGAGAAAGAAGAAAAAAAACCACAACACTGCTTGGAGAATTTTGTAGACAGAACTACAAATCCCTTTCCTTTAGTGCGAGTACTAACTCACGGTAGAGAGTGATTCGATTTAGTTACCTGGTATGTTTCTACAGTACGGAATGAAGGTAGATTCATAGGCCAGTAAAAACATTGAAAACCACTGCTCCTTTGGGGTTGACTAATATAACACTACTGTATGTAAAAAGGTCAGCACCACGGGTCATCCAGCTTACCTACTGGACAACTAACAAAAATTCCAAATGGTTTCCAACTAGAGTTGAATACATTTTATGGCATTTGGTTTATGTATTTGTTATGAAGCAGAGCTATGAACACTGTGATTTGCTTTGCTTGCTTTTGGACACAATGATTAATATATTTGAAAACCTATTAACATTCTTTTATAAGGGAAATAAAGGGGCAAAACCCTAACATATTAGGTAGGGGCGAGACAGAGTCAAAAGCCCTGTTCACATTGTATTAAATTATATATTCCTCTTACATTCACCTCAACCAGAATAAAATCAAATTTGAGAATGTATATATACTATATATATAATAATTGCTTTATTATATATATATATATAAAAATTGTCTAACTACCCCCTAAAAGTAATTTTAAATTAGAAAAGGTTACCCATTTGTATCAGCTGACGGCATCCCAGTCTCCCTCCATGGAAATGCACTGGTGCCAGTGCACACAATGGGAGAGTATGCCTCTTGGCAGAGAATGTAGGGTCAACCAGTTGGCATAGCTAAATCACTGGCAGGTTTTGGATGAAGAGTTCAGCCAAAGAGGAATACTGTCAGCCTGTGTTTTCCCTGGATACGCTGCCCTTCATGCTTTGAGCTCCTTGAGGGAAGGAGGGCGGGGGAAAGGATAAACACAATGAAGTGTTCCTTCCAGAAACCTTAGAAAAACTGCCAAGAGACCAAGAGATTTCCAGATGGTTGGGAAAACCAAAGGTTACAACAAAGCAAATCACAAACAGGCGTTGATTAATGTGCTTTGTGGGGTGCACTTCTTTACCATCTTAATCAGGAGCATCAGACACCGTGTGAATTTCCATCCGGGAATCTAGGGCCATCTCTGAGGCCGACGCATCATTTTCTAGTTTCTGTTCCACATACACATCTGTTCTCTCAGGGGACTCGATGCGACTCCTGACTTCAGCTATGCCAGGGTGGTTTTTCCGCAGGTGCTGGTTGAGGGTACCTTGGAATGGAAAGCACTTCCCGCAGATCTCACAGCGGAATGGTTTATCGTCGGTATGGCCCCGGATGTGGTACTCCAGCTGGTCCTTCCGCGTGTACTTCTTCCCGCAGAACTTGCACACAAAGGGGGTGATTCCCATATGGAGTCGCATGTGCCTGTCAAGGCTTCCCTTCTGGTTGAAGGACTTTCCACAGTAAATACAGATCAACCTCTCATTGTACGGGTACCAGTGACCTCTTGCACTCCTCTCCCGGGGGCTGCTCTCAAACCCGGGGTTATTCATCATAGCTTCACTGTCGGAACCCTGCACCAAGCCCTGCAGATCACTGTGCAGATGGACAGACAGAGCCCGCTTCTGGCGGGCACGACCTCCTCGGAAACAGCTCAGCATGGATCTGGATGGGCTGGAATTACTCAAACTTCCAAAAGCTTCAGCTACGCCGGCTGGCTGTGAAGCTGCCTGGGAGTAAGAGTAGGCGTGCTGGAGCACAGAACCATAGGAGCCCACATTCACGGCCACAACTTGTTCCCCATCAACCATCTCGGTGTGGTAGCCATCGTCTCCCAGGGAGGAGCTGTCGGAACAGCTGGGACGGTCAGACTTTTCCATCTTCACTTTCACTTCAGTGATCTGGCTCTCCCTCCCCAGCAGGTCCCCTTGCTCATGGTCCCCCTCGATCTGAATCTCGTACTCAGAGACGCTCCCACTGCTCCCTCGGTCCGAGTGCCCTTCCTCCTGTACACGGCTGCGCAAGGCTTTGCTGGGTGTCGTCTCCATCCGAAGATCACTGCTTGTGGTAGGCTGCCGTACCTGAGAGCAGTATGGAGGGGAGATCTCCACCGGGTTGGCAAAGTAGCTGCTGTCTTTAACTCCATTACGACTCTCTGGAGTCTCTTCCGCACCGACGGTCACAGAGTCCACATCTCCAACACTGATTTTTGAATGGATGCTCTCTAGGATCTGCGTGCACTTGTCAATGACACACTGCATCTGAAGAAAGCTAGCTGCAGTCAGAAAACTGACAACATCCTTCAGCTGCAAGGACATTCTTCCAGTGTAACAAAATGAAAGCAACTGTTCAAACACATTGGGATTTTTAATCACTGATATTGACAAGCCACTCATGGTACTTAATGCTGAATGGTCCCGGAAGTAGGGGGAGCTGGCCGCAAGGACTGCTTTGTGGGCTCGGAACGGCTGACCCTGAATGTGGACGATGATGTCACATAGTTTCCCTTGCAGGCGGAGCTCGTTTAGCTGGCTCAGAACGGTGCTGCTGTACTCGGGCACATCAAACTGAATAAAACTGCTGCTGTCCATTTCTACTGACATGAAGCGTAATCTGAGGAAAGAGAGAGTTTCATAATTCGCCAGTGACTCCTCACTAAGTACAAGTGGCATAAACACAGCCTTGCAAAAATACCACCACCCCCTCCATTGTAGCTACTATACCTCCTAGGGTCCGCCTGAGCATTTCTTTTCTCCTCTTACTTATTTTCAGTCTTTCATGCCTTGGTTAATTCACCTAAAGATAAATAACCTAATGATCCATTAGCCAAGTCTCCTAATTACCTGACATACATCTTGATCAAAGTAAAACATGTAACATACAGTAGAGCCATTTTAGCTATAGCTGAGAACTTGGTATCCTTTTAAGAAATATATTTTTCTGTTTCACCTACCTTTGAGGATTTGAAGTACTCTGTAAAACAGAAGTAAATTCATTTAAAAAAATGCTCTGCCTTATTTGTATATTTCCAATTGGTATTTTGCAAGTATACAGCACACTGGATACTGAATGGAGCTTAAACCTTTTTAGAGTTTGAGTTGTTGTCTTGTTGTGCATTTTTTCCCCTTCAGCTCTACACACATTTACATCCTTTTGGGTTGGTAATTCATAGCCCAATGCTCGGCCGTCTTCAGTGAAGAGTTTTTAGACAGGAGGATCAAGAAGAGTGACGGACACGTCAGGAGTGCATCATCCTCGGCTAGTGCTCACACTGCTGGCGTGCTCAGGACAGGCTGGCTGCCCTCTGCCTAGAGCCCACAGCCCTGATCACTCAAAACTACAGAAAGGTGTAGAGCCCAGGCTGCATTCTCTGACCAAAACAACAAAATTAGATCTCACATTTATATTTTTGTTTTTAAAATCCAACCAATAGGGCTTCCCTGGTGGCGCAGTGGTTGAGAGTCCACCTGCCGATGCAGGGGACACGGGTTCGTGCCGCGGTCCGGGAAGATCCCACATGCCGCAGAGCGGCTGGGCCCGTGAGCCATGGCCGCTGAGCCTGCGCATCTGGAGCCTGTGCTCCGCAGCGGGAGAGGCCACAACGGTGAGAGGCCCGTGTACCGCAAAAAAAACCAAAACAAACAAACAAAAAAAAAACCCAATCAAGAGAAATTTAAACACCTCCTGAATAAGCACTGAATCAAAAAGAAAATCAATAAGGAATAGAGCTATTTAGAAAATAAGAAAACTCACATCAAATCTGCAGTACGGGTTTAGGAATGAAGTTTACTTATATCTTCAACTTACCTAACAATGTATCCAAAAAGAGATGGACAGATATGTGATAAAGCAAACAAAATAAAATGTTAACAAGTGTAGAGTCTAGTTTGAGTATACAGGTGTTTATTGTAAAATTCAACTTTTGGGTATGTTTGAAATTTTTCACAATGAAATGCTGGGGTTCTGAACTAACAAATTTTAACAATGTCAGTGCCTTAAAAATTTTTATCATTAAACAATAAAGAATAAAAATAAATGAAATCACTTATGAGGTCAGAAAAGGAACAAACTAAACCCAAAGAAAACAAAAATGTAATTAATACAGAACAGTATTTAATCACAAAGTTTTAAAATTTAAGACAAGACAATGTGCAACGAAATCTAAAACTTTTGCAGAAAAAGATCAATCAGTGTGATGATAAATCACATCAGAATTTTTCTTAACCACCTCAGAATTTATTAAAACATTTTAGTTAGAGAGGAACCCTGTGCCATTATTTATCCTAGATTTATGATTGAAATCAATTTGAAATCCAAGTGGAATGGACATATTTTTAGGATAACATAAATTGGCAGAATTAAAAAGAAACAGAAGTGCCAAAGCACAAATGATCCTCAGGCCATTCACACTGTTCTAGATGCATGCTAAAATATTTAAAGCATCTCAGTTCGTATGGCATAAGTCTGACATTAGAATATGGCAAACAGCATAAAGACCGTCAACTTTACCTACGTAGAGACTTCACTGAACAGACTTACTTTAATATCCTAAAGGAAATACTAGCAAATATAACCTATTAAAAGAATAATATATTATGATCAAATGTAAGAATGGCTATATGTTAGGACATACACAAATGTAATCTGCAACCTCAATAAGTCAAAGGAGAAAAACCATATGGCCAAATCAATTCTATGCCAAAAATGCATTTTAAAAAGTTACTTTCAAAGTAAAGATAAAAATACTTAATAAGCTAAGAATAGAACAATATTTTCCTAATATAATAGCATCTACTGCAAACTAATGGCAACATCACCCTTAAAAAGGAAATATACCTACATTCCCCAAAATGTATTTAGTAGAACACAAGCCCCGAGCTCAATATCCCTACCTCCTAGGAATTAAAAAACATATTAGCATACTAACCCATCTGCAAAGTCCTACAGGCTAGAATTCTATTTAACTCAGCAGTTTGCAAACTCATTTAACCATGAAACTCTTCTCTCAAGGTACACATATTAATATTCCAAAGAATTAGTGTTCCCTGGCACACTCTATGGTAAACACTTTTGTAAAGGAATTCCTGCTAGTGCCTGGAAGGCTACAAGGTTGTCTGCCCATCACTTCTTTTACTTAACGTTGTTCTTGAAATTCCAGCCAAAGAAAAAAGGCAAGAGAAAATTAAGGCATATAGCCTTTAGAAAAGAGGCGGTGAAATTATCATCCAAGGGAGATATGACTATTTACATAGAAAAAACAAAAGAATTGCTTGAAAAAAATCTGTTAGAATCAGGATGTAATAAGTGAAGGATTTAAAAAATTATTATTCATAAAAAACCGGTTAGGTAAGCTAATGACAAGTTACAGCCAACAATATTAACATAAACTATAAAATACCTGGGGGATAAACAAAAAATTGGATCTACAAGAAGAAAACTATAACACTTTAATAAGGACAAAAACATGCATAAACAAAGACACATATCATGCTTCTGGTAGGAAAATTTGACACTATCAAGATGGACATGTTCCCCGCAAGTTAGTTTATAAATATAATGCAGCCCAATGGAGTATTTTCTTAGAAACTTGACAAAATGATTTTAAAATTCATCTAGAACACTGCCGTCCAATAGAAATACAACACAAGCCATGTGTGTAATGTTTTCTAGCAGTTATATTGTTTAAAAGGAAAAATATAAAATTTAACTCTATATCTAAAACATTATCATTTCAACATTAGAAAGTTATTAATGAGATATTTTATATTCTTTTTTTTCATACTAAGTCACCAGTATTTTCACAACACTCTTGGAATTTCATGTCTGTCATATCAAGTCTTTAAAATGTGATGTGTATTTTGCATTTACAGCACGTCTCAATCTGGAATAACTACATTTCAAGTGCTCAATAGCCCCGTGTGAGCAATGGCCACCATACTGGACATTAGATCTAGAAGAAGAAATACTGAAAAAATTTTAGAAAAAGAAAAATACAGCCAAACATATAGATGTCAAAATGTATGAGTAGGCTATAATTCATTCATTTCGTAAATATATACTGAGAGTCTTCCGTATGCCTGGCACTACAGCTCCAAGTAAGCTACAATTCTCTTGTTGTAAATTGTGATAAGAGCTATGAGATCTTTCATAACGGAGGAGTGGTCAGAGAAGGCCATTTGAACAAATGATATCTCAACTGAGACCTAAAGGATGATAAAGGTTAGCCAAATATTGGGGGGTAGGGGGGGTGCTGCAGGGAAAGTTCCAATTTTCCAGACAGAAGGAATCACATGCACAAAGAGATGAGAGCCCAAGTCAGGAAGGAAGGAAATATTGGAGCACTGTGGCACAGCTGGGACAAGGAGCAAGGGCAGAGGCCACAGGAGGCTGTCAAGTAGATAGAAATCAGACCAGGATGGGCCTTTGGGGGCCATTTTCAATCAGTGAAAAAGGAAGATTTCTGGAAATAGATGCTGCTTGGATAATATGAATAAATAATAATAAAGTTAGATCCCTTCTTCACAACATACCCAAAAATAACTTCAAGAGAAGACATTTCTGAGCACACAAAGGCAGACACCAGAAGAAGAAAGGGAGATTTAACTATTTAAGTAAAACTTTTATACCTCTAAAAAATATCTTTTACCAAAAAACAAAAAGAGACAAATTATGAAAAATATAACATCTATGGCAGGAAAGTATAAAACTCTTACAAATCAATAAAAGCCAAATGTAACAACTGAAAAGTGAACAAAGAATATGAACAGATGCTAAAAAAAAAAAAATTTAAATTGCCTTTAAACATAGGGATAAAATGCTTAACGACTTCATCAATAAACCAAAATATAAAAATTAACACAAGACACAATTGTTCTTTCTCAAATCGCCCAGACTTAAAAACGCAACCCAGCTGGCAGTGTTACAGGAAGAGGGGTGCTCTCACATACTTCTGGTAGGCAAATATAACAAAAGCCTTAAAATGGGAATTTCTCTCAACTCAGCACTCTGTGTTGTAAAAACAAAATCATGAATATAGGCACAAAAATTTATCCATAACTACATTCAATTACAAAGCAAACAATGGAAACAACCTGAATGTCCAACAATAAGGGAATTATTAAAGTATGATACAGCTATATACTGAATACAGTATCATCACTAAAATGATGTTAAAGAATTCAAAGTTAGTTCCACAAAATGTAAGTTAGTTCCCATGAGAGCAGGAATTTTTATCTGTTATATTAACTATGTGCCAGATAACTGCCTGGCACATGGTGGATACTCAATAAATATTTGATGAATAAATATTTAAGAACACAGCAAGAAATCAGATCAAATGAACAAGAGGGATCTTTATGCGTGATGGAAATGGTCTAAAACTGAATTACGGTGATAGTTTGACAACTTTTTTTTTTTTTTTTTTGCGGTACGCAGGACTCTCACTGTTGTGGCCTCTCTCGTTGCGGAGCACAGGCTCCAGACGCGCAGGCTCAGCGGCCATGGCTCACGGGCCCAGCTGCTCTGCGGCATGTGGGATCTTCCCAGACCGGGGCACGAACCCGCGTCCCCTGCATCGGCAGGTGGACTCTCAACCACTGCGCCACCAGGGAAGCCCTTGACAACTTTTTAAGTTTACTAAAAGTCACTGCATTTTATACTTAAGATGGGTCAATTTCATATGTAAGTTATATACCTCAACAAAGCTGTTAAAAAATCAGGTAATCACAGAATATACAGAATGATATTTCTAAAAGTATATATGTATTTACAAATATTAAATATACATAGAGATAATATTAAAGAATTATACAAAATATTTACATTAATGTGAGAGTAAAGATGTTTTATCTTTCTTCTTTGTATTTTTCAAATTTCTATAGTGAACATGTATTACTTGGAATGACAAAAATATATGTATTTTTAAATCCCTACTAGATGATAATTTGACATAGACACTGCTGGTGAGTATAAAATGGTACAAATACTTTGGAGGGCATTTC
The DNA here is from genome assembly GCF_964374135.1 of Grampus griseus. Lineage (NCBI taxonomy): Eukaryota > Metazoa > Chordata > Mammalia > Artiodactyla > Delphinidae > Grampus > Grampus griseus. Next base: position 8,673,215 of record NC_139000.1, read on the forward strand.
AGTAGTATCCAGAAAAATTACAAACGATCCCCCATGACTGAGCAATTTCAACTCTAGGAATTTATTACAGGACAGCTCATAACAAAAGATTGGAAACAAACTAAATTCTCATCAAGAGGAGCCTGGCTAATAAATTATGGTATGTCCATACTAAAGACTATTATACCACCAGAAAAAATGAATAAGGAAGCTCTTTTCATACTGGTATGAAACAATCACCATGATATATTGCTAAATGAAAAAGCTGAGATGCAGAGCAGTATATATGCTATTTGTATAAAGCACTATGAAAACATATACACCTCACTGTGTCAATATATTCATATATAAATATTAGCAAAATATTTCTGGAATGATGCACAAAAACAAATGGCCTCTTGGGACAGGGATGAGGTAGTTGGAAGGCCCATTAGCTTTCAGTGAATCATTTTGAACTCTTAAAATTTCTAAACTATGTGAATGTATTACTTATTAAAAATAAGTAACATTAAAAAAATTTAAGGCACCTCATCTAGTTTTTAAGAGATAAGAAAAGATCCTAATATAACCATCAGAAGCATTAATTTGGAGTCAGATATGGATTCAAATGATACCTGCTTTCCATTTGTAAAACCGTGGGTAAGGTACTTCATAACCTTTCCAAGTCTCAGTTTTTTGTTTTTTTGTTTGTTTTGTTTTGCGGTACGCGGGCCTCTCACTGCTGTGGCCTCTCCCGTTCTGGAGCACAGGCTCCGGACGCGCAGGCTCAGCGGCCATGGCTCACGGGCCCAGTCGCTCCGCGGCACGTGGGATCCTCCCAGACCGGGGCACGAACCCGTGTCCCCTGCATCGGCAGGCGGACTCTCAACCACTGCGCCACCAGGAAAGCCCAGCTTTTTTGTTTTTAATGGTAGTATCAATAGCAATAGTCTTTGCCTTATGGGTTGTTATAAGGAATACATGTAGGAAGCACTTAGCACAATGGTTGCTTGGCACGTGGCAATCAAGGTTAGCTATTAGAGACTTTTTTTAGGGGGACAGGATGGTGTAACAAACAGAACTGGCTTTGAAGTTAGACTTGGATATGAATCCTGGTTGTGCCACTTTCTAATAAAAATAGTAACAATGAACATTTAAATAGTTACGTGACCTTAGACAAGTCCATCAACCTTGATCTCTGTATCTAGAACATGACTAGAACAGCCCAACATGACTGTTGGAGTAGTTGAATGAGGGAAATTCATGCAATGAATGTGTATAATAGCTTACATATAATGAGTACCTATCTTGTGCTAAACACCTTACACAGATTAATTAATTTGATTCTCTTATCAACTCTGTTAGGGGAATACTATGATTGCTGCCATCTTATAGATGAAGAAACTGAAGAAAAGAAGTTAAGACACTTGCCAAAGGTCCCGCAGTTAACAGATGAACTTAGTCTGGCTCCAGGGGTCATGCTCATAACTGCACCAGACTGCCGTCTAGAAACACAGAAACTGCCTGGCACCTGCCAAGTGGTCAAATGTTACCTATTCATTACAGCATTTTCGGGACACAAGGATGTGTAAATAGTGACTTTTGGAATTAAAGGGCAAAAGAAAGGTGGATTCAGCTTTTTAAAGGTACAGAGTCCTGGGCAAAAACCAGTAGAAAAAGGAAAACAAAAAAGCATTTCTGAAATAGTCTGTAAAACTGAAAATAGCTCCACAATGAGGTGTCTTCCTCCTTTGTGTGGCTTTTTATCTTCTTCTCAGAAAAAAGTACAGAACTACACTGGAAAGAAAATCACTGAAGAGAAAAATGAAAGACCATGATTAACACCTAAGGAGGAATTCCATTTTTCTGCAAAATGAGAAAGGAAGTGCTCCATTCTCCTCTCCTTGACACTGACGCGTCCTCTCGGCAGTGACAATGAGATTCAGAGACTCCTGCCTAAAGCTGCTAACAAGCAACACTCTCGAATAAGAGGTTTCTCAGAGACTGACACACAGGGAATTTACAGGTAACTGAAGTCCTAGTCACAGAAAAGGAGTAAAAGGCATAATTAATCACAATTCCACACCCAGACCTGACATCAGGTCCAGTGGTCCTGAAGCAAAGGAAGCCAGAACCTCTCACAGACACATCAGTTCCAACAGAACCCTCCACTCCTCTGCAATTTTCCAGCATGGGCTAATCACTGGTTCCTCGAGGGTCTTGATTTCTCCCTTGAATGGAATGTCAGTGGGCCTACACCAAAGTTAGATCAATGTTTAATTTTATCTTTAAAATAAAATATATGCATATGGTCAAACTTCAAACTATCATACAGAAAAATACAAAATGGATAGCAAAATTCTTCTCCAGTGTCTCTCAATCACTGGAGAGAGTTTTTGGGTGTTCTTTCAGAGAAAATTATAAACATATATCAGCATAAACTGTTCTGTACTCTGCTTTTTAAAAATGTATTTAAAGGGTAAGCTGGGATGAAGTGAGAGAATGGCATGGACTTATATATACTACCAAATGTAAAATAGATAGCTAGTGGGAAGCAGCTGCATAGCACAGGGAGATCAGCTCAGTGCTTTGCGACCACCTAGAGGGGTGGGATAGGGAGGGTGGGAGGGAGACGCAAGAGGGAGGGGATGTGGGGATATATGTTTATGTATAGCTGATTCACTTTGTTATAAAGCAGAAACTAACACACCATTGTAAAGCAATTACACTCCAATACAGATGTTAAAAAAAAAAGTATTTAATATACCTTAAAATTTTTCCACAGCAGCACAAGCTCATCTACTTCATTCTCTTTTCTGATTTCATAGTATTCCATGAAATTCATATAGATGAATTTCATATGTGCCACCATGTATTCAATACTTAATCAGTCCCCAGGTGATACCAAAAGCAGGAAACCATTTAAATAGTCATAGTAGTTCCTCCTAGCAGAGGGGCTACTGCGTTAGTTTTTCACATCCATCGATAATGCCAACTTACCTCCCAAAAGGTGGCAGCAACTGTCCCTTCACCAACAGCACGTGAAGTGCCTGTACCCCCGTAACTGCCAATAATGAATATTGAACTTTTTCACCTTTGCCACATTGACAGGTTAAAAGTGGTATCTCATTGTTTTGCTGTGATTTAATTATAAATGGGGTTGATCATCTTTTCTCATCTTCAATGGCAATTTGTCTAAGTTTGTCTTCGAACTGCCTACCCATATCCTTTGCCCATATCTGACTCTCTATCGAACTGTCAGAGTTCTTTGCAAATTAAGAAAACGAGCCTTTTGTCCAATGTGCTGCAAGTATTAGATTTAACTGCAATCACTAAATGACATACTGACTGGGAATTTATTTTTCTACATTTATAGGGTATGTTCAATTTCAATCTCTTACGTGCACAAAACCAAAGGGAACTCAAAGATAAATAAGAGTCCCAGTCTTGCAGTTTGATACAGGCTTACTACAGATTCCTCCCAACTCAGAGAGAGATGGGAATGGAGTTCATTTTTGATAATGCAGAGAAGTGATTTATATTAGTTTTTCATTTAGACTAAGTTTGCAGCTGCTTCAGAAAACAATAATGAATTTGATTATTCCACTCACTAAAGACATCAGAATCAGTATTCTTTAATTCAGCAGATTAATCACAGGTCTTTCTGTCCCATTATATCAATAGTAAACAAAAAAAATCCCCAAACTAGACATTTACATTGCTATATTTTAATTAAAAACAAGTATATATAAACTGGATATTTTTCTTCAATACCATTAATACTTATTTTAACAATACTCATTCTGGTTTTGTTTGTTAAAACTATACTTTGGATAACAATGTGAAATACTTCTTTTTAAAACATATACAAAGAGGATATTAGTTGAAATGGTCTCTGGGAAGTTCAAAATTGTCAGCTCCCCGATTTCTTCATAACGCTCTTCTGCTCATTCAACCAATGGACACACAAACTTTCTGCTCTCCAATTTCTTTAACTGGAGAATGCTTTCACCCCTCGGGAAGCAGCTCTCACCTCACACACAGCCTCTGCCACAGTCAGCTGATGAGACTGCCACCATCGGTCTCAACAGTGGGTTCTGGGAAGGACCATCTCGGACGTGGGCAGTCCTGACATTCGTCCAGCCACCTCCACACCAGCCTCAGCAACTGCCCAAGGGGATCACTGTCACCTTCCACCACACTCCTTAGCCTTCCCCCCTTACTTGGAAAAGCCCATCATCATCATCATCATCATCATCATCATCATCATCATCATCATCATCATCAATTACAATATTTACTGAATGCTCGACACATGCTAGGCATGTCGTAAAGGCCTTATATGTATTATTCATACATATGTATGAATTCTCTTGACCTTCCACCAGAAGGCAGGTACGATTACCCTCCCTTGAGAGGTGAGGAAACTGAGGCTCCAAGAGGCTAACTTAACTTCTTCAGGGCTGTTGCAAAGTCTGGCCATCTAGACCCCTACACAATAACCCCTTATCCTTGTTTAATTTGCCCAAGGGGAGTAGCTGGACCAGTAAGGGAGGCAGGAGAGTTGAGGGAAAGGCAGGAGGAAACGAAAGCTTGCCCTAGGTTACCTCCCTGCCCTAGGGTGGTGGCCAGGGAAAGGGACAGTGACAGGTGACAACCTCCTACCACTGCCCAGGGCTCTTACTCCTTCCTCTGTCGGGAGGAAGGAGATGAAGAAAGGCAAAAGGGAGCATTTTAGTAACATCCATCGAACTTACAAGCGCACATGCCCTGTGCATGAGTAATCTCAGCTCTAGGGATTTACCACAGAACCCTCTTTCAAGATCAAAATCTCCCTTTTTTCTAGATCTAAGTCACCGGTAGAAGGAAGGGTTATGATCAGAAAAAAGTCCCAGGTGGCCCTCCAGCTGCAGTATATTATGCCTTCCATATTCACAGCTTTTACTCCCGCTTCCCCGTCAGAGCCCTGCATCCTGGCTGATTTTACCTGCTTTAAATAAACAGCTATCTTCATATGCTAAAGCCTCTATTCATTAGAAACCACCGACCTAGGGCTCAAGTAAGTGGTCCTTTTGGTGTTCGAGGGTGAAAGTCACAGAGAGCAGATGCTGCCAAGACACAGGTTCAGCCCAAGTTCAAGAGAATTCAAAGCAGCACTGAGACTGGCATTTAAAAAGCAACAGCAGACTGTGAGGGGCTATCCAGGACTGACCAAGTAGCGAGGAAGCCAGGTCTGAAAGCACTGAGGACAGCAGCAAGGCCAGCACAGGCCAGAGCAAGACACAACCGTGAGGAGTGAAGAGCAACCAGGTTCGGGAAGAGCACAGCCACATGCTGGGGAGTTCAGGCAGACTGGGCAACCAGAGAAGGGAGGCCACTCACACAGCGAGGCAGTGTGGGCACGAGCCACAGGGGAAAGGTGCTGTCCCCTAAATTACCATACAAGCCAGCCTGGGATACTCGACCCACAGACTTGAAGTGCGAAGTGAAGGAGAAGGGTCCTAGAAATAAACATGCATGCATGCTCTGAAAAGAAAACTAAGATCTGATACAAGACCATATGACAACAAGGCTTAGCAAGTAAAGCTGCTTGAAATCTTTGCAAGCTCCCACCCAAAAAAAGCTACAGAACATATGACCACACCCAGGCATCAGGACAAGACGCTGTTCTGAAACGCTACAAACAAGGGAATGATACCCCCTAATCCAGATTCCAAAGCTCACCAAGAATAAACACATTTGACCTGAAGGAGCTTTAAAAAAGTCACACTTCATAAAGACAGGGAAACCAGCTGACCATAATCTAAGAGACAAGGCTGATCCTGGGAAGGGTGGACAGACGCCAGTTCATCGCCACTCTGTTCCTCCTCTCACCTGGCTCCTCCCACTGAGTTTGAGCAAATGAGGCAAAAAGGTAGTGAGTGCTCTTCTATATGACCACTATAGGTTCACATAAAATAAAATGCCCGATTAATGGAAATTACAGCTCCCTAAGTTTTCAAAGGTGCTGCATATTTAACAATTTCTTATAAAGCACCAGGGAATGTAAGGAGGGTCCTATTATTTTCCACTTAATGTCATTATAGTCTTCTGACACTATTTTTAAAAGACTTAATTATCACCAAAAAATAACTAAAAGAAAGCATGGGTGAATTTATTTATAATAATGTCATAGAGGTCTCTGCAAGCATGACATTAAGTCCCAGAAGCCACAAAGGACAAATACATTTGACAACATAGAAATATATAATATAAAAAATCCACCCTCCAAGCAGAAAGATAAACGACATATTGAGGGAAAGTACGTACACATTTGACAAAGGGCTATATTATAACTCAAACAGATTTGGACTGACACACAAAATCCTATGGAAGAAGGTGCAAAAGATATTAACAGTTCAAAGAAAAAGTGATCAAAAACATATGAAAAGATGTTTAGCTTTATTCATGATCAAGTCATGTGAATTACAAAAAGAAAAAATGAGATACCATTCGTAACCCATCAGACCTGCACACATTTTAAAAGTGTGCAGGTGTAATCCTGAGGGATAATCTGGTAATATCAATTAAGATGTAAAAAGCATTCATCGTTTGGCCCACAATTAACTATTAAGAATTAAGCTTACAAATACACAGTACTTACAATAGCTTATCAGGATATGTATGTCCACTGAGCACTTTTATTTGCTATAGCAAAAAAAAAAAGAGGGAAACGAGCTCAAAATCCAGAGAAGACTTGTTCAAAAAAACAAAACAAAACAAAAAAACCAATCAACAATGAAACACTACCCAGCCATTAAGAAGAATAAATAGACCTGTATCCTTCGACATGGAAAAGAGCTCTAATATTTAGCCAAAACCAGCAAGCCATAGAAAAATCTGTATGTATATATGTGATTCACTTCATGTACTTTTCTTAAAAGAACAAGTATATACTGCTGTATCCATTCTGGAAGGAATCCCATGAAACCATTAATGTTGGTGACTTTCGGGAATGAGGACTACAGACTGGGGAAAGGGAAGGGAAACAGACTTTTATACTTTTTGAATTTTTTTATCATATAGCTGTATTATTCTCACTAAAAGTTTTTTTAAGACATGGTATAGGGTTTTTCCTAAAAATATATAATTTTTAAAACCAAGGAATCTAGGGAAAGATAGGCTGCAAATGGGTAATTATTGTATCAAGCAGACAATTATAGAGGCAGAAACAAAGAACTATGAGAGCAATGACAAGACTGATTACTTTTGACCAAAGAGAATTTTTTTTAATCAAAGAGAATAAATAAAATCTTCATGGTGGAAGTAATATTTGAACAGGACTTTGCATTTCAAATGGAACAGAAAGAACACTTCAGGCAGAGGAATGGCAGAAGCAAAGAACACTGGAGTGAAAATGTATGGTGTCTGGGGTAGTGGCCAGGGCCCAGGTACAAGGAGTGATGAGGGAAAGAGGAATGCCACAGTGGGAACGTGGACGGCCTTGAATACGAGACTGGAAATCTCAAACTGGATTCCGGTGGCAGCCAATTTGAACACGAGTCCAAAGAAGGACTCAACAGGGCTTGGAGACGGAGGGATGCTATCCACTCTGGAAGTTAGTTCCACCTCAGACAAGCTGAGTTTAGGCTGCCCACTGGGCCTCTGAACAGAGTTGTCCAATAGGCACAATTTGGGAGTAATCAAAAATTGTACTAGCCAAGGATGAATGTGGTAACATGCGGTTACTAAAAGGGAAAACAGAAAACACAGTTGAGAACAGAAGGAACAGTTATTTGCTCCTACTGTAACATGCTCACGAAAGAGGAAACATGCACACCTAGCCCTCTCCTTAAGGCACCGTTTCACTGACTAATAAAATTCTGCATCGTGCCTTTTGTTAAGCTGTAAGGAAACCAAACAGTGAAAATCAGAACCTAGACTAGTGCCATCTTCCCACACTGCAAATCCATTCTAAAGAGAACCTAAAGATGAGAAAAGACACTTAAATGTCATCTGGGCAAAACACCCACATGGGCCTTGAAATCCCCTCTACAAAATCCTTGGTCTTAAACCCTGGAACTGTTTCCCAGTAATGACAACCAGAGCAAAAGTAAAAGTGTAACACGTAAGCAAATGTGATGTGCTGATTCTTGAGCCTCCCGTGCTGCTGAGCTCACACCCTCAGTGGTGAGCTCTCTGAGGGCAGGGACTGTGTGCCCAGAGCCTAGCAGTGTGTCTGGCAGAGAGAGGCTCTCAGCAACCTAAACCAAGCTGGTGGCTCAAAATCCATGACTGCCACCATGGCGGCACCCTCAGCTTTCAACTTTTCCTGCTGAACACCCGAGAGACGTAGGATCTTCTCACCAGCAGGAAAAATCTAGCAAGGTGGTTCACTCCCATCTAACCCATAAACACTCTAATTTGCTCCACTTCATTTAAAAATACCCTGCGACACTTCCAAGAAAGGAAAGCAAGGTTACAAATTTGGAAGTTGTTTAAGGCACCAGGAAGTACCCATTATTCTCCATCAAGATGCTCATGATTCCAAACCCAGATTTGCACCTGCTGGCTTCAGTCACTTGCTGATACTGGAGACACAACTCAAGCTAGACTTTCTCTATCAGGCACTGAAGACCTGAAGATCCCTTATCATTCCCAAACAAAAAGTCATTAACAAGACCGCTGAATGGAAGCACTGGGGACAACAGGCATGGTGACAGCAGTCACAAGGATACAAAAATAACTTTCTTAGGTATTTCTGCCTGGGTCTAGAGAAAAACTAAAATTGAGCTGTCATGAAATACAATCTAATCCTTCAGAAAGCAGCAGCCGAATAACACCAGGCCTGCATGAAACATTCTGGTGCCGCTGAGACCCAATGCAAGAAAAAAATAAATAAAATGGCATTCCGTGATGGATATTCATGAAGTACTCATCCTAATTTAAAAGAAAACAAGTCTAGAGTTCTTACTGCATTAATTCATGTGAGCCTGAAAGAACATTTTTATCCAAACTGTTAGATTTCCTACCAAGGCGTTAACATTCTCCAAGTCTGCTCAGATACAATAATTCTGAGAGTGCGGTTTCGTTTGACAGTGGAGACTGTCTTTCAGTCAGTGCAAAACATCAGAAGCTTCTTCTGAGCTTTCCTAGCAGAGCACGAATGGACTCTTTAACCTGACTGGCAGTAACAGTTACTGAGCTCCAACTGCGTTCTGTACACTAAGTAAGCTCTCTACCTGCTCACTGAATCTTCATGACAACACTATGAGATAGACACGGCAGCTATCCCCATTCTACAGATGAGAAAACACTCAGAGAGACTAAGAACCTTTCCCAAACTCATTAATGACTGGCTGAGCCAGGATTTGAACCTGGATTTGACAGTCTTCAGAGCCAGAATTCTTATCTCCCGTAAGAATAAGATTTTAATCCAGGCACAGTGGTGAGAAGTAGGGGTTTTATTGGTGCTAGAGTCCTACTGATCACCTTTGAGTGGAAAAAAAATTTCTCATTTAAGGGTGTATCATTACACCAACACAGTGATAATTAAGGGGTTACAATTCCTTGTACTTTGCAGCCATTTCTCTGCATAATGTCCATTCTTTTTACTTCTGTCTATGAAGTGGGCAATTAGATGCTTAAAATCCTATCATGAAATAGAAAGATTTGTTTCAGTTAAAGGAATGAATAAGTTTTCTTAAGGCAAAGAACTCAAAAAAGTCAAGGAGTAGCATCTTATCTGCTTACTGCTGGCATTTCAGGGGACACCAGACCTGGGAAATAAATATTAAGTCCCACCTCGAAAGATAAAAGGATTCGAAAAGCTCACCTTGAATTGCTTTCTTCCATGAAGTTTTCCATGCCATCAATACAACCAGAAAATAACCATTAGAAATTAAACTGCCTTCAGTTGATGACCTTCACTAAGCTAAATTCAGCAGTTTGTCAGCTACAAAACATTAAACGGACACAATTAAGAAGTTTGAAAACCATTAAGCAGAATTTAAACTAGAGAAAGATGAAAATTAATGGGAATAAAACATAATGACACATTATAGATTTGTGATACTGACATTTTTGACAAGTGCTTCAGCTGGAAGGTAAAAGTAGGATCCACAGACATGTAGAAATACACAGCTCAGTAAATACACCGAGGTTCGGCAGCCTATCATTTCTCCACCTTGATAAATTTACACCTAACAATGATGATGATGATGATGATGAAAATGTAAATATTAAGCAGTTACTAGGTGCTATAAACTTTGCTACCTCCTTCATATACTTTTTTTCACTTTAAAACTCACAAAACCCTAGGAAATGGATTTTATTATCCCCATACTACAAATGAGAAAACAGAGGATCAGAGACATTATATAAATTGTCCAAGTTCACATGGCTAGTAAGTAGCCTTGCTGGGATTCAAACCCAGACTGGTCTGATTCCAAAGCTGATGTACTTTCCCCACAGCCTCCAACTGAAGAATTACATGATGTTTTCCTTTCCCATAATCAAGAGTAAACATTTTAATGTTTCAAAGATTCATTTTATGTTATCTGCACTCGAAGAATGAAAGCTGAAAACATCCACCTTGAATGGCAGCATTAGACGTAAATGATATATGACAGAGAAAACTGATAACTAATAAAAGCTTCTCCTTTAAAAAGGGGCGGTTCAAAAAAATTTAAGTCATTTACCAACAAAAATTAGGAAGTATTTGCATACCTATTACAAAAGCCCAGCTACAGTATTAGATATTACAAGGGCTGCAAGAGAAGTATTAAGACAAAATGCCCTCAAAAAAAACACCCACTTCAGCTGGGACAAGAGCAAGTTCAGTAACCGAGGAGCAAGTGCTGAATCCTGTGCTTTAGATTCTGAGTGCCACAAAGGCATGGGGGTAGGGCAGTCAGGGAACACCCTCTGGAGGAAGTATATCTTCAGCAGGGGCTTGAAGGAAGTGAAATGGAGAATTTACACAGAGGAGAAGAAAAAGGAGGCCAGGACTTCAGAAGGGGGAACAAGAGGCGCAACGCCCTCGAAGCAGTCACAAACTCACTTCTGCAGGAGACAGTCGGGGAGGAGAAGCAGCAAATAAGGTCCAAGAAGGTGAGGAGAGCCTTGAAAAGACACGGCGGGCACTGACTGGATGCAGTGTGGCGGGCAGAGGATGTACTCAGCTTTGAATAGTGGTATAAATACCTGTGGCCTTTTAGCTGATCTCCTGGCCCCCAGCCTCTCCCCTCCCCTCCTGTAAATGATCATGAGCCACCCCTAGTCTCTTGCCTCTCACCACTGCCTTTAGAATAGTTTCAACTTTGGCCTAGTGTTCAAGTTCTTTCAGAAACTAGCCCAGCCAATCTTTCCTTATTCCCTTCCTTTAAGCACCCTTCTCTACAAGGAAACTGGTCTATTCACTAACTCCACGGGATCACTGGGTCTGATTCTTCTTTTCCTATCAGAGTCCTACTCATCCTTTAACAGCCAGCTCAAACCCCACCCCCTCACTAAAGCCTTTCCTGACCACTTGGCCTATAGTAACCTCCATCTCTCCTTCCTCTTAATTCTACAGCACACAGGCTTGTCTCATCAATTACCTTTCCACAGGTAAAGTCTCAGCACCCAGTGTAAAGCTGCTTGGAGGCTGGAAGTGTGCCTCCTACGACTTTACCCCACCACATGGAACAGCATCTTGACATTTAATAAGCAAGCAAACACTCAACTCTTTTTTTGACTTCCTATATTAAGTTTAGCATTAGCATAAAGGAAGGATGGGAGAGGTGGGGGGACTTCTGAAGTCAGAGACTAGCTAAGAAGCTGCTGCGATAATCCAGATGTGAGGTAAAGAGGGCCTGACTAGGGAACAAAGAGAAAATGGGCAGATATAAACAACAAAAAAAAATTTTGCACGCAAAAACTCAGCAGGATGTGATTGACTACTACTAGGAACAAAAGCAAGGAATGAATTAGGATAAGGTTAGGTTTAGAAACGCTTCTTGGATTCATTTTAAACCCTGTCTGAAAACAAGTGTATTAAGCGGCTAAAAAGTCCACATTTGCAAAAAGTCTTCGGTGAAGCTGCCCAGTATCTTGAACCAGGGACAGCCATTCCAATTTCAGACATACACAGAATGGTAGAGCTGGAAGGGTCTTTAGAGAGCTTATCTAAAACCCTCACTGATCAGGTGGGGAAACTGAGACCCAGCATGGAAAAGCCTTGCTGAAAGCCTCAAGACTGAGACTCCCAGACTATTCATGCCCCAAGGCACAGCCGCCTAGCCTAGAAGGACACTGTTTACACACCCAGGCCAGCCCAGCCCTCCGTAATGGCAGGACCGTCTGAGGGCGAGAGTGACCATGGAGACGTCCAGGGCCAAGCAGGACGCGCCGCCGCCTGTTTACCTGGAGAAAAGCCGTGGCGTGGGGCAAGAGCTCGGTTGCAGCCACCAGCAGGGCCGACCCCGCGGCCCGGCCCGGCTCTCCCGGGGACTTAACCATCCGGCCTCCCCGTACAAAGGGGGAGCGCCCCCGGGGCCGAGGGGCCCGGAAGCAGGGGATCCCGAGACGCCCGGGCGGAGGCTGGGGAGCCCGGGGCAGCTGGCCGAGCGCTGCCCTCAGACCCGCCAGCAGCGCCCGGACTCCGGGGCCAAGCAGGGTTGGCCCCTTGGGGGCGCGCGCCGGACCAGAGCAGGTGCCCAGAGCGTCCGGACCCCGCCCGGCCTCGACTCCAACCCGCACCACCCGCCCACCCGCCGGCCCGCGGGGCTGACCAGGCGCGGAGGCTCCCGCCCCGCCGCGCCCAGAGGGAACCGGACAGCGGCCAGGGGCTGCCACCGACTCCGCTGGCTCCGCCCGCGCCTCACCCGCCGCCCACCGCCCCCCGCCGGCGCGCCTCACCTGCGGAGAGCGCCGCGCTCACATCGCCCGCCCGCGGCGCCCCCTCCGCCGCCGCCGGCGCCAGGCCCGTCCCCGCCGCTCCGGCTGCCGCCCCAGCCCGCGCCCCCCGCCCCCGGAAGCGCTTCTCGGCCCCGCCCCCTCAGCGCCGGCACTTCCGGGCAGGCGCTGACCGGGGTGTTGGCGACGCGGGACTGGCCTCTCTCCGGGACTCCGAGTCCGGGATCCCGCTCGGGCTGTGTCCGGGAGTCTCGCCGCGGACGAGTGGGCGAGCGGCAGCCTTGGTCCCGACTCCGGGAGGGAGCGGCGGCAGCTCCGCGCATCACGGCCTCCCGCCCGCCTTCTCCTCGGCTCCCCCTGCTGGCGGGAGGAGGGCTGCTCCGCGGGGCGCGCCCGGGGCTCCCGGAGCGGAATGGGTGAGAGGCCAGGACTTTCGACTTGCCATCACCCGGGGCCTGCACCCACCGTGCGCCCAGCCTTCCGCTTCCGAGACCCTCGCTCTCACAGCCCTTCGGATGCTTGCCCCTCACCCAGGCTGCACAGCAGTTACCTGTGCGGTGGTTACCTTGCTAGACAGGGTCACCTAACTTAGGACCTTGGGCAGATTCCCTCTCCCTCAAAGCCGAGATAAAAATAACGAACTTGGGGATGTGAAACTCCTGTCACAGACCAAGTCTCAAAAAAAATGTGCATTTCCAGATCCTTGGAGGCACCCAATCTTGACACTCGGGTGGGAGTGGGAGCCTCGCTCAGCATTTTCCTCTCTGTTTCAGGCGAATTTAACACCCTTTGAAGACCTTCCCTTTACATTTTGGTGGACTCCTGCGAAGTTGTGGCAGAAGTTTATTTTCCTTTTTCTGACTTTGTAATAAAAATAAACTAGGAGTCAAAGATATCAGCTCCTCTTCAAGTTAGAAAGCTGAGACTTCACCTCATCCTCCGCAAGCGGGAACTCTCTCCAGGCTCCGTCCAGTACTCACCTTACAATAACAAGGGCCACCTTTTGTTGGACACTGGGCAGGGCGCTGTGTAGACACTTTATAGACATGACCTCCTTTAATATACAACCCCAGGACTGTTAATATCCCCATTTTATCAAGGAGTGAACTGAGGTTCAGAGAAGTTAAGTGTCATCTAAAGTCACACAGCTAAATGGCAGACTTGGGATGAGCTCCCTTGTCTGTCTGACTCTAGACAGGAACTTTTTGTGGCAATGGAATGTTGCGAACGGAACTTTAGGTAACCTAACTGCAGGCACCTGGGCAGAGAGTCTCACTCTCTAATTACTATTCTTGAGCTATTTCCTTGAAATCTGACCCCAAGAGTGAAGTCTGTGAACCCAAAGGCATAGGAAGACATCGTCTTGTCAGGCCAGGTTTCCTCAGGACCACTGGGCTGATTCACACCCCACATGAGTGAGTTCCTGTTTCCCCACAGACCAGCTGTGGGCTTCATCATTTTAACTGATTTTTGCTAAATTTGTTGGTAAGAATTGGGATCTTCTTGGCTGTAATAATCATATTTGCGTGTCATTAAGGATTATAAAGACTGAAATGTTCCTTAGTATTTAAACTTAGTGCCACGTGTCTCAAAGTTATTAGCCATCCGTCCATTGAACACTGGGTATTTCCCTCATAGCTTTATATTTATTCCCCCACCTCACTGGGTCACTCAACTCATATATTTTTCCAGTGCCCCGCTTTTGTTGTTGTCATTTAGCTGATTATGTGTCATAATCTCTACTAACTTATTTTAGTTAGAAAATTGTCACTTCACAATTAGGGTGCATGTGTTTGTGTTTTCCCATGATGTTTGTGGCATTTTTAAATGATTTAACTTTGCCTATTTGAAATCAAAAAGAGTCTAGATGGGCTTCCCTGGTGGCACAGTGGTTGAGAGTCCTCCTGCCGATACAGGGGACATGGGTTCGTGCCCCGGTCTGGGAAGATCCCACATGCCGCGGAGCGGCTGCGCCCGTGAGCCATGGCCGCTGAGCCTGCGGGTCGGAGCCTGTGCTCCGCAACGGGAGAGGCCACAACAGTGAGAGGCCGGCGTACTGCAAAAAACAAACAAACAAAAAAGAGTCTAGAGGGTGATGTATGGGCCTCATTCCACAGTTACCCAGTTTCCCTAGCGGTATTTATGAAATGATAAAAGTCATATTTCATCCAGTCAAGGAGGGGTTTTGCCATAATGGAGGTATGCAACATTGGCGGCTGGTGTTAAGCCAATATCTGTGTTCTGCCTTCTCTTCTTCCAAGGTACATGGCTAAACACATCTTCCAGCCTCCCCTCCACGTCATGTGTTAACTGAGATAGTGTAGAAGTGCTTGTAAAAGTTAATTCCTTTCCCCTCCTTTCCTCTTCTTCCTTTTCTTGGACAGATAGGGCCCAAATCTCCACTTCTCATCTATTCCAGATTCCTGAGCACTTAGAGAGTCAAGATAGCCAGGTTATCTGATCCCAGCCTCTCCTTCTTCTGGCTTCCACAAGGGGACCCTTTCTGCCAAAGCTCAGGTCCACTTTGAAATCCCCAGAGTCTGGCAAAGCTTATTGTCTGTTGGCATCTGTCAGAGTCTTGACACACGTAAGTCACGAATATCCTTTAAACAAAAAAATTATGTGAATTATCTGGGATTTTCTCACTCTTGCTCCCCTCACCAGGACCCACTGGTGTGCCCCTTCCACATGTCTCACTACCTGAGTAGTGTGGGGCCAGCAGGGGGAGTCAGCCTCTCCAAACAGTCCCACGCTGTCCAATGACTTCTATTATAGAACATCCTAGTGGGTCAGGTTTCCACCTGGCCAGCTCTGCAGAGTAGAGTAGGTGTTCCACCCAGTCCGGGAAGAGCAGTCTTCCTGGGAGACTCCTCTGGTCCTCACTGCCTGTGTGATGGGAGCCTTTCTTCTTCATCTGTTAAAGGGCAATTAGGCTGAGGGGTGCGATGTGTGGCCTCCCCTCCCACAGCCAAGGGTGGACAGTAGAGTGCTATGGCTAAGCAGTGAGGCGGATCCGGGTCCCCGTCCCCACTCAGCCCCACAAGGTGGACTGCCGTAACTCAGCCTCACAAGGGCTCTGTGATCTGAAGTGGGGCCAGGCACTCGCCCTGCTGAGCTTTGGCCTCGTCATCTGTATAGAGGGTGATGACACCGACCTCAGTGGTAAATATGACCATCATAGAGCACGGCACACACAATAATTATTCTTGGTTAGCAAGAAAGCAAGGGAGGAAAGATGGCTTCAAGAGCCTCCACCCATTTTCGAGAAGCCTTTTCTCACTTCCTGGAGAGAGAGCTTGCTCTCTCCTGTCCTCCTGTCTCACCTGCCCAGCCTCTGGGTGGGCCTGGCTTGCCTCTGATCTGAGCCCTGCTGGCACCCACTGGGCTCAGGTGTTGCCTCTGGAGTCCTTCCTCACTGTCACTTTCTTCCTGATCTGCTCTCTCCTGGTTTCCTGCTGATTCTCCACCACCACCCCTGTAATAGACTGCTGGCACTCTCTCCTTCTCCTGTGTAGTAGCCACAATGGCAATTAATTAATGACCTGTACAATTACGAGTTTAATATCTGTGTCCCCCACCACTAGCCTGTAAACTCCATGAGGATGAGACCTTGTTTGACTTCTTTCTTGCTGTTTCTCCAGTGTTTGGTACTCAATAAATATTTGTTGAATTAATAGATAAGGAACGGCTAACCAGTTTTTGCTTCTATGTCTGTGTTCCTTGAGGGTAGGGGCTGTTTAATTTCCTCTGCACCCTGCAGAGAACCTGGTACTAAATGAGCAGCAGTGAATATTTGCTGAGGGAAACAAAGCAGGAGTAAATGAGTGGATGAACTGAGAGACTGAACCCACACCTCTCTTCCCCTTTTCCCTGCATCACGGCTTATGACCGAGTCCCCCCGTCTGTGTAAATTGTCTCTTGGTCCTGAACAGCCTCTGTCTTGCAGCTTCCTTTGACTCACAAGGATGATGGGCAAGAAGAGAAAGATCTTCCACATTTGTAGGGTGTTCTCATTTGAAAAATAAGGTTTTCAGGAAATCCACCCCAGTTCCTGCAGAGAACACATCTACCTCATCAAAAAGGGTGGCTACCCTCCAGGAGAGGGTACACAGATACATAACACTTTTTGGCCCAGTGCATTTACCTCCTAATTTCCATCAAAGCCATTAATCGCAAAGTTTCATACTTAACGCTCATACAAACCGTGGTAGGCAGTGTTGTCTTCTGGTCAAGAGAATAGTGGAGACTTCAGAGTTGCTTTGGGTGAATCACTTAATCTTTTTTACCCTTTCTTACCCATCTGACAATGGGGCCTAACATTCCCGAATTTCCTCTTTTAATAAACATTCTTGTTCACATTTAAACATTCCTGGAAAGACATTTTACAATCAATGAGTATATTTAATCTGGTTGTGTTTTTTGCCCCAAACTCAGTCAATAAATCCAGAGTGTATCTCAGAATCAATGGCATTCTTGAAAGCTATGTCTTGAGGTGGACTGCTGTAACTCACATCACATTTTCTCACAGGCAGATGTCTGACTAAAGTCAGTAAAGTGAAGACATCTGCAAAGATGCAGCCTGGTTTCAAAAGGTGATTGAGCTCTAAGTGTTCTAAACCAGGCACAAACCTGCCAGGCATGCCTTGGATTTCAACGAAGTGAGCAAGCTGCACGTGAAGAGCATTCTTGCTGCCACATGTGTTTAATGTAAAGCCAACATCCTGTCCATCAAACACGAGACCAGAAGGATTGCTCGCCTTCCCTCAGAAGTCAGAGGGTTTTGCAGGATGACTTTGATGACCAAGACTCTTTAAAAAAGATGCCCAGGGAGATGGAAACTTTTCCCCTCAGTAAAATTCCCCACAACAAATAGTTCCACTGACCTTAGACATGACTTCAGCACTTTCTTGAGTTGAAAGCTGTTGAAAAATAAAAGTCACGACATCTGATTGTTTGATGGCTTCACTAAAGATTTCGAATATGAGGATCTGGAGAGGGGGTGTCTCTTTAATCCCTCTTTTTTTTTCCTTCTTACAACAGAATCAGAATGGAGGGGAGCCCTTTGGGAACTG
Source organism: Grampus griseus (assembly GCF_964374135.1). Lineage (NCBI taxonomy): Eukaryota > Metazoa > Chordata > Mammalia > Artiodactyla > Delphinidae > Grampus > Grampus griseus. The sequence goes on from NC_139000.1 coordinate 8,691,121, forward strand.
AGTCCCTGGGGCTTCAGGATGGTTCCAGGCACTGTAGAGGAGGGAGGAGAGTCCATCTTTCATTCTTTTAATCAACGTTAATGAGGTAAATTGAGTTTTGGTCAGTGTATACATCTGCCACCGTGACCTTTGCTTTTTTGACTTGCTGAGCACGAACAAGGTGCTCAGCATCTGGTTTTTGATCCTGCCTCCTAGAGTCCCCGTGCATCCTCTCCCTGCCTGTTCACACTGCAGGAATCAGTGACTGCAGGATGGAGCCCTGATAGGAGGAGGTGACATCACCACACTCAGGGCAGATCAGCTGGGCAGTGGAGGCACACAATGCCTGGGAAACCCTGTCGCGACATGACTGTTGCATATTTATTCATTCAACAAATATTTTTTGAGTGCTAATTAAGTGCCAAACATTGCTCTAGGTGCTGGGGATATAGCAGTGGACAGGAAAAAAAAAATCCCTACCCTTCAGGAGTGTACATGCTATCAGGGAAAGAGAGGTATAAACTAACAAGATATATAGTATGTTAGATGGTGAGAAGGGCTATGGAAAAAATAAACAGGGAAGGGGAAAAGAGAGAAGACAGTACATTACCTGATGACAAAGTTTTATACCAGTTTGAAATTCTTACCTGACTTCTGTATCAAACCAGAGGATGCTCACAGCTGCTGGGTGAGCAGGGGCTCATGGCACCCTTACCTGCCTTCCTGACCTTAATCTTCTTCCGGCTGCTGACACTGAGCTGGGGTTTGCCTGTGTACCTGCCCTGTTCTGATCAATCCTCTTCTGCTGGGCTCCCCGAGGATCTGCTCCTCGGCAGCTCCTGTGTCTCCTCTGTCTCCTGGTCTCATCCCTGTGGTCCTGTCCACTATCCCTGGCCCAGAATGGGGCTGGCTTTGTTTTCAGATTCAGTGCGTCCACTGTTACTAGACAGTTAACTTTTTTCGCCACCTTTCTAAGATTGGGCAACATGGTAAAGACCATGAGACCCTGGGCAAGTGAATCAGACTCTCTGAACCTCGGTTTCTCATCTGTAAGGTGGACGTGGTTGTAGTGCACCTGTCCCAGATGGTTGTTATGGGAATGCCACGAGATAATTGAAATAAAGTGGTTTTCAAAGGCTTGTACTTAGTGGATGCTGAATCAGTAGTAGCTGTTCACGTAGGAGGGACTGAGCTAATGGCAGCAATGCAGGGGAGGGTGCAGCATGGGAGTGCACCCTGGCTTTGTCTCCCGTACCCCCTCCCCAACCCCTCTGGATCTCCTCTGTCCTCCCCCAACCACTGTCATTCTCGGCTCCCCTTTCATCATGGAGCTTAGCTCCGTGGAATCTTCGCCTCTGGCCACTTAATGAGAAAAACTCTTCAGCAGATCTGCTCCCTCCCTCCCTCCCACTCTCATCGCCTGAAGAACAGTCTCTGTTCAAAGGGGACGATGCCTTCCTTGTCAGTCAAGACTCAAGCAGTTTGGGGAATCTTAGCCCCTTCTTTACTTCAAATGCACTCACGGCCAAACTAGTCAGTGGGTTACATTTGTCCAGGGTACTCCTCTGCAGAGAGGATCTCATCTCTGCATGATGAGAATCAAAGCCCCTTTGTTATCTCCCAGCATGGAAGCCTGGCCTAGCTGACAATTTACACTGTAACAATTCTTATTTTTTAACCCACTCCCCTTACTCACAAGACATACAGAAAAGTAACCTCTACCCATTCTCCTCTTCCTTTAAACTTCTTCTCGTTTCTTTTTCCTTGAGTTCCCTGAATTTTGATCAAGTTGGACATGCTCATCTTTTTGGAGTCTTAGGCAGAACTTTGGGGCCTGAAGTCTTGTTAGGAGTGGCTCAACTTCCGGTCAAGCAATAAAATTAAGAACACAGTTTCTTTGGTCAAAAGTCCCTGAACAAAGGTAAGATGCTTAACCTCTCTGAACTTGTTTCCCCATCTGTGAAATGGAGATAAGTGTTCTGATCCCAAAGGGTTGTTAGGAGTAGTACAATGAGATAGTGATTGTAAAGCACTTTGCAAAGTGTCTTATGTGTGATAAACAAGCAAAAGCCAGAAGCTCCTATGTCCATCCACAGTGGGGTTTGTTAGGATAAGTCTTATTTTCCTGCTAAGCCTTCTCTATCATGTCCAACTACCTGGGACCTATCACGCTGAGCCCTAGGCATCTGCTGATTCGTCTGTCAGGCTTAAGCAGCTTAACGACAGGGACCTTGTCTGGCTCTCACACAATTCTTAGAAGTTACCAGCATTTCCTGTTGTCAGGGGCTTCCTGTGACTTGAGAGCAGGGGCTGTGTCTTGTTCCCCACTGTGGTCCCTGTGCCTAGCACCAAGCTCAATAAATGTCTTAAAACCAAGAACTAAGGAAGGATAAAAAGATGGCAGGCTCTAGCTGGCTCCCACTAGGATGAGATGGCTCAGAAGTAGGAATATAGATTCACAGAGCCCTCCTGAGTGGGCAGCATCCAGCTGCCATCCCCTACAATGCCAGCCCACCTGGTTCTCACTTCAATCTCCTCTCAAAATTGCTGTTCACCCTGCCTTTCCACAGAGCTGAAAAACAGGCAGCATTTACCTCTAAGAAGTGAGCAACAACAAGCCCCAGGTGCCAATGGAAGCGTGTAACTGATGAAGTTCCTTCTCCCAGTGGGAGAGGTCACCTAAAACAACCTCTTTTCCATTAACACATCAGCAATCTTGTACCAAAAATGTATCCCAGAAACCCACCCATTAGACAGCCATTCCTTTCAATGAAATGTGTGGAGCTCTTCTTTAAGTTTCGCTGATAATTTGAGCCTCTGGATCCCTCTCCCAGTTAAACATCCTCAGCAGAAAGACCCTCTGGAATTCTAAAGCACACTCCAAAGACAGCCTGACCGTAGCCCTCTATCGAGAGACCCAGAAAGTCAGAATTGGAGGAAAAAATTTAAGCATGGCCCTTTCTTGTTCAAATTCAAGCCATAATGTTGGCCCAGGAGTCTCTCCAAATACCCATCATTTCCCTTGCTTGTGTCACATTCTTGCAGATGGGAATGCTGTTTCTAGTAGGATGAGGATTATGTATGACAATCTAGTCCACAGCTGAAATGGTCTGCTATACAGTACGGTACTCTGATGGAGTTTGAGTTGCAATTTTGGGGACCATCCCATTTACAGAACAAAGGAATTAAAAATGAATATGGGGAACTACAATCACACCCAACAATGTGGATAAAGCTCCGAAACACAACATTGAGCCAAAGAAGCTAGTCACAGAGTATGTGTGCTCTACGATCCCATTCATATAAAGTTCAAAGACAGGCAAAACTAATCTACAGTGCTTAGAGTCAGGAAACGGAGAGAGGAATGAGGGGAGTTTTGAGCCCCATGTTTTTTGATGACATGGGTACATTCATTTTGTGAAAATTCATTGCGTTGTACATTTATGATTTGTGCATTTTTATGCTTGATCATATTTCAGTTACCAAAAAAAAGTGCATGTGGCCAGCAGGAAATCCTGAGGTCCAGGACTGAATCACACAATGATAATGCAAAGCTTTGGGGTAAATATAAGTTTAAACCAACTCAGAGAGCGATGAAAAGACTAGCACACCCTGCCCAGGTTTCTTGTGTCCGTAGGGGTCATTAAACTCTACCAAGAGAAAACTCCCCTTTCCTAGTGAACAGGGGAGGACCTCTCACCCAGGCTTTTTTCCTTGATCACTGTCTGCACAAGTTCTTTATCATCATGACCTCTGATGGAGGCCAGGGGTCAGTAGCTGCTAGAAAGCGTAGCTGTTGTCTGGAAAAGATCTTTAAGATGTAACACTTTCCCCTGGAGCGGATAAGGGTCATATGTGGGAAGGGGCTCCCAACCACAGACTCTGAGGCTGCCCTTCCATCTTGCAGAATCCCCGCCCCTCAGGTGCCACTCTAATCACAGGACACACTGCCTGTGTGTAGTGTTATTCACATTATAACTGTGTTATTATAATAACACAGTTATAATATAATATAATATAATATAATATAATATAATATAATATAATATAATATAATAATGTGAATAACTGTGTTATTCACATTCTGTAGAATAACAAGTTGACGTTCATCCTGCCCTAGGCAGGGTGATTCTTTGGGGTCTGGATTTCTAAAAGGAGCAGTTTGTGACTCTGGTAAGATCACTCACAGAACAAGGAAGAGACTGTGCTTAAAGTCAGACAAGCTAGTCATTTTCCTAAGTTCAAAAAGAAAATACAGCTGAATTATCATCAGCCTCCATTTGCGAAGAGGGGAGAGAGGCCCCCGAGGAGCAGCGGCTCTGCTGCGGCTGTGACTGTTGTTCACGGGCTGCTGGAGGTACAGCAGGGTCCTCTCAGTGAGTCAGCACATATAGGCTCCAGGAAGGGAGCAACTTGAATGTGACAAAGCCAGCCTTCAATACCCAGAAATTTCGGAGGCGGTTCCTGGCTTGGGGGTTGGGGGGCTGATTGCAAAAAATCTGCATTTGCAGGGCGACAATTTAGAAGAGGAAATACCACCAATAACGGTATAGTGTCATGCATTTTCAGCTCTCTTCAGAACGAGAATTTGATATTTCTTTATCTCAGTGAGTATTTTGGTCTCTCCAGTTTCTCATCTTGCTACTGCCACCCAAGCCTTGCTAAAGACTGTAGGAGGCTGCTCTGACTTCAACTGAACAAACTGGTTGGGTGCCAGGCCCTCTGCTGTAACACAGACGTGTAGTGAACAGACATAAGCAGGTCTCTACACCCTTCTGGTCCTCACAGAGCTTAGCAATGTGCATACAAATGATGCCTGCAGGGGTGACACGTCCTAAATTTTTCAGGGGCTCTAAAGAAAGAACAGATGATACCGAGATGGGAAAAAGTGAAAGCTTCTTTGAGGAGGTGGCGTTAGAAATGGCCTTTATTTGGGACAGGACTAATGGCCAGGATTCTGGCAGGAGGAGAGCACATAATGAGCATGCTTGGCAGAGGGAATCTCAGTAACGCTCGTGGTTAGAGGGAAGCTGAGAGCAATTTCAAGGGAATATGGGATTTAGCTGGAAAGTAGAATAGGTAGGGTGGAGAAATAGTGAAAACAAACCAGAAAGGAAGTCTGGAAGTCTAATCCTATGGTCTGGAGAGTTTGGGCCGACTTTGGTAGGAATTGGGGAGCCTCTGGAGGTTTCAGAGCAGCTTGGTGACATGGAAGAGTGAGGTTGACAGGTGTGTGTAGGAAGTGGAGTGAGGAGATCAGGCTGGCGCAATCATCTAGGTGAGATAAAGACGACAGCGGTGGTGACAGCCACCTTCCAGGTCTTCAAAGAATTGACTTTTTTTTTTTGGCTGCTCCGCACTGCTTGCGGAATCTTAGTTCCCCGACCAGGGATTGAGCCCGGGGCCATGGCAGTGAAAGCGCCAAGTCCCAACCACTGGACCACCAGGGAAGTCCCTTAAAAAAATTGAACTTAATTGAATGTGTGTGTGGACGGAGTTCTTGAAATTTCTTGCCAACCACCCTTCCCCTCGTGACCTTCATGTAAAGAAGAGGGTGAGTATTGCCCATTTTTCTTTTCTCTTTTTTTGTTTTGGCTGTGCTGGTCTTCTTTGCTGCGTGCAGGCTTTCCCTAGTTGCCGCGAGTGGGGGCTACTCTTCGTTGCAGTGCGCGGGCTTCTCATCGCGGTGGCTTCTCTTGTTGCGGAGTACGGGCCCTAGGTGCGCAGGCTTCAGTAGTTGTGGCGCACAGGCTTAGTTGCTCAGCTGTATGTGGGATCTTCCTGGACCAGGGCTCGAACCCATGTCCCCTGCATCGGCAGGCGGATTCTTAACCACTGCGCCACCAGGGAAGTCCCTGCTCTGTCCATTCTTGAGGACACTGGTGAGCAATTCTTGAATTACATGAAAGAAATTGCTAATTGGAATTTCACTGGCACGCATGGCAGGAGGGTACATGATCAGTGTGCCAGAGGCAAAAATCCCATGGAGAAAAGCAAGTTTAAAAGGAGCCTCTGCAATTATTGTTCTCAGATGGCCCTACCTAGGTTAACAACAGCCCCCCATTAGGCTACTAGGAGTCCAGCTTGCCCCATTTCAGCACTGACTTTGAACTTGACCTACCTGGGCTCACGTTGGCTCCTCCCACCAGGCACCTGTTCCACACCCAGGAGACCACGTTGGCAAGCTGTTATTTGTCACTCAGCCCATGTAGGGAATGCAGCACAAACATGTCATGGGTCGTATCATTCCATTTGGTTAATTTTCCTGACAGCTCTGATCATCGCCCTTTGGAGTTGAAATCAAATCCCTACTCCTCAGCCTGGGATCTGCGGTCCTTCATGACCTCAAGCACCAACATGTTGTAATTGCCGCGAGCTTGGGCTCCAGAGTCAGATGACCTAGTTTGGAATTCTGGCTCTGCCACTTACTTACTTAACCTCTCTGAGCCTTGGTTTTCCCTTACCTTTCAAGCGGGATTGCAATAAAGACCTAAAGAGATATTGCACGTAAAGAATGTAGCACAGAGTCTGGCATACAATGAATGCTTGGTAGTTGACATCCATTACCACAGTAACACGTTGGCCCCCAAACCTACCTTTCCTACTGTATTTCCACAGCTCCTCTCACACTTCCCCACCTCCATGCCTTTCTTCATATTTTCCCTCTGGGTAGGTTGTTCTCTTCTTCACTCCAACCCACAGTTCCACAAGTCAGAATTCTACCCATCCTTCCAGGCCCTGCTCAGATGCTCATGGCACTAGGAAGGCTTCTTGCATTTCCCTAGTTATCCTGTTCCTGTGTTGAAGTTTGTGGTAATTCTCGTTAGTGTTAGAGAGCTACCAGTCTTATCTGCCTCTAGAATGTGAACTCCAGGAGAGCTGAGAATTTTATCTATTTTATTTATTGCTATATCCCCAGCATCTAGAACAGCACATAGTGTTAGGCCTTTTGAAAGCATAACTCTACCTACTTGATAGTGTGCTCTCTGAGAGCCTGTTAATGATTTATTCTATAGCATCCATATTGTCGTTGTGAATTCAACGTGCTGAACTATGGCAGACAAATTAGGAGAAAAGGGTTCTGTTCAAAAGGGGAGAGTGGGGACTTCCCTGGTGGCGCAGTGGTTAAGAATCTGCCTGCCACTGCTGAGGACATGGGTTTGAGCCCTGGTCCGGGAAGATTCCACATGCCACGGAGCAACTAAGCCTGTGCGCCACAACTACCGAGCCTGCGTTCTAGAGCCCGCGAGCCACAACTACTGAGCTTGTGTGCCACAACTACTGAAGCCCACGCGCCTAGAGCCCATGCTCCACAACAAGAGAAGCCACTGCAATGAGAAGCCCACGCATCGCAACAAAGAGTGGTCCCCACTCACCGCAACTAAAGTCTGAGTGCAGCAACGAAGACCCAACACAGCCAAATATAAAGAAATTAATTAATTAATTAAAAATTTAGGAAGAAAAAAGGGGGAGAGTGAGAAAATCCTGGAAGGCAGAATTAGGAATTACTGATAGGGATTCACCCTTTCACCCTCAGGATGACAGTGATGAGTTAAAACCCAGAAAAGCAGGTGATATTGAGGGTAGTTATTACAGGAAATGGTTGTAACTGGGGTCTGGTCCTACAGATGAATTAAGCTCAGTGGCTTTCACCACATCCACAGCTAGCTTTGTTTGAGAAGTATTCTCTTAAAGTTGATGGTTAAATCTTATTTACAGGCCTGGATTCATAAGATTTAGCCAATTATATGACACAAAGAGCAAAGGACCTAACCTGAAATGTCCATTTCTTTGTCTCCTGGAGTGCTTTTCACAACCTCTGAAGACAGGGAATCACCATCTGGAGGCCCAGCCCAGGGCCAAAGCTGGTGGTCGATAAACATTTGGTAAATAAATAAGCAAATGAATGAATCAAAGAATAGACCCTGGAAGAATATAAAGCTACTTTTGAGATATCCCAAATGTTTGCATTAATACTTTTCAACTATATACTTTTTTTTTCTTTATATACTTTTTGAAGAATAAATATAAATGCATCTAAGTATTACTGAATTCCCAATAGTGATTTGCGATTTTGAATTTTTCTTGATCAACAATTATCATGGTGGGAGGGGGCTCAGAAAATTTTTCTAATATTAAAAAATGATGCTGGGAATTCCCTGGCGGTCCAGTGGTTAGGACTCCGCGCTTCCACTGCTGGGGACACAGGTTTGATCCCTGGTTGGGGAACTAAGATCCTGCATGCCATGCAGCACAGCTAAATAAATAAATAAAATGTTAAAAAAAAAAAAAAAGATCCTTCTACTTGAAAGGACTGGGAACATTTATTTGCTCCGAGATGCTTCTGTATCGGTTTCTAGCAGAACTGCTTAACACCTTCTAGACAGAGCTGCTGTGAGAGTCACAAGGTCACTGCTGCCCTACTTTCAGATGGTCAGAAAGGTCTCATGCCATGCTCTCTCAGAGCCGATTCACACAAAACGAGTGGTTTATTTCTTATAACCCGCCCAATTGTCTAGCCTGATCCTGTGTTTCCAAACTATAACATTCTATTGCTACTTAAAGCTCAGATCGCCACAATCACAATCTGAATGTTGTCCAAAAGCAATTTTTGGTCCTTAATCAATTGCCACAAATTTTAGTATTAGATGAAGCACCAAATAACATGTAACCATCTGTTTTAGACTGTGCCAAAATCTCACTGAAAATATGCCCTCTTCTAGAACAAGCTGCTCAGCAGAAATTAACGACAAAAAAAAATTCATCACTTTTCTTCACTACAGGGCTGGTATATTTAATAAGGAGTATGGCAATTCAGTTTATTCTGCTTCCAAAGCAAGTAGTCAACTGTTTACTGACATTCTGGTGTGAGCCAGACACTGACTTTTCTCTACCAGAAATCATTTTTTGATAGATCCCATTGCCTTCTTCTGCCTGACTTAAAGTGTCCAGTATTATAGCTCAGTACCTGCTCAGATACAAAATCTTTCATTTGGGTTAGGAAAGAGGATGTATACTTATCTTAGAATTCTTAGCTAACAGGCAATTTCAGCAACATTTAGATGACATTTAGTGGGAAGATGGCCTTCATAAGATTGTTGGGTGCCCATACTTCCTAAGAAAGATCTCTGACAAAGCAAAAAGTCCATGGCTGTAACTGGTGGATAAAGATTCAACGGTGAATCTGCATATATTATTATTTTTAAAATTCAGCAGTATTTACTGACTGTTAATCAGGACTGTGCCAGGAATGGCCACTCAGAGACAATTAAGACATAGTTCCTGTTTCTGAGGAGCTCACTGTCTAGCAGGGGACATGGGTTTATGTGAAGAATGGATGGTATATATAAAATTACAATACAGTGACAAACGCTACAGCAGAATTAAGTCCAAAATGAAAATGGAATCACTAAGAGTGGTGTGAATAGTTTTCAGGCGTGCTCAGGGAAGGCGTCACAGGGATTATTTTTGCAGAGCCTGGAACAATACAAAGTTTTCCGGGAGAATAAAGGTTAGGGGAATGTGGATGGAAAAGAGAAGGATGAGTATTCAAGGCAGGGAAAATCATTCATGCAAGGACAAAGAAAAGCCCAAGGAGAGCAGCCAGGGCCCAAGTGGAGATCAGCAGATAAGACTGGACAAGTAGGCTAATGTGAGATCAGGGCCTTGGATGGCAAGCTAAGGAGTTAAGATCCTGTCAGGTGGATCATGGGAGGTGACAGGATTAGATCTGCTTGAGAAGGAGGGCTTGGAGCAGTCAGGTGGTAGGAGACCATGTTAGGCGCGGGGGCTGTTGTGAGGGCGTACCTGTCCCAGAGGCTGATGGGGACAGAGTGGGCCTGCTTGGGGCCCACCAACCCAGAGATAAGCAGGTGCTGCTGGTGCCAAGACCCGGTCTCCTGGAGATAAACACTAGAGCAGTGGTCAAGGGGCCCAGATAAGCCCTTGGCCTTTGGAACCCCTCTCTAGGTTACTTACATTCAAAATTTAACACCCAGGGCACCAGCAAGCAGAATAGGGTTTACTCTGGACATTCTGAACCCAACAGAGCACGTGTAGCTTAGGTGCCCAGGACTCGGGCTGCCTGGGTTTGAATCCTGGCTGTTGTCAGTGTCCTCCTGCTGGACAGCGATGGCATTAGCACCTGCCTCACAAGGTGGGTGTGAAGGTGAAGGGTCAGCCCATGAAAAGTGCTTACAACAGTGCGGAACTCAGTAGGCCCACATAAATGTAAACTCTGTTAAGGAGCAAGCATGCAAAAAAAAAAAAAAGAAGAAAAAAAAGGGCTTCCCTGGTGGCGCAGTGGTTGAGAGTCCGCCTGCCGATGCAGGGGACATGAGTTCGTGCCCCAGTCCAGGAAGATCCCACATGCCGCGGAGCGGCTGGGCCCGTGAGCCATGGCCGCTGAGCCTGCGCGCCCGGAGCCTGTGCTCCGCAATGGGACAGGCCACAACAGTGAGAGGCCTGCGTACCGCAAAAATTAAAAAAAAAAGGAGCAAGCAGTTGGTTGATTGTACTAGGTGAAATTAAAGCTGCTCTGGTGGGAAGGTGGAGGGGGGTCATGCTCCTTTCCCCTCCCCTTTTCTTGGCATAGGCCTTGAGGGGACTTTTCTACCAGTTTGAAAATCACTGGACTCTCCATTCCTGGGGTTAATTTCTTCACATTATTTCCTGAACCCTAGGAGTTCAAGCAGGGTGAGCTACTGATGCCAGGCCTGGAGTAGTCTCTGGATGGAGTCTCTATTTCTCCAAAGACAGCAAAGTGCACGAACCTAAGGGACATCCAGTGAGTCACCCACCACCTAAGTGTACCAGGATAATCTGGCCTAGGTCCTTGCTGCCCGACGTTAGAAGCCATGCTCAGTGCCCTGCAGGTGGAGAGGGACAACTGTGCATATCTCAGACACAGACATCCCTCCTGGCCCAGGAGGTAAGGCCTTAGAGAGGGTTTTTTCTGAGGAGGAAAGAAAAAGCATCTCCCCAGCAAAATAGGAAGCTGTCATCCTTTCCTGCTACATAAGGTGGCCTGGGAGAAACAGACTGTTATGAGGAATAAATGAGTTAATGCAAGTTAAATACTTAGCATATGTTAAGCATGCAATGGACCTTCACTTAGGGCTGTTATTTATAGTCTGCAACCTCAATTCTTCTTACACCTATTGAAGTAGGTACAGTGTTCAGTGGGTTGAGTGGGTGTTCAGAGCCCAAAAATATATAGAACTGCATTAAAAAAAAAACTCTCCAAGAAAAATTCTCTGTATCTTCATATTGTGAGCAGACAAAAGATATTTCACACATCATGACACACTATATAAATGAGGTAAAAAAGTAATCCTTTCTAGTCTGGTTCAAGGTCACTGCTATCATTTTAAAGCCTTCAATTTCTATTCAGCCAGATCCTGCAGGAATTCTAGGAGCGTTTACAGATTGGCGTCCATTCACCATGAGTGGAGTGCTGTGCAGCTGAGGAGCTTTACAAAGAACCCTAACAAGTGAGATTTTATCCCAGCATGGATGACCCCAAATTAACAAGACAGGGGCAGTTCTAGAGGCAGCCTTTAGCCTCTATCAATAAAGGTTAGCTATTATATTAGACAGACTATTATACTCTGGGGAGTAACAAGTATCTCATTAAGTTATAAAAACATTTAATGGCTTTAGTACTGTTTTATTTTGGAATATGAGGAAGAAAAAAATAGAACGCACAATTTCTACGGTCTAAAACCCACTATTTTTATAACGTTTATTTACCTACAATACTGCTTATGAACTATCTTGGTTTTATAGCGCCCACATACTCCCTTGAAGGACAGCTGTGACTCTCCTGTAATGGCATCAAGTTACTTGCAGTGGGACAAGAAAGTGATGGAAGATTATAAAATCACATGGTTGTTTTGATTCGAACTAGTAAAACCAGTTCAGAAAAAGACTATAAGACTTCTCTCTCCACCTTCACTCCCCTTCTGATTTCTCATTATGGGAAAAAAATGCCATTTGTTCCTATCTTCATTCACCATACTCTAAACACAGGACACTGAGCAAGTTTTCTTAAAAAGAACACAAGATAGAGATGGAAGGGTACAGAGTTCTTATCTTTCATGTTCTGCACTGAGAAAGAATAAGTTCAACAAGCTTACCTCATTTCCTGTTGCTGACCTGCTAACTGGTCCATTGACTGTGGGCAAATTCTGGAGCTGTACACCCTCCAAGGTGCCCAGGCGCGGAGACTGTTCTCAAGAAATGCTTCGGTGGTTTGGTGGGAAGCAGTCCCTGATCTAACTATGAGGAAATCTAAATAAACTGCACAGGTGTTACATGCTCCATCTGGATAACACCCCTCACATTCCACCCCACTTCTGTTCCCAAATACAAATGAGCCACTTCATCTTTTTCCTTTCTCTCAATAAGAAACGGTGCTTCTCATCTTCACACACAGAGGTCTCTGCCCCTGCAGGAGCTGTATGGGAAAACATGCTTCCTAGGTGGGCTGGACTGCAGGTAACCAGAGGCCTCAGCAGGGTACCCAGGAAGGGTAAAAGTAGGGGTTGGAGGGGTCACCATGCTGCAGCGCCTGAACTGCTTGCCCTTGGTCAGGGTGGACCAGCCCCACCTCAAAAAAAGGGCAGAAATGGTTCTTTTGGACTTCTTCCCATACAGAGAATGGCTGAGCTAGCTGAGGCAATCTGCCGCTGCTTCAAAATCAGCAGGGGGGGGGGGAACCCTCACAACAAACAGTGGTAACAGAAGGTTTGTGTGGGAAGATGGTTAAGTTTGGTCTAAAACAAGCAGTGTCTCTGGTAATGAGCTGTTGTTAGGAAATACGTGGGGCCCACAGTGCCCGCGGCACTTTTAAAGAGCACTATTGCTGCCTCTTGAGGGTTTTCTTGGCGGGCGGGGGGGAGAGGGAGGGGAGTAGGGGAGGGGAAAGTGAGGTGAAGCAGAGACCCAACTAAAGAGCATGGAGGCATTGCGGAGCAGTGGAAAAACCACCTCCGTGTGTTGTAGCCAGAAATACTGCTTTTGAATCTCAGCTCCACCCCACAGTCGCAGAACCACGTTTGGTAACAGACCTACCTCCTCTGAATCACAGCAGGCTCACATGTGAAACGAGTATACCCAAGGCATCATCTGGGGTTCTGGCAGGAAAACAGATCCATACTCAGCTGGGGGGACTGAGGAGAGTTTCGTAAGGGACTATTTACAAAGGGTACGGGCAGGGGGTTAAGGAACTCCTATGAGGACACTTAAGCCCCCGAGGGCCGGCGAAACAGGGAGTCAGACCAACCCTCAGCCTGAAAGGACAAGAGAAGGGTGTTGCTACCCAGCCCTGAAGCTGCCTGACAGGAGCTGGGGCCTAGGCAGAGGAGCCCATCTGCTGTCCACCCACACCTGGCAGAAAGGAGCCGGGAGAGTGAATGCCCTGCCTTTTTGCTTCTCCCATCCGCCTAGCTCCTCCCAGCGTGTCTCTGGTAGATCCTAACCAGAAGCCAGAAGGACGGGTCCATAGGGGCAAGTCTCCAAAGCGAAGCACAAGGTGGGGAGGGAATCTGGAGGAGCAAACAGAGAATAACCAGCACACCTAAATCCCTGATGGGGCTGGTGGGGGTTTAAGTGAGTTAATCGTCATAAATGCCTGACACAGCAAATGATCACTCGCTACCCATTTGATCGGGCTGTCTATTGGCATTTACTTGTCAAAAGGCCACGATATAACTTTTATTCTCAGGTGGCAAAAGCCAGAATGAAAACAAAGATATGTGGTCATATATCCACAGTGAAAAACAAAACTTTTACAAAGTTGACAGATAACATTTATTAAAACATGTCATACAAAAGGCCGTGGTCTCTTCTATAAGAAGAAAATATTAAACAGTAACATTCAATTAAGTAAAACCATGCTGTACACTGAAGACAGCAATATATAAAGACAAAACTATTCAACTTTTGCAACACAGGCATAACATTTCACAAAATATCAATAAGATATGCACCTAATGATAATCTATTTATCATCAAATGGTTTTGGGTCTAAGAGTCACCTGACTTGCATAAATAAAGTAATTTTCTAGAAGAAACATTGGGAACCTCATAAAAGGAAAGAAGGCAGCAGCAACTGACATTATGACACAGGCTTCAAGCAAAACTAAAAAAAAAAAAAAAGTCACATTTGCAAAATGTGTTCCAGCATCTTCCCATAGGGCACTATCAGTAGAGATTTGAAATAAGAAACATGTACCTTTAAACACATAAGTAGCAAAGAAAAAACCCAAACAAACACACACCCTGGTTTCACTGAATAAAGTTAGTCACCCATGAAAGCAACCTAAATCACAAAATTAGTGTGGCACAGACGGCTGAGGGTGAGGCCGCGGATATATGTTGCTTGGTTTTCAGTATTCCTAATTATTGGAGACCTTATAAAAGCAAACACCTGGCTTTGGTGGGATGGCATCCTCTCCACCCTCCCCCAGGGGGCTGCAGCAAATCCTCTTCCTCAGGGAAAGCACAGTGTTGTTGCTTCTGCTCTGCCCCAACTTCACTTCTACAGCAGCTTGAGGAGGTGTGTGCCTCCGTGGGAAGACCACTGAGACTAAGCAGCTTTCCCAAACAGCTAGAAGTCAGCTTAGGGTCAATTTAGTTCAGCAAATGCCCACTAGAACGGAGGAGACCCTTTTGGGCAGACTCTTTGAAAGTGTGGCCAAAAGAAGAGACTGGAGGAATGTGAGATCTAGAAATCAGAATCAACAGGCTGGGGTCCGAGAGTGCCAGAGGACAACCCTCCACAGTAGAGGAAAGGCTATCGTAGTCCTTCCTCAGTTAGACGGTGATAACTACTTTACCAAGTGGATTATTGCAATGTGTGTATCTAAAATTAAAGGCATAGCATAAGTACTAATATTAAATACCACTGGTGGTGCCTTGAAGCCCTGTCCCACTGGGAATGGAGAAAAACCACAGTTAAGACTCAAAGTAGGGGACAAATACCTTGGTTGTAGGCCATTCACAAGATCCCTGAAAGACTGTTTGGAAATGTTAACCCCCTGCTATCCAAACTCAATGGGAAGGATAAAGATTTTCTAAAGCTGTACTGAGGGTAAGGAGAGAGACTATCTATCCAACTCAGGGTGGGCAGGAAAAAAAAAAAGGTAGTAATACAGTATGATCTCCTAATCCTAAAAGCAAAGTTTATAAACATTCACTTTTAACATCCAAACTAAGGCAATGCCCTTCCCCCCGCCTCTCTGAACATGGCCAGCACTTCAGATGCCCAGCCACCTCACAGGCTCTGGCTGACCTGATTAGCAACTCTAATTTTTACAAAAACCCCACTATCATAAAAAGCTTAAAACTGCAGATGTGAGGAACTTACATTTTATATTCTACATTTAGTAGCTGATGTACATATAAGGAGTTCAATAAAAGATATCCCTCTCTTCATAACACATTAAATAAGTCCCAGCACAACTGACTGCTTCCAAAACTACCACCGAAGAGCTGCCCAGTAGTCCTGGCTGAACAAGAGCTCTTCCTCACCATTACTCATGACGGGGTGCTGTGCTGATCTCAACATAATTGAAGAACCATGATTTTTCCAGAATATTTTTATTTTACCTCTCAGACTCTTCTTCCCAAGTGTCCCAACATTCATTTGAATAGAATCTTTAATAGAAACCAGCACATCAAACCTTCCTAAGAGGCAGAAAATGGTTTGCTGATAACCGTGGGAGAGGGTGATCAGCTTTTGGCAGAACAAAATGACTTCACTGCCTTAGTACTGAAATTAGTAGGAGTAATACAACAATTTCTCCTCACATATAAAGGCTAGGATCCTACCTAAAACCCACTGCTTCTAACGTGAGAAAAAGAGAAGGAGCAACTGAGCTTGATTGTAAGTCACTTCTATATTCTCTGTTAGGTACACAGAGATGACTGTTAACTGAAGTTTCAACACTAAGAGAGGAAGATATTAACGTGGCAAACAACCAAGAGGTAATATCTAGTTTCTAGGTTAGAAAATCAATATATATATATATTTATAATAAAGTTTTAAATACAAAGTGCTTTTTATATATCGAGAATGATACAGTGTTAATGAATACATCCCTGTTTTGTAACCTCGATTACAAGAGTTAACTGGTAAGTAAGTCTTCCTTTCCCCTTTCCAAACAACGTTTAACAAGTAAATGCCTTGATGGTAGGAGCTTGAGGATCAGAGGCCATTGCCAGCAGAGTCTCTCACTTTAGAGCAAAGCCAAGCTTTTAGAACAAAACTTCACCCCAAATCCAAGAAAAGTTATTTTTATTTTAAGGAAAAAAGTTTCCACTAAGAAATAATAAGCCGGTAAGTTTACGGAAAAGTTAACATAACAGTAGCACCCTGTCCCTACCCTGGTGACAACTTCAGGTATGTTACACAGCTTAAAACATCCTGAACATGCTTCTTTTTTAACCTAAAACCTCTGAGTGATCCTCAGAAAAGGTCTCAGAATAGCTGCTTTTCTTGTTTTTTTTGGTAGATATAGCTATGTGGACTTGTAAACTTACGCAGCTTTATCTATAATATGAGAGCATGAATCTGTGGACTACTTCCTAAAATTAGGACTCTTTCTTTCTGCCTTTTAAAACACATTCCAGCACTCCTAAAGAGCCAGGAGGATTAGCTCAGTGTACCCCTCTACGAGTATCTCCCCCACCAGTGTATTTTCAAGACTCCTCTTTTCTTGGGTAATTGTACCCCACAACTTGCCCCACCCAAGTATAACCTGACACTCAAAATTCTGCTACTCGGCTACTCTCAGTTGGAGTGTCACTGTAGCACTCTATTAGCTCCTGAAGTTCACAGGTAACTCTCAGCCGTGACTTCTGGCTCCTTCCCAGTAACTGTGGTCATTGACTGACCTCTTCAGGAAGCACCGTAATCTAAGACAGAGTGAATCGGCTGGAGCAGCCAATGGTACCGTGGTCGGAGAGTCAAAGCAGGCTAGATGTCTACTAGCCACAGAGCAGATCCCACTGTGTGGATGCTACAATTAAACAGGATTTGGGACAGCAAACCAGTTAGAAATACCTATATCTGGCACCCTAGAGAATTACAATTACAAACAGTTGTTTAAACTAAATGTTAGTACTAAAATATAAAACTCTGACTTATCAAGAGTCTGAAACACATTGTGACAGTGGCATCTTACAGAATTTGAAGCTTGTACCATAAGTTATTTGTTTCTTACTTAGAATGTCACCCTCTTAGTATCTCCATAGTTTTGGTTAAAATACCCTTTAGAAAGAATAAACCCAGGTAAGAGAGCTCTGTTAATCAACTTAGTATCCTAGGAATCACATTATCTGTAGCTATTACATAAGTGGCATTTCATTCAGTGAAGCAGCTACCAAAACAAACCCACATTACCTAAGTATCTATAGTAAGAGCAAAATAAAATTCCAATATGACCTTGTAATAATGAGTGATCAAAAACTGCTGCCACCTGAAATGGAACTGGTGGGTTGGAGTCCAATTCAAAGTGCAGGTGTCTCTATCACCAAGTCCACCTGCCTCATTCACAATGGGCCTGAAGGTTTACCTTGCCAGGTGTGAGGTGGGCTAACTTATCCCCATTACCCACTCCAGGCCTGGAACATACAAATTTGAAGAATTAAGATTTTTTAATTGGCCTACTTAGAGCTGGTCTTTCAGAAATATCTTCCTTTTTTTTAAGCTTCTCTCATAATAGCAAGTAGCACGCATCATCTGTGCCCAGATTTGCATAATTACCATAGTTTATTTTTGTGCCTGCCACTCAAGGGCCAGACCCTGTTTTTAGTTAGCCTCAGTCGTATTCTGCTCAGCCTTTGCAGCTTCGTAGGACTTGGTACAAGAAGTCACATGCCTGTGGAAACTGTCCCTCCACATAAATCTCTTTGCACAGATATTACACTCATATGGCTTTATGCCTGTGTGAATTTTCATGTGGCCCACGAGATGATGCTTCATTTTGAATTTCTTACCACAGACACCACAGCCATAAGGCCGAAGACCAAGGTGCATGCTCATGTGTCGATCTCTCTGACTCTTGTGAGTGAAACTTTTCCCACACTGACAAGGATACAGCTTGTCGGTGGCTGAGAATCCTAGGTGGGAAGCTTCTTCTTTAATCCCTGTTACCATTTCAATATTCTCACTGTAGCCTGTTGCTAGGGCAGCCTCCTGTCTGTGCCCAATGAGATTCCCATCCGACCTCTCTCCAGAAAACTCTTCCATGGAAGAGCCATAGAAATCCACCTGCTCGTCATAATTGCTTTCATCAGCCTGTTCATCAAACTCCGCTTCCACTTTCTTTTCCCCGATGTGAAAGTCTTCCTCTACTCCCGAGGGCTGGACCGAGTGCTCTGTCTGCATGGTGTTGATGGACTCTGTGACCTGGTGCTCATCGTAGGATGCATGCACATCCATGCCCTCGCACGCTTGCTCAAAGCGCTCAGGCTTCACATGGATCCAGCGTTTGTGAGCCATTATGCTGGGCTTGCTGTACATGGGCCGGGTGTAGTGGAATTCGGCACTGTCGCTGGCCCCCTCCTCCCCATCCTGGCTCGCCATCTCAGTGCTTAGCCGGTCATGCTCTGTGGACGAGTTGCTAGGAAGGTATTCATGCTCGGTGAGCTGAGATGACAGCTCGTCTTTGGTGCTCTCCTCTTCATTCTCTCCATCCCTCAGTTCCTGGGCTTTGGGGAAATCCGTATGGCCCCCAGAGCCCAGCTCAAAGCTCTCTACCAGGCCATTGTAACTACTGCTGCTGGGAGACTGGTGGTCACTGCCATGATTTAGCTTCTGACAAAGGACTGTAGGGTTTCCTTCTAAAACCTCAGTGCATTTGTCTACCACATGCCACATCTGGAGGAAGCTTGCAGCTGTTAAGTAACTAACAATTTCTGGAGCAGGCATTACTAGACGTCCCGTGTAACTTGATAGGAGAATGTTCTCAAACACTCTGGGGTTCATCACATCAGGCAAAACAATCCTCCTGCTGTTTTTGAGGAGTACCTGGTCACAAAAGTAGGGTGAACTGGCAGCAAGAACGGCTTTGTGTGCTCGGAAAATGTGGCCTTGGACAACAATGGAGACATCACATAATTGTCCTTGCTGGCGCTGCTGGTTCAGTTTCTGCAGAATGGTGCTGGAAAAATCAGGAAATTCTACTCGAAAAGAGTTTGTTCCAGGCTCCATTTCATCACAAATCTTGTTTGGTGCTACAAGAGAAAGAAAAATTAGTACTAATTCCAGCCCAAAGAGAAACTTATTGATCACTAAGAAAACTAAGACAAGTTCCACAGTTCCATAAAGTCCCCTGGCCTGTGGGCATGGTGGGTGGAGCATTCATTCCCCAGAGCAAGGCTTGCAGGTGCGAGTGTGCCAAAAGCAGGAACGAGCCACCATTCTTTATGGTATTAACTCTTGATACCGCCTGTGTCTATGAGTGGGAAAATAGAATCCAGAGATATTTGTAAGCTATATAAATCTCAAGTAAAACAAAGTAAATATTTCTAGTCAAAACAAACACAATACCTGTTCCAAACGACAGAATTTTTAAGAGGCCTCAGGTTCAACCCATATTTGACAAGTTGGGGTGAGGAAGGAATTGTGGAAAAAAGGAAAAGCACATGTGAAGGCTCTCAGGCAGAAATGATCATGGTAACTGCAAGGAACTGAAAGGAAACCACCAGGCTAGAACCCACTAAGGGGTCAGGGGGCTGAACAGGTGGGGCCAGAACAGTCAGGCCTTTGGTCCTTCAGCACCACAGGGGTGAACTCGCCTAGGTCCCAAACAATATGGGTTTCTCTAGTTGCTGTCAGCATTTAAGCCCTTTAAGAGCTTCTCATAATGTGAAGCAGAACGAAATGGCAAGGCAAGGTATTCTATCGGCTGATCTCCAAATTGTTTAAAAAGTTATAGAACAAAGAGGATAGTAAATACTGTCCCTGTTACTGAATGAACTTAATCTGAAAATAAAGTTATAACAAAGAATAAGGGATTGCCTGTGGCGTTACTGTAAATATATTTTGTGGGATGAGTCAAGCATTAGAGACAATTCCTAACAAGAGTGATCAACGAGATGAACTCTGCAGCATGCTCAGGCCCCATAATTCCATAGTAAATTAAAACAAACCAGAAAACTCAAAAGATTTATTGGTGCTATTTGTCACCTAGGTCTAATATCATATCTAAACATTGCTAAATACCAGATTTTCTAAGTATGAGATAAAAGAAGCAGATAACCCAACAAAGGTTGAAAGTTATCTTTCAGAGATAGGGAGAGATGCCAAGAGAAGAAACTAATGTTTCCTGAGTAATTACTATATATTGGGTCGGCCGAAGTTTGTTTGGGTTTCTCTGTAACATGGAAATTTTTGGCCAACCCAATACCAGGAACTGTACATCTTTTTTCACCTAATCTTTGTAACGATCCTGCAAACGTAGAGGACTGACATTCTTAAGTTCACTATTTCAAGTAACTTTCCTAAGGCTAAAATAAAAGCTAGTTTTTATTACGCTGGAATTTGAAATCTAGGTCTCTATGACTCCAAAGTCTATGCTATTTTTCCTATCACATCACTGCCTCTTCTAAGAAGATGCTAAAATACCAGATAAGTCATTAATAATTTTAAGAGGTAAGGCAGTGTTTTTAGAATGAAGTATTAATTTATGGTTTACAGCTCTTAAAACATTTCATAATAATTTAAAACAAACAAAAAAATAAGACCAGGAAATAAATTATTTAGGTATTTGTAATTTCAAAAGGAAAAGTTAACTACATAAATGTATAGAGACTAGAGGTATGTAAATTCTGAGAACTACATCTAGATTCTCTTATCTCATCAGTAAAGAATTTTGATCTTAGCTATTTGAAAAAAGGGGGGAATAAAACACACTCATAAAAAATTTACAAAAAAGATGTTAAAAAAAATCTCTCCTTCATTTATTCCTAGTCCCCCACCTCCCCTGGAAGGAAATCACCATTAAAAAACTTCTGTATATTCTAGAAACTTCTCTGCACATATATCAGAATAAATCATATACATCCTTTAAAAATTCCTACCCAGGGCTTCCCCGGTGGCGCAGTGGTTGAGAGTCCGCCTGCCGATGCAGGGGACACGGGTTCGTGCCCCAGTCCGGGAAGATCCCACATGCCGCGGAGCGGCTGCGCCCGTGAGCCATGGCCGCTGAGCCTGTGCGTCCGGAGCCTGTGCTCCGCAACGGGAGAGGCCACAGCAGTGAGAGGCCCGCGTACCACAAAAAAAAAAAAAAAAAAAGAGTTTACTTTGGTATAAGGAGAAGGTTAGGATCCAGTTTTTCCTTTCCCCTCCAAAATGGCAAGCCTGTTTTTCCTACACTATTTACTGAATAACTCATCTTTTCCTCAAGATTTCAAATATCTGCTGTGGAATTTTATGTGACTGAGATAAGGCTTTTAAAAACAGTTCTATAAAAATAAACGCCATAAGCGATGTTAGAGAAAATGGTGGAGTAGGAAGCTTTAGGTGTCAATCCCTCCACTAAAACAACTAGTAAACTGTTAAAATGATCAGAATAAACCATTTCTGAACTCTGGAATCTGATCAGACACTTACAGCAACCAATGCAATGCTTGATGAAAGAAGAAGCTGCTAAACCTCGTTAAGAGAGCAGCATGCTGCAAACCAGCAATAATCCCCATTCCTCAGCTCTGCCACAATTTGTAGGACAGTGGCCCAATTTCCAAGAGTGCTTGGCTGATGCCAGGGTGGCAAGAACAACACTGTCCAAAAATTTGGGGTTTTGCATCTTGGCCAACCCACACAAGCTTTTTCTTGGCCCCCTCAGGCTGCAGTGGTTTTCCCAGTAGCATCCATCGGAAGATTTTAAAATACAAACACCATTCCCCATTCTTTGGGCCCAAATATTTAAGGAAATCTCTGTCAGGACACAGCCTATCACATAGATAAAGCAACAGAGACTTCCGTGACTACATGCAACAAGGAATACAGACTTTGCAAAACAGTTTAGAAAAAAATCACCATATAGACAACTGCAGCCATCAACAAGAAACAAAATAAATCCCCCAGGAGGGGAAGAATCTGATTCCAAGAGCTACCACATTAGAATACTGAAAATATCCAGTTCTGAACCAAAAATTACTAAGTATACAAAGAAAAAGGAAAATACGGTACATTCACAGGAAAAAAAGAATTAGAAACTATCCTTGAAGAATTCCAGACATTATTAAGTGCTAGTCAAAGCTGTTAAAGTCAACTGTCTTGGATATGCTCAAATTGTTAAAGAAAACTATGGACAAGGAACTAAAGAAAATCAGGAGAACAATGGCAATAAAGAGACAGAAATTATAAAATGTAACCAAATAGAAATTCTGGAGCTGAAAAGTGTAACAGCTGTATTATGGGCTGAGTTGTACCCTTCCAAAATTGCTATGTTAAAGCCCTAATCCCCAGTACTCCAGAATGTGACTATATTTGGATTTAGGGCCTTTAAAAAGGTAATTAAATTAAAACGAGGTTGTTAGGTTGGGACCTAATCCAAGCTGACTGGTATTCTTATAAGAAATGAAATTTGGACAGAGAGACATCAGGCATGCGTGCAATGTGAAGACAGTGAAAAGTTGGCACCTGCAAGCCGAAGAGAAAGGCCTCAGGAGGAACCAAATCTGCCAACATTTTGATCTCAGACTTCTAGCCTCTAAAATTCTGAAAAAATAAATTTTTGTTGCTTAGGTCACCTAGCCTGTGGTATTTTATTATGGCAGACCAAGGAAACAAATACAAGTTGAAATTAAAAATTCATAATAAGGAGTCCAATGGCAGATTTAAGCAGGCAAAAGGAAAAAAATTCATCAAACTCAAATGTAAAGCAATTGAAATATCCAGTCTGAGGAGTATTAGGAATGAAGAAAAAGAAACACAATCTGAAGTACCTATGGAAAACCAAATATACCAACATGCAAATCAGAGTCTCAGGAGAAAAAAGAATAGAAAAGATATTAAATGACATAATGATTGAAAACATCCTGAATTTGATGAAAGACATAAACCTCACACATCCAAGAAGCTTAACTCCAAGGAGATAAAATTAAAGAGATCCACATGAGATACACTGTAAGTCAAATAGTGGAAAGCCAAAGACAATGGAGAATCTTGAAAGCAGCAAGAAAGAAGCCACTCATCACACAAAAGGGATCCTCAGTAAGACCAACAGCTAACTGCTCATCAGAAACCACGGCACTCAGAAGGCAGTGCACGACATATTTAGACATATTTAAAGTGCTAGGATAAGGATCTGTCAACCAGGAATTCTACACCCGCAAAACTATCCTTTCAAAATGAAGGAGAAATTAAGACATTCCCAGATAAACAAAAGCTAAGGGTGTTTGTTACTAATAGGTTTCCTCTACAAGAAATGATAAAGTTGTCCTTCAGGCTGAGATAAAAGAACACTAGAGGGCTGCCCTGGTGGCGCAGTGGTTGAGAGTCCGCCTGCCGATGCAGGGGACACGGGTTCGTGCCCCGGTCCGGGAAGATCCCACATGCCGCGGAGTGGCTGGGCCCGTGAGCCATGGCTGCTGAGCCTGCGCATCCGGAGCCTGTGCTCCACAACGGGAGAGGCCACAACAGTGAGAGGCCCGTGTACCGCAAAAACAAACAAACAAAATAAAACTAGATAGTAATTCAAAGCCATAGGAAGGAATAAAGACTACTGGTAAAGGTAACAACATAGGTAAATGTAAGAGCTGATATTATACCTTTGGTTTACAACTCCTCTTTTTTTCCTGAATGATTTAAAAGGCAAATGAATAAAACAATAATTATAAATCTATGTTATTAGGCACACAATGTATTAAGATGTAATCAGTGACAATAACAATAATGAAGAGGGAGGGATGGAGATGTAGAGGAGCACAGTGTTCATATGCTATTGAAACTAGCTAAGTTTAAGATGTTAATTGTAAACCTCAAGGTAACTACTAGGAAAATAACTAAAAATATACATGAAAAGGAAAGAAGGGAATCAAAACTGTATACAAAACAAAACAAAAATCTCAATTAAAAAGGAGTAAGGGAGGAGTTGAGGAACAAAAAACATGTAAGATACACAGAAGATAGCTAGAAATAAATGGTAGAAATAAATCCTCCTTCATCAGTAAATTACTTCAAATGTAAATGGATTAGCTCTCCAATTAAAAGGCAAGAGACTGGCAGAATGGATTAAAAAAACATGGTTTATCTGTATGTTGTCTATAAGAGACTCACTTTAGATACAAAGGCACAAAGATGTTGAAAGTAAAATAATGGAAAAGGTATGTCGTGCAAAGAGAAACAGAAAGAGCGGTGTGGTGACTATATTATTATCAGACAAAATAAATTTTAAGTCAAAAAGGATCACTCTATCAAGAATACATGACAATTAAAAACATATACGTACCTAGGGCTTCCCTGGTGGCAGTGTATAAGAATCTGCCTGCCAATGCAGGGGACACAGGTTCAATCCCTGTTCCGGGAAGATCCCACTGAGCAACTAAGCTGGTGCGTCACAACTACTGAGCCTGCGCTCTAGAGCCTGGGAGCCACAACTGCTGAAGCCCGCGTGCCTAGAGCCCATGCTCCACAACAAGAGAAACCACCGCAATGAGAAGCCCACGCACCGCAATGAACAGTAGCCCCCACTCGCTACAACTAGAGAAAGCCCACGCGCAGCAACAAGGACCCAACACAGCCATAAATAAATAAATAAATAAATAAAAATTTAAAACAAAACATATATGCACCTAACAAAAGAAATATATATTAACAGAATTGAAGAGAGAAACATACACATCTATAAAACAGGTGGAGACTTCATTACCTCACTTTCAATAATGGATAGAAAAACAGGACAGAAGATCTATAAGGAAATAGAGGACTTTAACAATATTATAAATCAATTATACTGAAAAGACACATAGAGAGCACAAACAGAAAGGAATGAAGTTCTGATATATGCTGCAACATGGATGAACACTGAAAACGTTACACTAAAACAACATGCTAAACATTTATGTAAGCCAGACAAAAAGTACAAATGTATAATTCTACTTATGTGAAATATCTAGAATAGGCAAATTCAGAGAAAGTAGATTAGAGGTTACCAGGGGCTCAGGTGAGTGAGAAATGGGGAGTTATTGCTTAATGGATAGAGTTTCTATTTAGGGTGATGAAAATATTTTGGAACTAGAAAGTGGTGCTGATTGCACAACACTGGGGTATAATTAATGTCACTAAACTGTACACCTGAAAATGGTTAAAGTGGCAAATTGAATGATATTTATTATTATTATTATTTTAGATGTTGGGGGTAGGAGTTTATTAATTAATTTATTTTATTTTTGCTGTGTTGGGTCTTCGTTTCTGTGCGAGGGCCTTCTCTAGTTGTGGCAAGTGGGGGCCACTCTTCATTGCGGTGCGCTGGCCTCTCACCATCGCGGCCTCTCTTGTTGTGGAGCACAGGCTCCAGACGCGCAGGCTCAGTAGTTGTGGCTCACGAGCCTAGTTGCTCCGCAGTATGTGGGATCCTCCCAGGCCAGGGCTCAAACCCGTGTCCCCTGCATTGGCAGGCAGATTCTCAACCACTGCGCCACCAGGGAAGCCCCCTGAATGATATTTATTTTTTACCACACATGAAAAACAAAAAATTGGAAAAAAAGTCATGTAACTTTATTTTTAACTGTGTCAAGGTGGTTAACAGTCTTTGTAATTTAGCAAGTATCTGACCTCTACCCTTAAATTTGAGTGAATGTGGCATTTCTACATATTCCCCCTCTCCTATAGGTTTTCCTGCTATATAAGCAATATTTACAAACTCACAGGCAGTTGTGACCTATATTAATAGTACAGTTGCCATTTCAATTGTTAAAGAGTTTCATAAAAGTAATTAACTCACTAAAAAAATTTTTTTAAAAACCCCACAACATAAAACACTATATGCAAAGTACCGTGGGAGATTTCTAAGATAATGAAGGAATGTCACTGTCCAGAGCTTATAATCTGGTAGGGAGATAAAAAACACGCATACAACCCTGTTATTCAATGCAAAGCCTGATAAAAGTACCACAAAAGAATTACAAATCCAAGAGGAATTCAGAGGCGGGAACCTGGTATACTCTAAAGTTATACATCCTGTCACTATAAATTTTGGTGTCACCAGGTTAAGAGGAAGACTTGAGAGCAGCATATAATTCTTCCCATCTACTACATCCTAACCAAAAAATCTAAGAAATACAGAAAAGCTAGCCTGAAAAGTTGGGATCAGAGTTATCTATATGCAACAAATTTTAATTAAGGATATCGTGGAGATGGGGCCAGGATAAAGGGAGACACTGACCTGGCAATTCCACCTGGTTTAGCAACCAGGCAATTCTGGTAGCAGTAATCCTGACAGAGGACCAACAGATACCTGTTCATCTGGAAGGCCTGCAGCTAAAAAGCCAAGGCAGACCACAGGAAAGGTCTTGCATATTGGCAACATTCAGAGATGTCTGCATTGGGATACCAAGGGTTGCACACTGCCTCAGCAGAAAATTTTTAAAGACTTGACGTGAGAGGGTAGCTCCAGGAAGGAGGCAAAAACATAGCCCATCCTTTGCCAGCCAAGGGCCAAAGAGATAAAAATAGGCCCCTGGTAAAACAATTTCACCAACACAGAAGGAAGTGCTCAAACTCTCTTAACAGTGCCTCAGACCTAGCCTCCAGCCCCAGCCATTCTACTCAAGCTAACCCTGGTGTCCATATAGTCAGCCCATCCTTCAGCAAAAGAGCTAAGAGTTGATTATAACAGCATTCAGGTATACAGTGAAGGACCCCAAAATAATCTTCCCAAAAAGGGGGAAATTTTCAGACCTGAGCAAAATGTTTCCCAACATAGTTTTACTCTGTAAATAAATGGGGTCTGTAAATAGATTCTACAATAACCAAGAAAATAGTAAAGTGTAAACAAAGAGTACAGTTTAGATAGCATTTTTAAACTGATTTCCACAAACATGAAAACGCAGTCCCCATGAATGAAGTTTAAGGAAGATAAGACAATACAGTAGAATGATATGAAAAAAAGAGCCAACTGAATTAAAGACAAGATGTAAGGAAACTAAAATAGAGCAAAAATTTAAACAGGCAATAAGGAGCAGAATTGCAACTATAGAAAATGGAATCAATGATGGGGAAGGCACTTTGAGGAACTTTTATGCAGGAGGATGATAAAAATGTGAAAACAGCAAGGGAGAAGATAACAGAACAGGAGAACAGAGAATAGAGATCCAACATATGGCTAATTAGCACCCTTGAAAGAAATAACAAAACGAATGGAGTAGAAGGAATAATCAAATAAAATATTTAATAGAAGAAAACTTGCCTGAGTGTAAAGCCTTGAGTATTCAGAAGAGTCGTGCCTCAGCAGTGGGGACAAATTAGCCCTAGACAAAATGCGGTTCTGGTCCCATTAAACAAAGCTTAAAAACAAGCCTCACACATGCCGCGGAGCAACTAAGCCCATGTGCCACAACTACTGAGCCTGAGCTCTAGAGCCCGTGAGCCACAACTACTGAGCCTGCGTGCCACAACTACTGAAGCTCATGTGCCTAGAGCCTGTGCTGCACAACAAGAGAAGCCACCACAATGAGAAGCCCGCACACTGCAACGAAGAGTAGCCCCCGCTCTCCACAACTAGAGAAAGCCCATGCGCAGCAATGAAGACCCAACGCAACTAAAAATAAATTTTAAAAAAAGCCTCAAAAGGATTAAAATATTTCCAAATAACTTAATTGTGTTCCAGAACAAAGCTTAAGGATATTTACATAATACAAAAAGTCCAGAACCCAACAAGGTAAAATTCATGTCTGGCATTCAATAAAAAAAAAAAAAATCACCTGGGATGCAAAGAAGCAAGAAAATATAACCCATATTAAGGAGAGAGAAAAAAGAAAAAACTGATCAACAGAAACAGAACCAGAAATGACAAACTTATACAAATGGTAGAAAATTCTACATCCCATGTGTTCAAGAAAATAGAGGAAAATTAAGCATAGTAGGTAGACAGGAAAACAAAAAAACCCAAATTGAACTTCTACAAACACTGGATGAGAATAACAAAAGAATTAACATGAAGAAAAGATTAGTGAACTTGAAAACACAGCAACACAAACAACCTAAAATAGAAAAAAGCTGAAAAAAAAAAACAGGAAGGGGGGAAAGAGTATCAGTGAGTTGTGGGACAACTTCAAGGCACAAAATTGGAGTCTCTGAAGGAGTGGGAGGGTATAAAGCCCAAAATTTATTTAAATAACAGCCAAAATCTTCCTAAAGTTGATAAAAACTATAAAGCCACAGATCCAAGAAGCTTGACAAACCCCAAGCACAAGAAGTATGAAGAAAACTATATACCAAGGCATATCATAATCAAATCACTGAAAACTAGTAACGAAGAGAAAATCTTAAAAGCAGCCAGAGAAAAAGGATTCATTGTGTACAGAGGACCAAAGGTAAGAAAGGTTGCAAGCTTCTTGTCAGAAACAATGCCAGCCAGAAGAAAGGAGACAATGCAAGAACAGTAGACATCTTTAAAGTGCTGAAAGAAAAAACTGTCAACCTAGAATTCTATACCCAATCAAAATATCTTTAAAAATGAAGGTGAAGTACTTTTTTAGATATAGGAAAGTGAATAGAATCCATCACAAAAAAAGGTCAAAAGTAAAAAGAACAGGTATATGAAAACAAAAAAATTTCAGACAACAATATTAATATCAAAGTAAATTCAATGTAAAAAGCATCAAATGAGGGGCTTCCCTGGTGGTGCAGTGGTTAGGAATCCACCTGCCAGTGCAGGGGACACAGGTTTGAGCCCTGGTCCGGGAAGATCCCACATGCCACGGGGCAACTAAGACCGTGCGCCACAACTATTGAGCCTGCGCTCTAGAGCCCGTGAACCACAGCTACTGAAACCCATGCACGTAGACCCCGTGCTCAGCAACAAAGAGAAGCCACCGCAATGAGAAGCCCACGCAGTGCAACGAGGAGTGGCCCCTGCTCACCGCCAACTAGAAAGAGCCCGCGCACAGCAACGAAGAACCAACACAGCCAAAAATAAATAAATAAATAAATCTTTTAAAAAAAGCATCAAATGAGGTGAAAGTTTATTGATAATTGATGAATTCTATAATTCACATGAGGGTTAACTTGCGAACTTCTATGTGTAAATGTAGTACAGTTTTCAAAAAAAAACCCACAACAGTGACAGAAACATAATTATAGTAAGAAATATAAATGTCCCTCTTTTAATCTTTAATAAATCAATAAGGCAAAAGATAATTTGGATCTAGAGGTTTAGACTGGTTATCATTAATAATGCTAATTTAACTGAAACATACAACCTCTGTATCCTACAAATAATACATCTTCTTTTTCAGTTTCCATAGGACATTTACATAAATGATCATAAGTGGCCACAGAGGGCATCAATAAATCCCCCAAAGCAGAAATGCATACATGAGCTCATTTGATTACAAGTGATCACACAATAATAAATCTAGAAATGTCAAATTCACAAAATTAGGAATAAGAAATGAAATATAATCACATGATAGAAACTTTAAAATAGAAAACAATTTTCCCCTAATAAATTTTAAAGTCTCACTGATAAAAACTTTATAGAAAAATATAGAAATCTAACAGATTAGTAACTATGGAGAAATGATAAAATATAATCAAATGACTGCCCAAAGCACAACGGCAAAATTCTTTGAAACTAATTCCTATGCTATATAAACTGTTTCAGAGGGGGAAGAAGGGAGAAAGGGAACAAAGATAGGAGAAAACTTGCTACTTATTTTTTATAAAACCGTGCTATCAAAACTGGACAACAAAGAAAAAACTGTAAACCTATCTCACTTATTAACACAGAAAGAAACATTATAAACCACATGGCATTCTGGTTTATTTTAATCTCTTGTAGGTTGAGTGTATTATGAGTGTGACACACTGAAAAAATTGAGTTACTGGTACCATCACACTGAGGGCAAGATCCTATTTTATGATAAAATTACCACCAGAAGGTCCTCTCAAAAGCTCTTTTCCATTCAAGACCACTGCTAGTGGCATGTACATCATTACCTGTGCTTCCTTCTACAAGTGACAGGGAGTGGTGAGAGATAAATCTGGAAGGAATGACTGGTACTATCCTGCTGAAGGCTGAGTTTGAGCTTTAAATGTGGGCACTGGAGGCAGCACTGAAAACTTCTGTGTGACATGCTGTGAAATATGTTCAGAAAGGATAATCTGTTGATGGTCTTAAAGCAGGAGCAAGTCTGAAACAAAGGTCAATTCTAAGATTTCAGTAAATATGCTCTAGGTTTGAGGCAATGAAAGTAACAGTGGGTATGGAAAACAGAATTGATGGACTAACTGACTGGGTAGGCAGAAAGATGCAAGAGTAGCCCAAGGTACACATAATACTATCAAGAAAATGAAAAGACTACCGAATGTAAAATAATTAGCTAGTGGGAAGCAGCAGCATAGCACAGGGAGATCAGCTCGGTGCTCTGCAATGACCTAGAGGGGTGGGATAGGGAGGATGGGAGGGAGGCTCAAGAGGGAGGGGACAATGGGTATATATGCATGCATATGGCTGATTCACTTTGGTGTACAACAGAAACTAACACAGTACTGTGAAGAAATTATACTCCAATAAAGATCTATTAAAAAAGAAAATGAAAAGATAACCTACAACATGGGAGAAAATATATTCAAATCGTATAATTGATAAGTAACTTGTATCCAGAATACATAAAGAACTCTTAAAATTCAATAATAAAAAGACTACCCAATTGAAAAATGGGTAAAGGATTTGAATAGACATTTCCCCAAAGAAGATATACAAAAGAGCATACAAAAGACGTTCAATATCATTATTCATTAGGGAAATGCAAATCGAAACTACAATGAGACATCACTTTTCACCCACTTGGATGGCTATGATAAATAAGACAGACACTAACAAGTGTTGGAGAGGATATGGAAGGATTAGAACCCTTATACATTATTGGTGGGAATGTAAAATGGGGCAGCCACTTTGGAAAAGTTTGGCAGCTCCTCAAAAAGTTAAACAGAGTTATCACGTAACTCAACAATTCTACTCTTAGGTATATACCCAAGAGAAATGAAAACATATAATGTCCACAGAAAACTTATCCATGAATGTCTATAACAGCATTATACATAATGGCCAAAAAGTGGAACCAACTCAAATGTCCTCAACTGATGACTGGATAAACAGAATGTGGTATACCTATAAAATGGAATATTATTCCATTTTATTACATACTATATGTATTATGCCATTCTTTCGGCAATAAAAAAGAATGAAGTATTGATAGATACGACAACATGGCTGAGCCTTGAAACACTGTGCCAAATGAAAGAAGTTAGACACAAAAGGCTAAATCTTGTGTGATTTCATTTATATGAAATGTCCAGAATAGGGAAATCCAGAGATAAAAAGTAAATCAGCGGCTGCAAGGAACTACAGGGCGAGGAGTGACTGCAAATTGGTTTTTTTTTTAAAGGGGAGACAAAAATTCTAAAATTAAGTTGTGGTGATGGGTATACAACCCATTAAATATACTAAAAAAAACCTCTTAACTACCTATGAATTATGTCTCATTAAAGCAGTTTTAAAAAACAGAGGGATGCAAGGTAAAGTAGTTACCAATCCCAACTGGGTAACTAGGAAAATGTCATAATTAGTAGGAGAGGTAACAGCATCTAACATGTATTTAACGCATGTATTGTAAAAGACTGTGCAAAGCACTTTTCGTATTCTCATTTAATCCTCATAACAACCCACTCGATAGATATTTTTTATTCCTATTATATAGAATAAGAAATAGACAAAGAGGCTAAACTACTTGCCTAAGGTCATATAACCAGTAAGCAGTGAACCTGGAATTTAAATTCAAAACACTTGCTCAGGCCCAATACAGTCTGAGAGATGAGACAGTATGGAAGGTAAAGATGAGTATTTTCACAAATAAATACCTGAAACAATCTACAATGTACAACACATTCATAAACTCCAGGGCAAATTATTCACCGTCTTCAGACTTAATGAAGTACTAGCAATTTTATATGTCACCTTGCAAAGTTAAAAAAAAAAAATCCAATAGTAACAGTTCTAAAACAAACATACCAATCCCAGCTAACTCCTTCCATTGTTCACTGAGATTATCTGGCTTTTTTTTAAAGCAGAGGACAAAGGGTAAATATTAAAGAATCACTGAACGAGGGCTTCCCTGGTGGTGCAGTGGCTAAGAATCTACCTGCCAATGCAGGGGACACGGGTTTGAGCCCTGGTCTGGGAAGATCCCACATGCCGCGGAGCAACTAAGCCGGTGCACCACAACTACTGAGCCTGCATGCCACAACTACTGAAGCCCACGTGCCTAGACCCTGCGCTCAGCAACAAGAGAAGCCACTGCAATGAGAAGCCCGCACACTGCAATGAAGAGTAGCCCCGCTCGCCACAACTAGAGAAAAGCCCGTGCGCAGAAACAAAGAACCAACGCAGCCAAAATAAAATAAATTAATAATAATAATAAAAAGAATCACTGAACTAGATGACCTCCAAGATCCCTTCCAACTCTGACAAGTTTAAAAGCAGCCTGTATTTATTATTCAGCTGAGGAATTGTATGTCAAGTTTTATACACTATTTAAATACCAATGACATATCCTAAAAACACAGAGGACAACAATATAATAGGGAAGCCAACCCATGAGTGACTTTTCTTGAAGCCCTCCAGAGATTTCTTAATCACGGCACATGGTAATTTGCATGCTTACTGTAGAGAGCACATTTTAACACAGTAAATATTACTTTAGTAAATCTCTAGACTGGTACAAATGTACAATAATACCAACACCCCATGCGTACAAAAATACTTAAGTCAAATGCTTTACAGTTCACAAAGCAGACTATGTAAACTTGGGTCTGGCAATACCCCTGTATCATCACACTCATGAGTTAAACTAAAGCTCAAGAAGGTTAAAAGATCTGTCCAAGGCCACATATCTCAGAAGTGGTTATGTCAGGATTTAAACAGAAGCGTAATTCCAAATCTAATATTTTTCTAAGTTAAAAAAAAAAACGTCACTTAGCAGAAAATTTCTTGGAATTTAAATGCTCTAACAGTACAAAGTATGGCAGTGATTGGCCTTAAAATGTGCAATATATACTCCTCAGAAGAGAAGTAAAAGAACCTTTCCGGTCTAGGGAAATTAAATACAACTACATTATTATTTTTTACTGAAAAAGAAACCATTTTAGTAAATAATTTAAAACACTGCATTTTTAGCAAGTTTATAGCTTACCTAATGCAAAGTTGTATTCCTGGGATAAAGTTCCTTATGCCATGACCATCAAAAAGCAGTATGAATGAACGAGGAAGAGGAACCCATTTCTTAGTTTTGTTTCAAATTAAAATCACACTGATTTCTGAAAAGAAAAATCACGTTGAAAATGTAAGAGATGCTGATGCTATTCACTGTGTACCAGTGCCTTGCTAATAAATACTATACTTGTGGGTGAGTAGCAGAAAGAAAATTAATCACGATTGATATTTTTTGGTTATATTAGCTTTGTTTCTGCACCTTCTTAGCTTCTGCCTTTGTATTTTTTAAATAAACTTTTAATTACGGGATTATTTTAGTTTTACATAAAAGTTGCAAAAAATGTTGAGTTCCCATATGACTGTCAGCCAGTTTTCCTTTAATGTTAACATCTTGTATTACCATGGTACATCTGTCAAAAATAGGAAACCAACACTGGTCGATACCTATGTAATTTTGCAGAATTAAACTATCCTTTGCAAAAGTGTTTTTGGTCTCCAGACCATTATCAATCAATACCCCTATATTT
This sequence comes from Grampus griseus, assembly GCF_964374135.1. Lineage (NCBI taxonomy): Eukaryota > Metazoa > Chordata > Mammalia > Artiodactyla > Delphinidae > Grampus > Grampus griseus. The sequence continues at coordinate 8,725,076 of NC_139000.1, forward strand.
TCTAATTGGAACACTGTAGCCAAAGAACTTAGTAAAACCTATTTTAGGGTTTTTAAAAAACAAGCTACCTACTTTGTGAAGTTTGCTTCATGCCACAGCTGAATGTTTACTTAAGAACATCAGGGCAAATAGGTCCATTGTGGTAAATTCTTTGAGATTCAAAAGAGAAGTTATTGTTCTAACCACTAACTCCCCACTTATCAGTCATCCTGCCATTACCTTACAATAAAGCCAAGGAAATGTTTTTAACTGCACCCTCACATTCATTAGAATTCCGGATAAGAAGCTCAATCAAGAAAGCAGAAGGAAGAAACAGCACTTGCCGGTATGTATGTTCTACATACGAATAAAATAAAAGTTTTTTCCTCAGTATGTTACAAATAAGACAAAAGTCTCTTTCTATTCTAATTGCAAACATAAATAAGGTAAAAAGGAAAAGTTCATGAAAATAATATAGCACTATATTCAACTGATTATAAGAGGCACATTTTTTTCACATTTTTAAATTTCTGAAATCAAGATGTGATGTCCAGGTGGAAGTTATAACAGTTGTCTCTGCCTAAGACAATGATAGAGCATTCCTGAGAGCCTCATCAACGTTTCTGATGGCACAAAAGATGACACTGTGGAAAAGCACGGATGCAACTCTGAATTGAAAAGTATTCAAGAGTAGGAAGGTTAAGAAGGTTAATGAACACTTTAACCAATTTATTTCACTTTTCTTCTTTTTACACATACACTAGAGTATCATTTTTTGCTTGTTTTTTGTTTTTTGTTTTTTGTTTTTTGTTTTTTTTGCGGTACGCGGACCTCTCACTGCTGTGGCCTCTCCCGTTGCGGAGCACAGGCTCCGGACGCGCAGGCTCAGTGGCCATGGCTCACGGGCCCAGCCGCTCCGCGGCATGTGGGATCCTCCCAGACCGGGGCACGAACCCGTGTCCCCTGCATTGGCAGGCGGACTCCCAACCACTAGAGTATCATTTTTAAATGTCTAGGGACTTCCCTGGTGGTGCAGTGATTTGGACTCTGCGCTCCCAATGCAGGGGGCCTGGGTTCAATCCTTGGTGGGGGAACTAGATCCCACGTGCATGCCGTGGCTGAGAGTTCGCATGCTGCAACTAAGGAGCCCATCCACCCCAACTAAGACCCGGCACAACCAAAAAAAATAAAGTCTAAATAAGTTTAAAAATGTAAAGAAGCGGGCTTCCGTGGTGGCGCAGTGGTTGAGAGTCCGCCTGCCGATGCAGGGTACGCGGGTTCGTGCCCCGGTCCGGGAGGATCCCACATGCCGCGGAGCGGTTGGGCCCGTGAGCCATGACCGCTGAGCCTGCGCGTCCGGAGCCTGTGCTCCGCAGCAGGAGAGGCCACAACAGTGAGAGGCCCGCGTACCGCAAAAAAAAAAAAAAAAAAAAGTAAAGAAGCATATGTAATAGCTTAATTGGCAGTGTTTTCTCTTCCTTTGGTGGTACATAAAATAATCGATGGTATCTAGGATTCAATACGGTAGTAATTCAGCTGCTACACCTTATAAGAAACCTTGATAAACTAGCTTACAAACAAACCGATAACTTAGATGAGAGAACATAAAACAAAGGCCTCCCCCATCAGAAAACACACAAGAAAATAACACAATTTTTCATTATTATAATAAAAAGACTATTTTTCCAACCCTAAGAGTTTTCTTCATGTGAAAAGTTAAAATCTTCCTCAAATTTTCTGCTTGTGTAGCAGATTCCTGCACTGAATCCAATGAATATGGAGGGACAGCCAGGGTGGGAACCTGCTACAAGTAGAAATTTTTAACTAAATTCTTTCAACCAAACTCCTTTTCTAAGGACCTTGGCTGTGGAGAGCAGGCATCAAGAAACGTTAAGTTCAACTAAATGTTCCTAAAAGCTACAGAATGAATTTTTAAAGTCACATTTTTCATAGCGCTTGTTAGTTCCAGGAATCTACACTTAGCAATTTTTTTTGGTAAAAATATACCTAACATGAAATTTACCATTTTAACCATTTAAAGTGTACAATTAGTGGCATTAAGTATATTTATGTTGTTGTGGAACCATCACCATTATCCATTTGCAGAACTTTTTCATAATCCCAAACTAAAACTCTGTATCCATTAAACTCTCCACTCCCTCCTCCCACTCAGCCCTTGGTAAACTATACTCCACTTTGTCTCCATGAATTTGCCTATTTTAGATACCTCATATAAGTGGACTCATACAATATTTGTTCTTTTGTGTCTGGCTTATTTCTCTGGTGAATACTTTTGTAAAGCAAAGAATGAAGAACCCCAAATTATTATGTTTCTCATAATTTAACTGTACACAGTGACACAATCTCTGAACTAAGCATACAGCTCTCCCAGAAATTCTGCTACTGTTCCATGAGCCCCAAGGGGCAGAGGATCTCAGACCCTTCCTTAGCCTGGAGACAGGCCTGGTTAAGCAGCTGTAACTCAGAAAGCAGGCTCTTTAGAACCCTGGAGGCCATGTGGATGGAGCAAGGGAAGTAGGGAGCTGGGCAGGCCTGAAAAACCACGGTAAGAAAAAGCAAGGATTCATCCAGTTACTTTGGCCCTGAGACGGCCTTCTCTCTGTCCTCCAGGAGCTCCTGCACCCTGACACTTAGGTTGGGCGACACCTGTCAGAGTTGAGGTCAGACGGCAGTCTAGTCGCTGACATTGTCACCCGTGCAGGAAGCTTCACAGGGTCATGAGTCACCTTCCATGGCTCAGAGGTCAGGGCAGGCTCGCCCAGAAAAACCCAGTTAGGAGAGGCAAAAACAAGACAGAAGGACACACGATTGGCAGAGAGAGAGAGAAACACAGATGGGCAAAGAGCTGGACCGACAAGCAGGCCATGAATGAAAGTTAAGGACTAAAAGGGAAACACAGGGTCAGGAGACACAGAAGCAAGATGGAAACAGAAATAAAGACAGGGTCCAGATACTCCGAGATGGGTTCGAGAGAGCCAAAGTGGAGAGAAATACAAAGTTGACAGGAGCCGAGTTGAGAGGCAAAAAGGGCAGGTGACCACAGGTGACACAGACAACAAAAAAGGTGAAACACAGAGGTAAACAGAGGCAGGTATCAGCGAAGTCCCGGTGTAGTCTTTCTCCCGGCCTTGACTCGATTCCGAGGCCGCCAAGCCGCGCCTACCCGGCGCCCCCGAAAGGCCGGCGGGCGGACTGACGGGGGGGCAGGATCTCTAAGCGCTCTGGCCCGCTGAGGTCCGCCGCCGCGGGGTGACCTTGGGCGAAATGCTGCCTCAGGGGCCTTCGGGTCGCTGTACGCGCGCCGGGCTGGCCGGAGACAGTAGGTGTTGGACCCGGGGTGCCGGGACTCCAACGGCCCGCGCGCGGCTTCAGCATCCCGGTCGGCGTTGTGGGCCTGGCGGTGCCAGCGGTGCGCGCGCCGCGACCTGCAGAGAAGCCCTTATACCTCTCCGGTTTCCCTTCCTGCCCCCTTAGTACCCGTTGTCCAGACTCCGACATACCTGCCAAGTCCTCGACGCTCACATAGCCCACCGGTGGGATAGTTTCCGCCGCCGCCGGCGCCAGGCCCGTTCAAGCCGTCGCCGCCGCAACCGCCTCAGCCTGCGCCTCCCGCCCCCGGAAACGCTTCCCGGTCCAGCCCCCACCAAAACTGCCAGTGCTTCCGGGGGTGCGTCAGAGAGAAAGCGATGTGCGCATACGGGACTCGCGTTTGGGGCGGGGCGTCAGGAGCGTGCTCAGAGAGAGCCGGCGGCTGCGCAGTATAACCTGGAGCAGGTCAATCTGCATTAGGGACTCTAGGGCCACCGCTGAGAATTGAGCGGATACTGAGTCCTAAACCCTTTGACCTATCTCAGTTTGTCTAGCAGAGATTGTGTCAAATCCTTTTGTGCCTCCACAGAGCCTTTGGCTCGTAGTGGATGCTCAGTAAGTGTTCAATGAAAGGACCAGTGCCCTCTGTGTGGCAAGCACTATGCCGGGAACCCCTAGGAGAAGCTCCACCCCAACTGGAGGGAATGACATAATTGGTCCAGACTCTTCGTGGTAAACTCATTTTCATTAGCCAATAGTTGGACTAGGCATAGGCATGTGACCAACTTCTAGCCCATGTTACGTATTATAGAAGTCATTGAGTGGGGCTTCTGGAAAAGTTCTTGTTTGCTTATTTTATTTTTGTTTTTACGGAGTCCACTAGGATTTCTAGTTGAGTGTGCTCCTTAAGTGCTTTGCCATGGCCTGCAAAGCAGAAAGATTGAGAGAGCCTAGGTCTCAAATGACGTTAAGCTACAGTCTCAGCTTTGGACTGCTTACTCCTGGATGTTTGTTGCATGAGCCTAATAAACTTACTTGGACTTTATTTCTAGCAATATTATAGACTACATATCTCCAAATATAACGGCAACAAAATACATAAAATTGCTAGGAGAAGTATTGAAAATACACTTTTTAAATGTATAGATAACCTTGCGAGAAAGTCAGGAAAATCATCTGAGGCCAGAAAGGGAGCAGAAACATAAGCCTAGGAAGTTAGAATTAATGTTCAGAAGTTATGCACAGGTACAGTCTGTATCTTTTCTGATTGGCTTGGTGCATATGCCATACTGACAAATATTTTGAAAATCATCTCTGGAGGAAGGTTAACAATAATGCTACTACCAGCTATGGGGGCATCTACGTGGGTCCAGGCAGGATGACGGCCAAACTGGAACATCAGGTTGGGAACCCAAGAAGGAATATATCTTTGGGGAAGGATAGACTAGAGAAAAAACAAAATACTGCCCTGCAGAGGCAGGCAGCAAGGAAAGTTGACTCTGCTTGGTTCTGGGTGGAAGGGTAAAACATTTTCCTAGTGGATGCATGGCCAAAATCTGGCCATCACATGGCCACACTATTTGCATGGTCCAAAAGCCCACAAGCCGAACATTTCAATTTAAAATAGATCTGGGTAGATAGTACCTATGGTACTTGGCCAAAGCAAAGTCCTCTTGAGAAGAACTCACTGTCAACCCAGGTCTCAAAGAATTCCCACGGATAGGCTTCCAAATGAATATGAACCCACAATCAAAAAACAGAAACCCATGAACTGAGAAGACAAGTGGCAGAGTCAGATACATTTTAAGTGTATAGCTCATTGGAAAGGTTAAATAACAGATACAGCTGAAGAGAAATTAGTGATCTAAAAAATAGATTTGAAGAAAATTACCCAAAAGCATCCCAGAGACAAGGAAATGAAAAAAAGTGACGTCTATCACATGCTTATCAGTTATGTTAGAAGATAATAAAGTGAATATGAGCCAGGCAATTGTCAAATAATGATGGCTGAGAATTTTCCAGATTCGATGAAAGATAAGCATCCTCAGGAAACACAGTGAATACCAAGCAGGATAGGGGGGGAAAAAAACCTAGATTCAGTCTGGTGAAACTGCAGAACACCAAAGCATGAGATGATTTTAAAAGCAGACAGGGGAGTTCCCTGGTGGCGCAGTGGTTAAGAATCTGCCTGCCAATGTAGGGAACATCGGTTCAAGCCCTGGTCCAGGAAGATCCCACATGCTGCAGAGCAACTAAGCCCGTGCGCCGCAACTAGTGAGCCTGCATGCCACAACTACTGAAGCCCACGTGCCTAGAGCCTGTGCTTCACAACAAGAGAAGCCACCCCAATGAGAAGCCTGTGCACCGCAACGAAGAGTAGCCCCTGATCTCTGCAACTAGAGAAAACAGCAAGAAAGACCCAAAGCAGCCAAAACTAAATTAAAAATAAATTTAAAAAAAATTTAAAAGCAGACAGAAGTCAGATAAACCACCATGGAATAACAGTGATACTAACTCCTGACTGTACAATAACGGGAACAATGATAACAATAATAGCATGAAATAATATCATTAATGATATAATAGCCTTACTGTGATGAGAGAAAATAATCTTATACCTAGAACTGCATACTTAGCAAACAATCTTTCAAAAATGAAAACATAGTACTTTTTGGATCAACAAAAACTAAGAGTTACTACCAACAGAACTTAACTGAAGGATCTAGAACAGGGGTCCCCAACCCCCGGGCCATGGACTGGTACCAGTCCACAGCCTGTTAGGAACTGGACCACATAGCAGGAGGTGAGCGGCGTGCGAGGGAGCGAAGCTTCACCTGTATTTACAGCCACTCCCCATCGCTCACACTACCGCCTGAGCTCTGCCTGCTGTCAGCATTATGGTGAGTTGTATAATTATTCCATTATATATTACAATGTAATAATCATAGAAATAAAGTGCACAATAAATGTAATGTGCTTGAATCATCCTGAAACCACTCCTCCCACCCCCTACCCCTGGTCCGTGGAAAAATTGTCTTCCGCAAAACCGGTCCCTGGTGCCAGAAATTTGGGAACTGCTAATATAGAAGATATATTTCAGGAAGAAGTAAAATGATCCCAGGAGGAAGATCTGAGGACTAATAAGGATTAGTGAGCAAATGAAATGGCAAACATGGTTAAAGATAAACAAACATCAGAGACAAAAAACAAGAACAATTATAATTTGTGTGATTAAAAACGGCAAAATCAAAATAATGGAACGATAGTAATAAAGTATAAGAGGATTACTGAAGTTAAAATATTATGAAGTGTGTGTTAGTTAACTGTTGCATAACAAACAGCCACAAAACCTAGAGGGATGCAGCTGTATTTGTTTATTGCTCACATGTCTAGTGTCTGCTGGGGGTTGGTTAGAAAGCTTTGCTGAGCTTGCCTGGGCTTGCCTATATGTCTGGGGTCAGCTGATCTAGTATGGTTTTGACTGGGAGCCTTGACTCTTCTCCATGAGTCTCTTACCCACCAGCCAGGATGTTGGGATAAATTCTCATGGCAATGGCAGGGACACAAAACAGAGCAATGGAAATGTACAACCACATTTTTCAAGACTTTTTTTAAGCATCTCATTGGCCAGAGCAGGTCACATGACTGAGTCCGAGGCTGTAGTAGGAAGGAGCTGTGAAGGATTATGGCAAAGGGTTTGCATACAGAGAAAGTGAGGAATTGGAGCCATTAGTTCAATCACTCTAATTGACTGGTTCCACTGTCCATAAAAATACTGATTAACATTAGACTTCTAATTAAATATGAATGTTAAAATTTCAAGGCTTACTATTGAAAGAATAAAAATAGTTATAGACCAAACCAGAGGAAGAAAAGTAATATTGTTAAAAAGAAGGAAAGGAAAAAAGGGGAAGGAAATAAAGGCAGAAACAAAAGAACATAAAAAGTGGAAAAATATAAAGCATGAAATAAAGTGGAAAAATAAATTTAAATATTTCAGTAATCACAGTAAGTATATTTTAAAAAACCTAAACCTTCTAGTTAAAAGAAAAATTATAGCACCAGCTTTAAAAAAATTTTTAGCTGTACACTCTTTATTTTTAAAATTAATTAATTGATTTTATTTTATTTTTTGCCGTGCAGCTTGCGGGATCTTAGTCTCCCGAGCAGGAATTGAACCCAGGCCCACGGCAGTTAAAGGGCTGAGTCCTAACCACTTGACTGCCAGGGAGTTTCCTAGCTGTACACTGTTTAAAACACAAAGAAAATTTGAAGTAAAAGAATGGTAAAAGAGATTCCATGCTGGGTCTGTTAGCTGTATTAACACTGGATGACATAGACTTTAAGGCAAAAAGCACTGCTAAAAATAGTGTGGTGAATTTTATTATTGTGCTCAGTAATTTGTTACTGCTCCCTGTAAGAGGCCTCTACTTCCCACCCCATGGACTTCAGGCTTGGTCACTGAAACGTGAATGAAATTATGTGTGCCCTCCTGAGCAGAGCTTTAAGAACCACTGTTCTTTCCCTCTGCCGGAAGCAGATCATGTCCCAGATGGGACCGCTCCTTCTGCTTGAGTCCTTGAATGAAAATAAGATAGAATGAAGAGTGGGTAGTTCCACAAATGACCCACAAAGGATGCATAACAACTCTGCTTCTTATAAGCCACTGAGATTTTGAAGCTGGGTGTGGTCATGTGGCTTCTTTGACTAATGTAATATGAAATGTGTCACTTCCAAGTGGGTACTTTTTGAGCGAGTGCATGATTCATGCTATCATGTTGCTACTGCAGCATAAGTTAACAAAAGATGACTAATACAAATAGGCTATTTTTTAATGAGAAAGGTTCAACTCAGCAGGAGTACATAATAAGTCTATATTGTATCCACGTAATATTATAATAGCCTCAAACTATGGTATAGAGTAAAAATTGATAGAATTATTAAGAGAAATCGACAAATTCACCATCAGAGTGGAGACTGTGGAATTCATGAGTGCTGTCCACCAAATATTTCCTGTCTTTCTCCTGGATACGTGGTAGGCCTGCCCTTGAACACAGATGTGGCCTTGTGGCTTTCTTTGACCAATGTAAAAGGAATTGAAATGATACGTGTCACTTTCAGGTGAAAGCTTTAAGAGCCAATGTGTAATTTCCCTCTCTCTACTTTCTCTCTGCCATGGAGACCAGCAATGTTCCAGAAAGTGGCTCCCCATCAAAATGAGTCCTAGAGTGAAGATTGCATGTAGCAGAGCCCTAAGCTGACCAGAGATAAAAATATAGGGTAATAAATACATATGCTTTTGATGCTATAAGCTTCTTAGAGTTTGAAGTTAGTGTTTGTTATTTTAGCATAACATAGTTTAAAATGACTAGTGCAGTTTTTTTTCCATTTTTAAATTAAGGTACAATTTACATACAGTAGAATTCACCCTTTTTGGTGTATAGTTCTATGATTTTTGACAAACATATGCAGTCATGTAACTATAACCACAATCAAGACGTAGGACGGTTCCATTAGCTCCAGAAACTCCCCAGTGTCCCTTCGTAGCCAACCCCTTACCCCTGGCAACCACCAATCTGTTTTCTGTCCCTGTAGTTTTGCCTTTTCCAGAAAGAATCGTACGTAATACAGTATGTCGCATTTTGAGTCTGGCTTCCTTTCCTTAGCATAATGCATTTGAGAGTAATGCATGTTGCTGTGGTATTAGTAGTTTATTCCTTTTTATTGCTGCGTGATATTCCATTATATGGATATACCGCAGTTTGTTTATCCATTTTCCAATCGAAGAACATTTGAATTATTTCCAGTTTTTGGTAATCATGCATAAAGCCACTATAAGTATTCATGTACAGGTTTTAAGTTTTCATCTCATTTGTATGAATACGTATGAGTGGGATTACTGGGTTGTATTCTAAATATATGTTTAACTTTTAAAGAAACTGTCAAACTGTTTTCCACAGTGATTCATTTTACACTGTTCAGTATATCATTTTACAGTCCCACAAGCAATGTAGGAGAATTCCATTGCTCCACATCCTTCCTTTTATACTTGGTATTAACAGTTTTTAAAAGTCATTTTAACAGACATGTAGTGATATCTCATGTGGTTTTATTTTACATTCTCCTAATGAGTAACAATGTTGAGCATCTTTTCATGTGCATGTTTGCCATATTCATCTCTTCTGTGGTGCAGAGTTTGTTCAAATCTTTTGCCCCTTTTAAAAAAATCCCCATCCTGGGATTAGTGTGTTCCTTGATTAGGCTCCTGGCTCCTCTCTAGAAGTGGCTCTCAGTCTGTTCTCTACAGTTCTTGATTCTGCTCTCTGGGAAATTCTTCCTTTTCCAACAGCTCCCTGGGTTAATTTGAAGAGCATCTTGCAGAGAGTATTGAGGAATATACGCTTTTTGGTGGCCGATCAGCTTTCTCTTTCCCATAGATAGTCGGGAAAATCTCTGCCTAGAATGATGACACTTTTGCCAATACATAGCTCTCAAAAACATTTTGGATTTTCAATTTGTGTGTTTCTAGTCAATTCCATGTGACAAATGCTTACTCACAATGCTTTCTGACATGTGCCTCTTTCTATAGACTCAATTAACTTCTGGTACTCTGGGACATCATGATTTTGTGGCGTTGCACCCTTACTCTTTCTAGGAACATTTTTGTCAGGTGAAATGATCCATGTTCTTGATTTGATTATTGCCCACAAACTGTATATTGATTTAAGATTCTTAATTTTTTTAATCTTTTATTGGCTGGAGAGGTTGGAGATAGAGTTTTATTTTTCAACTTAGCAAGCTCTGGACTCTGTATTCCCCCTAACTCTTGCTTCCAAAACTGGCCAGTTCTTTTCTGAGCACATCTCTTTCCTGTAGTAGTAACATTTCAACTTTATCCAGCAGCAAGAAAGTCATATTTTTGACATTTTGTCTTTAGATGTCTTCCCCCAACTCTAAAAGTTCATTAGACACATTTTCTGCTATTTATATCTTCATACACAACTCTTTTGTTAAATGTTTCTCACTACTTAACACAGGCTGCCTTTTCTTGTCTCCTACAACAGTTTCCCCCCTGTTTCCCAGCCTCCTGTAAATGTTTCCTTGCTGCTTATTCAGTGACTTGTATTGCAACCTCCCACTTTCAGCACCGATTACTGTATTGGTCTGCTATTACTGCAAAATGACTCACCCCAAAACTCAGTAGCTTAAAACAACTATGATTTCTTAAAGTGATTTTTAAAAAATATTTTATTTTATTTTATATATTATTTGTTTACTTTGGCTGCACCGGGTCTTCGTTGCAGCATGCGGGATCTTTTTTTTCAGTTGCGGCATGCCGACTTCTTAGTTGCGACATGTGGTATCTAGTTCCCCGACCAGGGATCGAACCTGGGCCCCCTGCAGTGGGAGTGCAGAGTCTTACCTACCAGACCACCAGGGAAGTCCCGAAACAACAATGATTTATCTTCACTCGTGTCTGCAGGTCAGCTAAGCTGCACTCAGCTGGGCAGCTCTGCTTCAAGCTGTGGGTCCAGCTGGGTCTGGCTCCTCATGACAGGTTGGGCTCAGGTCTGCCCATGTGTTTTCATTTTGGGGCCCAGCTGAAGTGACGGTAGCTACCCAGGGGAAGCTCTTCTCATGGAATACAGAGATGTAAGAGATGAAACCTCACTGTGCAAGCATATTTCATGCTTTTGCTTCTATTATTTCTGTTAACATCACACTGGCCATACAAGTCACATGGCTGAGCCCACAGTCAAGGGGTAGGAAGGTGTACTCCAGTTCTAGTGAGGGAGACATGCAAAGTCACATGGAAAAAGGACACAGGGAGGGGTGAAGAATTAAGACTGATAACTCAATATATCATCGTTACTCTGATACTGGAATGAGAAGAGCTCAGAGGGGCCTATCCAGGAAAGAGGGGGTAAAGAGGAAGGATGAAAGAGATAGAGAGGTCTGCAAGTTGATGAGAGTCCAGGGAGCTTTATGATGTGGCCAGTGAAAAAATCTCTGGTGCAGGAAGCGTGAAAGTTCATTTAAGATAAAGGATATTTAATATGTGAATTTAAGTTTTTTGCTTGGATGCTTGTGATGTTAACCCCACCCCCTGTCATCCTAGACTTTCAATAATGGCTGTTAGACCCACAAAAGCCCTGCAGGAGTGGTGTGTGTGTGTGTGTGTGTGTGTGTGTGTGTGTGTGTGTGTGTGTGTGTACATCAAAGGAAGGGTCAAGTTCCTTTGGAGACAACGACAGAAATAGAACAAATTCAGCATAGGCTGGCATTTAGATCCAGGGGTAACTAGGAAAGGTACACCCTGGGTACTTTCAGGCATCTTGGAAACACACTGAGATCTCCACAGGAGAAGAGGTGGTGGTTTTAGCTGATCATATTTGTCTTTTAAAGGCCTAGGAGTCTAGCTGAAATCTGGGTTATAACTGGGAGGATCAATATCTAGTCCAAGGGAAGTGGAATAGCACCTGCAATAGCCTTCACACTCACTCTTCAGGCATTTCCTCTGTAGGAGGCGCTGTGCTAAGCACGTCACATTTATTATCCTATTAAATATTTACAATTCCATGCGGTAGGTGATGCTCTTATCTCATTCTACACATGAGGAATCTGGAGCTCTGGCAGAAGCACAAGCCTGATTTTATCATCTGGGAGAGGGAGCCCCCCAAAGTTCTGCCCCTAGGTACTGAGGGCAGGGTCTGGAGGTGGGGCATGTGGAGCTGAGAGGGGACCCCGGCACTGGTCAGTGGGGGGCGTACTGCCCTTTGACTACTTCTCGTAAGGCTCAAGGTCGGACCACTGATGCTTTAGTAGCCTGATAAACAGACTGGCCCCAGCTCTCCCCCTGCTCCCTCTAATATCTTTTTTTTTTTTTTTCTGCGGTACGCGGGCCTCTCACTGTTGTGACCTCTCCCGTTGTGGAGCACAGGCTCCGGACGCACAGGCTCAGCGGCCATGGCTCATGGGCCCAGCCGCTCCGCGGCATATGGGATCCTCCCGGACCGGGGCACGAACCCGTGGCCCCTGCATCGGCAGGCGCACTCTCAACCACTGCGCCACCAGGGAAGCCCTCCCTCTAATATCTTTTCATTATGCTCTTAACAGTCACCGTGTCTGCAAGTGTCCACTAAAAACTTTGAAATAGTATCCTCTTTTGGAGAATGTGTTCCCCCAGCTAGGCTGCTGGGCTCAGAGAAGTGAAGGAACTTGCCCAGGGTTACACAACTGGTATGAGGCAGAGTGGATATGGGAACTTGGCCAGATGGACCTCCCCTTCCAAGTTCATGAGCTCTGTATTAGTCAGCTGGGGCTGCCATAACAAACTACCACAGACTGGTGGCTGAAACAACAGAGATTTATTTTCTCACAGTTCTGAAGGCTGGAAGTCCAAGATCATGGTGTCAGCGGGTTTAGTTTCGCCTGATGCCTCTCTCTTTGGCTTTGCTAATGGCCACCTTCTGGCTATGTCCTCATAGTCAAGTGCTCCTGGTGTGTCTGTATATCCTAACGTCCTCTTCTTATAAGGACATTATATGAAGAGCCTACTCTAAGGGCCTCATTTTAGCTTAATCACCTCTTTAAAGCCCTATCTCCAAATACAGTAATATTCTGAGTCCTGGGGGCTAGGGCTTCAACATATGAATTTTGGGTGGACACAATTCAGTCCATCTAACCACTGCCTCAAGGTAATGCTACCTAACCCTGCCTCCAAGACCCACAGACCTGTAGAATGTGGCCCACTCTCCACCGTGGTACAGATCTGGCCACTGAGACATGAAGAGGAAAAGGGACTAGCCAGGTTCACACCGACAGGCAGGAGCAGAGCTGAGATGCGACCCAGATATCTGAGTCTCCCAAAGGTGCCCAGCACCCATGCCCCCATTTCCCACCAACAGGAAGCTGACTTTCCTTGGGGACTTCACCACCTGCCCCATTCTCACCCGATGGTTTGAGGGGATTCAGCTCCAGAGATGCACCTTGATTACCTTAAGTCAATCAGCTTATCCTATTTTCCTGCCACCATGGTGTGTGCAGGGGCAAGCCTGTGACCTTATCTGGACACCCCTGTACTTGTGGGGGAGTTCCCAGAAGAGACTCTCTTCTGTGGGGTGGTATGGGAGGAGGAGAGGTCGAGAACTATTGTAGCCATTTTATTGCTATGAAAGGAGGGCCTGTAGTTGCAGGGGCCCCTGTGAGGGGGCTGAAAATGAACTTGACAGCAAGAAAGACATACAAGAGAGCCAGAGACAAATCAGTTTCTTAGTGAGAGCCTGTTTTTAGCCTCACAGGATCAGGCTCCTGTGAACTCATACGTTCTCTTTATTCTTTGTCAGCTTGAGGCTTTGCTTTTATTTTGTTTTGCTTTTTTACAATCAAGATAGTCTTAATTGACACACAGACTGGGAGGGAATCAAGATAGTCTTAACTGACACACAGACTGGAAGGGAGCTGCTGGGGGCAGCGGCTGGAGGTGCCATTTATCTCTTCTTTCCTCCAGGGTTCTGTGTGCACATGTATCAGCAGGAGTTCAAAGTCACAAGGAACAGAAATGGAGTCTGGCTGATTTCAGCAGAAAAGGAATTCACCAAAAGGGTATGGGTGGCTCACACAGTCCCTGGGAGGGCTGGAAAATCAGGCTCGGTGACTACGCAGCTGTGCCCACAATCAGATCACAGAACTGGAATGGCTAGGATGCTGCTGCCACCCCCCAAGGCCACCACCATGGCCGCTGCTGACTGACACCCCAGTCTGTGCTGTTGCTGCCCTTGCTGCCTTGGAAGCCGATCTTGCTACAATGGCTGCCGCTGCCTCACCTGAGCCACTATTGACCGATTCAGAGTCCTCTGGCTGTCTGAGCCTGGTCCTGTGGCTGCTTCCTATCTGCAAGGGAGTCCGGGAAAGTGACTACCTGGCCTTTGGGGCTTCTTGAGTGGGAAATGGGATCTTTTTTCCTCCAAGCCTCATAAAGTGGGGAATTCTTCGAACAGAAAGGATGGGGGTCCATGCTGGGCAGTCAAAAAATAGGCCAAATGTTCAATATGGGGCATAAGGAACTGAGATCAAATGGGAACAATAGCTCTAGCTACATTAGTGGCAAATCTGAGTTGGAGAAGGCAGCTCCATCCTGGGGTCAAAATGGGGCTTCTGACTCCTCCCTCCCTCAACTGACTGATTGTCTCTCCCAGCTGTGGGGGAGTGTTTAGACCAGGCAGCCCTTTCCCAAGGGCAGGGATGTTCCGCCTTGCTGAGATACCACATGGCAACAGGAGCAGAAACAAGGATGAGCTGTTCTTGAGGGCAGGGCCAGGGGGAGGGCTGTGTCTGAACTTGACCTGGACCCTGCCTCACCACACAGATGAGGGAGTGGAGAGGAGAATGGGAAGGGTCTTGTTTCTAATGCTGTTACCTCCTTGGGGAATGGATGGGAATCTCCTTCCCCTAATGGAAATAAAGCCAAAAGAAATTGTGGTGGGGTGGGAGGGGGCAGGGACAGGGATAACTTTCCCAGGGTCAGTGATGCAAAGTTGGGTACCTATGGGGACCAGGAGGATGATGCAGACAACAGAAGCGGGCTAGGCATTCACACATTAAATGTATAAGAATACATATTCTTAACTTCCACACAGATGTATACACCCTCTTATTTTTCCTTAAATATTTGGTCTCCTCTGTGTATGTTTTGTTTTGCTGCTTTTCATGGACACATGGCATGCTGGCTCTCTTCCATTTGGTCCTTCCTGCAGATCCTCTCTTTGCCTCCCATGCTCCCCAACTCTGTGTCCAGGAGGCTGAGCTATATGGGAGGTCTGGGAGGACTCCTTTGTCTTCTGGCTTCCAGATGGTGTGGCCCATGGGGAGCACCAGAGGAGAATGGAGGCAGGGAGGACAGACACTGGAGGAGTCTTTTCCAGGCTCTGTCTATGTGGAGTAACCCTGGGCTGACTGCAGCCCGTGATCCAGCCTCAGCTCCATCAGCAGCGCTTTCTCTCCAGGCCCCCTCCCCACATCCCTTCAGACTTAGGGTTGTAACACTCCCCAGTGTTCGTAGCACTGGGTGCTGTAGCACTCTCTGTTGCTTTTCCTAAACTCTGTCCATACCTTTGTAAATAATCCCATTACTAAACTCTCCTCAACTACCCAGCTTTGAGTGTGTCATCTGTTTCCAGCTGGTACACAAAAAGATGCACATGGAATCAGGGAATGTTTCTCTACCAAAAAAAAAAAGAAAAAGAAAGAAAGAAAGAAAGCAACAGCTCACCTGCAACAGTAAACAGGATTTGAGTAAGTCTCAAACTCCTGACTGTGAGGGAGACAGTAGGGAATGGTAGGCATTGTGACAAACTGGAAAGCACGTGACTTCTCAAAATTCCAGTCTTTTATTTCCGTGACAACGACAGTTCCATGTGGTCAATTCTTCCCATTTTTCTTTTCTTTTTTTTTTAAATAAATTTATTTATTTTTGGCTGTACTGGGTCTTCGTTGCTGTGCACGGGCTTTCTCTTCTTGTGGCGAGCGGCGGCTACTCTTTGTTGCGGTGCGCAGGCTTCTCATTGCGGTGGCTTTTGTTGCAGAGCACAGGGTCTAGGTGAGCAGGTTTCAGTAGTTGTGGCTCACGGGCTCTAGAGCGCAGGCTCTGTAGTTGTGGCGCATGGGCTTAGTCTCTCCATGGCATGTGGGATCTTCCTGGACCGGGGCTTGAACCTGTGTCCCCTGCATTGGCAGGTGGATTCTTAACCACTGTGCCACCTTTTCCATTTTTCAAAAGTAGCAAAGCATCTGGATTTTAAGTGAGATCTCTTGACTTTTAAATGTTGGCTTGAATATTTAGAAATCATGATGTGAGGCAGGTAGACAATCAATAGGCTGAACTTGGCCCTAAGAAGCACCAATTTTCAGTCTGTACTCTCAGCACACATCATCCTGCCAAGTCCCAAGCCCTACTTGATAAGAAGAGACGATGGGGAGAAGCGCTACCTGCAGGCCATCAGGAGACCCTCAGGGCCCAGGGGGTGTGCAGGAAGCCTGGCCATGCCCCGTCCACCAAAAAGGCTTAGCAGAGGAGCCCAAAAGCTTCTAAGTTCTGGAGCTTACAGCCTTGCAGTGCCTGCCTGGTCCATCATGTCTAATACGGTGTCAGCAGAAAATAGATTAAATCCACTAGGCTGTAATTTGCAAATGAAATATTTTGTGGCCGTAACTAAACAGAGCATTATGTTTTAATCGGGTTTTTAAAATGTTGTTTTAAAAATCATTTTATTGTGCAGAAGCTGGTATCCTACAAGCTGTAATTCCTTAACTAACAGTATGCTAATGCACTACCCTCTAGTCTAGATGTCCTTACCAGCCAGGGTGTTTGTCTTGATGCTCTTAAACCTATATGTTTTCAGAGTAGAAATGTTACACTACCTTCCAGCCACTCAAATGGGGAACCCCGGCAGCAGCTTCTCTACAGGGACTGCCTTTCACCCTGGCTTTGAGAGAGAAACAAAATGATTCATCTTTCCTTCATTTTATCTATCCTCTATCTATCAATCTATTTATTCAACAAACTGTTGTATATTGCTATGTTAGTGCTTTGCAAACATTAGTCCCACAAATTCTCCTACCAACTCCCTGCAGGAGGTGCTATTCTTATCTCTATTTTTACAGATGAGCAAATCGAGGCACAGACAGGTGAAGTAACTTGTGGGAGGTCACACAGCTGGTAAGTGATGGAGATGGAGCCTGGCTCCCGAGTCCATACTCTGAACTACCCAGCTGTGTCACTTCTTTCTGCCTCTGGACCAGCTCCTGAAGCCCTCAGCTTATTCATCTTTCTGCTCTCCCCTGCTCCCCATCTCTCATCCCTTAGATATTCATTTACTCTTTTGTTTTATGGACACTGGGTGTCTGCTGTGTGTCAGGTCCTGTGCTAAATGTTGGGGACCCCACACTGAGTTGTCCCAATATAGCCCCTGCCAAGTGGGGTTCACAGTGTAGAAAGGGACACAGCCCAGCAGCCAAGTAGCCCTTGAGATAAAGGAAGTGCATACAGCCCTGAGACAGCCTATGAACACCGCTGTTAGAATTAGAAAAAGATGCTCCTTGCTCCAGTCGCTTTACCGCCATCTGTGGGAAAACAGTTATATGAAGATGCGCATCTATGGGAATTCCCTGCAGTCCAGTGGTTAGGACTCCACACTTCCACTGCAGGGGGCACAGGTTTGATCCCTGGTCTGGGAACTAAAAGATTGCAAGCTGCGTAGTGTGGCCAAAAAAAAAAAAAAGATGCGCATCTATAATAACTGTTAATTCGAACTTGCCCTCCAAGCTGTGCACCACCTTCACAACTGTATGTGATGGGCCACATAAAGTGAGCCATGGTGGCCAGAGGTTAGGGGGAGTGCCCGCCCAAATCTGGAGAAACTGCCAGAGCGACTTCCTGCTTGAGGTTGAGATTCAAAGGTTGAGTAGGAATGAGTGGGTGAGGAGTGGGGACTGTGCTCTAGACGGAGGGAGGGGCATGTGAGAAGAGCCATGGATGGCTTTGTGCTGTGCCGACGTAGCTAGGCTGGAACTACATTTCCCAGAATGCCCTTCCCCATGTGCCCTGGGATGGGGTTGGCTCCATGGGAGCTTTAGGTGAGGTTAGGAAGGCAGAGATGAAGCAGCAGCCTTGGCTAGTCAGGAGCTGTTGCAGCTCACACATGTAGACGCAGGGGCAACAGACTTAGAAAAACTGCTTGCCCAGCTCCTACGGTCAAGGTCAAATCTCTATGTTAAATCCCTTAAAATAAAATTGCTCCTAGAATCTCTGCTTCTCTGAGCAAAGTGATTAATGCTTCTCTGAGCAAGAGATAGGGCTGGAAGGGTAGGCAGGGGTTAGTTAGATGGTGAAAAGTCCTGGGGTCATCGATGTGTTTGCTTTTTCAAAAGTTGAGATAGGGAATTCCCTGGCAGTCCAGTGATTAGGACTCGGTGCTTTCACTGCCGTGGCCCCAGGTTCAATCCCTGGTGGGGGAACCAAGATCCCCACAAGCCACACGGTACAGCCAAAAAAAAAAAGTTGAGATATAATTCACGTACCATAAACTTTATCCTTTTAAAGTGTACAGTCTCGTTATTTTTAACATTTTCATGAGGTTGTGCAACCATCACTGCTATATAATTCCAGAACATTTTCATCACCGCCAAAAGAAACTCTGTACCATTAGCAATCATTCTCCATTCTTTCCTCCCTTGAGCCCCTGGAAACCACTAACCTATTTTCTGTCTCTTTGGATTTGCCTGTTCTGGACATTTCATACACATGAAGGCCTTTTGTGTCTGTCTTCTTTCACTTAGCATAATGTTTCCAGGGTTCATCCATGTTGTCACATGTACTGGTGTTTCTTTTTTATTGCTGAGTAATATTCCATTGTATGGAATATTACATTTTGTGTATCCATTCATCTCTTGATGGACATTTTGTTACCTTTTGGCTATTATGAATAATGCTGCCATGAACATTTGTGTACAAGTTTTTGTGTGGGCAACATATGTTTTCAGATCTCTTGGGTATATACCTAGAAGTGAAATTACTAGGTTGTGTGGTAGCTCTGTGTTTAGCTTTTTGAGGAACTGCCAACCTTTTCTGCAGTAGCTGCACCATTTCACGTTCCTACCAGCAATGTATAAGAGATCTAATTCCTCTACAACCTCGCCAACATTTGTCCTTTTTATTATAGCCGGACTTGTGGGCGTAAAATGTCTCATTGTGTTTTTGGTTTGCATTCCCCTAGTGATGAATGATATTGAGCATCTTTTCATAGCCTTTTTGGCCATTTGTAGACTTCTTTGGAGAAGTGTCTGTTCAGATCCTTGGCTATTATGAAATTGGTTTATTCGCCTTTTTATTGTTGAGTTGTAATAATTCTTTATATTCTGAATACTAGACACGTAATAAATATGTGATTTGCAAATATTTTCACTTTCTTGATAGTGTCCTTTGAAGCACAGAGGTTTTAATTTCGACAAAGTGCAATTTATCTATTTTTCCTTTGGTTTCTCATGCTTTGGTGTCATATCTAAGAACCCATTGCCTAATTCAAGTTCATGAAGATTTACACCTATGTGTGTTCTAAGAGTGTTAGGTCTCTTCCATTTAGGTCTTAGATCAACTCTGAGTTAATTTTTGTATATGGTGTGAGATATTCTTTTGCATGTGGATATCCAGTTATCCCAGCACCATTTGTTGAAAAAATTAAACTTTCCCCCATTGAAATGTCTTGGCACCCTGTTGAGAATTAGTTGACCATAAATATATAAGTTTACTTCTGGGCTCTCAATTCTATGCCATTGAACTGTATGTCTATCTGTGTACCAGTAACTGAAGGATTTTAGACAAAGGAGTGACACACCTATTTTGTATTTTAAGACTGAGGGGGGAGAGACCTATGAGGTCTCCACCTACTGCAATTGTCCACGTGAGAGATGTTTAAGGGATGGCTGTGGAGATTTAGAGGAAGGGGCAGATTCAAGGGCTATTTAGGAGGAAGAATGAACAGTGAGCTCTGGAATTGCCCTACTTGGGTTCAAATCCCAGCCTTGCTGCACATGCATCATGTATCCTTGGACAAACAGCTTGATTCCCCAGCCTCAGTTTCCTCAGCTGTAAAATGGGGATAATAACACAGGCTTCAGAGCAATGTTTCAGGAACTCAACAAGGGAGCCTGTAAAGCCCTCAGTACAGTGCCCAGCGCCTAAAATGTGCTCAGTAAACATCAGGAGGGGAGGAGAGGGGGGTTGGGGCAGAGGAGCCACCAAGGTTCCCCAAAGTCCTCCAGTTCCTGGTTCCAGATCCTTCTGAGGCCTGCACACCATGCGTATGGCTGTAAATGGTGGAATTAGAGGTCCCGTTTCATTTTTTCCCCTATGGAGACCCAATTGCCTCAAAATCACTTATTGAAAACTTGCTCCTTTTCCCACTGCTCTGCAGGGCCACCTTGTCATTTATCACATGCCCGTGTGTGTGTGTGTGTGTGTGTGTGTGTGTGTGTGTGTGTGAGGATCTGTTACTGGGCCCTCCTTCTGCTGTCTTTGTCCTTGGGCTGAAACCATGCCATCCTAATTAATTAATAAAATAATTAAATAAAATTAATAATGATTAAATGATAAAATTAATAATATAATAATAAATAATAATAATTAATAAAAGCTTTGTCATAAGTCCTGACAGCTGATGCCTGCTGTTCTTGAGTGTCTTAGCTATTCTTGGTCTTGGTTTTCAGAAAATGCAGGTCAAATCTTGTCACTCACAGCCTTGACTCCTTCAATGGCTCCTTAAAAGGAACTGAGGCCGGGGATTGAGCCGGGTGTCAGGAAGCACGGGAACAGGGCCCGAGTTGCTGCTGGAACCCGGCGGTGTTCTTTCTCCACACCCAAGCAGCTCCACTCTCTCCAGCTTCCCCTCTTTCTCCTGTCTTTATTATAGAGATCAACTTCCCCCTCTGGCTACTTTCTGTGAGATTTGCCGATTACCCAGAACCTCCACAAGAAAAGGGCAGCCAGGAGCTGACCCAGCAAGCAAGACTCCTCCCCCTTTCAGAGGGGGGGGTGTGTGGGAGGGATTATCTTCACAAACATCAATCATTTTATCCTGGGACACTGTTCATTACTTAGAATAAATAAAGCCATGCTTCATTGGCTCCAATCCTGCCCTCCCCCCCGTATCCATACCCTTTGCCATTTAACTTGTAGTCCTTCGCACTAAAGGGAGAGATTACTCTCCATCCTTGCCTGGTCTTGGCCACGTGATACGAGGGTGGAAGACGCCTCTTGTGTTTCCCCTTACCCTCTTGTGCTCGGCAGCCATAGCCTGCTGGTCCAAGGAGGATGAGAGAGGGCTTCCCTGGTGGCGCAGTAGTTGCGAGTCCGCCTGCCAATGTAGGGGACGCGGGTTCGTGCCCCGGTCCGGGAAGATCCCACATGCCGCGGAGCGGCTGGGCCCGTGAGCCATGGCCGCTGAGCCTGCGCGTCCGGAGCCTGTGCTCCGCAACGGGAGAGGCCACAACAGAGGCCCGCGTACCGCAAAAAAAAACCCAAAAAACAAAAAACAAGGAGGATGAGAGGCATGTGGAGGGACCACAGAGGCCCCTTCAGCCTCAAGCAGAGCAGCCCAGGGGAGCCCAGCCTCACTCAGCCAGACCCAGCCGACCTGTGGGTGTGTGAGTGATAACGAACAACTGTTGTTTAAAGCCACAGGATTTTAGGGTGGTCTGTTAAGGAGCAGTGACAAACTGGTACAGGATAAAATGGAAAATGTGCAATGGACTGGATGTGGGAGGATATCACCACGGGGGTTGCTGGCCCAGTCTGCATCGTGGGAATGTGCCTCACCAACCTGGGGCCACAGGTGAATTTAATGTTCAGGGCTCTGTGATACCTTGATCCCCAAACAGCCATTCATACAAAATTATTTCCTTCTGTCAACAGTCAGAACCAAAAAACTGCACCGTGAGTGCAGGTGGGTGGGGGCATGCAAACACAGTATTGATTCAAATATAAGATAAGGTTATGGTCATTGAAAAAGCTTTAAAGTATTAATAGCTAATGATTGTTCTGTGGTTATGAGATGTCAAATCATGGGCTAAACATCCCAGCCCTGAATCCTGTGCCCAACACAACACCTGCCATGGGTACCCATGACAACTCGAATTCAACATGGCCAAAATCTTCCTCCATTGCATAGATTTGGAGAGGGTGGGATTGACACCACTCCGGGCTCTAGGAACAGGCTCTGGTGGATTTCAACCCTATCTGCACATTAGAATCACCTAGGGGAGCTCTCCAAATGCCCTGGCCTAGGCTTCAGCCCAAGAGACTCGAATGTGCAAACGGGATGGAGAACCTGGTCTAATCCACTCAAGGAAGTCATCTCTCCTTGGCCAGAGCAATTAATTCAAGTAGCCAGGTCTGAAGTAATAAAGCCATGACATTCCCCAGGCCACAGCCACTGGTACAGAATTGGGCACAAAGCCCACTTTAGACCAATGCAACATGAGGGTAAGTTTACTGACACCTTAGGGAAAGACTATTCCTATTCTCCCAAGGGAGTCACAGCTGGCCCTGTCTCTTCTTCTGGGCTGGGTAGGTACAAATGTGAAGACTGGAGCTTCTGCAGCCATTCTGTCACCACAGGGGGAGCAGCCTCAGGGAGACACTGACACTGTGGAAGGCAAAACCAAAAGAAAAAAAGGAATAGGGTACCTGATGACATCATTGGCCTCTGAACAAAACAAACCCTGAAGCTCCCCTTATCTCTGGACTTTGCAGCAATTTAAGCCAATTTTTTAAAATTAATTAATTTATTTATTTTTGGCTGTGTTGGGTCTTTGTTGCTGCGTGCGGGCTTTCTCTAGTTGAGGCGAGCGGGGGCTACTCTTTTGTTGCGGTGCGCGGACTTCTCACTGCGGTGGCTTCTCTTGCTGTGGAGCACAGGCTCTAGGCGCGTGGGCTTCAGTGGTTGTGGCACACGGGCTCAGTAGTTGTGGCTCACGGGCTCTAGAGTGCAGGCTCAGTGGTTGTGGCGCACGGGCTTAGTTGCTCCGCGGCATGTGGGATCTTCCCGGACCAGGGCTCGAACCCCGTGTCCCCTGCATTGTCAGGCAGATTCTTAACCACTGCGCCACCAGGGAAGTCCCTAAGCCAATTTAAATTGGGTTTTCTGTGATCTGTAATGTAAAGAAAATCACAGCTGATTTATCTCCCCACACATCAACCTGTGCCTCATCTCAATGAATGCTACTTCCTTAGGTCCAGTTTTGTAGAAACATGTAGGTCGGTGAATACTTCTCTTTCCTTCACAACTCTCTATCTGATATGTTCCCGAGGCCTCTGGACTTATCCATTTACTTCCACCGCGGTCTCCTCTGCCCTAGTTTGGGACACACCTCCTCCCATCCCCCACCTGACTGCTACAATGGCCTCCCAATTGGTCTCCCTGCTTCCAGCCTGCCCCCTGCATGCTTCACAGTACAGCCTGGGGGATATCGTAAAAACACAACTCTGCTCACCTCCCCCCTCTCCTGTCATCTCTCAATGGTGTCCCAGGTTCTGAGGCAGAAGATCCAAGCCTGTTCGCCCCCAGCCTTCTGCCGTAGCCTACTCTCAGGCTCTCCTCATTCTCACTCCTCTCCAGTGATGCCAGCTTTCTTTCCATTTTTAATTTCTGGAAGGTGCCAAGCATCTTCCTGCCTTACAACACTTTCACCTGCTCCACCCTCTGCCTGGATGGCTCCTGCCTGCCGCCTCCCCTTTCTCCAGAGCTCCTCCTATACATTTTTCAGGTCTCAGGGCAGATGTCACTTTCTCAGGAAACCTTCTCTGATGCTTTATATCTGCATCTGGTGCCAGATATTCATTTTGGTGTCTACTATTTGGCAGGCCCTGTGCTGTGATGAACAAAATTGACATGCTCCCAGCCTGCTCAGAATTTACTCCAGTTGGGGGAACAATTTTTAAAAGTTAGTGAGCAAAGGACTTCCCTGGTGGCACAGTGGTTAAGAATACACCTGCCAATGCCGGGGACTCTGGTTCAATCCCTGGTCTGGGAAGATCCCACATGACATGCCGCAGAGCAGCTAAGCCCATGCACTACAACTACTGAGCCTGCGTGCTGCAACTACTGAAGCCTGTGCACCTAGAGCCCGTGCTCCGCAACAATAGAAGCTACAGCAATGAGAAGCCCGCGCACCGCAATGAAGAGTAGCCCCCGCTCACCACACCTAGAGAAAGCCCACGCACAGCAGTGAAGATCCAACGCAGCCAAAAAATTAAAAAAAAAAAAAGTTTATGAGCAAATAAAAACAATTGTTGCAAGCGCCAAGAAGTTCTAGGAAGAAAACAAATGAAAGACTGGGTTAGAAAATGGCAGGGCAGGTGTTCTTTAGAGAGGGTGGTCAAGAAAAGCCTGAGGCATTCTGTGACACGGAGAACTTTTAATTAGGAGAGAAGAGGTAAAGGAAACAGTATTCTGGGTAGAGTGAACAGCCTCTGCAAAAGAGCTGAGCTCAGGAAGAACTCGGCATGTTTGGGGAAGCCCACATGGCTGCAGCATGGAGGGTGGAGAGAGGGGCATGAGATGAGGCTGGTGAGAACCCCAGAGCCAGACCCCACAGGGCTCTTCTGAGTCTGGCAAGAAGCTTAGATTTTATTTTAAAGGCAATGGGAGCCATCAGAGATTTTGAGCAAGGGTTGGATGTGATCTGATTCGTGTCCTAAGATCCCATTGGCTATTTGTGAAGAATAGATGGTAGAGGGCGAGGCTGGAGGTGACAAGATCCTCTTGGGAAGATCCTGGTGGAAAGCTTTTGTCCAGGGAAGAGGTGAGAATGGCTTGGACTGAGAAGGTAACAATGACGATGGGGGCAACGAAGAAAACTCGTGGTATGTTTTGGAGGTGAAAATGGTAGGCCTTGCAGAAAGATTGACGATGGGGGTGAGGGCAGGGAAGTCATCTGGCTTTGCGGTCTTTTTGCAGCCTGAATGTTTTCATCTGTCAAATGGGCCTGCAGCATGAGAAAGGCACCCACAATGAGATACCTACCATAAATCGTGGAGGCCCGGGCTCACTGCGTGTTAATTATCACACACATCCTGGTTATCATGCTGGGTTGGGTCCCCAGAGATCCAAGTCTGAGTCTTCTTTATCTCTTGACCCCCGAGAATGACAGAGTGGAAATTTCACCAACGTAAATTGTGTTTTTAAAGTGTTCCCGGAAGCATCAGTCCTGATTTTCCTTGATCCCCTGTTCTCACCCCAGCCTAGAGCTCAAATGTGGTCTCCAGCTGGTCTCTGGGGAAGCTGCAGTTCAGCACATGGTCAGCAGATGGCGCTGGAGGCTAAGGGAAGGCTCCCCCCTCCCTCCTGTCCTCCTTCCAGACCTGCCTTGGAACTCCTTCTCTGTCCCCATTTCCAGAGCCAGCTCCAGCTCCCAGGCTGCCATTGCAGCAGAGGTGAGGGGCCCGAGGCCAGGCCCTCTGCAGGCTCCCGGGAGCGCAGACGCATTTTGGAGAAGTAGAAAGCCTGAGACACTGCTGGGAGCCCTGAATGGGCTCTACACTCTGGGAGACCTCCCGACCTCCACTCCCTGCCCTCCCAGGAAATAACTTTATAAATAGGGCAGTGTGGGTCCCGGATGAGAGCGAGGTTTTCCTCAGAAGAGCCACTTCATCTGTGAACAAGGGAGCTATGAAACCTCTTAGAACAGCCCCATGACCTTCCTGTCCATCCTGTGTAAAATATGAAATAAGAGTTTTAATTACGAAGCTTGGAAGCCAGCCGACACATTTAATATTTAATGTCTCCAATGCTTGTGCCCCAGGCATGCCGGCACTGACAGAATCAGGGTTTCCCTTGGGTTGGCTCTGAATGTGCTTGGAGATGGGCCAGGCTGCTGCCCTCCCCCACACCTGGGGGCCTCCTGCAGCCTGGCCGGGGCCCAGGCTTGCCCTGGGCCACCCACTGCCTGAGGGACTCCTGCCAAGACGGCCCAGGAGGCCTGTTCCCCACTGAATCCAGGACCTGGAGTTCTGTCTAGCACTGGACTTAGCCCAAGGTCCTGCCAGAGGACGGGAATCAGTGAAGTTTCCTGAGAAGATGGAAACGAACAGAGACAGACAGACCTGAGTCTGAATTCTGCTCTCCTGCAAGTGGCTCAGCCTCTCTGGGAGTCGCTTTTATAGTTTGCAAAGTGGAGAATGTATTTGCTGTGTTACGGATTGTTACAAATATGGATGGCCATTTTCGAGGCTTAGCATGTGCCTGGAGCCCAGCTCAGCACTTCACAGGTACTATGCCTTTGTCATCTGCAGTGGCCCTGTGAGGTGGCTGCGTTGGGACTGGAACCCAGGACATTCTGATTCCACAGCCTGTGACTCTGAAATCTTCTAGGCAAATGTACTGCAGAGATCTGGAGAAATGTGGGCTTGAAGGGCTCACCGCCACCTGGTCCCAGACCCTAGCTTATCCAAGCTGCATGGCCCCTCATGCTTCAGAGACGACCAAGAAAATTGCTAATGGGGGCTCAGGACAGCAGCCCTAACAAAATCACCCACACCACTCTTGTTTGCCCCGAATTTCTACTTCCTAGAGAGAGGTGGTGGGCACACAAGCTGCATTTGATGGGTTGATTTGGGACTCTCGGTATGGATAGAGTTTTCAGGGCCACCTTGGGGCCGGCCACACACAAGGTTGGTACATCTTTAGGCTCCTGCACCATCCCTTGTCCAGCTGGCTGAGACCAAGTTGGTTTTTTGTGAGTAGATGATAGCAAGTGGTGGGGTATGGGGACATCCAGCAGTTGGAGCCACTTGTCTTAAAAGGTAACAGAATACATGGCATCATCGATTCCTTCTGCAGCACCTCCAGAAGGGACAGCCAGGGTAGACAAGGAGAGGAAGGTGACACTGAGCTCCACGTGATAGCCATTGGATGGGCATTTGCTGGGGGGGACATAGGAACCCTTGTCCTGGCAGGAGTGTGAGCTGTGGGGCTGGTGTGGAGGGCATATACCCCGCACTCCAGCAATTCCACCTCTGGGCACATCCTCCAACGCACCTCTCACACAGGTAGACAAAGAGACTTGCCCAGGGATATTGCTCAGGGCATCTACGGGTAGTAGCCAAGGGCTGGAAACAGCCGTAATGCCTACTCCTAAGGGAGCAGATAAATCACAGGGTGCATATGCAAATGATGAACACCACGCAGGGTTCAATGGACTGAATGAGAATGATGTGTATTAACATGGACAGATCGTAAAAAGATAATGCCGAACAAGGTGCCTGGCAGGTACTACTTATATATGCTGCAGTATATATTCTCATGGTTGCACGCACTCACACATTGACAATATAAGAATGTTTGCCTGTGGGGAAAGGGGCGAGGGAAGGGAGGAGTTCGAGAAGGAGGATGGAAGAGATAAAAGCAAAGCAAACAAAAACACAAGAGGACCTGTGAGTGGCTGACGATGACTGAGCTGAGCTGACAATTGTGAGCAATTGAATCCTGTACCTCTGAGGTCCAAAGCGAAAAAGCAAAGAATCAAAGAAAAAGGGGCCAAGGGCTTCTATAAGTTTTTTGTTTTTGTTTTTGTTTTTTTTATAAAACCCAGAGATTGTTGGTTGTTTGGGGATTTTCCAAACCAGGCTAACAAGCATGTCATCCAACCTTATAATGGAAATGGTCACTGCACTCTTGCTGGACACCAGGCCCATTCTCAGTGTGTTATGCGAGTATCTCGCTTTATCCTCAGAGCCTCCCCTTGAGGTATTGTCGTGCCCATTTTACAACAGGGCTCAGAGAGGGGAAGTGAGTTGCTCCAAACCATCTGCTTGCAATGTAAACCCAGCCCCTGCCATCCCACCTCCCAGCCAAAAGGATTGTAATCCAGGCTCCCTGTGGGGTTCGGTAAATACTCCAGGGTGACCTGAAGGTGGCGCTGTTGCAGTTGATCCAGGACAGGTGAGCCGCTTGAGCCTGCGAGGTGGGGGTGGGAGAACATTCAGAGGATGATAGAGGGCCATCCTAGGTTTGGGGGGAGGTCCTGCTCACCAGCTCCGGAGGCAGTACAGATCAGGGAAGAAGGCAGGGCGTTGACGGCCAGAGGGTAGAGTGTCATCCTGGACTGGAAACCTCCCTTCCATCCTTCACTCCCTCCCATTAGGAGGAGCCAGACTGCACATCGTCCAGGAGACTGTTTTGCAAAGATCCAGGCTCTGTGGAGAGGGTTTGGGTCAGGATTCCAGGACTGTGCAGATAAACCTTGCTCAGCCTGTTAAAGGCAGGGTCCCCCTGCTCACAGATCCATTGACTCCTGCCTCCACTGGGGGGAGGATGTACACAAGGGCACTAAGTCCCTGCATTTCCAGGGGGCACTTGAGTACAGGATGAGCACACAGCCATGGTACAGGAGAGGGGAAAAGACGTGCTGTGTGCTTGAGGTAGGACCCTGCCAGCCAGGGGAGTCTGAGCTTGTATGGAACTGTCCACCGCAGCAGCAGCTGAAATCAGAAGTGAGCCGAGAGCACGAGATGCAGGATCCTGGGGGCTCCCCGAAATGTGCCCTCCACACTGCAGCGCTGCCTCCACTTCAGGATCAGGAACTGCAGTTGCAGCTCTTCCCTTCTGGAACCAGAGCCTCTCTTCTGAGCTTCAGCTCTGCAAACACAATTGACCCTCTAACCTCTGACCTTCTGGATGTCCCACACGTACCTCAAACTCAAAGAAGCCAAAACGGAACGCATCACCTTTATGCCAGCCTGTTTTTCCTCCTAATTGTCCATCCCAGCATCCACGCAGGGGCCCAAATGGACAATCTAAGACTCATCCTTGACTTCTCTGTGGCTACCACCCTCCACGTCTCATCGGTCACTAAATCTTGTGGATTCCATCACCTGCCCCCTCCCTCCCTCCCTCCCACCCTTCCTTTTTTTCCTGTCAAATTAACACAGATTAAAAAGAACAAGACTGAAGACTACCTGTGTCCATGAGAGAACGCTCTCACACTTTGGTGACAAGAAAGCACATTGATAACCTTTTGGAAGGCAATGTAGCAGAATACATCAATAGTCATAAATGTTCTTATCCTTTAATCTAATTATTCTTCTTCTAAGCATATATCCTGAGAAAATAATCCTATATTCAGAAAAAGCTTTCTGCACAGATATTCGTGACAGTGTTGTTTATATAAGCAAAAAACAAAGCAACCAACAACAGTGACAAAAAAAAACAAACAAACTAGATACAACCTAAATGTTAATGCTAGGTTAACAGTTAATTTCACTATTGTGCCTCTTCTTCTGGCTGGGCACCCTTCAGTGTTCCAAGAGTCTGCCCTGCACCATCTTTTCTTCTCATGCTACATGCTCTCTGATGAGGTCATCCACTCCCATGACCTGGGCTACCATCTACATTGACCATTCCCAAATCTTTACTCCTAGCCTAGATAGTTCTCTTGAACTTCTCACCTGTACAGCCAGCAGCCAACAAGACACTGCACTTGAACAACCGAAAGAGAGTTCAACCTCAAGAGTCCATAAATGAACTTCATGCCACCTTCAGCTCCCTGCAACCCCGTGTCCAATCTCAATGGATGGTACCAACATCTCCCTGGATGTCCAGGCTGGAAATATGGACGTCCACCCTTCTTCCCCTTTTCTACAACCAACTCATCACCAAGTTCTGTTGATTCTACTTTCTAAATTATTCTCCATCCGCATTGCCACTAGCCGAGCTCAGACTACCTTCATTTCTTACCATGACTACGACAGCCTCTTATCTGCTCTCCCCGCTTCCATCTTCTTCCTTCTAATCCCTCTCCCTCTCTGGAGCCAGAGCAGACTTTCAAAAGCACAAATCTGATTATGTCCTGAGTATATGGATGCTAGAGCCTCGCTTCTGAAGACGCTAGCATGGTGCTTGCTGTTACTGGTGGGGTTTTCAAGAGAGGAAGGGAGGTGTTTCCACGTCTGGGTGGATAGTCACTCCCAACTCTGCTTGAAACCCAGCAATGCCTCCCAATGAGATGAGCTGGCTTTCTTGCGAGGTGCCACCATGTGGCAACGTCTACACGCATCCTCTCCTGAATCCACAGACATTTTTTGTGCACCTACTATGTGCTGGGCCATGCATGCTCAGTGGGGATAATATCACCTCCCATGGGTGAAAATTCATTCTTGGAGAGTGAAAAAATATTTAGTTATTTCAGTGCCTTGTGTTTCTCCAAAGCTCGTCTCTACTCAACAATATCTTATTCCTTAGTATTTAATTTCTCTCATCAGGGAGAATTTAAATTAAATTAAAATTTTCTCCTTAGAGGAGCAATAATGAAAAAAAATGTTGAGAAACACCGAGGTGGGCTGTGGTGACATTCTGGCAGAGAAGACACACATTAAATCATTATACAGCGACTAAGTGAAAAAAGTCAGACTTAAAAGGCTGCATATATTACAGATTCCATATATGTGACATTCTGTGGAAGGCACAGCTATAGTTGCAGAAAGCAGGTCCGTGGTTCCGGGGGCTTGGGTTGGGGAGGGGATTGACTCTAGGGGGCATGAGAGAACTTTCTGAGGCGGTAGATATGTTCTATATCCTGATCGAGGTGGTGGTCCCACAACTGTATGTGTTTATTAAAACTCATAGATCTGTACCCTGGAAAAGGGTGAATGTTACTATATACAAATTACATCTCAGTAAAGCTGCCTTAAAACTTTGTACAATAAATGACGTGTTGAGTATTGTGGTGAGTGCTACATGGAATTGGCAGCAGTGAAAGCAAGCATTAGGCAATGGACCTGGTCCCATGGTGGGACACTTCCCTGGTGAAGTCGTGTTGAGCTGAGCTCTGAAGAGTGAGTAAACGTTAACCTGGAGAAGGCTGGGTGGTAAGAGTTGCTCCCACTGCACAACCCTAGGGGGCGTCACTACCATGGAGATCATTGTATTCCTGGGTTGTGTAATGCAGTGGCCCAGGCAGTGCAGCCTGGGGAAGAGGGAACAACGTGTGCACAGATGCGGAGGCAGGACAGCACATGATGTACTCAAAGGGCGGAGGGAGGCCGGTGGGCCAGGTGTTCAGAAGATAAGGAAAGACATAGCTGGTGATGGGCTGGTGGGTGGGCAGCAGCCAGACCGTGCAGAGCCTTGTGGGTCTCATGGGAGATGTTGGAAGGGAAGTGGCTTGATTAGCTTTGCACTTGCTAAAGGTGGCTATTGCAGTGTGGAGAATAGTGCCTGCAAAGAGGCTATTGAAATCCAGGTGACAGGTGACAATTCCTTAGGTGATGGCAATAGAGATGGACAGAAGTGGACAGATTCTAGGAATATGGAGGAGATAAAATCAACTGGATTTCGTGGTCAGTTGGACACGTGGGATGGGAGAGAGCAAAGGGGTCAGAGGACTTCTGGCTTCTGACCTGCCTGACTGGGAACATGATGGTATCTTTCTGAACTAGTGGACACTTGGAGAAGGACCAGGTTAGTGGGGGAAGATCCTGTGTCCAGTTATTTTGAGCAGAGTTGGAAGTATCCATGACGATCACAAGTGATGTAAATGTGGAGACAGCTTTTGGGGTATCCAGGCACTGACATGCTTCTCAGAAAACTGTTCCCTCTCCATCCAAGGGTAAGCTCCTTCACCCCAGCCATATCTAGTGGGATCAGGGGCCAACACCTGGTCGGCAGAGCGCCAAATCAGCAGCTTCAGATGTGAAATGAAGGAGAGGAGATGGAGGCAGGACTGCACCAGCTTCACGGGGAAGACCGCACGTTCTGTTGCCGACACTCCTGGCACAGTCCTGGTTCCTACTCTGCCTGAGGTCTGGTTGTTTACCTTTTACTTCGATTCCGTAAAATAATCTAATTTTGCAACTCCTAAAACCTTGACAAAACTACCACAGATACACAGATACTTTATTTCTGTGCCTTTTTTCCCCAGCTCTGTTGGTCTATTTGCCCAATTTTCCATCAGTATTTCCATTAGCTTAGTTTCATGGTATTGGAACTAACTTTGTAAGGCAAGCCACCCACCCCCATGGCTAGTCTTTTAGTTCCCAAATTTCTTGACCATTCTGTGCAATAGATGAACTATAGAGTCAGTTTCTCAAGATAAAAATTTCCTGTGGAGATTTTATTGAAATCATATCAAATTTATAGATTACTTGAGGGAAGACTGACAATTTTGCAATACAGTTTAAGAATACAGTTTAAGGGGCTACTCTTTGTTGCAGTGCGCAGGCTTCTTATTGTGGTGGCTTCTCTTGTTGCAGAGCATGGACTCTAGGTGCGTGGGCTTCAGTAGTTGCAGTGCGTGGGCTCAGTAGTTGTGGTGCACAGGCTCTAGAGCGCAGGCTCAGCAGATGTGGCACACGGGCTTAGTTGCTCCGTAGCACGTGGGATCTTCCCGGACCAAGGCTTGAACCTGTGTCCCCTGCATTGGCAGGCGGATTCTTAACTGCTGCGCCACCAGGGAAGTCCCCAAGGCAGACACTCTTGAAATGTTGCTACCTTGAGTAGGAAGGCTTTAATGCAGTTGCCAAAACTGACATCTGAAGAACGCTCCTCTGCAGGATGCTAATCGTTTTATGGAGAAATAGTTTTATTTTATTGTTTAACCTACGCTGGGTTAAACAAAGACAAACGTGTTTCTTTACTTCAGCAATAATCAGAAAATTTGATGCTAATATGCCTTGTCGATGTTCAAGATTAAGTAACATACGTTCAACTGATTGACCACTGACCTTTTTTTTTCACACCTTACTATGTAACATCTCCTGGAACAGGATTCTAACAGGTAGTGTTGGAGCTGCTGCTCTAAGGTTTCACCAATGAGTATGACATTTGCTGTGATTTTTGGAAAAAAACAATTGTTGGGTGAGTGAACAAATAGTTTTTATCCTGGTAAGATTATTTTCTTCAATTTCTGGTTTACTAAGGGTTTTCTTAGAAAATAGAAATGGAAGTTGAATTTGATCAAGTGATGTTAGATATCTATGAAGATGGTCACATGCTCTCCTGCTTTTGAATTTGTCTAGTGAAATTCCACCACAATGCATTAAATGTGGTTCAAGATATTGCATGGGGTAAACTGCAGCACTGCATGATTGTGGAATAAACAGGATGAAAGAGAGCGGCCAGCAGGCCAGGTGCTCTCAGGGCTGGGCTGTATGCCCCTGTTTTAGCTTCAGTTTGCTGCCTCCTGGTGGTGGTTTGCTGCTATGGCTTAAATATCCATGGGGACCATTCTGAGTTCTGTGGCTGGCTAGGACTTTTAGGATGGGAGCAGCAATTCTAGGAATTTCTCCGGGTTTGATATTAATTTTGTCAAACCAATCTAGGAAGATTGGGCTGGAAGAATACTGGGAACACAGGGACACAGTCTCTGCCTCCCTGGTCCTTGAGTTTCCTGCCATGCCCTTCCTTGCCTCTCCATTCCTTCCACTCAGAAATTGACATTTAGTTGACCCCTGTTTGAGAACTTGAGCTGAGTGGAGAGCTTAAGCCAACTGCCAATTGCATCACCGAGGGTTTTTAAAAAAATCATTTAAAAATGAATACTACTTACTATCTAGCCATTGTTGCGTGCTTATTATGTACCAAATGCTTGGCTAAATTCAAATAAATTATTTTAATTTAATCTTCCCATCCCTGTGAAGTAAATATTATTATTATTATTCACTTTAATTAATTTATTTTATTTTATTTTATCTTTGGCTGTGTTGGGTCTTTGTTGCTGCGCGTGGGCTTTCTCTAGTTGGGGCGATCGGGGGCTACCCTTCCTTGTGGCGCGTGGGCTTCTCATTGCGGTGGCTTCTCTTGTTGCGGAGCACGGGCTCTGGGCGCACAAGCTTCAGTAGTTGCAGTACACGGCTCAGTAGCTGTGGCTCGTGGCTCTAGAGTGCAGGCTCAGTAGTTGTGGCGCTCGGGCTTAGTTGCTCCGTGGCATGTGGGATCTTCCCGGACCAGGGCTCGCACTCGTGTCCCCTGCATTGGCAGGTGGATTCTTAACCGCTGTGCCACCAGGGAAGCCCGTGAAGTAAATATTATTATTTACATTTTACAAACTGGAAAACAACCAAAGAGGTTACATCACTTACCCAGGTCATCCAGCCAGTTCCTGGAAAGTGATAAAGCTAGATTCAAAATCTGACAGTTTGCCTCCCAAACCCACACTCTTGCGTTAAACCAACCTGCTTTCCAAGAATAAACCTGGTAATGAAATATTGCTCTTTACTTCATGCTATTTGCTGATATATTATTTAGAATTTTTGTAACTAGGTGAGATTTTTCATAAAGTGTGTGTGTGTGTGTGTGTGTGTGTGTGTGTGTGCTTTATTTGCTCTTGGTATCAAGATTATGCAAGACTCATAAAACGGACTGGAATATTTCCATATATTTTCGTGCATTTCAGTGATTTGGAATTTTTTTTTTTTAACGAATTTAGGCAGTATCTATTCCTAAAATGTTTGCTAATTCATCTGTAAAATCACTTGGTCCCAAGGCCTTTGACAATTGCCTTAAAGTCATTTGCTACAGTTTTAGTCTTTTCTGTTTTCTCCCTATTGAGTCAATTTGAGCCATTTACAACTTCCTGAAATAATTGTCATATTTACCTAGAAAAGTTCAGATTTATTAGCATAAAGTGATATACATAGTATTAGCTTATAATTTTAAAAATCTCTGTATTTCTCTCATCTTAGTCTTGATGTATTTTTGTGTTTTATTTCTTTTGTTTTCTTCATCAGAATTGCCAGAAACTTAATAGTAATAGTAGCAGTAGAGAAAAATAATAGCAAACATTTATATAGTGTTTACTCTGTGCTGAGCACCACTGCAAGCTGTATTGACTCATTTAATCTTCATAACAACCTTATGAGTTAAGGACTATTATTATCTCATTTTACAGATGAGAAATTGAATTGCAAAGTTAGTAACTGATTTGCCTAAGGACATATAGCTAACAAGTGGTGAGGCTGGGATTTAAACCTAGGCAGTTGCTGCTTTTATATTTACTTATTCTTTCCTCTTATTTTATTTTATTTTTCTTCTAACTCTTTGAGTTGAATGCTTGGTTCATTTATTTGTAATCTTTGATGCTTGTTAATAAAAGTATTTAAGGTCATAAAGTGAGTATGACTTAATATTCCATGGGCTCTGAGACTATTTTTTCAAAGAACCAGCTTTTGATTTCATGGATTATTATTCTCCTGTCCTCAGTTCATTGATTTATGCTCTTATATTTATTATTTCTCCCCTTCTGTTCGTTTTAGGCTTAATTTGGTATTTTCTAATTTCTCAAGATGGAAGCTTATATATTTCATTTCATGCCTTTCTTTTTCTAATATAAGCATTTAATGTTATGAATTTCCCTCTAGGCAATGTTTTAGCTGAATCCTACAAATTTTTTTTATCATGGTAAACACATAACATGAAATCTATCCTATTAACAATTTAAAAAATATATATTTATTTATTTGGTCGCACTGGGTCTTAGTTGCGGCAGCTGGACTCCTTAGTTGCGGCTCACCAGCTCCTCAGTTGTGATGCATGGGCTCCTTAGTTGCAGCATGCGAACTCTTAGCTGCGGCATGCATGTGGGATCTAGTTCCCTGACCAGGGATCAAACCCGGGCCCCCTGCATTGGGAGTGCAGAGTCTTAACCACTGGACCACCAGGGAAGTCCCAAGTTCAAAATATTTAATAAATTTCCTTTCAAAGATACTTCCTCTTTCAGCCACAGGTTATTTAGAACTGTGTTATTTAATTTTAAAATATTTGGGCATTTTAAAGGATTTTTTTCTGCTATTGTTTTTAGTTCAATTATGTTATGGTCAGAGAATATATGATCTCTATGTTTAAAAATTGCTAAGGTTTATTTTATGACCCCAAATGTTTTATCTTGGTGAATGTTCCGTGTGCAATTAAAAAAATGTGTATTCTGCTCTTTTTGCATACAGTGCTCTGTAAATGTCAGGCCACAATGATTGATAGTGATCGATCTTCTATATCCTTGCTAATTTTTTGTTTATTTTTTTGTTATTTATTGAGAGAGGAGTGTTAAACTCACAATTATAACAGTGGATTTCTCATTTCAGGCATCTTGAAGCTCTGTTGCTATGTACATTCACATTTAGGATTTTTATACCCTCTTGGTGAATTAACCTTTTTATTATTATGTAATATCCTTCTTTATTCTGTAATATTTCTTGTTCTGAAGTCTACTTTTTCTGATATTAATATAGCTACTCCAACTGTTTTTTTGTTTTGTTTTGTTTTTGCGATACGTGGGCCTCTCACTGTTGTGGCCTCTCCCGTTGCGGAGCACAGGCTCCGGACGCGCAGGCTCAGCGGCCATGGCTCACGGGCCCAGCTGCTCTGCGGCATGTGGGATCTTCCCAGACCGGGGCACGAACCCGCGTCCCCTGCATCGGCAGGCGGACTCTCAACCACTGCGCCACCAGGGAAGCCCCCAACTGTCTTTTGATCAGTGTTTCCATAGCATAACCTTTTCTATCCTTTTACTTTTAATCTACTTATGTAATCAGAGTGAATTTCTTGTAGACAGCGTGTAGCTGTGCCTTGTATGTGTGTGTGTATTCAATCCAATGTTGTCTTTCTTTTTTTTAATGTCTTGGAACTTGACTTTAATTCAAACTTCAATCCAGTTTTGAGCTTTGACTTTTCTTTTTTCTTTTTCTTTTGGCTGCATGGCTTGCAGGATCCTAGTTCCCCGACCAAGGATCGAACTCCTGGGCCCCTGGCAAGTGAGAGCACTGAGTCCTAACCACTGGACTGCCAGGGGATTTCTTAACAATGTTGTCTTTTAACCGACGTGTTTATAGCTGTCTTCTAGCCA
The DNA here is from genome assembly GCF_964374135.1 of Grampus griseus. NCBI lineage: Eukaryota > Metazoa > Chordata > Mammalia > Artiodactyla > Delphinidae > Grampus > Grampus griseus. Next base: position 8,761,772 of record NC_139000.1, read on the forward strand.
CTAAAATGGAGTTTCTCTTAAGATTTTAGCCACCTGTGCTGTCACACTGCTCCGTGTGACCTGGGCCAGCTTCAGAGCAATGCAGAGAGAGAAAAGAGAGAAAAAATAATGAGAATTTTCCCAGACTCCTTAAGCCATAAGAGCTCCCTCTCTGGTTCATCTGGCAAGAAAGGTGGGTTTTCTCTTGGGATTTTAGGTGGCAATGCCACTACCTCTGCCACCATAGTGCAACTTTGTGACTGGTTCATCCTTGGGACAGGTTGAAAGAGAGAAAACAGAAAAAAAGTTACCCCACACTCTAACTCACAGAGGCCTCTTTTTTCCAATTCCTTTGTCCAGGAAAATGGGTTTCTCTTGAGTTTTTGCTGCCTGCACCTTCTGCACAGTTTCATATTGGGGCTACCCTCAGGTGAAAGCTGGATGGTACAAGAGGACGAGAACCCTGGAAATCTACTCTGTAGGAGTCTTCCTTCGAGTTTCGGTTCCCTTTGCCAATCCATTTGCTATTTTCAGAGTCCTCAGGCTGTTAACTTTTGTATTTTGTCCAGACCTTTTAGCTGAAAGCAGTGAGAGAGATGGGTTATGGTGGCTTACTTTATCTTGGCCAGCACCAGAAGTCCAGCGTAGATTTTGCAAATTGAGTTGGTGGGTGACATAGTCAAACATGTTTAAATTATTAATTGATACTTCCAAATTGTTCTTTACAATGGCTATATCCATTTACATTCATCCAGCACTATACAAACTCCTTTCCTATCCTCTTACCAACAACTGATTGTCCAATTTAAAAAAATTTTTCCCATTTTCTTGGGTGAAAAAAAATAGTATCTTGTTGACTTGGTTTCAAATTCCATGTTTGCTAGTGAAGTTTGAGCATCTTTTTATCTCTTTTGGGCCATTTATATATCCTCATTTGTAGATTGTCCCTTCCTGTCTCTTGCCCATTTTTCTACTTGGTCATTTGTCTTTTTATTATTGATTTGTAGAAATTGTAGTTTCTACTGTTTGGGATTTATTGAGGTTTACTTTGAGACTCATTACTTAATCAATTTGTCTTTATGTTCTGTGAGCATTTGGGAAAAAAAGGTATTCCCTGTTCAAATTCTCTCTAGATTTATTTTAAAAATCTGGTTAATTTTGTTATTTAGATTGTCTATATGATTTTTAAAATATTTGATCTGTTAAGTTCTGAGACAGATGTTTTAAAAATCTCCTGATCTGGTTGTGGTTTTTTAAGAGTCTCCTCATATTTCGGTTTTTGCTTTGTATATTCTTTTCAGTGTATTTGTTCATACGTTGGATTCAGATTCATAATCAACCAATCACTCAGTGATTAAGAGCAGGAAGTCTGGTGTTAGGTTACCTACGTTCAAATCTTAGTTTTTTCTCTTACAAAATACGTAGGTGTGGCTGATGTACTTAATTTTTCTAAGTCTAAGGTTTCTTGTCTGTGAAATGAGGCAAAGAATAGCATTTACCTCCCAGAATTGTTGTGAAATTAAATAGAATTATCCATGTGAGTGTTTAGTAAATAGCTATTATTACATTTTCTTGATGATCGCACATTTCATCGGTTTAAAGTATCCCTTGGTTCCATTTAATGGTTTTCCCCCTTGAATTATGCCTTTAAAAATAGGAACATTACCACCCTCTCTTTATTCTATTTGAATTTTCCTGAAATATATTTATCTATTTTAAATCTTTCATAATTGTTTAACTTTAGATGGATTTCTTGTAAAGCAAATTGGCCAAAGAGAAGGCCAAAGATGGCCACCATAAGTTCTTTCCTTGCCTATAAGCACGTGTCACTCCACTCACCAAAAGGTGGGATCTATTTCCACTCTTGTTGAATCAGGATGGCTTGCATTTTGCCTTCACCAGTACAAAGCAGAGGAAGTGACATTGTGTCAGTTCCAGACCTAGACTTTAAGAGGCCAGGTAATTTCCATTTGTGTTTGGGGAAGCCAGCTGCTACATTTTAAAGAAGTTCAGGCAATAATATTAAATGATAAGGCACACTTGATGACAGAGAAAAGCACTGAGCACCACTCATGTGAGTGAAGTCTTCTTGGACTGACCAGTCCAGCCCAGGCACCTGCAGAACAGTGCTGAGTGACCCCAGCCCATGCTCCATGGAGCAGAAGACCCCAGCCAAGCCCTGTTCCCATCCCTGACCACAGAACTGTGAGAAATAACAATTCATTGTTGCTTTAAGCCACTACGTTTGGGGGTGGCTTGTCACTCAGCAGGAGATAACTGAACCAAAAATAGAGTTCGATTTTTCCTTTTCACTCAATTTAAGAATCTTTGTCTTTTCATAGGAGAATTGAATAACTGAAAATAATTGGTCTTTTTTGTGTGTGTGCGGCCCTGTGGCATCTGAGTTCCCTAACAAGGGATCAAACCTTGGCCCCTGAAGATTTGAAAGTGCCAAATCCTAACCATTGGACCGACAGAGAATTCCCTAATTGATCTTGTTTTTGACATCTTGTGTTTTCCGTTTCTTTCACTTTTGTGTGAATGAATCGAAGAGAACAACAGCAAATATTTCACTGAGATGGAATATTTTGCAGTGTCTGCCCCGCCCACAGCAATCCCCCCATCTGAGGTGGTCCCTCCCTCTGCCTAACAGGAGAGGCCCCCAGAAGCCGTGCTCACTAAAGCCGGGTTGCCTGGCAATGGTAACCTGGTCCAGGCCGTGGCTAAAACCTTGTCAGTGGACGTGAGGAGGGTGGGGAAGCACCAGTTGCAAGATAAGCCTCAGGAAGTCTCATGGATGTAGCACATGAACTTTCCCTACGAGAAGGGCCCCATACAGTCAGCTCTGGCTTGGTTAGTGTCTCTTGGACGGCACGGACTGGGGGTCCTGCAACCTCACCCTGCAGTCTCAGCTGCCTGACTCGGTGTTCTTTCTCTTTTAGGTCAGGCATGATTACTGTAACCCCAAGAAGGTATAAGATTAAGTAAGGAAATCATGAAGAACTGGATAAAAA